>NC_136073.1:481832962-482439212 GCF_964261635.1 Lissotriton helveticus
AGCATGCTACGTTCGACCATTGTTTTCACTCAGGCACACCAGCCTGGGGGGAAATATGGCCAAATGAGCACAGTCCAGCGGGAATCTTCTCACTTCCTTCCTGAGGGTACGGGATGGTGTAAAGAAAAAACCAAGGCAGAAAGCAATCTATATTAGAAAGGATATTAGGTTCGGGAGCTGGGTGGGTCAAACATCTAATAAGTGTCCAACGTAGTCTAAATAACTTGCCAAGAAATTCTCTGAAGGGATTCAGTCCGTACGAATTATTATTTGGAACTAGAATGATTATCTCTGACCTTGATAGTCAGACTTCAGTGGTGAAAGAAAAAAGCTTTGATGTCAAAGACCGTTTGGCTATTTTGCAGGACTTAAACAAAACAAGAAAAGACCTGAGCAACATACAGTTGAAACAACAGCCAACAACCACTGAAGAATCACCACCTGTCCCAGCAAGACCTGTCTGGATTCCAAAAGTCGGGGATCTAGTCAGGGAGAAGATCGCGGTAAAGAAGGAATTTGGGCCTTCTTACAGAAAAGCAGTTCCTGTCTTGTCTGTCAATGGGACAAGATCAGTTGTACTACCGCCACTTGCTGGAAAAAAGGAGAACCGAGTTGTATCCATCGACCTGGTAAAACCACAACATGTGGCCGATAACAAACAGTAGGCCAAGTGGACTCCCAATAAGTAGCAGAACACCAAGGTTTGCTACCAGTACAGAGGTCCTAACAAAGAGGCTCATCACATTCGAAACGCCTACAGAAGAACAACAAGGACTATGCAACAATGCAATAGAACTAAGACCTCTGAAAACCCAAATAAAAACATTTAGCAGAGACACACCAATCTACAATGAAGTACCGAGTGACAATGCGAGAAACAAAAATCCTGAAGCAATTGGAACAATTGACAGAACTGCATCCCGGTACTTCATCAACTTCGATGATTCCTCTGAAGGCTTCAGTGAATCAAAGACACAGCCATCATCAAAATCCTTTAAAGACAAAGCTAAGGAACTTTTGAAACAACTGAAAGAAACATATCTGATTTCTCCATGGATTGAATTTTGGGTGGGTTTTGGTGCATTTATCCTCATACTTTGGCTCATCATGGTATTTACTTTGGGACGCTTCATTGAGGGAAAATATGCTAAAATGGACACAGCAAGTCAGAACATCAACTTGGTCCTCAAACCACACACATCTTCACACGTCGAGAAAAGAGAACTTTCTTCAGCCAACTTCACAGCCAATCCAATACCTGGTGGGGTAGCCTGGGACAACACTGACTATGAAATTTATGGTCCGGTCGAGATCCTGAAATATCCACACCAAATCAAGATCTCCTTGAGCGACTTTGCAAAACCGAACTCATTTGCTGATGATTGGGATTTCGAAAGCATTAATAACATGATGTCTGACTTAGTAATGTCTGCTAAATTTACAAAACATGATTATTTGCAAGGTTCTACAAATTATGATAGTATGTATTGCTATAACCATTATGGTAACCATTTTTTACATAAATCTGCACAACCTAGAAATGTTTTGAATTATAATCAATGGGAACATTGTGCAACACCTCCAAAAGGGAGCTCAAGAACCGTTTATGACAAATATTCATATTTTTCAGGTTTTAACACAAGTAATGCTGAAGCATTCTATTTTAAATTGTCAAACAAGACAGGTATGAAAACCATGATAACCAACACAAAATTGATATATTCAGATTCATTCTTTGAAAAAATGAATACTTTTGGATTTGATTATTGGGACAATAATGTTGATTTGAAAAGTGTTTGGGGTACAAAAGAATGGCAAGTACAGGGTTTAGAAGCTTTGTTTAGAGCCTGCATGATCCCAGAACAAATGATATTTTTTAACGACACTGTTCAACAAACCACCTGTCTTGGTTTAGCCAAAATCAAAGATTTAAATAATCCGTCTATTCCAAAGCCAACACGGTTTAGCAACACTTCTAAAGATGAAGAGATAGACGTAAACCATATATTAAACCAAAACAGAACACATCCTGATTGGAAACAATGGTTGATCTGGCCCACAGATACAAATAACTGTCAAGATAGATTCCTGAATAAAACACAGGGTTTCAAAATGACCAGGCCAGACCCAAGATATCCCCAAAGACATCACCCAGGGATAATAACAACCTACAGTGTGGGCAAATTATGCCTTCAATGGCTTCAAACTTCCACACTGCCTGAAATTAAGCAACACCTAACTTTACTTACTGATGGTGCTGACTTGCGTGATTTCATACTGGGACCACGCAAACAGCGTCAAAAGCGTTTCATAGCAGCCTCTGTATATGCAGCATACAATGAGGCCTGGAAGGTTACTCAAATTGAAACAGCAGAAAGAATACGGGAAATTGACCGTATTAATTTGGAAAAATCACTTTCTGTAGTGGACAATGGGTTAATGACTCTGTCCTCCAGAATTTTTTCATTGGACAGCATTGTGTCTTCAGCAATCGATATATTATCGCAAGACTTACTGTTAATACAACATGGTCAGTCACAATTGCGTTCTATTGTATAGCTTGGCTGGACGTTACAAAATCTGCGTTCAGGCTATGTGCCTTGGCGTTTAATCAACACAACGTCACTATTCCAAATCTTTAACCTTACTGATAGACAAATCGGTATGGCGCAAAAGGGTGCTGATTATACAATCTTGAGCATTGAAAAACTAGAAAGATTACCAATGACAATGTCAGAACGACCTGTCAGTGAATGGATAATACACGGAATCATAAATATTCCAATCTCAACCTTCAGGTTTCAATACTGCCAAAAATATATACAGGCTGGCATGTACGAGAAATTGGGAAAGGGGTACCTTAAAACAACTTGGAACCTGCCCTATTCACATGCATGTGTCAGTAATAAAGGACAGAAAGTGTTTCTTAGTGGCAACAATTGTGCTATGTCACTAAGCGGCACGCTTCTGTGTAACGGTATTAGTTTGCATGGAGCCTGTGAAGGGAATTCATACAACCTTTCATGTCACCAGCAAGGCGCACCTGCAACTGAAATAGAACCATTCTTTCAAAGACTCTATAATGGGAGTTACATTCTTATTGTAGACCGCAGATGTTGTAGTCTTAGGCCCGGGACTCCTTATCTAGTCACTACGACGGCGAAGGTCAAGTGCTGTGGACGTTCTTTGTTCCCCAGCTCCTTTCCAGACAGGGAGGCAAGGGCATGGCCCAATTTGAAAATTACTTCTATTCGAATAGATACTTTAAGCAGAATGAAAACAGTGCTTCTTCAGACGCCTACAAGGCTCACGTCATCAAAAGAAACGTATGATCTACAAGTCGCAAGGACGACTGCAGAGATACATACATTATTATCAACTAATTCCCCCGTACATTTCGCGGAAATCCTGAGCGAAATCTTAAAAATTTCTGATACCACAGGGGTCTCAAAGGTATTTAAGACAGTATTTTCGATGGCATTAACACCATTCAAAGCCATACTGGGTATTTTTCCAGATTTCGTCCATTCGATTTTTGGCGGACTTCCCCTGATCCTGGGACTAATTGCAGGAATCCTATTCTTAGTCCTTATTTTTCGTTATGGCAACCCATGTCACAGATCAAACTCTCGCGACAATGGAAGATACGATCCTAGCCATTGGATACCGGGACCGGATATCAAAAATCCTGGGACTCTCCCGGCTTAGAGACCTGAACATGACTTGGTTTCTATCATTTCGACCAATGTGGCAAAGGTGTGTTTTACCTGTACTAAGGTGTCTGCTATGCGGAGAAGAATGCGTGTTAGACACCTGTCTGACGCTACAATCGGATGCGCCAGTGGATGCACATACACTGTTGGTTCCTACCAAGGTTCACGCTTTGTGCTGCCCTCAAAGGCTGCCAATCCTGATGACGGCATTCCTGGAATCTTCACCACTACGATTGAAGAGTAGTGAAGTTCAAGATGAAAGCAGCATCGAACAGGTACGACCTTCTGTCAGCAATGCAAATCAGAATGTCAATGGAGACAATCATGCGCATGAATGCATGGTTACACCTATTTCCGACTTAGTGGAACTTTCCCATGAAGCTGTTGACAGTTTTTTCGAAAGCCTTAATGATATGATGTTCTCTCCAGAACAGAAATAGAGACTTTTGAGCAAGCTCGCACACGGCGTTCCCTGAATTCGGCCTTCAACTTTAAAAATAAAGTCACATGAACAATTCTTCCCACCAGTTCACGGACAACAATTTTTTTTAGCAGCCCCAAATTATTTTTTACAAAATTTTCGGGACACTAATCTTCTGCTTAAAGTAAGAAACTATTCCTAGAGAACTAAGATTTCTATTTTTAGATACTTTATAAACTTCAGTTGCCCGCTGGTATGTTCACAAATATTTTATTATGTGATGAAATGGTCTCGAACTTCCTTTCTGTATAGCCATATTAAGAGCCATTTCATGTGTATTTCTCATATACCAATAAGCAATAATGCATAAAAATGCGTGTTTACTTTTGCATTTAATTCATAGCTTAAGTGCATACAGTATATATGACTGCAACTTTTCAGTATATTTAAAAATTTCGAAATGCATTTATGTATTTTGGGGTGGTAAGGTATACACTATACTCTATAGTATGTTGTACTATGTTATACTATGCATAGATTAGATATGACCATAGTTAGCGTGGAGTGGGTGTCGTGTATTTCTATAGGTTCTGAATCGATCCCCCTATTCCTGACCCTATTCTGGTTAAACTAACTATCAAGTTAACTAGCAGTCAGCCCATGAGGCAAGAAAAGCCCCCATGATGCAGATACCGTTATCTGACGCAGTCACACTACGGCACAGGAACGTGTTATCTGATTAGGTCATAACGCTTGAGATCTAATTAGACAAGCGACATTCCTCCAGCCCCTGATAAGGCATACGACGTTCTCATAACAAATCAAACCGATGACAACCTGGAAAATCCGTGCGGCCATTGTTTTGATTTCACAGAGAACTTTAGTAAAGAATGTGCTAACGAGCAAGTCGTATGACATCTTTATTGACGTACCTATGTCCATCCTTACGTCAATCTCGGCACCTTTAAGGTATAAATATTGCCGATCTTGCCCTATGCAAACACACGCGTGGTGACAAGACGGAGCAGCCACACTTGCCGAAGCCGAGAGCAGAAGCAGACCCCGCTGGCAGCAGCCCCGCCTTCCTGACGCGCTGAGAGACGCGCTGCTATCTCAAGCCGAGAGACCCAGCACCGGCGTTTCTGGGCAGCCCTCGCAGGCAGCCTGGAATATCGAGAGCAGAGAAAGAGATACCATTCCTCATTCATCCTAACTTCCAGGTACAGAACTGAATAACCCCTCACAGAGAATTCTTTAGTTATTCACTTGGCAAAAACAAACTTAACTTAAACTGTAACTTTCTATTCCCGCCCACGCATTAGACTTAGGTCAGGTACACGGGGTAGGCATATTTAGAAACACCAGTTGAGTACGTTTAGTCAAATGTATATGTGTATGTAAATATATTTTAATCATTTCAAACATCATATGGCTCAGAAACCATATCAATGTTTTTACAGTATTATTTTATACTATTGCTTTTAATGTATGCACTTTACTTAACTATAAGTATTGCAATAATATCGATCCATTTCTCTTGTACGAGAAAAGAGACTGATCAATAAATAACACCTTTTTATTGAACACGCCCGTCTCTTCCTTTTCTCTACAATCTGATGAGACTAAGAATGCACGTACTGACTGAGTAAAATAATTGCCTTGTGCTCACACGACTCTTGAGATTGACTCTTGATTAGGGGAGAGCAAAGTTGTCATGTTCTATGGTTGTCAGAAACTAAATCCCTTCTTGTCTAATCAGGGGAGTTAATTCCTTCCTTGAACATTCGAGAAAGTTTCTAGCGAACTCTGAGCTTAGCTGGCAAACCCAAAACTTAAGTCTAGTATCGACAGTAGTAGACCTAGTTAACGTCTGGTCTAGGCCTTTACTGCTGTAGGTATTATTCCAATGCGCAGAGCCTATTGGGAAAATAGGAGCTACACTACAGTGTTGTGCGTGGTTTGTTGTATTTCTGCATTTGATGTGTGTGCATTTGTGATGTCCATATGTGTTCTATGAAGGGGAGGAGGTGTATTACATGCATGGCCCCTGATGTAATGGTGTTCCTTCTTGTATTATCGCTTATATTTTTCCATGTATGTTCCTTTAAGTAATGCTATGTTTCCATCTAGTAGTCACAATATTACATTCTAATAGTTTTTCCATGCAAGTTCCTTTATGTTATGCAATGTTTCTACTTAGCATTTTCTGGTATTGTTGTTGGTTCTGTAAAGAGGGAAGCGGTGTTGTATCTAGTGTTGTACTTTTCATCGTACCTGTTGCTTGCTATGGCCTTGCTCGTCAGCCAGTATGAATGTGCTGTATGGAATGTTTGTGTACATGGTGATGAATGGAATGCTAGGGTGCCTGTGAGATAGAGAGTGTCAGTTGGGCTGAGCAGCAGGGAGGCTACTCCTGGTGTGGCTAACTACAGAGTTTACTATAAGACCAACCTAAGAACTAAGATCAAAAAACCTTCATCAATTTATCTACACCTTGGCTAATGGAATTTATAATCTTAGCACATATATTCAGACTTACATCCAAATATTGCATGCCTCAATAGTAAATCATGTATACACATTCACAAACTCATTGGCATTGCATCAATTAGTCTTCTCAGAGAATCAAATATATACATAATCTACAGATTACCCACACAAGCAGGTCCACACTCACAGGAAACAGTATCCTCATGCATATACCCACACATTTTGCTGATAAAGGAGTACACAAACAAAATATACCTTCAAGTACATACACACAGACACTGGTCTTTTGGTTTACTTAATGCACGTTTCCTATTTTAGTGAAGTCAGTGCAGTGAGGGGAATACTTTAATGTATTTAAAAGAGGTTGGACTAAGTTTACACATTTTCAAATAGGCTGCAGTGCACTGATTTTGGCAGAGAATATGGATTTCCCTTTCCCTATGCAAACCTGTCTCTGGCATCCCTGAACTCCAAAAAATCTGCAGTCACGGGAAATAGGTGTTTGTGTCTTGCTTTTCACTTGGCATCTACTTGTGTGATGGAAGCAGTAGCAGCAAGAGTGCAATGACTGCAGCGACACCAGGGCCTGGGATGTAAAGGGCTAACAGCCGTCGAATTGGAGTAACTGGCACATTTTCTTCGCTAGTTTTAAGGCCCACGACACCCTTGCTACGCTACCTGAGGGCAGAAGAAAGGGAAGGCCAGTTTTAAAAAAATATTCACCAAAAAACTCCAAGAGGTATTTTTTTGTGCTATCTCCTGCCAATCCTTCAAATGAAAGAATGACTTGAACTTACAGATATGCTGGCTATTGTGTACAAAAATAGAAAATATGTTATGTCTTCCCATGCTCAATAGGTTGATATATGTCCAAAATGTAGACTAGTCTGCTCTTTGATAGTTTGTTAAAAACCCTTTGCCCTATGTTTCTGTTTTAGTGCATCTATACACCCACCAAAATAATTAAATTTGACAGATATTTGCTATCTTTTCTTGCAAGAGACATAAGGAAATACATATCAGTGTTAATTTGGCTTACTTACAAACTCCTTTTTTGGAAACAGTTGAAGGAAAAACACAAATAAAACCTATACCCTTGATGTCTTGTCAGTAGGAAGGAGGCATGATGCCCACTGCTACGTTTATTAGTATGCCCAAAATCAGAAAATCAATGGCTTTATTATGCTTCACTAAGGAAATTAGTAATGTTAGCACATTCATAGACCACAATCTTTATTAAACCATGTATATTTGATTTTAAAAGAATTGAGACATTTGGGACAACATTTTTGTAGTTGATATATGTTTGTGTGTATACATATGGTATGTCTATTTCACAAACCTAGCCAAAAGGTGGCAGAGCACTCTACATGGTCAAAGATAGGCAAAAAGTCAACGAGTAAGAGGAGATTAAGCTGGGAGAAGATGGTCGCTGCATTGTGAGGTAGTTTTCTTTGAAGAGGTGAGTCTGCAAGTCGTTCCTAACTTGGAGCAGTGTTGATGTGGTCCTGATGGATACGGTGATGTTATTCCAGATCCTGGAAGCATTATGGAAAAGTCTGATGGTGTCCTGGCTGTGGCTGTTCTGAGATACACCAGAAATGGTGAACATGTCTGCAAGATTAGAGGGGGTGCTGCAGATGATAGCTTTGTAAATGATTGAGTTGGTTTTCAGAAACATTTGGCCGGCAAGAGGAGCCTATGGAGTTCCATCAGGATAGGGATGATGTGATCATATTTCGTCAGGCCACAGATGAGACATGGTGCAGCATGTAGGATGCCCAAAAGAGGGGCCAGTGTCGCCTCTGGGAGACAATGGATTATGGCATTACTACATCCAGATGCAAGATGAGGGCTTCAACAGCAGTTGTGAAGTTGCTTTCTGTAAGAAATGCTTTAACTTTATTTAGAAGAGAGAGTAGGTACCAGGCCATCTCTGTTTCTTTGGCAATGCATTTCTTTAGGGTGAGGTTGGAATTCAGGGTAAATCAAAATGACTTTGCATTCGGTTTAAGTTAGGGTTCAAAGCCATCAAGGTTCATGTCATTGAGCCAGTTATGTACTGCAAATGGTTTATTCCTCTAGGCAAAAAACAGGAATTCTGTCTTGGTTGAGATGAGCAGCTAGGAGGATTCAGGTCTGGATGATGTGAAAACAGTGTTTGAGACATTGAATATCTGAAGCAGAGGGAACTTTCAAGTAGAATTGTGGTGCA
Organism: Lissotriton helveticus; assembly: GCF_964261635.1. NCBI lineage: Eukaryota > Metazoa > Chordata > Amphibia > Caudata > Salamandridae > Lissotriton > Lissotriton helveticus. The sequence continues at coordinate 481,841,802 of NC_136073.1, forward strand.
TTGGCATACTGAGGAATCTTGATATTGTTATCTGTGAGCAGACCATCAAGCGGCTCCATGAAAAGGTTGAAGATGACAGGAGACAGTATTAAGCCCAGGGCACTCCACATATAATAGTCATCTTTTGTGACCTGGACTTGCCCATGTAAAGATACTAGTGTTAGTTAAAAAGGCAGGAAAACCAGCAAAGGACATTGCTGGTGACTCCCATTCAAGTCTCCAGGTTGCTTAGACAAAATATCTAGTTTTTTTTTTATCCTTAAACAGAAAAATTGGATAAAAAAATATTGTCATATAAAAATATTGTGATGCAGAAATATCGATGCCAAGAATATTGATTTTTACGTAATATCGTTATTAAGAATATTTTTGATAATATTGTTTTCAATAATATAGTTGTAAAAATATTGTTAGTAATATTATTTTAATGTTTTCGTGTATACATTTATTGTATGTGTTATTGTTTGTATCATTATTAATTGTTTATTAACCCCTTCCCTGCTGCCGTTGGCCGTTGGCCGTCGCAAGCACTACCTCGCTGGTGCTGCGAACATCCAAGGGCCGACGCGGCCCCGCCCACTCCGCGGAACCGCCGCAATGCCGCTAAAGAACTGCCGCGGCTAAGGGGTTAATGTAGTTTGTAATTTTTTAGTGACTTAGATTATTGAATTTAATGCTATTAGTAATCTATAGTGCTGTAGCAGGTTGTTGGGTTTGAAGGGGGGCTGGGTGGGATGTTAATTAATAATTATTTATTTATTTATTAATTAACACTTTTTAAGTAAGTATGTGATCGATATTAATTATGTCCATTATGTAATACTGATTTATTTTAGCTTTATTTAAAGTGCGGGTTGCTAGGTCTGTATGGGTGGGAAGGTAATTCAGTAAAAAATCATTACAATTATTCATTATTTTTGTTATTATTGTAATTGAATAATAATTATGTGTACAGTGTAATAATTATATATTTTAGTTATATGTTAGGCATTTGCCCCTGAGTTTGTAGGGGTTTAGGGTGAGAGGGGTATTAAATAGTAATTATTTCATAATGAATTATTAATTGTTAACTAATTATACATTTGATTATTAATTATGTAAATTGTGCTATTGTTATTTATTTTAGTTATATTTTAGATGTGTGCTGTTATGTTTGTGAGGGTGTAGAGTGGGAAATTAATTAAGAAATAATTAAATAACACACATTTGTAATTGATCATTAATTATTAAATTGGATGTACATTGTTTCACAATTGTTTAATTTTCAATGTATATATATATATTTATGTTAATTACTATGGTTTATATTAACAGTTTTATATTTTTTATAAATGAATAGGGCTATTCAAGTATGTAGTGCATTTGAAGTGAAGCACTTTCCATACTGTTGCACAGATTGGAGTGGTACTAGTAAATCTTAACTCTTTGAAGACCAAATATTTTCCTACTGTTGCCCAAACTGGAGTGGGAATAGTAAAACTTCCCAGTCCAAAGTCCAATGCTTTTTCTACTGTTGCACATACTGGAGTTCAATGCTTTCCCTACTGTTTAAAGTATTTTTAGTATACATGTTTTTTATGGTTTTAAAATTTTAATATTTAATTTATAGTTTAAATTAATTAAAATATTTTTGTAAATGAATAGTTTATATTTTTAATGGTTTTATTTATATATATATATGTGTATATGTTTCATTTTCATAGTAATATGTTTTAAATAATAAAATAATTACTATAATGTAAACGAAAATTATGTTACACTATATATATATATATATATATATATATATATATACATATATTTTATAAACACAAACACACATATAGGTGTATATATAAGTGTTTTTGTGCTTATATAATTATATATTTATACATAGTATTACATATTAGTGGGATTTTTTATTTACATTATATTTACCTCATATATTGAAATGTTTAACTTTTACTACTTAACGCTTTATATAAAAAAAATCTTTTTTGGGACGGTATTACTGTCAACCATTATTTTTTTCTGATATTTTTGTACTTACCATTATGCGTATAGGGACACAATAGTTTGGTAAATTATGTTTTTGACACAATATTTGTATAAAACGACATCATTCACCTCAATATTGTGTCAGTGATCCGACTCGAGGGTGCGTATGAGAATGGGATGGTTAACTGTATGTAAGGCAGAAGAGAGGTCCAGCAATATCAGGAGGCAAGGCTCATATTCCTCTGTGGTAAAGAGAGGATTGTCTATGATGTACAAGGTAGAGGATTCCATGCTGCAGTTTGATCTGAAGCCAGACTGGTAGTTGTGCACTAAATGGTTATGTAATCTTGAAGTTGAACATAGACCACTTTTTAAGTGATCTTGCTGCGGAACAGTAGGTGAGTGATGTGCTGCTAGTTGGCAAGGTCATCAGAATCTAGTGAAGGATTTGTTTCAGCGTGGAAGGATCTGGACTGTCTTGAAAGCTTGAGGAAGGATGCCTTGAAGGTGAAGGTATTGGCCATAATAGGTAGGTGTTCTGAGGGCATCTCTGGATAGAGTTTTGATGAAGGACAATGGTAAGACATCATCTTCATAAGTAGTGTCTTTCAGGAAGTTGAGTATGTCAGCAAGATCTGGGAGAAATAGGGATTTGAAGGATGACCATTGCAGAATTAAACAGGAAGTGGTGGGTGTAGCAATGAAGGAGGATTGGTGTTGTTGATGTGCTGTCAGATCTTCAGTATTTTCTCATGGAGTAAGATGTTGTAGGCATTGTACTTTTCTGTGGACTGAGGAAGAGGTGGATCCGGCAAGAGGTTAATGCAGTGCTTCATTGTCTTGAACAGCGTTTGACTCCTGTTGGTGGCTTCATTGGTGGTGTTGGCATAGTACTTTGCTTTGGCTCATTTGATGACCTGTCACCTTGTTGAGCAGAGGGATTTCAGTATCATCTGGTCCACAAGAAACCTGTTTTTCCATTCATTTTCTTTCTTGTCTGCAGATGGATCATGTATTGCCAGTAATGACTTTATAGTACCAGAAAGCTGGAGGCTTTGACTTGCACTTGTTTGTTGTAATTGGGGCATGGAGGCTCCCATAGCTTTCACAAAAATTGTCAAAGTTGTTAAGAAGGGTACTGGCATTGGACATGGAGTTGATAGGGCGAGGGATACTTTCAAGCATTATGGTGTCTATGGAGAAATCTGTAAATAATCTGAAGGTTTGGGCATCTCTTTTGTGTTGACCTGGTTTTCTGCTAGGATACTAAGTATGAAGATGGGGATGGCAAAGTGGTTGGTACATTCCATGAGTATGGGTGGGTTGAATGGGATTTTTGGTGATGTTGAGTACACATGGTGAAGGATTTGGCCTTTGATATGTGATGATTGTGTGAAATGCTGGACCATCTTTAGTGTATCGATGAGGTAGAAGACAGTGTCTCTTGTTTATTAGAGGTTGTGTTGTCTGGGATGTTGACATCACCCAGAAGGGTGGTGTGGATATGTCGAAAGGACAAGGTGGTGAGGAAATCTCAGAATTCATCAGTTGATGCTTGGTATGTTAAATCACTGAGAAGCGCAAAATACATTCAGCAATTTAGTTTGACAATATCATCAAAAATTTAGATTTAATTTTATATCTTGTGCATGGTAAAATATTTGCATGACCTCATAAGCATCTAGTCTTCTGAAGTGGAATAAGGACAAATGTTCAGGGTTTTTTCTCTATTACCCTTCTGTAGAACCAGTAGTAGCAAAACCTATGTTTTCAAGCAAAACATTTTTTCGAGGCCTGTATCTGTATGTGGTTGGCAGCAGTTTATGGAGTCCGCTCTTGCATGATAAACCCTCTTAGTGAATTCAAATTGATTGAACAGCATCAACATCTGAACCACAGACTTGTGTTCTTGGAGCAGTACTCCTTTAGTGGACAAACAAGCAATAGGTAGGTGCCTTTTTGCCCTCGAAGGAGACAAACCAGATAGGTATCCCCCTTGTGGAGTGAGCCCTATCTACAGCTTCTGGGAATCGCCTTCATTTCACACATGCTACTATCATTTCCCTTTTACCAGATGCCCTTATTGCAAAATCCTGCGCAGCCCTCTAAATATTTGAATACATTATGACTAACCTGGGTTGTTTTCCTGCCAGGAGACTTATGTAACAAATACCAAAGAAGGTGTTGATAGTGACTTAGTATGTTTTAACCTAACACATTACTCAACTCTGCCTGGGATAAGGGCTCATACAGGTATACTTCTTTTCATAATGAGTGACTAAGGGCTCAATGTCCAGGCCATTACGAGATTGGAGTGTCTAAGTAACTGGTTCCATTATACTCGTACAGGCCTTTTTCTGCTGGCCTGTTTGAATGCCTTAAACTAGCCCTCCCTGTCGAAATCTACGTAGTCTGTCATGACTGGAACTCTTCACTTCCCCCAAGTGTCAAATGAGCAGGAAAATGGTTTTGTGTGTACATAAGAAGATAAGGTTATGTTACTGTAATTATACTGTATATTCACATACCCTACAAGACACATTTATTATGGAATTCTTCTTCACTGTGGCTGGTTAGACTAGCCCCAACTGTCACATATTTCGCATATAAGCTGAACTTTTAAAGTAGGATATACTTTCACCTGATGGAAATTCTGTGCACCAGTATAGAGGAGGTATTTGACCAGAGGCAGAGTTCCTTCTCTTTTTCCTCCTTTACGTGCCAGGGAATTTGGTTCAGGGAGTCAGGAAGAAACCTGCTGTTGTTGCAAAGTGTGTAAAAAGATTCATGTAATGCAGGGGTATCCACTATTTTCTGCTGTTTACTTGTGTTCAATGTAAATCACACTGAACTACTAAAAATATTAGTGTTGCAATAGTGATCACATTGAACAAGAATACACTAGTGGTCATCATATGCACGATTACTAGCAGTGGTCCCCTTGGTCCACCAAGCAGGTTGCCATCAGTAATGTAAAAATGATGTTGTCAATTTCAAATGCGCCTACATGGGCAATATATAACATCCATAGCTGCAAAGGCCACGGCACCAAGGTAGTGAGTGATATTAGTAATAAGACTTCATGGTTTATCACTCAAATATTAGCATTAACTATATTTCAGACATTGAGCCATTTTTCCCCAAACATCAGCATGTATGTTCTAAAAAACACAGAGGCTGATTTACAAGCAAAAGTGACGCATCTGTAGAGATGCATCACTTTCCCTGTGCCACACTGAGAAACCCTTGCGCCACCATGGTGTGAGAAGGAGCGGGACTCCATTATGTCCGACACTCTGGGATGAATTAAAAGAGCGGAAAGCGTTCCAGACGCACAGGAGAATAGGGCATGTAGATTGCCACACCCCCTTTGTGACAACAGAGAATATGGAGGCAAGGACGGCATTGGTGGCGCCGAAGAGGATGGAGACGGAGAAGGTGGAAAGGAGAACTGAGGAGTGCCCCGGAGAGCCATCCCAAGCTTTAAACACACATATGGAGGAATCCGAGGCCCTAGAGAAAACCGGAGCAGAAGACCTCAAGGAAAAGACAGCCTGCAGCGTGGTCTGCAGTTTCAGTAGTCCTAACGCTGTAGTTCCTACCACCACGACCCAGGAGACGGGTGATGGTCTAAGGCTCACCACAACGTGCGAGGACCGGATAGTCCTGAAGGATATGGGAGCACCCCCCCCCCCCCCAACACCCCTGGGAACCTGAGAGACTACTTGGAACTTGGTCCTTGCTTCTAGTATTATTTGACTACTGTGTTTTCATCAATAAATAAAACACTCTTCAAGACTCTGACTACTTGTATCCCTGCTTTGCCCCGTACCACACATGGATGCGCCGTACGTACAATACGGTGCACCATGGAGCAAGGATTGACAGATGCATCAGAAATTCTGATTCATCTGATGGGGCAAAAGTCACGCATTGCTGGAGTCGTGTCGCAAGCATGACGCAACTCCAGCAATGCATTTTGAGGCCTATTCCCACCACACTGCGTCACTCGTTATGCCTGCTTCAAGCAGGCATAAGGTTTTGATGCAGTGGTGACCTAGACGTGAGGTCGTGAAATCATGTAGATTTCACTGCGTCACTTTTATGAGGCTTTCCTGTGTGGGAACGCCCACCCTGCATACATGTATAATGTGACGCAGGGCTTTACAAATGTGATGCATCTCCTTAGATGCGTCACATTGTACACTTGCCCCTTTAGTTACGCCACCGCTGCATCACAAAACTGATACAACAGCTGTGCAAAAGTGTCGCAAGGGGCATGTAAATCTGCCCCCCGAAGTTTTGACTTGAGTACACACTTTCAATTTTGGTATACATATAATAATGCAATCAGGCAAAATCTTCTAATTTAGTAAGCAGGGCTTCACTCAAGGAAGCCGCTTAAAGAAAGCTGGGAAGCCACTAGTAGCTCATAAGCTACTAGTTGGAGAAGTCTGATGTAGTGAGAATGGATACCCAACATCAAAAGCTGGGAGGTCATCTGTTAAGTGAAACTACTGTAATGACCCACAGCCTGTAACAGGGGCTACGCTGAGACTGATGCGTCAGTGCTTAACTCCACTCCATTATTGCATTGTTCGGAGACCCACTTCTGCATCTGTGCTCTAATCCTTCTGGGAAAAGCACCCTTTATTCATCACAAAGATACTCAACTCCAAAGGTGAAAGACTAGTTTTGGAGTGGCTGGTCTGAGGTGTTCAGCATGCCTGTCATTGGCTTTATACCTGTGAGATCAACTAATCTACCCCAAGAACCTACATGGCCACCAGCACCTACTGTCTACTGTTGCAGGTTTTAAGGGGACTACTGGCGGTAACATTGCATCTCGGCCGGCATTGGGACATGCGCCTTCTGGCATATTGCACCATGAATGCAGACATGCCCATTCACCAACAAGACAAACTGTAGTGCAAGTGCTCAAACATTGTGTACAAATCTAACACACACTTCACATGTGCCACCTGCTAGCAATTGCGTTCCCCACTCTTCAGGCTGCTTGCACGCAGAGCTATAGGAGAATGTTTTCATATATAAAGGCCTCCATTTGACACAGACTTCACAAGCTAGGAGATACTGCAGTTTAATCTACTATTTAAAGCATTAGGCCTTCAGTACAACTGCACGCGTACAGGGCTAAATTCTGATCCCTTGTGTAAATATTTTGCATAGGGATCGGAATTACGAGTTGTGTGATAATTGTCTCACCCTCACAGTTTTCCTATGATAGATTCCGGCAGATCACACCTACAGAAATTAATCAGGGATGGACTGTAAAAATGGAAGAAAAGATGAAGAATTTGGTACATTAAATAGTGATTCTGCATGTTCTGTCTCATTTACAAGCTGGGAAATCGAAATAGGAGGAATTTACCACAAAAGGTAAGTATCTCACCTGATAGCATTAAAATTGTTTTATTTTACAACCACCCTGGAAGTAATCAAGAAAAAGAGGGTCTTTTAGCCCTTTAAAGCACCATAAAGGCAAAATATTTATTTTAAAATGTTTGGATAAAAAGGAGGGGTCTGTGAACTGCTAGCTATGAGTAGTAAGTCTTGCATTCTTATAAACAAAGGGGCAGGTTTACTAAGATATGATGCACCTTAGTGTAGTGCCAAAGTTGCTGAGATGTGTTGCGCCAAAGAGAGAGAGAGAAAACAGCGCCATATCAACTAAGATATGTGCCTGTTTCGCTCTCCCCCTGTGCAGGTTTACTTTTGGCTTCTTTGTGCCACACACTCCTTTGCATCATAGTGCAAGAGTATGTGCATTACACCTAGCATAGGTTTTGTATTGGAAAGGTGCTGTTCCAGTACACAATACTATGCTTAGACATAGTTTAATACTTTTCTAAGCTGGTAGGTGTGCTGTACAGTACATCACTCATGCAAAGCTGGAAAACTTTGGAGGAAATAAAACTCTTCTTCAAAGTTACACCTGCCTCGAGGAGGGACAATTTGAATATGACCCTGGTAGATTACTGCCCAACTGGCCCAGCGCTGGGAGCGGAGGGTGGGTGACAGTGTGCTTGCAAGAAGCACTGCTCCTGTTTTTATTACAGAGGGCTGATATTTCAGCACTGCTGTAAAACTGACCCCAGTGACAAAACTGACCCCCACGGGCACAAAGCCGGACTAAATCAATCAATCAATCAATCAGGACACTTGTAAAGTGCACTACATACTCGTGAGGGTCTCAAGACACGGGGAGGGGGGTGCTGCTACTGATCAAAGAGCCAGGTCTTGAGTAGTCTTCTGAAGGCCAGTAGGTCTTGGTTCTGCTGTAGGTTGGTGGGTAGGGTGTTCTAGGTCTTGGCAGTGAGGTGGGAGAAGGATCTGACTCCAGCTGTTGTTCTTAGGATGCGGGGGACAGCGGCGAGGGCGAGGTCGGCAGAGCGGAGCTTGCGGTTGGGGGTGTAGAAGCTGAGTCGTCTGTTGAGGTACGCTGTGCCGGTGCCGTGGAGGGCTTTGTGTGCGTGGATGTGGAGCTTGAAGGTTAATCTCTTGTTGACGGGGTGCCAGTGTAGGTCTCTCAGGTGGGGGGTGATGTGGCTGCGGCGGGGGATGTCCAGGATCAGACATGCTGAGGTGTTTTGGATGCACTGCAGCCGTCTTAGGAGTTTGGCCGATGCTCCTGCATAGAGGGCGTTACCGTAGTCCAGCCTGCTGGTGACGAGGGCCTGGGTGACTGTTCTTGTTTCAGTGGGGATCCATTTGAAGATCCTGCATAGCATTCAGAGGGTGTTGAAGCAGGAGGAGGAGATGGCGTTGAACTGCTTAGTCATTGTGAGGGTGGAGTTGAGGACGACCCCCAGGTTGCGTGCGTGATCTGTGGGAGTCGGCGTGGTTCCTAGTGCGGTTGGCCACCAGGAGTCGTCCCAGGCCGAGGGGGTGGACCCAAGGATGAGGACCTCCGTCTTGTCCGAGTTCAGCTTCAGTCAACTGATCCTCATTCAGTATGCGACGGCCTTCATTCCTTCGTGGAGGTTGGTTTTGGCCGTGTGAGGGTCTTTGGTGAGGGAGATGATCAGCTGTGTGTCGTCGGCGTAGGAGATTATGTTGAGGTCGTGTCGACGGGCGACGTGGGCGAGGGGTGCCATGTAGATGTTGAACAGCGTCGGGCTGAGGGAAGAGCCCTGGGGAACGCCGCAGATGATCTCGGTGGCATTGGAGTGGAAGGGGGTGAGGCGGACGCTCTGGGTTCTGCCGGTGAGGAAGGATGTGGTCCAGTCCAGGGCCTTCCCTTGGATTCCGGCTTTGTGTAGGCGCGTGCGTAGGGTACGGTGGCAGACTGTGTTGAAGGCGGCTGATAGGTCCAGGAGGATGAGGGCTGCTGTTTCTCTGTTGTCTAGCAGGGTCCTGACGTCATCCGTGGCTGCGATGAGGGCGGTTTCGGTGCTGTGGTTGCTGCGGAAACCGGACTGGGATGGGTCCAGTATGTTATTGTCTTCGAGGAGCGGGTCAGCTGTTTGTTGACTATTTTCTCAGTGACCTTGGCCGGAAATGGGAGCAGGGAGATGGGCCGGAAGTTCTTGAGGTCCTTGGGGTCCGCCTTTGGTTTCTTGAGTAAGGCGTTGATCTCTGCGTGTTTCCAGCTTTCTAGGAAGGTGCTGTCATGAAGGAGATGTTGATGGCCTTGCTGATATGTTGTGCGATGGATGAGCTGGCTTTGTTGAAGATGTGGTGGGGGCATGGGTCTAGTGGTGAGCCGGAGTGAATGGTCTTCATGATATCGGTGGTGTCCTTGTTGTTGACGCTTGTCCAGGAGAGTAGATGGTTGGTGCATGTGGTGGTGGTGGGGGGGCGGTGGTCGTCGGGGCGGTCGTGGTTTTGAAGCTGTCGAGGATGTCGGTGATCTTGGGGTGGAAGAAGGTAGCCAGAGAGTCGCATAGGTCTTGTGACGGCGGGATGTCGTTGGCGCTGGAGCTGGGGTTGGAGAGTTCCTTCACGATGTTGAAGAGCTCCTTGCTAGTGTGTGCGTTGTTGTAAAGGCAGTCCTTGAATGAGGCCCTTTTGGTGGATCTAATGAGTTGGTGATGTTTCCGGGTGGCGTTCTTGTGGGCGGTGTAGCTGTCTGGTGATCATTCGCGGAGTCAGTTCTTCTCCAGTTTTTGGCATGTTCTTTTGGAGGCCTGGAGGTCTTTGGTGAACCAGGTGGCTTTCTTGCTGGTGTGGCTGTTGCACGGTGTCTTGAGCGGGGCTAGGGTGTTGGCACAGTCGTCGATCCATTGTCTGAGGATGCGGGCGGCAGTGTCGGGGTCAGTGGTGTCGGCGGGTGGATGAGGGCGGTGGTGAGCTGGTCATCGGTGACTGCTCAAGCATCGTCGAGGCAGTAGTTGGGTGCGGTGGTGCATGGTGGGCTTCCTGAAGGTGAAGTGGATGCAGTAGTGGTCGGTCCAGTGGGGTTCGGTGGTGCGGTTGAAGGAGACATGGGGGCTTGCAGTGAAGATGGGTTTGCACGTGTGGCCGGTGATGTGGGTGGGTGTTGTCACGGGCTGTCTGAGTCCGAGGTTGGCGAGGTTGTCGAGCAGGGTGGTGGAGTTGCTGTTGTTGTTGTTCTCGAGATGAAAGTTCAGGCCTCCTAGGAGGATGTAGTCCGTGGAGGCAAGGGCGTGCGTGCTGATGAAGTCTGTGATGGAGTCGCCGAACTGTGGTCAGGGTCCGGGGGGTCTGTTGATGAGGGTTCCTCTGAGGGTGGTGTTGGGATCGGTGTGGATCTGGAAGTGCATATGTTCAGCGGTGCTAAGGGTGTCGTCGGCGTTGGTCGATACTTTGAGGGTGTTTCTGTGGACGATGGCGATTCCTCCTCCTGTTCCGTTGGTGCGGTCCCTGTGCGTGATCTTGTATCCTTCTGGGATAGCGATGCCGGGTGTGGAAGCAGGGTTCAGCCAGGTCTCTGTCAGGAAGGCGACGTCAGGGGAGCTAGAGTCGAGGAGGTCCCAGAGCTCGACAGCGTGTTTGCGGGCGGAGCAGGTCTTGAGGAGGATGCATCTGAGGTAGTTGGGTTCCTTGGTGGGCGGTGTGGCTGGCTGGATGCTGGAGAAGTTGCAGTTCCGGCAGATGAAGGGTCCTTGGGTGTGCTTCGGGGTTGCCCAGTAGCAGGTGTGTTCTCGACCGGGGTTGAGTGCATGGAGGGTGTTGGTGTCATAGTACAGACGGGCGTCGTGGTGTCTCTTCGGGGGCCAGGGTTTCTGGCGCTGCGGGCGGTCAAGGCATGGATGGGCGCAGACAGGCTTGCCTTTGGCGCGCGCGCATCCGCTGCGTGACTGCGTAGCGGCCAAAATATGTAGGGGAGGGGGAGGGACTATCAGCTGCGAGGCGGGAGCGGGGCAGGATGCGGGATGAGAGGGGGAAGACACGGCGGGAAAGTAGGCAAGGAGTGCGGACAGAATCAAAATAAGAAACAAATTAGAAATAGAGCAGACTGAGAGGAGATATGAGAAGGAGAAATAAATTAAATTAAAGTGCAACTGGCGCAGGCGGGAGCAGGCTGAGGGGAGGCTCGAACCCTGAGCAGAGGGTTTGTCTGGCAGAATTCAAGCAGCTCGCCGCAGCGCTGTGGGGAGAGTGACAACCGTGGACCAAGATCTGTGGTCTCACAAGAAAGGGCAGAAAGGTCACAAAAATGGTGGGAAACGAGTGGCACAGAGGCAGAAAGGTCACAAGAAAGGCAGAAAGGTCATATAAAATGGGGCGAAACGAGTGGCACAGAGGGCACAAAGGTCACAAGAAAGGGTAGAAAGGTCCCAAATAACAGGGGAAGCGATTGGCACAGAGGGCACAAAGGTCACAAGAAAGGGTAGAAAGGTCACAGAAATGCAGGGACAGCTAAGCAACAGAAGGCAAAAACGGGCAGAGAGACACGGGCAGTGAGGGGAGCAGAAGGAAAGACCGGGCAGTGAGACACATGGGGCAGCAAGGAGAGCAGAACGGAAACCGGGCAGAGAGACACGGGGGCAGTAAGGACGAGAACGGGCACAGGCAGTGCTGTGCGGAGGGGGAGCGACCTACCTGGAAGGGTCAAGGGTCGCTCTCCTCACCGTGCAGCGGCCGGCCTATATGGGGAGGTGGGAAGGAGGAGCAGCTGGGAGGCGGGAGGTGGGGGCAGCGAATGGGCAGTCAGAGGGGTGGGGCCACAGGGGACACAGTGGCGAGGGGTGACGAAGGAAACAGAAGGCAATAGGGCACAACAATTGAGGGGGAAACAAGTGGCACAGAAGGCAGAAAGGTCAGAAAAAGGGCAAAAGGTCACAAATATACAGGGTGAAACGAGTGGCACAGTAGGCAGAAAGGTCACAAAAAGGGCAAAAGGTCACAAATATACAGGGGGAAACGAGTGGCACAGAGGGCAGAAAGGTCCCAAGAAAGGTCAGAAAGGTCACAAAAAATGGGGGGGAAACAAGTGGCACAGAAGCCAGAAAGGTCCCAAGAAAGGGCAGAAAGGTCACAAAAAACGGGGGGAAACGAGTGGCACACAGGGCAGAAAGGTCACGAGAAAGGGTAGAAAGGTCACAAAAAACGGGGGAAACGAGTGTCACAGAGGCTGAAAGGTCACAAGAGAGGGCAGAAAGGTCACCAAAAACGGTGGGAAACGAGTGGCACAGAGGCAGAAAGGTCACAAGAAAGGCAGAAATGTCACAAAAAACGGGGGGAAACGATTGGCACAGAGGGCACAAAGGTCACAAGAAAGGGTAGAAAGGTCACAAAAAAACGGGGGAAACGAGTGGCACAGAGGCTGAAAGGTCCCAAGAAAGGGCAGAAAGGTCACACAAAATGGGGGGAAGCGAGTGGCACAAAGGGCACAAAGGGCACAAGAAAGGGTGGAAAGGTCACAGAAATGCCGGGGCAGCTAAGCAACAGAAGGCAAAAACAGGCAGAGAGACATGGGGGCCGCGAGGGGAGCAGAAGGAAAAACCGGGCAGTGAGACACGGGGGCAGCGAGGGAGAGAACGGGCACAGGCGGTGCTGTGCGGAGGGGGAGCGACCTACCTGGAAGGGTCAAGGGTCGCTTTCCTCACCGTGCAGCGGCCGACCTATATAGGGAGGTGGGAGGGAGGAGCAGCTGGGAGGTGGGAGGTGGGGGCAGCGAATGGGCAGTCAGGGGAGCGGGGCCACATGGGACACAGTGGCGAGGAGTGACGAAGGAAACAGAAGGCAAAAGGGCACAACAATTGAGGGGGAAACAAGTGGCACAGAAGGCAGAAAGGTCACAAAAAGGGCAAAAGGTCACAAATATACAGGGTGAAACGAGTGGCACAGAAGGCAGAAAGGTCACAAAAAGGGTAAAAGGTCAAAAACATACAGGGGGAAACGAGTGGCACAGAGGGCAGAAAGGTCCCAAGGAAGGGCAGAAAGGCCACAAAAAACGGGGGGAAACGAGTGGCACAGAGGGCAGAAAGGTCCCAAGAAAGGGCAGAAAGGTCACAAAAAACGGAGGGAAAGGAGTGGCAGACACGGCAGAAAGGTCATAAAAAAGGGCCGAAAGGTCACAAAAAAATGGGTGGAAATGAGTGGCATAGAGGGCACAAAGGTCACAAGAAAGGGTAGAAAGGTCACTAAAAACGGGAGAAACAAGTGGCACATAGACTGAAAGGTCACAAGAAAGGCAGAAAGGTCTCAAAAATGGGGGGAAACGAGTGGCACAGAGGGCACAAAGGTCATAAGAAAGGGTAGAAAGGTCACAAAAACAGGGGGAAACGAGTGGCACAGAGGCTGAAAGGTCCCAAGAAAGGGCAGGAAGGTCACAAAAAATGGGGGAAGCGAGTGGCACAGAAGGCACAAAGGTCACAAGAAAGGGTAGAAAGGTCACAGAAATGCAGGGGCAGCTAAGTAACAGAAGGCTAAAACGGGCAGAGAGACACGGGGTCGTCAGGGGAGCAGAAGGAAAACCGGGCAGTGAGACACAGGGGGCAGCAAGGGGAGCAGAAGGGAAACCCGGCAGAGAGACACGGGGGCAGCGAGGGAGAGAACGGGCACAGGCAGTTCTGTGCGGAGGGGGAGCAACCTACCTGGAAGGGTCAAGGGTATGAGGTGCCTCCACCCCTCAGGCCTACCGGGGAAATTCTTAGTAACCACTACGGCCAGTCCGGCCCTGCAAATAGCAGTCTACCAATGTTGGGAAATAGAGGTTGGGAAAAAGACTATGGGTGGTTGCATGGGAATGCCCATGTACCACCACTGGAATGCTCCCTGGCCCAAAGTGGTGCAAAGTACTCCTTTGCATTAGTTTGGGCTACCTACCAGTGCAAAGTAGATGCCAGTTCAAGCCTTCGCACCAGTTTATGTAACTTTTGGTGACACTTCATTAATGTAAAGGCTTGATAAACATAGCTGAAAATCGAGACTGAGCATTTCAGGATAACGGGGGAACGACTTTCTCTGATTTCTACTCAGCACACAAAAAGTATCTCCTCAAAGATGCTTGAGAAGTATTTCTGATTTATATAAATGCTTTGCCTCTATATGTTAAATTAATTGAGCAGCCCAAGTGGTGTTTTGAGACCTAGCATGGGTGTGTTGTAATATACTTCAGAATTTTATTTTATGTCAACGCAGGTTCCAGACAAAGGATGTTATACACCTGCAGGTATTTATTTATTTATTTAATGGTTTTATAAAGCGCGTAGTAACTCAGAAAGCATCCCAGCGCTAACCTGTTCTCCAAGGGGTTCAGCCGTCTGATGAGATTATGTCTGTGGGAAGAGAAGGGTTTTTAGGGTTTTTCTGAACTGGAGGTAGTTCGGTTCTGACCTGAGTTTCCGTGGTAGATGGTTCCACTGTTTTGCCGTGTGGACCGAAAAGCGACGGCCACCGGTCTTGGCTTTTCTGACTCTCGGGACTACAATAAGATTTTCTGTACCGGACCGGAGATCTCTCTCAGCTTTGTATGGAACTAGGAGTTCTCTAAGAAGGGGGGGACCGTTCTTGTAGAGAGTTTTGTGGGCCATGCACAGGGCCTTGAAAGCGACCCTTTCCCTGATTGGGAGCCAGTGGAGAGATCTAAGAGCCGGCCTGGCGGAAGATCTTCCTGGGGTGCCCGTGAGTAGGCGGGCAGCGGCGTTTTGGACTTTTTGCAGTGTGTTCAGGGTGGCTTCAGGGGCTCCTAAGTAGATGGCGTTACAGTAATCTAATCTTGCCAGGATTAGACCCTGAATGAGGAGCCTCCTTGCGGTCTCAGGAAGTAAAGGGAAGATCTTCCTGCAGGCTCTGAGTAGTCCAAAACATGTCCCTGCCGTTCTTTTGGCCTGGGTCTTGAAGCTCAGGTCTCTCTCAATCCACACACCCAGGCTCTTAACCTCTTCCTTGGGAGTGGGAGGGTCACCTAGGCAACTGGGCCAAAGATGAGATGGTAAAGAGGGCCCCTTATGGCCCATCAGGAGGATCTCAGTCTTGGACCAATTCAATTTGAGTAGAGAGAGATTCATCCATCGGTGGACTTCGGAGAGGCAGCCGTGAGGATCCGATGGGGCATGGTGGGGATGTGAGAGGGTTACGACCAGCTGTGTGTCGTCGGCGTAGTTAATAATTGATACGCCGAACGAGCTGACCCTCTTCTCCAGTGGGGCCATGTACACGTTAAACAACGTGGGGCTCAGGGATGAGCCCTGTGGCACTCCACACCGGAGGGGGAAGGTGGATGAGCAGCTGTCATTTTCTCGTACCTGAAAGCTGCGTCCTGATAAATAGGACTCAATCCATTTCAGGGCCATACCCTTTAGTCCGATCTCTCCCAGACGATGGATTAGGGTTGGATGGTCTACCGTATCGAAGGCCGCACTCAGATCCAGGAGGATCACTGCCACTGAACCTCCTGTATCCAGAATGCTTCTGGCCTTCTCTACTGCTGCCAGGAGGGCGATGTCCGTGCCCTGACCTGGACGGAACCCTGTCTGGGAGACCGCTAAAAGGTTATTGCTTTCTAGGTAGAGCGATAGTTGTTTGTTTACCAGCTTCTCTGCGATCTTGCTGTTTCCAGGAAGCAGGGATATGGGCCTGTAGTTGGTAAGGTCCTGTGGGTCTAAGGAGGGTTTTTTTAGTAGACCTTTAACAGCTGCCGCTTTCCAGCTGGGGGGGACTATGCCCTCCGCGAAAGATGAGTTGATCAGGGTCGTAAGGGGAGGGATGATGGTGCTCGACACTTTTTTTAAGAAGCGGAGAGGTACGGGGTCGAGAGGGGAGCCACTTTTGATTGAGGCCAACGTTGCTCCTACTTCTTCCGTAGTTACGGGTCCGAAGACATCCAGGGAAGGATGGGGGTGATCTGTCGTTGGGGGGGGGAGGGCGAGGATGGAAGTGAAATCCTGCTCTGTGTCGGCCTGATCGGGGGGAGGTATGGTGAGAAGAATCTTTTGAATCTTCTCATCAAAGAAGGTGGCTAAGTTGTTGCATTTAATTTCAGTTTCTTTGGGGTCAAGGAGTTTAAGAGGGGGGTCAGGGGCGTGGAGGAGTTCTTTAAGAACTAAAAAGGTTTCGTGGGCCGAGCAGGCAGCGTTTTTAATTCTGTTCTCATAGAAGCTAGTTTTGGAATTACGGAGCTCTTTTTTATAAGTTTTAACAGAGATGCGAAAAGCCTCTTTTTGCTCCAAGGATTTTTCCTTCCTCCAGATATGTTCATTTTTTTTGCAGATCTTGCGAAGAAGGTTGAGTTCCGGGGTGTACCAGGGTGAGGGGTTGACTCTTTTGATGTGCTTCAGAGAGTGAGTTTTAGGCAGAATGGCGTCGAGCGATTGGGTAATCCAGGTACTAAGTTCTTTGTCCCCTGCTAGAGTGTCGTGGGGAGGAGGCGGGGCGTTTTCCCTGAGTTTGGCTGCCCATACGTCTGGGTCCAGTTTCTGCCAGCGTCTACTGTACGTTCTAGTTTTGGAAGATGGAGGGGGCGGGGTGATGATGTCCCATACTAGAGAGACCAAAAAATGGTCCGTCCAGGGAAGGGGGATATGGTCGACCGTTCTTAGATTGGGGATGTTGGAGAGGATTGGGTCAAGCAGTTGTCCTCTTTCATGTGTGGGCCGTGGGTTTTTGAGATCAAGGCCCATTGAGTTAAAATCCTGTAGTAGTTCACTGGCCTGTTTGTCGTCTGGGTCTAAGAAGTGTACGTTCAGGTCTCCTAGCAGTAGGTAATTGGTGGTGGTGGTACATTTGATGGACGTCTGATCGATAATTTTATTTGAGAAGTCTCCTAGGTTGCCTGGGGGGCGGTATATCAACGTCCCAGATAGCGAAGTAGTTGGGGATATTTGGATTGTGTAGTGGCAGCTTTCGTATCCCTTGATGTTGCCATCAGATATTCTACAGGTGAGGGTATCTTTAAGGATTATCGCTAAACCACCTCCCCTCCCTTCTAGTCTGTTCTGTGAGCACACGACGTACCCGGGGGGGAGAGCCATGACGATGTCTGGTCCACTGCTGGGGGTAAGCCAGGTTTCTGTTAAAAACAGAATGTCTAGGGCATTATTTGTGATTAAAAGGTTCACCTTGTGGGAGTGTTTAACGAGAGACCTGCAGTTAAGTAGGCCTAGATGTAAGCCCTTAGGTGCGGAGTGTTGGTTGGTGGGATCACAGATGTCACAGCCGGAGAAATAGGTTTCTCCATTCAGGATGCGCGTGCAGGCGGGATGTTTGTTGGGTTTTAATGATAATAAATCCGCCTGAGTGTAGATCCGGTCATTGCAGGCCGGTAGGGGCAGAGTGGCTGGGCCTAGGGCCGGCTGGGCCCGGACGGGCCCAGACGGGCTTGCCTTTGGCGCGCCTTCGGCGCGCTGACGGCGCGCCCGCTGCGCCCGTCCGCTGCGCGTACGGTAGGGCACATTTTTATCAAGGGCCCGTGCGGGGGAGGGGGGCGTGGCCTCTAGTGGGCGTGGCCTCTCGTCTCGCGGCTGATGGCGGCGCGAGTAGTGAGGGCGAGTGGTTTGCCCGACAGCGCTTCAATCGGCTGTGCGGTGACTGTGGGTTTCAGCCAGGTGCTAGTGCCAGGGCGGCGTGCTTTTAAAAGTACAAGAAGTAAGTGACACAAAATTTTTAACACAAGATAAAAACAACTCCCGGCTGCTTTGCCTCAGGAGGATCAGGTTATGCCTCGCAGCGCTCTTGATCAGCGCTTTAAGTATGGAAGGGGGGCGTGGCCTCTAGTGGGCGTGGCCTCTAGTGGGCATGGCCTCTCGTCTCGCGGCTGATGGCGGCGCGAGTAGTGAGGGCGAGTGGTTTGCCCGACAGCGCTTCAATCGGCTGTGCGGTGACTGTGGGTTTCAGCCAGGTGCTAGTGCCAGGGCGGCGTGCTTTTAAAAGTACAAGAAGTAAGTGACACAAAATTTTTAACACAAGATAAAAACAACTCCCGGCTGCTTTGCCTCAGGAGGATCAGGTTATGCCTCGCAGCGCTCTTGATCAGCGCTTTAAGTATGGAAGGGGGGCGTGGCCTCTAGTGGGCGTGGCCTCTAGTGGGCGTGGCCTCTCGTCTCGCGGCTGATGGCGGCGCGAGTAGTGAGGGCGAGTGGTTTGCCCGACAGCGCTTCAATCGACGGTGCGGTGACTGTGGGTTTCAGCTAGGTGCTAGTGCCAGGGCGGCGTGCTTTTAAAAGTACAAGAAGTAAGTGACACAAAATTTTTAACACAAGATAAAAACAACTCCCGGCTGCTTTGCCTCAGGAGGATCAGGTTATGCCTCGCAGCGCTCTTGATCAGCGCTTTAAGTATGGAAGGGGGCGTGGCCTCTAGTGGGCGTGGCCTCTAGTGGGCGTGGCCTCTCGTCTCGCGGCTGATGGCGGCGCGAGTAGTGAGGGCGAGTGGTTTGCCCGACAGCGCTTCAATCGGCTGTGCGGTGACTGTGGGTTTCAGCCAGGTGCTAGTGCCAGGGCGGCGTGCTTTTAAAAGTACAAGAAGTAAGTGACACAAAATTTTTAACACAAGATAAAAACAACTCCCGGCTGCTTTGCCTCAGGAGGATCAGGTTATGCCTCGCAGCGCTCTTGATCAGCGCTTTAAGTATGGAAGGGGGGCGTGGCCTCTAGTGGGCGTGGCCTCTAGTGGGCGTGGCCTCTCGTCTCGCGGCTGATGGCGGCGCGAGTAGTGAGGGCGAGTGGTTTGCCCGACAGCGCTTCAATCGGCTGTGCGGTGACTGTGGGTTTCAGCCAGGTGCTAGTGCCAGGGCGGCGTGCTTTTAAAAGTACAAGAAGTAAGTGACACAAAATTTTTAACACAAGATAAAAACAACTCCCGGCTGCTTTGCCTCAGGAGGATCAGGTTATGCCTCGCAGCGCTCTTGATCAGCGCTTTAAGTATGGAAGGGGGGCGTGGCCTCTAGTGGGCGTGGCCTCTAGTGGGCGTGGCCTCTCGTCTCGCGGCTGATGGCGGCGCGAGTAGTGAGGGCGAGTGGTTTGCCCGACAGCGCTTCAATCGGCTGTGCGGTGACTGTGGGTTTCAGCCAGGTGCTAGTGCCAGGGCGGCGTGCTTTTAAAAGTACAAGAAGTAAGTGACACAAAATTTTTAACACAAGATAAAAACAACTCCCGGCTGCTTTGCCTCAGGAGGATCAGGTTATGCCTCGCAGCGCTCTTGATCAGCGCTTTAAGTATGGAAGGGGGGCGTGGCCTCTAGTGGGCGTGGCCTCTAGTGGGCGTGGCCTCTCGTCTCGCGGCTGATGGCGGCGCGAGTAGTGAGGGCGAGTGGTTTGCCCGACAGCGCTTCAATCGGCTGTGCGGTGACTGTGGGTTTCAGCTAGGTGCTAGTGCCAGGGCGGCGTGCTTTTAAAAGTACAAGAAGTAAGTGACACAAAATTTTTAACACAAGATAAAAACAACTCCCGGCTGCTTTGCCTCAGGAGGATCAGGTTATGCCTCGCAGCGCTCTTGATCAGCGCTTTAAGTATGGAAGGGGGCGTGGCCTCTAGTGGGCGTGGCCTCTAGTGGGCGTGGCCTCTCGTCTCGCGGCTGATGGCGGCGCGAGTAGTGAGGGCGAGTGGTTTGCCCGACAGCGCTTCAATCGGCTGTGCGGTGACTGTGGGTTTCAGCCAGGTGCTAGTGCCAGGGCGGCGTGCTTTTAAAAGTACAAGAAGTAAGTGACACAAAATTTTTAACACAAGATAAAAACAACTCCCGGCTGCTTTGCCTCAGGAGGATCAGGTTATGCAGTAACAAATGTATAATGTGGGCAACCATGTCAAACACTAGAGTATGTATTTTACCACTGCTTATCAAAGCTATGGACAGTGGGACATCCCAGTTTCCAATCATGTTGCCAGGAAGTTAGAAACACTAGAATCCCAATCAGACTTCGAGGGGGGCAGATTCAACCCTAAGGTGATAATACTCTGAAGGCTTACACTGGGACAAAAAATAGGCCTGAGCACCGTAATAAAAGTGGCCCCCGTTAGTGAATCAGATAGCTAAAAAAGAGGCCAATGTTTGCAAATCCAACCAGTTTTGGATGTGTAAAAGCACACTTCATGAGTACTTTGCAAGGAATGGGAGACTGCATTCATTTGTCTTCGCTGCAGTTGATATTTGTTTTAATATCAGAGAAATCAACAATAAAAAACGACCCACCTGACTATAAAACAGGCCCACAATGTGCTAAAAACTGTCCCACACACTGATTTGTCATATCATCTCATGGGCACTTCCTGATTGTCCTATAGGCCGGTCCGACACTGATACCCTGTTACACTTACTGAGATCAGAGTCTAAATTGACTCTACAGTTGCGCACACCTGATTCAGGAATGCATTCTACATGTTAGCAGCATGTCAACACTTCTAGACCATACTTTATTTATTGACACTTGACCTGTAGTTATGATCTAAGCTGTTTCAGGGTTCATTTTCAAGCAAATCTGGCTTATTCTGCAAGCAGGGATACTTCTATTTGTATGGTGGTTAGTGTCAGATTGGAACTCAAACTCAGCTCTGACAAAAATATTCATGCCATTGCCACCCAGAAGATTGTGAATAAACTGTGGCCATGACCTCATTCTTGAGTACTAGCAGCCCATCCTGCTCTCAAAGTATCTCATCAGAACAATGCCAGAGTGTACCATTGTGTGTGTGGGGGGTGAATGTAGCCTAATGACATGAGCTCTCATAGTAGGAGTGGGGTCCAGGTGCGAGCCCCAGCTTTGGCTCAACATTCTGGGCCAAATCACTTGGGGCCAGTTTTATCGCTGTATTGTGTTGCGCTCGAGTCACGCATAGTGTTGCAAGGGCACCGCAACAATTACCAGGCAATGGTCATCCCACAACACAAAAATTGCTCCCTTCGTAGAACAGAACATTAGAAGAATGACAAGTTAATCATGATTGTGCACTGACCATGACACACAAAGGGCCATGGTTCTCCTTTGACTGAGAATTAAGATTATAAAGTATTTTTTGCATATTTAGTAAAAATATAACAATGATCCTTCATGTGCCATGTTGTTGGTCCCTGAGGTATGCTATGGCTATTGATGCAATGGTCACAAGTGACCTCAATGGGAGCGTGCACCAAGGAATTGGAACAAACTTGGAAACAGGCCCAACAGCTGAAAGACCTCTGTTGCGACATGCAGCCACCAAGAAATGTCCTAATTCGCCAGGAAGACAGCTGATCACATTTAGTTTTCAGGACCAAGGTGGTTGCTAAAGTTGAGCTGTTTCTAATAGCAGGATAAAGCAATCACATTGCCTCAAAATTCAATGTGGGCATTCAATCAATAATTAACACATTTTGAATTTTTCAAACACTCCCATTAAAGAGTTCTGGAGAAAAGATCTAGGAAATTAACATGTCAATAATAAGCTCCCTCAGAAATGCACTATGACCACTACATGCATTTGTTTGAGAATGGTATATATAAACAATAAAGTATATTTTACATAAATAAAGAGCATATCATAGTTAACATGTATAAGACATTCATCAAGCAAAGTATCATCACATTAGAATTGAAATATAATAGGGAAAAAGTTCAATCAGAATCCTGAGAGAAGAGTGTTTTCAGCAGTTATTGTGAAATGGTAGACTGCAATAGTATAGAAGGGCAGTAATAAGAAGCACATAGTGAAAGTATATCTGAAGAAGCAAGCCCATAGAATGGTAGAATTAAGTGGTTATCTACCACAATGTAAGATGAAAGAACGTCGCATTGAGGATAGAGTTCATGTAGAAGAGTCATACTCCTACGCCGATGACACCCAGCTGATCCTCTCCCTCACTAGAGACCCAGACACCGCCAGAACCAGCCTACACAAAGGGATGAAAGACGTCGCTGAGTGGATGAAGAACAGCCGCCTGAAACTGAACTCAGACAAGACGGAAGTCCTCATCCTAGGACCATCACCCTCCGCCTGGGACGACTCCTGGTGGCCCCCAGCCCTGGACACCGCTCCCAAGCCAACAGACCACGCATGCAACCTAGGCTTCATCCTAGACTCCTCCCTCTGGATGACCAGACAAGTCAACGCCGTCTCCTCATCATGCTTCCACACCCTTCGCATGCTGCGCAAGATCTTCCGATGGATCCCAACCGAAACCAGGAAGACGGTCACCCAGGCCCTCGTCACCAGCCGACTGGACTACGGAAACACCCTCTACGCCGGAACCACAGCCAAACTACAGAAAAGACTCCAACACATCCAGAACGCCTCTGCCCGATGCATACTGGACGTCCCCCGACGCAGCCACATCTCCGGCCACCTGAGGGACCTGCACTGGCTCCCCGTCAACAAGAGGATAACGTTCAGACTCCTCACCCACGCACACAAGTCTCTCCACGACCTGGGCCCCAAGTACCTCAACGACCGCCTGACCTTCTACACGCCCGCCCGCCAGCTACGGTCCACCAGCCTCGTCCTCGCCGCCGTACCACGCATCCGAAGAGCCACCGTCGGAGGCAGATCCTTCTCCTACCTGGCGGCCAAGACATGGAACTCCCTCCCCATCCACCTTCGGCTGACCCAGGACCACCTCGCCTTCCGGAGACAACTCAAGACCTGGCTGTTCAAGCAGTAGGGGACCCCCCCTCCCCCCCAAGCGCCTTGAGACCCTTCCGGGTGAGTAGTGCGCTATACAAGTGTTGTGATTGATTGATTGATTGATTGATAAAATGGTGGACACATATTTAGTAGAGCCGCATTGCATCGTGGTCGTGAGGGGAAAAGACCTACATGCTCCAAAGCGGCATAGAAGTACCTGCAGTATTGTGTAAAGATCGCCGTAATCATCGTTAGGCAAGAAGCGAGCTGTGGTAATGAATTGCCGCGTTAGAGAAAACTCCGTCAGCGGCCGCGAAAGCAACAAAATAGCAGACGTGAGCTCATTGGAGCTGCGCCGCGAGTTAATTGCTCCACAACTCCGTCTGACGATGGAGGAAAACTGCTAAAAAAGGATCCCTCAATACCGCAGGCACTCACACCGCATATCCTATAGTTTGGAGAGGATGCGTGTGGAGAATCACCGCATTCGCTCCGTCCGAACCTCCATCGCCACAGGAGAGTCACGGAACCGCCGCCATTGTCTTTGAGCGCTAGCCATGCCCCCCACGCATGTCTGTTTAGCCGGCCTAGGACAGCCGGCCAAACTTACATGTACACTTCTAAGTGCCCACCACTCCTCCCATTGCCACCCGCCCAACATGCATGCCTAAGGCAGTCACAAAAAATTTAAATTATGTTTTCTTAGCATTTTTTTTTTCTGTGACTGATGAGTGGGGCAACGCTCCACTGCCATTACGGAGGACCCGCCCCTGCTGCACAGCAATACATTACTTTCCATCACATGCAATGGTATCCCTGGTGATACTGAACATCCACATAATCATGTATTTATTTTATTTTATTTATTTATAACGTTTTATATAGCGCAAACAAGATCCCGAAGGATATCAGAGCGTTTTACAAAAAGGATGGAAGGAGGGCAACATACAATATCGACATTAAGTAGGAATAAAAGCAAGAATGATCACATAATGTGATGAATTCAAAGCCTCGGTTGGACCATCTATTTTACTGGTAGAATAATTAATGTTGCCAATAGTCAGAGACCAGACATTACATTGTGTGCCTAGAGCCTTTTACTCGAATTGTTTGTATTAGCTTCCCAATGCCAAAACTACCATTTCAAAATCCAGGGTCCCTTTTCATGAAGTTGTTCATGATTCTGGAAACAATTGATTAAGTGCTCTGGTTTGTCAGCTCCAGATTTTTCTGACAAACACTATGGCAGGTGAGGCGGAGTGAACAACCTAATCACAGCTATGTTCACCTCCATCCTTTTCTATAAAATGATATACTTTTAGCACCACACCAGGCACAAATGGGTAAAACCAACCCATAAGGGTGCTGTGAAGGCGCAATTTGATTCTATAAAAGAATAATACCTTTTGAAATATAGATGATAAAGGGCTTATTTTTGTATCTATAATAGGGTAGAGGAAATACAATTAAAAATACGTTATCACCAAAATTAATACACACATCAATATTTTTTTACATGCCCTTGATTACAAGCACAAAACATCTCTTCGGCGAGCTCATTTCAGTTAACAGATTGATTGTAGCCTTTTGCCAGTGGCTTTGAAACATGTTAGTGTTACAGTTAAATCATATTTCAATCTATCAGACTTTATGGAGTTGAAAGGAATCTTCAGAGATTAATCATCGCGCACTGTAGCTCTGGACAGACTGCTACCAATCTGCATTTGATCTGAAATATTAAATATGAAGTAATGCATTGTCTGAAGTTGGGCTTTCTGTTTAAAAGCAGATGCCCAACATGATTTGAATTTAATGCCTTTAAGTTTTAAGACCAGCTTGTAAACTCGGTCCCCGGTGCCTTCTATTGATCTTTTTTGCTATTTTAATGCATTTTTACTGACCGACATGTCCTGTGGTAAAGAATATTGCCTAAATTAGTTATCTGATTGCTTCAGTTGATTAATGACAGGACTTTGCTTCATTACACATGACAACATCATCAGAATAATCGCTACCGCCACAGAAGCTGGGCCTGGACGTTTTATTCCATCGTTTTTTAAGTTCATTTATAAAATTATTTAATACGCACACCCCGAGTGGTAATTTATTTACCTGACACTTTTTTCGATGTGAACTCTTGTAGTGTGTCACAAATGGCGCACAAAACAAGGTAAACTAGATGTACAGATCAATGTCTCCTGACTCGAGGGGGAAGAGAGCCGTAATCAAGATTCAAGAGCCGGCCTTGTCCACAGTCCGCCTTGTCACACAACGTGAGCCGAGTGCCCGGCAAATCGTTAGGCAGCGTGGAGAACGTCCAGCTAGACACCTTTGATATCATTACTTCCTTGTTAGGTTGTTTTTTTATTGTTTTTACATTTCTGGTGCTGATTGACTAGTGAGGGTGATGTTAGGAGTTGTACTCTACGTGCTCCCTTTGTAGGACAGAACATTAGCGGATTGACGAGTTAATCGAGGTTGTGGTCCGACCACGACGCGCAAAGGGCCCATCGTTCCCTTTTGAATCAGAATTAGGAGTTCAAAGGACTAGTTTGCACACATTTAGGAAGACAAGATAATTATCCTTAATTTGCAGTGTTGTTGGTCCCTGAGGTGTGCTGCATGCGGCCACTGATCTCACGGTCTCAAGTGACGTCAGTGGGAGCGTGCACCATGGCACTGGGACAAAGTTGGAAACAAGGCTCACTCAAAAGTTGAAAGCTTCTGCCCTTGTGGCTTGTGGCGACCAAGAAAGTCTAACTGGATAGGAAGCCAGCTGATCACATTTACTTTTAAGGACAAAGATGGCCGCCAACGTTGAACTGTTTCCAATAGCTGGAAATTTCAGTAGCTTGCAGGATTTGGCTAATAGGGTCAGCAGAACATTCTTTTATTTCCATTTAGATTCTTGATTGCTTGTTAGCTTGACATTTTTAGATTGATCCTTTCCAAAGGTATAAAGCATTGCAGGCCACCTTGTGTCATGGTGATGAATTATTTTAAATCTGAAATGAGGATTTGACATTTAATGTGTACGAAAATCTAAAAGTTGTCACACGCAGGCATAAAATGACAGTTTTAAATTAATTCCTTCAAATGCCGTTGCCAGGTTGTTTACGTGATGCTGACGGATAGATAGATAACTTTGCAGTGACAGGATTATGTACAGCCACTGGCCAGTCGCCAAATGTAAAGTCCTTTGTGCAGAATGTGCAAAAGAATGACACATTTTTGACAAAATGTGACCCAAGTTTTGCATTAGACAATTTAATGGACATACATTTGGCAACCGTCAGCTGATTATGCCATTTGAAATCGAAAACGGTCAGAATCACGTGACTGTAGTAAAAGTCAATATTGAAACATGGTTTTGCCTAAAAATAATTGGACAAGGGCGTAAAATGGTTTTAGGTTGGAAAGAGTTACAATGCATCCCTGTATACCTTACGAGTACGTTAAATTGTGTACAGTAAATATTTGCTGTTTGGTTTAAGCCTAACTCTTCTGTCCCACTATCCCTATTGGCAGTACTGTTATTTGTGTTGAGGAGACTGCAGCTCATTTAACACCTGTGGGCCTCATTTATGAAAAGTGACGCATCGCTGCGAAAAAAAACAGCGATGCGTCACTTTTCATTGCGCCCTCCTTTTACAGTATGTCGCATCACGTCGCAAGGAGTTACAGATACATCAGTATTTCTGACGTATCTGTAGGCGCAAAAATGACATATTGCTGGAGTGTGTCACAAAAGTGACGCAACTCCAGCAAGGGGTCATTACACATGGGCAAGTCCCATGGTAATTGTGCCTGTGTCAGTCTTACGCCTGCAATGAGGCAGGCGTAAGATATTGACGCATTTGCTTCCTAGAAGTGGCGCAGTGAAATCGTATAGATTTCACTGCGTCACTTCTACAACCCTTTCTTGCGCCAGAACGCCCCCCCTTGCATACATTATACCTGGTGCAGGTATAATGTGGTGCAGGGGTTTACAAAGTGATGCATCTACCTAGATGCGTCACTTTGTAAATATGGGCAACAAGGCGCATTTTTTATTCTGCTGGTGCGTCACAAAAAGGGACACTCCAGTGGCGTAAAAGTGACGCAAGGGCTCATAAATAAGCCCCTGTGGGTTTATCAAACCCTGCCTTGATCTCTTAGAGAAACGTGTGCCGTTCTATGAGGCGAATGCTCTTTCATCTGACTTGAAGGCTGAGCAGTACACCATGTTTTTCTGGCCCCCTTGACATTTTCTTTTGGTTTTCAGCACTAAACCTCTAAAGCAGGGTCTTGATGATGAAAAGCAAAAGGCAAGTTACCCTGACGCGAACCTCATGCATCCTGAATGTCTTCAGGCTTGTATAGATAATAAACTGAGGCAGCAGCACGAGGTGAAGAGTACAAGGAAATTCATGAAGAAAGAGTCAGAAGGCGGTCGCATGCAGGCAGGAAGTGAACCTTTCAAAAATACAGGTAAGTCATTCTTTATTCCTTTTTTGTATTAATTATATGCAACAAGGGATTCCCGGGTGCAGCTTTTATACTGCTGCACCAGAGAATTCTATGTCAGGAAACGGAGGCTTCGGATTATGCTTCACTTTCTGTTTTATGCCTAGTAAACTAGGCATAAAACAGCAGCCAATGAAACTTTAAACTACAAATCCCAACAGCCTTAACAGCCCTTCTCTCCACCTTATCAGTCCCATCGTATAAAAATCCACAAACTGTGCTCCTTCCTCTTTATTTGCTGCTGTAGCAGCACAGTTAAGCGTTTTTTTCTCTCCTCCTGAT
Organism: Lissotriton helveticus; assembly: GCF_964261635.1. Classification (NCBI taxonomy): domain Eukaryota; kingdom Metazoa; phylum Chordata; class Amphibia; order Caudata; family Salamandridae; genus Lissotriton; species Lissotriton helveticus. The sequence goes on from NC_136073.1 coordinate 481,869,529, forward strand.
TATATGTTTTATTGCCATATGTATGTTTGCGTTGGAGCCGTATGCAATCAGCTAGGCATTTAGTCGGTTTGGTATGTGGAAATCAGCGCAGCGCGCACATGCACATATTTTAATTCCCTTTGTTAAGCGGGTGCGGGACAGATGTGCTTGGTGATCACAGTCCTGTTTTTCCTTTAAGGCTTGCGAATGCGTGAGCAGCCGCGCGGGGGATAATTAATCTCCCATTGGCTGCGCACTCTCTGCCAGTTTCAGGCGCTGGTTTTTCCCTAGCCCCTGGAACGCCTGGCGGGGCGCATAAACATTACAGGCTTGGCCTAGGAGAGTTGGGGTGGCTCCCTCCACGTTTTATTCACCTCAATATCCTTTCAGTGAATGTACTGAGTAAGAGCAACTTATTGAGGCCCTTGATTCACGCATGTAGGAATCAGGGAATCGGGCATTGATCAAGGGTCTACAGCCCTTTACTCGACCTTTGAAAAGTTATGGGAAACGTATTTAGGCAGGATCCTTAACGGATTCATTAATCAAGAAAGTTACAGTTGGCCGAGCTGGGCACCTCCAAGAGCTCCTCGTCTGACAAGGTGCTATCACAGATGGCGTCAGCGGTCCTTCGGGACCATGGGTTTGGCAGTGCCTTTGGACCAGATTCTTTGGAGACTCCCACCATTTCTACTCCGGTGACAGCGGATGTAACATCCCCTCGCCCTGTACCTCATCCTCTGAGGAGGACCAGGAAGCATAAAGGCAACACCCACCATGTGGTGTCTGAAGCCCCAGTGAGTAAGAACCTTTGCTTTGACCCAAAGAAAATCGTCCATCCCAGGTCTACTGAGTGGGTCCCCTGCGCAGAGGTGGCACATTACGTGCAGGACAATATGAGAAAGAGCTTTGAGTGTGAAGTGCGCAGTACTTTGAGATCAGAATGTCCTCACCCCTCACTTCTTGGTAAAGTGACCAAGACCCTTGAGCTAGAACCCAACATGGCCACTTTCCTGTGGCCCCAAAGGGGTTGGATCAGGCATGGAAGGGGTGCCAAGACAAGGTACTGGATGTATCAGGACCCCTCACCCAGATTCTAGATTTGGCGGTCAGGACAAAGGATTCAAATTCCCACCTGGATCCAATGGAAATTTCGGAATGGGCACAAAGACCCTTATGTTTTTTTGACAATGCCAATTGCACTGTGTCTATGGAGCGGTGCAAGTCATTCTTGATGAGGATAGATCCTCAGCCAGCAGATTTATCCTCCAACGTGGCAGGGTGCTTCGCCAACGACTTCTTCTTTGGGGATACATTTGTCAAATGCCTGGGCAAATACTTATCCACATTCTCAACTCTTTATAAGGCCCAAACCTCCCTGAAGAAGGTTTTTCTTTTTTTTTAAAACATCTTTATTGTGTTTTTGATTCACAAAGCCCCCCCCCCCCCAAGTCAGACAAGTTTAATCAAGAATATCTCACATGTAAACATAGAGAAACTTAGGAAATTTCGATTCATAAATCATACATTAATAGTTAAACAAGTTAAAACAGCCAAAAACATTTCCCTTTTATTTAGGGAGATATGAGCAGTATCTAAGTGATTTATAAATTTCAAACCATTTACAACCATATCAAATTAAATTTTAGCAGTTTTTAAATCACGCTAGCTATAGCCTCATGTTACAGGGAGTTGCCTTGAGATTGGGACCACTCAATTAAGGGATTCCAGATTTTCAATCCCCTGGCCCTCCGTCTTCTGCCTTTTCTTTTATATATAGCCATTTCCAAGTTAAATATAGATAGCAGTCTAGAGAACCACTGTTGAAAAGATGGTGGGTTAGGGTCCAACTAGGCGGAAGCGATACAAATTCTTAAGACCGCCATGGCTATAAATACTAATTCATGTCCAGGGGGTGATTCGGCGAGATTAGTTGCCCCAAGCAAGATCATTTCATTAGAGAGGACGATTTCGGTTTTTAAGACATTAGTTAAAAACCGTCAATGCTCAGTTTTAAGGGGGATAAATTTGCACAAGAGGAAAATATGTGTACGCAGTCTGCATTAGTTATCGTACATCTGAAACAGCGTGTACCCCTCCCACTCCCCCATTTAGCAATTCTATCAGGCGTATAATACATAAAAAAGCAGGTCTTATAGAACTGTGTTTGCAGTTTGGTTGACATAAGGATAGTTTGGGATAAATCATAGACATAATTAAACTCTTCTGTGGTGATTGTTAGTTTTCCCTGCCACTTCTGTGCTGTTTTCTCAAGATTGCCCGGAAAGAGGCATGGCAAGAGAGAGTATATCTCTCCAATTGTGAATTTCTTTGTTTTCTTTATAGTTTCTGCTATCAGTATTTTATCAAATGAGTTATTTTCCCTAATCCTTTGTGCTAAAAAGTCTCTGATTTGCAGATATTAAAAAAGTCCCTCCACTCCAATTGGTATATTTCCCTCAAGTTTTCAAAAGAGCGTAATCCTTCCTTTGAGAAAAGACATCCAAGATGTGTAATTCCTGCCGTAGTCCATCTATCAATACAGGCTCCTCTAAAAATTTCAGTGAGGACCGGATTGTTGTTTAGAGGAGAGTAGAACGAGAGTCGTCCTATGCCCAATAATTTCCTCACAGCCTTCCACGCTTTAAACCCCCCCAGTAAGGTCTTTAGGCGGACCTTTTTGTGGTAGCTATCATAGAGAAATCGCCATAGATAGCCTTTGCTCTTATTGCCTAATACCAACTGATGAATTGATGGTTGATCCTCCCCTGAAACTATCTCATTGTTATTTAAAAGAAAAAAGAGTTCATGATTATATGAAAGCATATATGCCCAGTAGTATATCTTAAGGTTAGGGAGGGCTAAGCCTCCTTTTTCTTTGGGAAGAGTCAAGAGCTTGTAGGCTCTTCGGGGTTGTGAATAGGACCAAATGAAACTAGAAAAAGTGCGCTCCATCAGTTTGAACCAGTATTCGGAAATTTCCAAATTAATTGCTCTAAACATATATAGCAATTTAGGGAAGTAGACCATTTTTAATGCGTTTACACGGCCAATCAAGGATAAATGTAGGTTATTCATACAGCGAAGATCTTTCTGCATTTTATCTAGCAGGGGGTTCAGATTTAATTCGACCACTTTATTGAGGTTAGAGGAGATGCATACCCCTAGATAGGTCGCTTTTGTGGTCACTCAAGGATCTACTATGGCACATTTATCGTTTAGGACCACTTGGGTTTTACTCTGGTTCAGAGCATAGCCGGCTTCATTACCAAAGTGTTTTGCGTCAGTTTCAATTATAGGTACGGCTAGTGCCGGATCTGATGTCACTATGGTGATATCGTCGGCAGAGGCAAGAGTTTTAGTCATATAGCCTTGGGTCAGTTTAGGAATAATACCAGCATTAGATTCCAGGCTGCGAATAAAAGGATCAATGTAGATAGCAAACAGCAATGGGGAGCATGGGCAGCCCTGCCAAGTTCCCCTTGATATTGTTAGTTCTTTGGAAAGATTGCCATTTACCATCACTTCAGCTTTAGGGTCGGTGTATAGTTTTTGTACCGCCTGAATGAATCCTTGTTTAAAACCCAAATGACCCATTGCCAACCACAGAAATGACCAGGAGACCCGATCGAAAGCCTTTTCGGCGTCTAGGAGAATAAGCGCCATCGGGTCTCCCGTCACCTCTGTACTGTCAAATAGGGTAATTACCCTATGAATATGATCTGTGGTTCCTCTTCCAGGTACAAACCAGTGCTGGGAGTTTGAAACAAGCTTGTGGATTAAAGATGCCATACGATTCGCTATTAATTTGGCGTATATTTTTGAATCCACGTTAATTAAAGTGATGGGGCGATAGGAGCCCATCTGATCCGGAGGTTTATCCTTCTTCAAGAATACTATTATTTTAGCTTTTGACTATGACCATGGGGGTTGTCCCCCGTGAAATATGTGCACACATAGATCTAAGAAGATTTATTTGATTTGGTCTAAAAAAGTGATATAAAACTCTAGAGGGATAGAGTCCAAGCCCGTTGCCTTTCCTCTAGGCAGCACCTTCACTGTCTCTAGAATTTCTTCCAGAACTGGTGTCTCCTCTAAATCATCTCGATCTTCTTCAGCAAGTCTACTGGGTGTTCCTTGATCTAGGTATTCTCTCATACTGTCTATGCCAGCCCCACCTTCCTCTGAGTATAAAGTGCTATAGAAACGCCAGAATGCCTCCCTAATTTTATAGCTTTCTGAGATTAAACCTTCCACTGGGTCTGATATTTCATGTATGAGGTTCTGAGATGTTTGTTGCCTCATGCGTATAGCCAACTGATGGCCAACTAATTCGCTTACTTCGTAATTTTTCTCGCTATGAGCAGTGGCTCGCTTTGGTGATAAAAGTATTCATAATAGCAGCCTTATCAATTGCCACTTGATATTGAATTTTGGTGAGCTCTTCCACTGTTGAAGAGTCACGAGTTGCCCTGATGAGTTCTTCTTCCGAACCCTGTAATTTTCCCGATAGCGATTTATACAGGTCTCTGGCCAGTTTATTAGCCCTCATTGAGTATTGTGTGGGTTCCCCACGGATTCCTGCATTTAGAGAGCCCCATACTATCTCTATAGAAGTGCTCCCTACATTATCTTCTAAAAAATTGGGAATCCATGCTCGCATGTGATTACATTAATCTTCTTCAAAAAGCAGGGACTTCTCGAAGGTCCAGTTTCTGGGCTTCTTTCCCATTTGTGTTAGCTCTAGGGTACATACTAAAGGGTTGTGGTCAGAGAGTACTCGGGGCAATTTTTCTATTTGTGCGATAGAGCTTAATGTCTGTGATAAAAAAAAATAATCAAGTCTAACATGAACCCGATGTAGATTTGAAAAGAAAGTGTAACCCGGATCCTCAGAGTTAGAGATCTGCCACCCATCCAGAAGTCCGTGCATTTGACAGAGATGTTTTAAAGCCTTAAACACTTTAGGTTTCCTCCCATGATACACCCAATTATCATTTATTAACCAATCAGAGGGTAGATTTATATTGAGATCCCCACAGATAAGTACTGGTAGTGGCCAATGTGCAAGTTCACTAAAACCTCATTAATCAGGGTGGGATCATCATAGTTGCTCCCATAAATTGAACAGATGGTAACTAACTGTGACTGTTCGGACTGACATTCTGTGATTGCCCACCTGCCAAATGTATCTGCTTTGCATCGGTTGAAGCTAAAGCCTCCGCCTTTAGCTCAGATTGCCACCCCCCTAACGCGAGCTCCCTGAGTGGTGGCGCAGATTAATTTGTACCCTAATGTTTTTAAAAGGTGTAACTGTGAGCCCTCAATATGCGTCTTCTGCATACATACTATGTTGGGGCCTGAAGTTTGTAGCCCCACCGCGACTGCTTGTCTCTTCTTAATGTCGTTTAGGCCGCAGATATTAAGGGACATAATCTTCAGTACCCCCATTTATTTATACTGCGCATCTTATAGAAATACTCTCCCATAAGTAAAGTGTTAGTTATAACTTTACAATGTCCTTTTTCTCTATGAGTTTTGAAGTTGCTGTCTGACTTTCCCCCTAAACCCCCCCAACCCAAGAATCCCACCTCCCCGCCCACCACCACCACTAGAGGTTACCTGGCCCTGGAGGAGCCAGGGATGTGACATCCATCGAGACCGCTCCAGCAGCCCCGCCGAGCATCCCCCCGAAACAAACATAGAAATAAGCAAGTGTATAACTTAAATACCATGAAAATACCTATTAAAGAAAATTCACTAAACGCTATATCATTAGTATGGCCCGTACAATCCATATAACCTTAAAACGCCTCTCTGTCCGCATGAAGTCTGAAATTATCCCTTACAGTATTGTCTTGTGAACATACTATAATTATGGTATTAAGCAGTCTTTCATAGAGCAGAGAAGAAGCAGAGTAAGTGAAGGAAAGCAAGCATAAAAAAAAAATGGAAACAACATATTCTATCAATTTTACCAAGCGATCTTTAAGCCTACCAAAAAAAAGAGAAAAACGAGTGTGATAGAGCGGGATAGGTAAAGAAGAGTGCAGCCATATGTTATCACTCTATCCTATCCTATGTCCTATGTCTTTATGCATTGGTCCATCTGGTCTATATTCAGGGCTTTATTTATGTCCTGAGATTTCGTCCAGATAGTTTTTAGCTTGGATCTCAGAGACAAAGCTACGAGTACGGCCTTGGTAGACAATTTTTAATCTTGCCTGGTTTTGAAGAAACACTACGGCTCCTACTTTTTGGAAGGAGTCAAGCAGTTGCCTCAATCGCCATCTACTCTCAACAGTAGCGTGAGCAAAGTCTGGTCTGGTGAAAAAAGTTACCCCTTCGAACGCTCTCTTGCTGGTAGGTCGGGCTAGGTCATAGAGAGCCTGTCGAAGTAGGAAGTTTCCAAACAAACAAAAGCATGGCTCTGGGATGTTGTTGGGCTGATGCTTTATGACTTTTGATCATTAACCACTTGGATGCTATGGGGTGTGCCACGAGGTCCTTGTAATTTCCATTGAAATCAATGGAAACTCCATGACGAGTTACCCTTGTCATTAGCATCCAAGTGGTTAAGGGAAACCTATGCGCCCGCTGGACCTCCTTATCCTAGTCCCAGGATTGGAGTTCCGGAAAGGAGCTTTTGAGGAGAGCAATCATGTATTTCCTTGCATCATCTTTTTCAACCCCTTCGGGAATACCAAGGAAGCGGGGATTGTTCCGTCGTTGCCGATTTTCCTGCTCCTCGAGTTTCCACATAATATCCTTGACGGCCTCCTCATGTTCCTCAGATTTGGCCTGGAGTGATGTGACATTTTTCTCAAGCTGTTCCGTCCTCTCCTCAACTGCTGCCATCCGATCTACAATCTCAGCACAAGTTCTGACCACCTTCCTCACAGCCCCTTGAAGTTTCTTTGCTGCCATGCGGGATCTGCGGCTGTCTGCCTTGGCTTCGGCTTGAAAGCTTTTGATGGACCCCAGGATGTCTGCTAGAGTGGGCTCTCTATCCTGCTTCCTTTGCACATCCTCTGTGTCAGTGTTGGCATTAATAATGGTCTGGTTTCCCCCAGACAGGTCCGCAGAATTTGAGTGCACCAACAGAGGTGGGGTTCCAGTATAATCCCATTTTAATTCAGGGATGGCTTCTCTATCAGAGGAATCTGGTTCTTTGTTGTGGCGCACCCTTTCTCTTTTCTTCTTAGAAGATTTTTTATGGGATGCATGCTCTGATTTCGAGCTTTTATACCAGCTTCCACCCTCCTCTTCCTCTTCACTGGATAAGGAAATACTCACGTCTGATATGACGGAATCATCGGTGAGGGAATAATAAAGATCGGTATTGTCTGGTGTGTTCATCATCCCTCCTTGCATTTCCCCCCGCCCACTGCCTCGGGTAATTGCCGAGGGTTACCCCTTTCAGCTCTTGGGGACATGCCTAGAGGAGGCATGGACCTCTGGGTGCTGGAAGGCAAGGGGTTTGCCGGTATAGCTGGGCATGAGGGTGCAGCAGAGTTGTCTCCCTGTGGGGTTGAAGTTGCCGTAATTTGTTTTAGTGAGTTGATTTCAGTCCCCTCGGTCGTTTTATCCAATCTCGCTGTAGCCACCTCACCACACACTGTCTCAAAGCTGGCAGTGATTAGAGGCTGGCAGCCGGTAGGTTTTTTCAGTACAGGTATGGAAGGGGCTGGGGAGCTTTCCACGGGGGCCCGGCTGCTGTCATATCTTTTTAAAGAGTCTTATCTGTGCCTGCTCTGCCATTGGCCTCCGATTTTAAGACCTCCTGCCTGTGCACATTCGCTTTCTTCTGCCTCTGCCGAACAGGTATTGAGGTTAGAGATAGCTGAGTGCCATTCCTCCCATCATTAGCTACAGCGCTGCCAGTGTTAACTGTATTCTTAGGCTTGGCCCCTTGGTTCCCCTTACCCGACATATCCGCGGTTAACTGTGAGGCACAGGATACACCATTCTGCCAGATCCAATAGTAATGTCCCAAGCCTGTCAGTGTCCTCCTTAGCTTGCACGCTTTGCTGCTTTGAGCTCCATGACTCAGCCTGCCGTGATTCGATCTGCCGCTCGGCTCGCCTGTGCGGGGCTTGCTCAGCCCTCTCAGCATCCACGGAACAGGAGTAGGAGCCCGTTCCCGGTTGTCCCGACCAGACAATGGCGTGTGCAGATAGCTGTAGCTCACTACTACGGTGCAGGTAAGTGCCCCAGACACCTTTGCCTTCTGCATGCCCTCCTAGGATATAATCGCTCCTCGTAAATGTCTTTCGAGCTGGTTTGCCGAGTAAATGATTATGATTTCAGGGATGCTCGACGGAGCAGCGCTGCTGTGCGACTAGCCGGACGCCATCTTCACCCCTGAAGAAGGTTTTTCATTCAGGCCTATTTGCCAGGGCTGGACGCTATAGGGGCCGAGCGCCTGGCATAGGATATCCCCAGTCCTCAAGAAGATATGTGCCAAGAGGACATGGCAGGGTCCTTCGTTCCAATTTCTACCCCACCGCAACAATTGTGGCAAGGGTTGAGTGCAACATGGAGGATACAGAGGAGAAGACAACTCTGGTGATGCCACCTATGCAGGTAAGGATTTTTTCATCTTCAGAAACTTTGGTGGGAGGACAGATACGGTTATTTCAACACAATTGGGAAATGATTACCCACAACCCCTGGGTCCTCCAGACGGTTCAGGATTTTCATCTAGAGTTCTATTCCTCCCCGTACCAGAATCAAAGACCTTGCCCTCTCCATTTTTCCCTAACAGAGAGCAACTTCATATACGAAGAAGTTGCATCAGTGTTGGGAAAAGGGGCAATATCAAAGGTGCACCTGCATCCTCACAGCTTTACCAGCACCATCTTTTTAGTTCAAAAGAAGGATCAAGGGCTTAGTTTGGTTTTAAATCTGAAAGAATTCTATTCTTGGATAGGGCATCGCCACTTCGAGATGGAAGCCATACACTTGTTGAGGGATCTGTTACTGGAGGGAGATTGGATGGTGCGTCTCAACCTCAAGGAGGCATATTTGGTGATCCCGCTCTTTCCTCCCCATCAGAGATTTCTCCAATTTCAGTGGCTTCTCCAGTGGTTCAAATTTCTTGCCATGCCATTCGGCCTCTCCTCCGCTCCTTGGTGCTTCATCAAGTTACTCAGACTGGTGGTTCAGTATCTCCAAGAAAGGGGGTGCATCTAATTATTTACTTAAACGGCATCCTACTCAAGGCCCAGGGCAAATAATTGGTTCTACTACATCTATCTTGGACGACTCAAATCTTTCAGGATCTGGGTTTCGTCATCAACTTGGACAAGTCAATCATAGTACCATCTCAGACTATGGAATTTCTGAGTTTCCAGGTGAAGATTCGCTCTACCTTCAATTCACCGCTACATAGTGTGCCACCACAAGTACTCGCTTTTGAAAGAGCGGTACAAGAAGAGATTACGACTTTGTGTGATAACAGAAAAAGGAATTATCGGAATCTCCCGAAAAATGAACAAAATGCTCTTCGAACATTGACCGAAGACCAATCTATCACTATCAAGACCGCAAAAAAAGGCAGTGCAACGGTCATTCTTGATACTGAAGCCTATCGCGCGGAGTGTGTATGACAAATGAGCGACAGGAGATGCTACCGCCCTTTAAAAGAAGACCCTACAGCGAGAATAAGTAAAGTAATCACGGAAGCAGTAGAGGAAGCCTGCAGTGAAGGATGGATAACATCTCAAGAATCTACTTATCTTCAGACTGCCCACTCGGTGATGCCTTATTTTTACACTTTACCAAAAGTTCATAAAGCACAAAGACCACCGCCGGGGAGACCCATTATATCGGGCATAGGCTCTTGTTTGGAGCCACTGTCTACCTTTGTAAATTTCTTTCTTGGACCAATAGTAAAAAAGATGCCAACATAGCTGCAGGATCCCAAGGTTGTGTCGAGACTACTACCAACAGTGGAATTTGACGCTGAATGCGACCTATTGGTCTCATTCGATGTCGAATCCCTTTATACATCCACACCTCAAGACAAGACTTTAGAAACCATCTTGGATATCCTCAATAACACAGAGCTAAATTCAATCACTCCAGTCAATTTCATTATGACACTTGCATATTTGGCCATGAAAGAAAACTTCTTCCTATTTGAGGAAACGTTTTATCTCCAGGTGTCTGGAACAAGTATGGGGAGTGTTTTCGCTCTAAGTCTGGCGAACCTGTACGTTTACTCCTTTGAGCAAGAACACGTACTGACCAATACGAATCCCTTCCATAAGTCTATTAGACTATGGAAGAGTTACATCTACGATATTTTGGTGGTATGGCGCGGTGTTGAGGAATCAGTCAAACAATTTCAAGCATGGCTGAACACTCGTAATGATTATTTAAGATCACCTTGGAGGTGAATAAAACCAGAATCTCTTTCCTTGATCTATCCATTTATGTGACATCTAACGGACTGGAAAGTGAACTGTTCCGTAAACCCATGGCATGCAATTCACTATTACGCTACGACAGCCAAGACCCGAAGTAGTTGCTAGATAACCTGCCGTTTGGTCAATTTTTACGGCTGAGATGCAATTGCTCTACAATGGATAAATATAGACATCATGCGAGAAACCTTTCCAACCAACTACTGGATAAGATGTATCCTAGTAAGTTGGTCAAACAAGCGTGCAAATATGCCTCCAATATTCACAGAGATTCACTGTTGGAACTCACAACTGATAAGCCACCCTTAGGGCGATTGACTTTTGTCAATACATTCAGTACTCTGAGCAATGTCATTCAGAGATGTATTCGCAAAAACTGGCGTTTTTTTAATATAAGGAAAGAAAAGTTACCAATGCCTCTCTTTGCCTTCAAATGAGGACATAATATACGAGACAGTTTAGTACACACACGTCCTAGACAACAAGGACCTAAAAAAATTGGTACACTTTGGGACTTGCCACCTGTCCAAGGCCATTTTCCCTGCGGTGGCTGTACTATCTGCCTCCAGACGAAACAATCTAAAACAATAGATATTGGGATATCTAGGCCATGGATACAAACAAGTTTTTCTTATTGTAACAGTGAGAAGTTAGTCTACCTAATCATGTGTCCGTGTGGGTACCAATACGTTGGGATGACAACACGGAAAGTGAGACTACGGATGTTAGAACATAAAAGCACTTTCCGGTGTACAAAGGTCAACACCAAGCTAACAAGGCACTACACTGAATTCAATCATATGCCTGATGAGTTTTCATGGACAGTGTTAGAGAAACCGTATATACCACCCCATGTTAACAACAAAGCCAAGTTTCTTTTTAATAAAGAACAGAAATGGGTGTTCAAATTACAGAGTGATACTAAGGGACTGAATGACACGATACCCTGGACGCTGTTATAGGGGCTCCTGATCCAGCATCCAGAAACGATCTGAGATCATTTGTATACATGGGTCTCATCAGTTATAGCAAAATAGTGAATGTATAGCTTCTCCGAGCACGCAAATTATCTGGGTGTTCCATGCATTAATACAAGATGATGACATTACGAAATGCAAAATACCACATGGCACGCTATCATATCACTAAGAAGATATATAAGACTCTACCAAGAAGGTGCGGTTGATTGATAGCAAACAGTGAGAGGTGGTGTTTACACTAAAGCACAGAATTTTACAAACAACTAATAATTGGTTGTTGCAATACATACCTCTATGATTCATAAGTATATAAGCGAGATGCAATTTGAGTAAATGTGCATTAATAATATCAAGACAGCTCCTTGCTTAGTAGGAGGATCATCTTCTTCTAAGGCTGTGACAACTAAGGCAAACTAGTAAACAAAGTTGTGAGACTGTACACCTATGAGATTCAAAAAAGATTTTACCGTCCACCTATCGACACTGGTGTTGTTGGTATATTAGAAGCCCCATTAGGTATGCATTTACCTCAGGAGAAGGGACGACAGAGCAATTTAACAACTGCTTGATCGTCCATCTTATTTTGACATTGCAGGTGTTGAGATTAAGAGGAGGTTTGTCTGAGACATTCAAAAATGCTTTATTGTCCACCTACGCACACTACAGCTGACAGGTTAGAACAGTCCTGGTGTGCTCACAAACTGTTATTGACACCTCGGTAATATACATAGATTCTGAGATTTCCCACATAAGCGAGAGCATGTTGATCGCCACACATATCGATCTACCGGAGATTACGGTCAAAAGCTTTTTGGTAGTAATATCAGCAGGAGATCTTTAAAAAAACTACAGGTTTCACGCAGATGAGGTAATTCTGTAGTTTAAACACGTAACGCGACGTACATCGAGCGCCCGTGTTTGAAAACGTAGCCTCTCCAGTCCCTCGGGAACTCCCATGACCTCAGGAGAATCCCGAGGCACCCATTAAGAGGTAAGGTTCTGGCAGAGCGGATGTTTGAGTTTCTCGGAATCGACAACGTGTCGAAGGTAGAACACTTGAAATGAGCGAATGAGTACATACATAGAGACAAACATAGTGATTATGTCTAAATGGAGAACTTCTTTGCCGGTTGAAATACGCGTTAGCGTGCACGCCTAATAGTCAAATTGCCATGCCTTAAAATCACGCGGTTTGGAATGCGGGTATATCAGAAGTTTGTAGACAGAATAGTGAGCATGGTTGTGGCTGGAAGAGTTCGGCAGGCATGAAAGTACTGGTGCATATCTCTAGCAAGTCATGATACTATGCAAGCTTAATTAGGTGTTGTACCTTTAAGTAGTCTGGTACAAATTGCTTAGAAGACTAGTACATATTTTGTAGAAGACTAGTACACATCTGTCATGCCAAAGTCTGAAGTTTATTGGGAACGAGACACAGATAGTGGCATTAAGTAGTATCAGAAGCACAAAATAAAAGCACATGTTTGTAGAATTATGACACTGAGGCCGGCTGGACAGAGAATGTATTTTTAGAGGCGTTATTTCCAAGAGTAAAGGTTTTCTTCAAGATGAGTTTTTAACTAAATAACTGGGAATATGAGTGGAACTATCCCAGTATTATGACTGGAGGCATCCCCCATTGAAGCAAATTGATTTTCTTACATGGCGGGGTCCCAGAAACCTGAGTGACTACCAGGTGAGGTGAGGCCAATACCTCGCAGAGGACAGGTGAGTGTATCTGTCCTCACACTACGATTAAGTTGTTTCTACAATATATAGCAAGAGATATGGTAATACTGTTCTTTGTGTTCACGATTGTTTGTTTATGTCACCATTCTTCACAGGAGTGAAGTTCACCCTGCCTGTATGGAGGTATTAATTAGATAATTATATTTTGCACAAAAAGTCTTATCATGAATGCAGTAGCTTGACAAAGATAGGGTCCTGAAGAAAGCCAGGGCATAAGGCCCATTTTGGCTGAAACTAGTCGACCTATTAGATCAGCGACGTATATGGTACAAGCCGCTCCTGCACTATTTTAATAGGTTTGGAAGTGATACCAGAATAAAAGAGTCTGACTCGTCCATATCCTTTTAAAATCTTCACATTCACTTTCCACAATTTGCCCTAGTATAGATCCCAGGCTTACATTGTATATACTTTTGACCAAGTAGGTCACGGGGTCTCACGGTTTTCCCTTTTGTTGAAGAATTGTCAGTGACTAGTATGAAATCCGATCCATATATTTTCCCTCTTTGACTGAGAGGTATTGTGGTAGGAAAGCAGGAGATCCAGATGATGACACTGGCCACGAAGGGCAGTTGATGGAAATACGACTCTGTTCATAGTAGTCACTTTCCTATATATTAGACTGACCATATGAAAGAAAGGTTGTTTGGTGGCATACACAGGTTGTGGACTATTGAATCAGTGGCTGTGCCTTTTTCTTGTAGCTTAGACCACCAGATTTTGTTGTTTATGTATTTCCAGGTGAATTCACTGTTGAAGCACCTGCTGCTTCCCTTGAGGAAACACATTTTGATCAAGAAGGAGTTGAGGAGAGCGCATGCCTCTCTGACTATATCCTCAAGGATTCTGCCTCACCTGGTGGGCCTCTTGGCCTCCTCTATTCAAGCGATTTTTCCGGACCCACTGCATTATCGGGCCCTGCAGCGGTTGAAGAGATTACATCTTCGCAGGGGTCTCACATATTCAAAACAGATTGTGCTCTCCAGGGAGGCCAGGACAGAAATATCCTAGTGGCTGGATCACATAGATGCATGGAATAGCAAGGTCATTTTTGCATTGGTCCCAGAAGTAGTGATTGGATCCGATGCCAGCCGATGGGGCTGGGGGGCTCATTTTGGCTCATTGGAGATGGGGGGCAGATGGTACACCGGAGAACTTCAATTACACATCAATTGCGTGGAGCTCCTAGCAGGTTCTTATTCTATTTGGACATTGTCACCACAGAAGGGTACCATCAGAAGGAGTACAATCATCATATAACATCAATCACCTTGTAGCTCTGCAATAGGTTTCCCTGTTACTTGTCTCTCTTCCGGTACGCTGGAGTACAATTGTACACAGGGTAACTGTCCATTGTCTAGGGAAAACTGAACCTCCACTTCTGTCTTCACAATTTACAGCATCATGCAGAACAAACATACACCACAAAACTCCCCGTGCAATATAAAGTGTTAAAAGTCACTGTGCTCCAGTACAAGGCAGTTAGCAAGCACAGGTAGTACTGGGAGACTCTGACTGTCAATGCACAGAGAGCTCGTAAGTGAGGGTTGATAAAGAGGGCTGCAATGTGTGTGTGTGTCCAAAAGCAAGATCACATGGGGCTAAAAGCACACAGAATGTGTAACATAGAACTTAGTTCAAGCCTCAGGCATGACTGGCCCAACTGTCCTTCTACAAGCTGAGTCTGCCTCTTCTTGGCAGGGGTGAAGTCCTCAGTGATAGTCGTTCTAACATGCACTGGGAAGACTGGAGATAATCAAGCCAAGCAGGTCATTGGCCGGGGAGCTGCTTTTTATAGCAGAAGATCCAGTGTGGCTGTCTCCTGAGCATGTCACCTGTGCAGAGCGTGAGTGGCTGCACCTGCAGACAAACTGTCAAATCAGCATGGGCATGGTCTCAAATAAATCCCAGTGTCAAAATAAACAAAGCTCAACACCTGTAAACAACGAGAATGCACTGGATCCTAATCCAATATGAACAATGCCATGTCAGGTGGCAGTAATACACATACATGACACCAGTATGGATTAGGATGACAGTAATGTGCATATAAGAAACTTAGATAACATGTGCATAATTCAACATTGTCTAGAAATGAACTTTAACAGTGTATGGGGCCACAACAGCTATGTGAATCATCAGCGACCCTTGTGAGTGCAGGTAGATGACACAGGGTGAAATGAGATGAGTCCTAACAGTCCTTCCTCTAAAGGTTTCTCTTAATGAGCAAAGTTTGGCAGGGTGTTGTAAATGGAACCTGTGTACAAGACGGGGAGCGTGAACACTGTGGCTGGTTTCAACAAGTTGTTGTGTGGGCCGTAACCCTTTCAGGCAATTAGATATTGTAAGACCCGGTAAATGCACTTAGAATACAAGATTATTGTGAACGCAAGCTCCCATTCTCCATCGGTTGTAACTGGGGGGTGGTGGTGTCGAGGCTCGAGAATGTGGAGAAGAGGATCGCAAAACAGAGACACATGGAATACATGGTGGGCTTTCTACTTATCAGGTAAGTTGAGGTCAACTTTCACAGGGTTTATTATCTTAGTGACTGACGACGGCCAGATATATCGGAAAATTAGTTTTCTTGAAAAAGCCCATTGTAGATTCTTGGATGATGGCCAAACCTGATTGCCTATTTTGTATTGTGGGGCAGGTCCTCTATATTTATCGGCTTGGGTCTTAGTCTGTTTCTGATATGTCACAATGTGCTGTTGGATCTTTTGCTGAATGGCATGCAGTTTTTGATGATGTTCTTGTACTGACGAGACCTTTGCTAGAACATGTGTAGGGACAATGGGGAGCATTCTAGGGTGGTGACCAAACAGACAGTAGAAGGGAGAAGCTCCTGTGGCCATGTGAATGTTGTAGTTATAAACTAATTCCGTAAGGGATAGGGCTTAATCCCACTCCATGGACCAAGAGGACACAAAACATCATAATATTTGTTCGATAGATGGGTTTACACGTACTGTTTGCCCATTCGTTTGGGGGTGGTATGCTGAGGACAAATGTACGTCTATTCCTAAAGAGGAAAAGAAGCAATGCCAGAACCGTGACACAAATTGTGGACCACAGTTGGAAGTAAGTGTAGTGGTAAAACCTTGGAGGCTCACTATATGTTGTAAAAATAGGTCAGCAAGTTCTTGTGCCATGGGCATTCACCTTAGGGGAACAAAATGTACCATTTTAGTCAGGTATTTGACTACCACCCAAATGATGGAGTGCCCTTTCGAAGTTGGAAGATCTGTGACAAAAGCCATGTATGTATGCCATGGAGATGGTGGACTGGACAGAGAAGACAACTAGTTCTGAGTGTGGAACATGTGGAGTTTATGTCACACATAAATTGAACAGGTTTGGACACCGTTTCTAATGTCCTGTGCTAATGTGGGCCACCATACCATCGCTGACACAATTCCACACTTTTCCTTTTCCTGGATGCCCTGCCAATAGAGAAGCATGACCCCAATGCATCACAGTAGCTTGTTATTATAGCGTGGGGACGAACAGTTGCTGCTCATGATATAACAACCTCTCTTTTCTGAGGCCTCAGTGAGCAGCAGTGGGTCATCATTTGCTGCTCGATGTTTGTCAAGCAATTCAGGTGAGGAACAGAGAGCAATGAATTTTCCTGAGCGTATGATGTTTTGTGTCTCCTTTTCAGTAGCTGAAAAACCTAACCATGACAGAGTATCAGCTTTCCCTTGTGCAGAGCCAGGTCAGTAGGTAATAACGAAATCAACTTTGTTAAAGGAAAAAAGCCAGTATAGCTGGCACGGGGTCAAAGCCTTGGTTGCCTGAAAGAATTTTAAATTACGGTGATCATTGTATATCGTAACTGTGTGCCTAGTGTCTAGTAGATGATGTTACCATTCTTGGAGGGCTAACATGATACCTAAGAGTTTCCTTTCTGCCACAGTGTAATTCTGCTATGCCAGTAGCAGTTTCTTTCAGAAATAGGCCATCAGATGGAAGCAACCAGACTCAGGTTCCCTCTGAGATAATACACCCCCTATGGTTACCTGGGATGCATCAGCTTCCTCAAAAAATGGCTGGGAACAATCAAGGTTTTGTAAAATGGGTGCTTCTGTGAACGTCTGTTTCAGGCACTGAAATGCAGGTTCTGCTTCAGCACCCCAACAAAATGGGACTCCTTCCTGTAACAGCAGTGTGATCAGGGACACTGGGATGGAAAACTGGGGAGTAAACCGCTGGTAAAAATTAGCAAAGCCCAGAAACCTTTGGAGTTCTTTGACAGATAGGGGAGATGTTATAGCCGAAGAACATGATGATTCTACATTGGAACACACATTTTTCGAGTTTAGTGAACACAATTATATTCGGGAAGGCATTGTAGTACCACTGTCACATGGCCTATATGTTCGTCTTCAGAGAATGAATAGATCAACTACACAGACGCCGAGGAACTCCTGCAGCACTTTATTAATGAAAACAGTAAAGGCTGCAGGAGCATAGACAGGCCAAAGGGCATTACGGTATACTCAAAAAGCTCAAAGTTGGTTCGGAATGTCGTTTTCCATTCATCCCCCTCCATAACCCAAATAAAATTGTAGGCACCCCGTAAATCAAGTTTTGTGTAAATGGTGGATTGTCGCACTTTATCTAGAAGGACAGGTATAAATGGTAGAGGGTAACGGTTCTTTACTGATGCATTGTTAAATTTGCAGTAATCTATGCAGGCACGCAGTTCGCCATTGTTTTTTGATAAAAAAAATGCTGGGGGTGACACTGGTAACGTAGAATGGCATATGAAGCCCTTGGCCAATAGGTTGTCTAAATATTGACATAGGTAGTGGTTTTTAGATTCAAAAAGGGCATAAACTCTACTGCATAGTAAAGTCTCACATGGAATCAAATCTATGTGACAGTCATAAGACCTATGAGGTGGCAACTGAGTGGCATTTTGCTTGCAAAAATGCCCTGAAAATACAGATAAATCTCCAGAATGTCTACTTCAACAGTGACCATTACTATGTGTGTGGAGGCACAATGAAGTGATATGACAGGATGCAGTACTTCTTGATAACAGGAATATCAACATGGCTTAGAGTCAAGTGTCACCTTCCTCGATACCCAATCTATTTACTGGTTATGCAGCTGCATCCAAGGGATACCCAATATTGTTCCAAAGACAGGAGTATCAATCAAGTTATATTCTATCTGCTTAGTATGTCCATTGGCACATACCATGATTAAGGGAGAGGATTGTTAGACAATGAGCCCAAAAGCAAAACTCAGAGGTATACACGGCTCAAATAGGCTTAGGATTGTCTTTCTTAATGGTCATGATACCAAGTGTTTTGGCTAGGCCCAGATCTAAAAAATTGCCTGTAGTCCAGAAGTATGAGGATGACCTTGAGTGGACAGAATCATCATCACTATGAGTGTCAAGTGTCAGTGTACAGTACCAGCAGTGTTTTCCGTGTAATGTGTGGCAGCATGTTCTGTGGGCCTTGAAAAGGTGGGCTCTTTCTTTATCAAGCATGGAAGTTTTCCGTCTCATCAGGACTAGTAGAATCAGCTGCTGTCACTACCCCAACCTCTTTTCAAAGAAAACCAGGACAAAATGCTCAGATTTGCCGCAATACAGACATAGATTCAACCTTTATCCGCAATCTTTTTCATCCTTGGACAAGGGCCCTCTCAAGCTATCAATCTGCATTGACTCCACGGAGTCGTGAGCTTGAGTGAAAGGGTCCTTCTTTTCAGTTTTCACTACAACTATTCAAGTGCCTCCCCGGGATTTTCCTCCTTTCCGCTCCCCTAGACGAGTATCTTACTTGACGACTAAATCAATGAAGTCTGAACAATTAGTGGGGAACCCCACAATCTGGGCCAAAACATCATTGAGCTCATCTCAGAGCCCTTGATAGATGAGAGATGTTCATTTCTCTTCTGGCCACTCTGTTTCAGCAGCTAACCGGTTGAAGGAAATTATATAGGACAACAAGTACTTGTTCTCCTGAGTCAGATTCAGCAACTCATTGTCGTTGGCTTGCACGAAGAGGTGTATGGCACACAGCTGAAGCATGGCTTCCCTGAACTGGTCAAAGTTATATGAGTGGCTCATTCCGCTCCACCAAAGGAATGGACCACGTAGCTGCATTCCCTCCCAAATAAAAAATAATGAAGGCCAACTTGGCAGTGTCATTTGATTTGGCTGCACCGCAGGCTGACGCAAACATTGCAACTGACACTGATTCATATATCGAGAATATTTGGCACTATCACCAAAGAACCACTCCAGTGAAGCTAAAAGAACAGACATAGGCGAGGTTATTGTTAAGTACAAAGATTGCAACACCCGGAATGTGGCATTAGTGGTGGTTGGGAAATCAAAATGAGGTGGCTGTATGACAGGTGTTTAGTTTTGGTGTTATTAGTCTTAGTAGTGCCTTCCCATGAGTTGTTCTGGGGTTTATACTGCTGCAGGACTTGAAGCAACTCTTGTTTGTTTTTTTGCTTTAAAGATGTAAACTTGTTGCATGTTCACTAAAGTTCTCATTAAGTCTAACAAGGAAGGGGTTTCTCCAGTACATAGTGTGTGGAACAAGCCCTCAAAGGTGCCTGTGACAAATGGATCTATCACCCAGGCAGAACTTAGTTGATGTGGTTTGGCTTTATGTCACGGTCACCCACCTGAAATGCAGGTTTTCTGCAGGGGCGATGAATGTCCCCTCTACCTGCTAAGACCACTTTCAACACTACCATAGAGTAGAGGGGGTGTCAGCAGGTGTCCCAAAGGGAAGAGGGGTGTGTGGAAGAGATAAAAAGACACCGCTATGCCTTGCCACCCAGTCCTTCTGGGCACCCGAATCTTCAGTAGTGCAAAGGGTCAGCTCCTCACCAGTGAGCATTTTTGCTAATAAACAAGAGGGGAACACATTAATAAAACCGTACCCAGAATACTTGGGTTCCATCAGAAGGAGTGCAATCATTATATAACATTAATCACCTCGTAGCTCTGCATGAGGTTTCCCTGTTACTTGTCTCTCTTCTAGCATGCTAGAGTACAATTGCACACAGGTTAACTGTCCATTGTCTAGGGTAAAACTTAGCCAATGTTCCATAGGCCCTAGGAACTTGACATCCATTACTGTGTTCACAATTTATAGCATTACGCAGAACAAGCCATCAACACAAAATGATAACAAAATGTAGAAAGAAGCAATAACTGCAGTCTATTACCCCATGCCGTATAACGGGCTAAGAGTCACTGTGCTCCAGTAAAATGTAAGCACACATAATCCTGGGAGACACTGATTGTCAATGCACACAGCACACATTACTAAAATTTGATAATGAGGGCTGCAATGTGCATGTGGGTGTGTGTGTGTCCAAAAGCAAAAGCACTCGTGGTAAAAGCACACAGAATGTGTAGCACAAGACTTAGCTCAAGCCTCAGCGATGACTGGCTCGACCATCCTTCTACAAGCTGAGTCAGCTGATCCAGTCTGGCCTTCAACTGAGCATGTTAACTGTCGAGCATGTGTGGCTGTGCCGGCCTGCAACCTGTCATGACAGCATGGGCATGGTCTCTAAATAAATCCCAGTGTCGAAATGAACAAAGGTCAGCACCAGTAAACAGCTGGAATTTCCTGGGGCCTTATCTAATATGAACAGTGCCATGACAGTTGACAGTAATGCTCATACATGACACAAGTATGGTTTAGGATGACAGTAATGCACATATAAGAAACATAGATGACAACATGCATGATACAGAATTGCCTAGAAATACAATTTAACAGGATAAGGGGCCACAACAGCTATGTGATTCATCAGCAACCCTTGTGGGTGCTGCCAGATGACACAGTAACAAGGGTAACGTGTAAATCCGTAAATTCTGAACAGCGCTGGTAGAGCACTGGGGAGATATTTACCTGCGACATCTTTTAGCCTCTTTTTTATCTCTTTTAAAAATTGTAATATTGTGATATTGTGTTTTTTTTAATTCCTTGATTGCCTCACCTTAACTGCTGCTAATTTCGCTGACTGTGGTGCCCGCCTGTTAGAGCGGACCCGCCTTGAGGTTAGCGTTCTAGTTTGAGGCCTTGCCCCCATCACCACTTCCTAAAGAATACAGGATGCTGTGACCGCGCAGTGGCCGCGCCTTCAGTGTGCCGCCAGTGTGCCTAAGGCAAGCCAGCCTGTGCCTGTCGTCCCCCGGAGCACGACTAGCGCCAGGACCCCTGCACCTTTTATGAGGCACATCTACAGGCGAAGTGCACTTATTAATCTTAATCATGATGAGTGCCCTCAACCACAACCAGTGCTGGATAAACGTAATCACTACCCTAAGTGATGCAATTCATGTGGTCTGACGGCCTGGAATCTCTTCACTAAATACACCACCAGGGGTAAGGAGAATGTTGTGCCTCTCAATGACTTGGATAACAATGCCCCTCAAGAATTTAGGAGCTCCCAGTCTACTGTATTAACTCAAGGAACTTCCAACAAGGACCCCAATGTTATGAGTTGCATCCTACTTAACACTAGGTCCATGATCAAACACAAGTACGATCTAGAATGTTTGATTCAAGTTGGAAACCCAGATCTGGTATTTCTGACGGAAACTTGGACCAACAGTACCACTGAGCCGGACTGGAACGCTGAAGTGTCGGCAGGTTACTTTGTAGCTCATACAGATAGGGTAGGGGCAAAAAGGGGAGGGATAGCGTTGATTTACTGGTCCCACTATACAGTGAGGATCATGCCAGAACCAACACTGATAGCTGAGGCAATGTCTTTCAGTGTCAAAAAAGACAACCAGGAACTCTTCCTGGGGCTACTTATTTACAGGCCCCCAGGCAGACATTTTTGGAATCATGCTTAGACACTGACACCTTCATTGTGCTGGGTGATTTTAACTTTCACTTAGAAGCAAATAACGACTCCGACACATCCTGCCTGACAGATAACCTAGCTGGCTATGGGTTGAGTCAGATTATATCAGAGCCAACGCATCTAGCTGGCCATACGCTGGATGATATTTTTTACCAACAATCAACCTATTGAAGAGAAGAGTATGTGACCAATACCTTGGTCAGACCACTCCACAGTCTATTTCAATGTTGAGATTTCAACAACCAGCAGCTTTTGCAGGAATAGACCTTCCTTGGTCAAATTATACCCTTGGAAATTAGTCCAAAAAAATGAACTGATCACAGAGTTGGCGAGGAACCCCTAACCTATTGCGGACTCCAATGTGGCAGACACTAACTTTGAAAATTGGCTATGTCATGCAGTAAACTGGCTGGCACCGGAGGTGATTAAACACCCTAGGAGAAGTCAAGCTTTGTCACCCTTGTACTCGGCTGAGCTCAGACAAATCAAAGTCAAATGTAGACGTAAGGAACGTATCTGGAGATCCAACCATAGCATGGAACATAGGAAAGACTACAGCATAGCATTAGAGGAATATAGGAGTGCTATTAAACAAGTTAAAATGGTATAAATTACCTCTAAAATTCAGGAAGGCTACCATTTCCTCTAAGGAATTATTTAAAACTGTAACTGCTTTGTCTAAGTGCCCGCTGTATACATGGAACATAGGAAAGACTACAGCATAGCCTTAGAGGAATATAGGAGTGCTATTAAACAAGTTAAAATGGTATATATTACCTCTAAAATTCAGGAAGGCTACCATTTCCTCTAAGGAATTATTTAAAACTGTAACTGCTTTGTCTAAGTGCCCGCTGTATACTATGTTTGTACCTGACCAAAACTTTGTGGACAAAATGGCTGTTTTCTTTTGAAACAAGGTCCAGACAGTCTATAATGAACTCTGAACACAGCAGAAGCACATGGGGTGTACTGCATAGAGGGGAGGGAAGATACTGCACCTCAGTGTAGTCTATCATGGTTCTCTGTGTTAGGAGAAGAACAAGTTGAAGACTTGCTGTTGCAAATCAAGTCCGGGTCCCCCCTTGACCCCTGTCCCCGTACATTTTACATCTGTCGCTGGAGGAGATCAGTGCATCTCTGACCCTTCTACTAAATGAGATTACGAGTTCAGGGGTCTTTTCATTGCATTGGAAAAAGGTCTGCATTAGACCTATACTAAAATAAAACAAGCCTGATCCCTTGGAGACAAAAAACTATTGCCCAATATCCTGCCTCCCTCTTACCCGCCAAGACCCTGGTGAAAGCTATAAACTCTGAATTGACAGAATATTTGGATTAGAATAACATCCTTGACTCCACCCAGCATGGCTTCAGCTCTCAGCACTCTACTGAGTCAGCCTTGATTATGGCGACAGAAGAGATCCGCAAGGTGATGGATGGAGGTGGTAGGGCAGCCCTCATATTGCTTGACCTAACCGCAGCTTTCAACACCGTAAACCATGGGGTATTAGTGCAAAGGCTGAAGGCTGCTGGCCTCAGTGATAAGGCTCTAGCCTTACTAACATCATTCCTAGCATCCAGGGAACAATTTATTCACTGGGATGGACTTCAGTCAGGAAAGTTCATTCTCCCAGGTGGAGTTCCTCAGGGTTCGGCCTTGTCCCTGACTATGTTTAATATATACGTCGCCCCACTAGCCAGACTAATAAAAAAACACGGTCTTATTCTTGTGTTGTACGCGGATGACACCCAGTTAGGGATGTATGACGTTACAACGCATACTTTTACATCGCATGCCTTTACAACGCGGTTTTTACATCGCATACCATTACAACGCATAATGCTTTTAGGCGCTTGATAGTGATTTATTTAATTTACTATTCCAACTCCAGTCCCCGTGGATAGTAGGGAAGGTGTTGGATAGTATATTAAATACATTCCCTATCCTAGAGCGCCCCCCAGCGCTATGCGTTGTAATGGTTTGCGGTGTAAAAGTTGCGTTGTAATGGTAGTGCGTTGTAAAAGTTTCGTTGTAAAGGATGTTTCCCCCCAGTTAGTGGTGTCAGTTACGCAAAGCGTGGAAATGACGGCAGAACGGTTCCTTAATTGTCTGACAGCACTGATGGCATGGATGAATACTAACTTTCTTAAACGTAATACGGAAAAAACGAGGTTGAAGAGTTTGGTCAGAAACCCTTCGGTTTGGAGCGAACTTCTATGCCCTGTTTCTGTGTCCAAGGCCAGGAATCAAGGCTTCCTCATCGATAAAGACCGAATGCTTGCCCCACAAATAAATCAAGTGTCCTCGACTTGCTTCTTTACGCTGAAAGTCTTGTATAAGATTCTTCCTTTCAAACCATTTTCACTAAGGAAAACGGTAGTTGGAGCTCTAGTTCTGTCCGGAGTAGACTACTGTAATGCTCTATACCTGGCAGCAGGCGCAAGGCAGTTTCCCAAACTTCAGTCTCTCCAAAATGCGGCCGCGTGGGTATTGCTTGATCTACCCAAACACCATCCCATGTCCGGCAGCATAAATCAGCTCCACTGGCTTTCAGTTCGAAGGAGAGTGGATTTTAAGACCCTCTGTCTAGTGCATAAAGCCCTATATGGAGAAGGTGCGGTGGATTTACAACCATTATTTCCCCGTTATGTGCCATCACGCTGCTTAAGGTCCACTAATACTGGACTGGTACATCTCCCCAAGATAAGAAGAGTCAGGTGGGGAGGAAAAGGTTTCTCATTCCAAGCGGCTAAACCGTGGAATTCTCTCCTCTAAAAAATTATAAAAGCTTGGCTCTTCACCATGCTCTAATCTATCAGCTTTTCCTGGATTGCACATTTCTCAGCGCCAAGACGTCTCAACAATAGTGCGCTTTATAAATAGTCAGCCAGTCAGTCAGGGTGAAGTGCGATGGTCCTGACACCTGGAAGTTTAGAAAAACAAATTTAAGAACTTTTCACAACAAGGATATGTAAAACTTAAAAGTACACATCCAACATTTTAAATACGCTGCACCCTGCCCTCTGGACTGTTCAGGGCTTACCCTAGGGGTGACTTAGAGGTATTAAAAATGTTTGTTTTACCAGGATGAAATGGCAGTTTAAAACTGCACACACAGGCAGTAATGGTAGGCTGAGACATGTTCCAAAGGCAACTTAAGTGGTTGGCACACTCAGTGCAGCAGGCCCACTATTAGCATTTAATTTAGAGGCCTTGGATACTTGGGGTACCTCTTTTTTGGGGGACTTACTAGTAAATTAAATGTGCCAATTGGGTTTAAGCAAACTCTACCATGTTTAGGGAAGAGATCACAAGCACTTTAGCACTGGTTAGCAGTGGTAAAATGAACAGAGTCCTAAGGCCAATAAAAACGGGATTGGCAAAAATAGGAGGGGTGAAGGCAAAATGTTTGAGGGAAGACCACCCTGAGGCTGACAAGTCTAATATGTGGTCCCCATATCTGAAAGTGGGGAGGACTACATATCCTCCTGGGAGTTCTCATCACTAAGGCAGAAAAACCTGGAGAGACCATCAGCTTTGGCGTGGTCTGGCCCGGAACGGTGTTCCACCACAAAGTCCATTCCCTGTGGGGAGATGGACCACTTCAACCTCATCATCCATCTGAGGGGTCTATGGTCTGTCTGGATCTAGTAGTGAGCTTCTTCAGCACCCAGACCACAGAAAAGGCTTTTCTCTCAATAGCACTCCCCCTGTCTTCCAGGGGAAGTAACCTCCTACTAAAGAAGGCTACAAGTGGGTCTAGGTCCTCCTCATTTACCGATGACAACACTGCCCTTATACCATGCTCTGAGGCATTTGTTTGCACAATGAACTCCTGGGAAAAGTCAGGGCCTTGAGTACAAAGGCTATACACAGGGCCTGTTTGTGGGAGTCAAAGGCTTTCTGACATGCCTCGTCCAGATCGCCTTCTTAGTCTGCTTTTTCTAAGTCAGCTTAGTAAAGTGGGCAATAATGGTACCATGCCCCTTGACAAACCACTGACCTCTACTCTATCTGGAACGTACTGGTCTTGACAGTCAGACCTGTCTCGTGCAGAATCTGAAGCACCTCCTGGAGGTGAAACAGACAGTCCTTCCCACTGCTACTGGAAACAGCTATGTTATCCATGTGAGCAGCACTGAAGGCTCCCATCTCAGTCAGGACCTGATTTAAGAACCTCTAGAAGGTGGCAAGAGCATCCTAAAGTCCAAAGGAAATCACTTTACAGTGAAAGGGGCCCACTGGAGTAGAAAAATCAGACTTCTCTTTTGATCCCTCTGTTAGGTTGATCTGCCAGTACCCAGATGTTAGGTCAAAGATGCTGAGGAACTTGGCAGCCTCCACCCGGTCAATGATCTCATCAGCTCCGGAGAAGGAGTGTTTGTTTATGAAAAACAGGGTTAAACCCACAAAAGTCTAAAAGGACCTGGGTGATTGTCGGTATGGAAGGAAGGGGTCCTAGACATGAAACAAATGATTCAAACCTTTCAAGTTTATGTTCGATAAATTCCAAGAGCAAAGCTATTGAATGCAAAAAAGTTTCATTCAGATTTGCATATACATCCTATTCAATGGTTGAATTTCATAATACACTTAATTATATACATAATACATTTTCATAAATGTACGTGCCCACATTCACAACGGGAAGGGGTGAAGTGAGGGAAGTGTCAAGGATAGGGTAGGGTGTTCTGATTCATTCAGTGACAACAAGTCTTATTCTCAATTTAAAGACTATGTAAACGTGGTCCCTTAAACCAAAGGCCACATCATAAGGCTCATAAAGAGTCCAAAAAATTAACTGATGAACAAGGGCCTAACTCCGCTGTAGCCGTCAATGTCTTGCTTGGGGTTGGAGTTGGTTGTTGGTACTGTAGTCTACGTTTCGACCCAGATTCAATGTAGGAGTGTGTTCCTTACAAAGTGGGTCTTCGTCAGGACAAAGGGAGTTGTGGGTGGGCAACCTCCTATCGCTGAGGGCGAGAGGGGCAGGATCAACAGAAGATGAATGCTCCCTGGTCAAAGTGATATTTTCTGACGTGGCTTATGATTTCTCTCTAGTTTCTGAGGGTTCTTGGAGCGTCTTGACAATGCAGTAAAGATTCTTCAGGGATTGTGGATTAGGTCACCACTATGATTCAATTGGATAGCAAAAAGATGGATTCTATGTGACTATGCACTTCGAAGTGTTCAGAACCTTTTTATTACTACGACCAGAATTTAATTACAGGCCACCTCACATGGACTGAAGGTTCTGGGAGCATCGGTTTGTGGTAATTGGTTTTTATTGTGTTAAGCCCCCACAGGTGGAGACTCATCTGGAGGTAGACCGCATCTGAATTGATTCGTATAGCCTCCTGGGAAGTTTAGAAACACTCCGGAATCAATCCGACGTGTTCCCGATGCTACTCGCTCAGCCACCGCTTGCGTATACGCATTGACTTCCTGGTTGGTGGGAAAGGGGCGGGGTATCCACTGGGGATCATGGAGAAGGAGTGAGCATCAGTCTTTGAGACTGAGTTGAGTCCCCTGTAGTCCACATGGAACCAGAGTTCTGGGGTGGAACCCGGTGGAGCAGCTTCAGGAACCAGCACTACTGGGCTGGACTAGGGACTGCTGGAGTGCTCGATTACTCCCAACTCCAGCATCTTCGAGGCATCATCCTTGCACTGGCACTCATCTTGTGTGATCGTTTGTATATTTTGTACTTGGCGGCATTACTGTAACAAGTTTCAGTGTTGTGCTACACAAGTGTGTAAGCCCAGGGGCAAGAGAGAACAGAGAAGCAAGCTGCCCAAATAACTGGTGGAAGCCACTTTACTGCTCTGGGAAAGAGAGGGGATGACACCTTCCAATGACCCATCTTTGTCCTTGAATGATAAGAGATTAGAGAGAAGTCCACTCTTCTTCTCTACTCCATCATCCGTCACCAATAGAATGGTGACCTCAGACCTCTCATATTGGGACTTGAGGTAGGTGACCTCCCTTTCCTCTCACTTACCTCATAGGGCCCTGTCCGATGAGCTTGGAGCACACTGGACTCAACTGACTCCATCACCCACACCTTCTGGCAAGGCTAAAACCTGGCCAGAGTGGCTTTCTGCTCAAGCCCCTGTTTTATGACTGGTGACTAGCTTCTAAGTTCTTCGAAGCCATCTTCCAGAAGTTATGCATTTGGTGTGAGGGTTAGCATGTAGCTAACCACATCCTGAGGGGGCTTCCTGGGAGCTTGCTCCCACCTCTCCTTCACCAAACTGAGAGGGCCTTTCACAGGGTGACGGAAGAGGCATTCAAAAAGGCTAAACCCTATTCCCTGCTGTGGTACTTCCTGGTATGCAGAGAGCAGGCACAGCAAGAAGACGTCCCACTTCTGTCTCATGGGCTTATAGAGGTACATAATCATGCCCTTCAGGGTCTTGTTGAACTGCACAACAAACCTATTAGTCTGGGGATGGTAGGGTGTGGAGAACCTGTAGGTTACCCCAAACAATCCCACATGGGCTTCATATATGCAGACATGAAGTTGGTGCCCCTGTCTGGCTCCACCTCCTTCGAAGAAAGCCACCTGGGTGAAAATCCCCATCTACATCCTCACCACTGCAGGTGCAGACATGGTCCTCAGAGGGATGGCCTCTGGGTACGTCATTATATGGTCCAACAAAACCAGGATACACCTGTTATTCAGGGCAGTTTTGGGGTCCCGGGGGCCAACAATGCCGATGCCCACTTTATCAAAGGGGGTACTAAGAACAGGCATGGGATTCAGGGGAGACTTAAGCTTCTTCCTTGTCTTCCCACTGGTCTGGCAGGTGAGGCGGGTCCTACAGGAAGAGTCTGAGGCTGTCTTCATCTGGGGCATTTAAAAGTGGGTGACAAGCCTGGCAAAGGTCTTATCCGACCACAGATATCTTCTCAGTGGTATCTCATGAGCCAGAATCAGAAGGAAACCCCTGTAGCATTGGGGGACCACCAGCACATGTGCTGCCCCATGGTCAGGCACTTTAGGTTCACTGTACAGGAGGTTATTCTCCCAGTAAATAAAGTGTTTTCCAGAAGTACCACCAGTTACCTGGCCTTCATCTTTCTGCCTTAGCCCAACTAGGGCCGGGCACTCACTCTGCACCTTGCAGAACTTCTCCCTGGAGGGCCTAGGCTCAACTTGCCATCCAGCAAGCTCAGGCAGAACTCATAGCCTTGGTTGGCTGCAGGCAGGGCAGCCTCCTCTGATGCCCCACCTACCTGTACTATGGGAGCTTCAGGGACTGGTTTGCCATGTACCCTGACATTCCCCTTCTTCGCAGCTGCCCGAGCCATTCTTTCAGTTTACAGGTTCTCTTGACTTCCCGCCTGGGCAGCCATAGACCGAGTAGTTATGGAGATTTACTCTGGCAACCCCAAATTTACAGGTGTTACCTGAGCTCCACTTCTTTCCAGATGCACTCCAAGTCATTCCCTAGGAAACAATCCACATGCACACCGGGGCCCTAGCTATCTTATGATAACCTGAGACCCCCCTACTGTCTGCACTACAACCTGGTGAAATCTATTGGGTATTGCTTGCTCTTAGGACACCATATAACACCTGACATTAGGCATACTGCCGTCTGTGTCTCTCAGAGCCTCCACCCTCTGCCCTTGCCTGTACTTGGAAGTATTTGCAGGCATGTGGGCTTTAGGCACCATCTCCCTGTCATCCAGGGATACCAGGGTAACCTCAGCTGCCCCTCCTCATAGTGACTGGGACCATCTCCTCCCCAAATGCTACACTGGCTAACCCTTTGGACTGCCCACCACTGGGGAGTTGTGCACTCTTAGGACACTTGGCGTTTCCCTTGATGTGCCTATACTGGTAGCAGTCATAGCACTTAGCGCCTTAACCGCGGCGGTTTTTCCGCCGTGTTGCGGGCATTCTATTGAGTGGGCAGGGCTCGGTGGACATTGGCCAACGGCAGCACCCGCGAGGAAGTGCTCCCGTCGGCCAACGGCCGACTGGAGCACAGAACGGGTTAGGGTCAAATTTACCAGTGTTTGTATCTATAAATTCATTTTTGGTGGCCAGATTGGGCCTGCCACCTTTTCCCCTGCAAACTGTTTTGGGGGCCTTGAGAGAACTCTTTCTTTATTTTATCTCCCTCTTCTTTAGTGGGAACCATAAGCACCCTTTTGGGAGTCCCCCCAGATGCCTCTTGGACACTCTGGTACTGACCCAGAATTCCACCTCCTCAGCAATCTCCCTAGGGTCAGTCATCTTACTATGAACTAGGTGCTGGTGTAGCTCTGTAAAACAAATATTGAGCATGGGCTCCCTCAGAATCAAGTTGTACAACCCAACAAAATCATCAGTTGTGCTGCCCTTCAACCAGCAATGTTGTGCCTTACTGGAATAACCCTGGAAATCCACCCATGACTGGTTTGGGAGTTTGTGGCTGTCCCTGAGCCTCTTACATTACTTCTCAGGGGTCAGCCCAAATTAGGAAACAAGGATTGATGTCATGGGGGCACACTTTGTCCAGTCTCCCACCTCAAGTAAAGGAGTTTGTCCCTCCCCATGATAGGCATGCACTTCCACAAGCTGCCTGCCAGTACTCCTCTGGAACATTGTATACCCTCTGAGCAAGCACATAGACAGGAAACCACCTGTCTGTGTCATCTCCCATCTCATATTTGTGCACCAGATCTTTAAGGATGCAGACTTTCTTGTCTCCCTCAGCCACTGCAGGTATGCTGCCATCATAGCTGCTGTACTCTGAGGCTTGTCTAGCTTTGGGATTCAGCTCCTTCAGGCTTATCTCGTGCTCCAGTAGAATTATCTTCTGCCAAGGCCCTCTTAGCATCAGCCGTAGCCTTCCTTTTTTTCTGCCTCCTGTTTCATTTCAGCTGATTACAACTTGAGCTCCTTTTCTGCCTTTCTGTCTTCCAGCTCCTCTGGGGACAAGTACCTTGGAGACACACTTCTTCCTGCCCTCACACTGGGATCATTTCAGTGGGCAGATGGCCTCCCTCCTCTGGGAGTTCCTGCTCAGGGCCCAGAGCCAGGGCCCCCTCCACTCTTAATCTAGTCCCTCCTCAATAAGATCCACCTCCTCAGACTCCTCAGCATTGGATTGCATCCTTGTGACTTCATAATAGGCATGTAGGGCAATCTGAAGGTCCAGCTTTGTGTCCTTCTTTCCTGCATGCAGCCTCTTCTTCTTGCAGAGTTTCTGCTGCTCAGTGCTGCTGAGTCTGTCCACATTTAGCATCTCCATCTGCATGGTATGAGACGAAGTTGTGGGGAACTTACATTTAGAAAAAGGAAACAACTGTCAAATAGAAAACTTGGTGGAATTTAGAAAGGCTTGAATTGGTCTCAGGTTGCTTATCTGTGATTTTAAGTATAACACAAAATCAAAGTAAGGCATTGCAAAAGCACCCGTCCTAATCCTCAACACTGAATACCAATATAAGAAATTGGGTTAATGCTTGATGGGGTGAAACTCTACTCAAGCAGGCACCATAATCCCTGCCAGGTTGAAGTTAAAAGCAAACTCCAAACTAACCTGTGCTCCTCACTCTTGTTAGCTTGGCAAGAGTAGTCAGCCTTAACTTAGACACAATGTGTAAAGCATTTATGCAGCAATTCACACAGTAGTAAAGTGAAACACATCAGAAGAAAAATCCCACACCAAGTTGGGAAAATAGATTAAAATGTAATAAATAATTTAAGACCAAATTGATAAAAATCCGATTAGTGGAACCGGAGACAAGCAATTTCAAAGCACAAAGCACCAACTGTGGTTGTCTGGTCATGCAAGACTGGTACAAAGTCACAAGTTCAGGCTGACCACAATGTAGTGTTGGTCAGCTACAGGGACCCAGTTAGTCCCACTAAAAGAGTTATCTCCAAGGTCCAGCCCGAAGAGTTCTGTTTACTGTAGCATTGGCTGCAAGGAACAGTGAGAGCATCATAGATGGTCACTGATGTAGTGCAAAGAGCAGGCAGATCGCGGTGGACGGTCATCACGGTATTGCACAGATCCTGTCGGGCATTGCGGACGGTTGCTGGTGGAGCTTTGCGTTGCAGTCATAACAAGCTCACACAGTAGTAGCGTAAAGCGCAGATCTCACGTTGCTGAGTGTCTCTGGTGTTCGTTGTGGTGTCATTCATTGGGATCATTTAAAATAGGCAAATTTTCTCAGTAAAAAACAGTATGATGGACATATAAAATACTATTGCACAACCTCTAGATAAATACGAGACAATTCTCTGTATAACTGGAATGTGTGCAATATTGAAATTATAAATCTCTTGATCTTTTTCTTTAGTAAAATGTCTAGTATGAAAAGCAATTGTGGGGTAAAGAGCAATCAGACAACTTAAAAGCGTTGGTAAGAAACGATCAGCGTTCCTCACCAACTCTTACAACCTTTATAATAGATTCAAAGCACTGCATCGTTTTCTATTAGATATCTACTAGTAATTTTTGGTTAAATATCTCCCCCTGCTAGTAATACTCGTGAATATGTTTTAAATGCCTCTCTTTTTGTGGGTTCTGCATCAGGCTTGTATGAGAAAATTGAGGGAGAGATCAAGCCTCAATTCCCATATAAAATAAATTCCTATGATATGGTTTGCCTTTTTCAGTTCCCTCATTATTCCTTAGTTTTTTATTTTTGTTCACACACACACACACACACAGTATAAATAAGGCACATATTATACCATATGCATACAATACAGTTGTTTAAAAACGAAGGCTGAGTACAATGACGTTTTTTTCTGCATCTATCCGACTCAGTCCATTTTTACGCCATGCTATTTCAGCCTGCACGTGCTGGGAGGACATTTGAAGGCGCTTGGCATACAGGATGGTAATGGCTTATGCAGGAATGAGGAAACCCCTAGTGATGGACGGGCATAGACAGCCAAAGCACAGGAGGCATACAATGGCTAGCCGGCACAAACCAGCCTGTCATTGCAAAATAGAATTTTATGAGTAGAATGGCATAACAGGTAGAAGGAAGGGTTATTATTTTGGGTAAAGAATGTCCCAGATGTGAGGGACATTCTTTAGGCAAAAGTGAAGTACAATTTCTGTTTTATCCAAGGGTGTGGAATGACTTGCTTTAAGTGCGCAGGCGCTGATGGAGATTTAATATTTGTCAGTAAAGAGTCCACTCATTTCGTAGATCTGATTGCTTTTTGAAATTACAAAGAACTATAATCACCCACAAAAGTGGTTTGGCGTGGCAAATAGTCTGAATGTATGAAAATACACTTGGTTCAAAATCTGTGTAAAGTTGCAAAGGCTTATTTCCACAAACGTTGTGATTTTTTATTTTTGCTGAAAGTTGTCAAGTTTTATTTGTAGAATGAAAAGTTCTCAAAACAAATTTTACCAGGAAAGAAATTCAACTGACATCCACTTTTAACAGAAAAATTATCTTGAAAATAACAATTGGTGGGGGAATTCTTTCGTAAAACATTTTAGTTTTGACATTTTATTTTTGCATGTGGAATTTTGTGAAGCTGACCGACCATGCAATCTTCTCTTAAGCAAAGCTTTTCAGCTTTGCAAATCTTAGTGGGCAAAATGTATATTTTGCATGGGCATATCATTGAGCCAGAAAAATGTTAACCATTGCAAATTGACGGATGTAATTCTTTGTCTTGGTCATAGTGTGGGAAGATAAATGATATGACCGGCATGGGAAACATAACCCACAAAGGGCTACCACCAGGATAGTGTTATAAACACATGTGCACCTGGAAAGTTATGTACTGCGACACCTCTGAAAAAAACTGCTCGAGCACACCGCTTTGAGTGACAAGGGCAAAACAAGTGAAGCCATTTTCAAACACTGCGGCTTGGCTGCGGCTAAGCTAGACTTTTCAACACAGGAACTGATTGGAAGGAGAAAAGGGTACCACAACACAGCAAAATGGATGAGGTGTGTCAAGGAAAAGCTGTGAGGACAGATTGGCAATGGCTGAACTAAACATGTTAAGCCTGGGTCTAGAGGCACTAATAGGGGGAATGATAGTCTTCAGTAGACCCAAGGGGGCGAACAGGACTGTTAGACATCACAACGTCATCAGTCCTAGTCAGGCCCATTACCACGCGAAGGGCGCTCTGTATCCGGCTCTGATGAATTCAGAGGGACCAGGAAATGTTTCCGGGGACATTTAGGATACACTTACTTAACAAAAACACACGCTTCCCTGAAATAGCCTGCACGACGAAGACGTAAAAGGAAACACGATGTATGGCTGAAAACTAAGGCTTGATAGCTTTTATGCGCCACATTATACACAGCCTGTGGCCACAATCCCTGTACTGAGAAATGGCACTCTTGAAATAACATGCTACTCTTGTTCTTTAGCAAGTTGTTCGCAACAGCGCGCGCCACCGGTGCTGATTTTGTCATTCTGCACTGCAATGAAAACAATGACTGCAGTCAATAGACGTCAGAGAAAACCGGAACTAAGGGGCAGATTTACAAGCCCCTTGCGCCACTTTTGCGTCACTTTTCCCATGTTAAAAGTGACGCAAAAGTGGCACAAGGGGCTTGTAAATCTGCCCCTAAGTTTCTCTAAATGTATGCACTGCCAAGAAGCCCCCACCACAAATCAGTACTAGTTCTTTCACAAATGCACAATTATTTTAGTTATGGGCACCAATTATTGACTTCCTGTCAAAGGAAATTGATGCCCCATTCGTACATGGTGGAACTAGTCAGATGTGAAAATAACCAGGTACCATTGCGTTTTAGCTAAGGGTAATGTGTGCACATCTTAATTGTAAATGATTAAGGTTAAGTTTTATGGAATAGCTTTCAGTGGGGAAATATGGAATTCCATTTGTCTTTTAGTCCATAAGAAGCTATTATGGTGATTTTCGTCATGATACGTCCTGAAATAAAGAGTGGGTGGGTTAAAACAGCAATGGAGAAAAATAGGCAATACATAAAATGTGTTCATTTATTAGTGAGCTCTTTTCTTATCAAAGTAGTGCTTAACATAGAATACACAAAATATGGTGTAAATGTTCAGCAATTTGTAGTCTAAAGTCAGAGACTAATGTATTAACTCGGGAATTCACCATTAACATTTAAATAATAAATAAAGGACATACACAATACATCATTAGTCACACCATAACACACAATTGTGCAGAACAGGTCCACCTTATATGAAGTAGGTGTCCATTTTAAGATCTTTAATTATTCGGGAACCAGGCTTGCTAGCTCCTTTGGGTTGGTCAGCGCTGGTAGGTTAGTTTGCCATCACAATGCTATTGGCAAGTTTAAAATACTGCACTGTTGTCAGTCTTTTAAATTGTAGTCTAAAGCTAAGGATGTGGCATCCATGAACTTTAGGTAAAAACAGTTATATTATATTGTACTGGCATTTGTTTAGCTAGTGACACCTTAACGATTTTTGGAGGGCCAAGTAACACATATGTTGGCGACCCCTGATCAAAACTTTGAATTTATCAACCATTTCTAGTTAAGGCAAGCCCTCTTGCTGCCAAAAATACAAGTCCATGAAAAAACAGCCAAACTTGAAGTCGTCTGTTGTCTGCCAGCTAAATAGCACCAAAACAAGTTTTCAACAAGCATTGAGAAGGCCATTTCTTTTCCACTTGAATCTAGATTTTGTTTTACATGTAACAGCCGAAAATACAGCTACGTAGCTGTAGGATGTTTACATTTGGACAGACCGGGCATGCATACTTAGGCCCATCTTTATCAACATTTCACACAAAGCAACCCAGGAAACAACTTTGCTGCGTGAATGGGTGAGGGCAGGAATGTGCTCTACTTAAAAGTATACAGTGCATCTTGCTCTCTGCCTGTGCTGGCGCACAGATTGCTACCTACAGCCAATACAGGCGCCCTTGCATTATGGTGCAAGGGTGTTTGTGTTGTAGGCAGGATTATTATTGTGCAGGATGGTACACCTTCCTGCACAAAAACCATCCTCAGAGGCATTTTCGTCTTTCTAAGTGTGCTGCAGAATGCAACACACTTAGAAAGAGGGAAACAACGAGGAGATGTAAAGATATTTCTCATTGACCCACCTCTGGTGGGCAGGCATAGAATGCTGATGCGTTCCCAGGTCTACCAGTTTTAGTAAATCTGTGATTATGTCAGAATGCATAGGTGAATGCATGGGAACCAGTCAGAGAAAAATCCCTGGGTAAAACACTATCGTGGAGATTCACTATGTTTCCATACCCTATCAGTCTAGGCATTCATACACTCTTGCTCCTGCAGTTACAGGCCAGTCACTCCCAGTACTAGTGAATAGTTAATTTCCACACTAAAATTGAACGTTCACAGTCTTTTTAATAAAATTTAAGATTTACACAAAATAACTTAAAATTTCAAAGAATAATCTTTGAACATGTACAATAGAAAAACAGATATTCATAAAAATTCATAAAAGTTCATTATAAACATTTAGACAAGTACAATATCATTTATCTAACTTAATACATCAGAGACGAAAACATATTCAAAAACTAATATAGCAGACAGAAATATTATACAAAAGAACCCCCTGTACACTATGGCCTTTAAATTCCTTCGCCACACTAGTTACTAGATCCAATGGTCCTTTCTTTATATACAAATGGTGCAGTCAATAGTATCATTAGTGTATGAGTATCTATTGCTCCCCAGACCCTACTTAGATTCTACACAAAAACATTAATGCGTCGACGCATTTCGGTGCTGTGGACACTTGATACTGTAGCACCTTCTTCAGGACTGCCGTTTCTTTGGGGTCACCGGCTTCAAGGACTATTGCTTAACACCCTCTCCTTTGGGTGTAGGTAAATGCACACCCGCAGATGTTTCTTTGGTCTATCCCCTCAGTTAGTTGCTTCTCACTTGAGGTGGAGTTCTTCCTTTTTACTAATGTACGGCTGAAGTAATGGGGATCTTTCCACTTCCCTGTAAATGTATGGAGGCACTTCCACTCTTCTTATTGGTCTGTATATGTATCTTAAAAATTTGTAAAATTTCTTATGGACGGGCATATATCAGCGTAATTCCGAGAGTCAACTTGATATGTTCTCATCTCCTTTGCAATCGCGATTCTGCCTCGTGGGAACATCAACTTTCCACCCATGGCATGCATCCCTGCTACAGAGTAGCACAAGGCAGCAATTGCTCCTGCCTTGTGTTACTCTAGATTTATCAAGTCATACAGAATACAAGGTGGCCCAGCGTTGCTTGATACATCTCATTTAGGTTTTGTGTCACCCTTGTGTTGTGCAAGGACAATGTTAAACCTATGGGCCTAAACTTCTGTTAAATACAATTCAAAAATAAGTTTTCTTAATGCCGGAATGTGGTTTTCATTTATGACCTCTGAATATACCAATCACTTCACCAAGAGGTCCCTTGGACGGTGGGGGCCCTAGGCAGCTGCCCACTTTGCCCATGCCTTAAAACATCTTGGAATAGCATACCTTGGAAGACCCAATGGACTTTGCTCATAGACAAGTAAGTAACTAATCTGCTACTTATGCATAGTTGAAAGGGTACTTGCTGTAGTTTTGCTCTCTGAAAATATGCATTGATGCGATGAGTGAAGATCGAAGTGTTCTACAGCCATGTTGTGGCTGCCATTTCTCTGTTGAGAGTCATGGGAGGAATGCAGTGAGAGTGTGGGAAAGAGGACCACATCTTGCCTGCATAGAGCAGTGTAGTGATTAGTAGTTCTTTTGGGGGCATATCATCAAGGGGCGACGATAATATTATTGCCGCTTTAGAGCCCGTTTTCCGGTGAAAAGCGGCGATAATATCATAGTATTATCATCAAGGATACGCTAGCGCATGATTCCTTGACTTATCGCCTGTTTTTCACACGCCTCGCATCGATAATTAGATGCAAAGGAGGCATGGGCTGTGAAATGTATGACCGATTCCTGGTGGAGCTACCCCGACAGCTATAGGGGAGACGGGCTCTGGCACACCACTATGACTGTCACCTACCCAGCCGGACCTCGGACTTATGTCTCGTCTCTTTCTCCATTGCTAACACTTAATCCCTTCCTGATTCTCATTTTTATCTGGCGGAGTCCGAAATGTATGACTGATTCCCGGTGGAGCTGCCCCGACAGCTATAGGGGAGACAGACTCTGGCATACCACTATGGCCGTCACCTACCCAGCCGGACCTCGGAACTATGTCTTGTATCTTTCTCCGCTGCTGACTCTCTCCAGTGGACTCCCTGCTCTCCCTCTCTTTTCTGTGGATCTTGTTTCTCATGATCGCTAATAACTCCTGTATTGAATTTGGAATCTCTCTGTAATTAATGTGAATATTTTTGTAATTTGTAACATGATGTTGCCTTATGTTAAGTGCTAGACCTAGTGTTTTGGCCGATGCCCGTTGGAGCTACTTGATAGCTATAGAGGAGATGGCCCCCTTTGGTCATCACCTACCCAGCCGGACTTTGGGCAGACCTTCCTTCGTCAAGCCTTCGCATTCTCTCTCCCACCCCTTTACTCAACCCCCTTTCCCCCTCTACCGTCCTTTTTTTCGTCCCCTATGCTTTTTAAATGTTTTTCCAATGAGACCTAGTTATTTGGGCGATGCCCGGTGGAGCTACCTGATAGCTATAGAGGAGATGGGCTGTGGACTTCCCCCTCTGCCGTCACCTACCCAACCAGACTTTGGTCAGACTTTCCCTCGTCTCTCCACCTTATTTCCTCCTACCCCTTTACCCTACCTTCTCTCCCTTATAAGCTCCATTTATCTCATCTTTACGCTCTTGAAATGTTTTACTAGTAACTGATGTAACTGGTAACTGATGTAAAGCGCTCTGATACCTCTGGGTCTAGCCAGCGCTACATAGAACTCAAATAAATAAATAAAATAAATAAATAAAAATGGGCTAAAATCGCGAAAGCAGCTTCGCGATATTATCAAGGAGGGTTAACGATATATAAAATTGCGTGAAGTATGACTTAACGTAGGAATTTAATGTCTGTTAAATTCCTGACTAAGGCGTACCTAACATGGGGGGTGGATTGTGTGGCTAAGACCACAAGCCCTATCATCTAGGATATCGCCGTTTTCCACCATGGAAAATGGCGATATCCCCACTATCTCTGGAATTTTTATTGCCTCGGTGATGCGGGTTGTTGATAACGCACTAACCGGGCGATAAATTCCAGAGATAGCTGGCGATAAATATGTAAGCGCTAAGCGCGCTTTGCGATATTTATCGCGGCCTTGATAATATGCTTCTATTCTTTGCAAATTTGTTCCCAAGATTTCATGCCTTTTCAGAAAGGGGAAGAGATCAAAAGTAGATCTATTGTGGGACTGAGATTTCTTCTTTGATAGCACAGAATTCTGATTGCAGAATGATCCTGTTATGTCTTGTCATTGATGCAGAGAGCTTTGAATGAGATGTGTCTTACAATAGAGAGCAAATGCAATGCTTTGTGGGTAGAAGTAACGTGGATGTGCCTTACCTCTTGCTTGCTGTTGTAACCTGAACTCACTGTGATCTGCTGATTAGGTGCTTCAGGGGCCAATTATAAATTCATTGCCTCAGTTAAGGCATTAACAGTAATAGAGATCAATTACCATAGACCATAACCTTAGGGGAAAGTGCCTAGGGAGGGAAAATCTTGCGTTCAATTCCCAGGGGGCATTTTAGGTCCCTTGGTTAACATTAGGCTGGAGATATAAGTTGGGATCTGTCATCACACATAGGGTCAATACTTTTGTAGCGGTGCTTCTGGAGGTGCCAATTTCCTTAGGTCTGAAAGTGGTTGGGGTGAAATGTTTGCTGTGCTCCACAAGTGAGGACCTAATGAATGGAGGAGCTAAGCTTAAGGAAATTCAGTAGTATTTAAAAATCTACTGCTTGAAAGCATTGTTTAAGTAATGATCTGCACCAATCTCATGTGTTTATGATCTTTGTGTGATCTAAGTGTAAATAGGGTAGCATCAACAAGTAAGCTTAATGGAGTAAAGCCTTGAGTGACACATAGCAGGTTTATGAATGATGGTCTGGGAAATTGGATCTTAAAGAAGGGGAAGAGTTGTTGTATGGAAGGGGATAAGAATACAAACAAGTGAGAGAAAAGTGGGTAGGAGAGAGACAAGGTATGGACTAGAAAACTGGCTAAAATATGGAGTGTTAGAATAGGAAAGGACACAGCAAGGGAGGATTTTATTAGAGTGCTGAATTTAGCTAAGAGCCAACAATAAGTATCTGAGCAAGAAAATAAGTTTCAGCTCATTCTTAAAGACAATCAGAGAGGTGGTGGTAGAAAGATCTGAAGGGGGGTTCTAAATTCTAGTTGCAAATCCAGAGATTTACTTTGCCATCATGCATTCCTTTGTCAAATCTGAAGATGCTAAAAGTTTTTCTAAACTGCATAAGGATCTAGACCCACCAGACATTTTCAGCTTCACTGCAACATATCGAGGGCTGGTGGTGTGTAGAGCCATTTGGGTGAAAAATGACATATTGTATAGAGCTCTAGGTTCTCTCTTAGCCACTAAAGAGTTAGTAACACTGGTGTGATGTGGTCAAACCACTTAGTTTCAGAGACAAAGCATACAACAGCATGTACCATGGCCTTCACATAGGCAAGTTGTACTTTCAGGAGTCCTGTCCACGAAAAGTTGCCATCATCGACGCTGGACAGCACTAGTACTTTATCAAGAGGCTACGGTCATGTTGTGGGATAAAATATAAATTCGCCAAAGAAGAAACAATTGAAATCACACACTCCGAGTCATAGTGTTGATTGGTGTTTGTAGGTTGAGTCTGTTATCAAGAAGGACACCATGAGATTCGTCAGCGATTGCGCACTTACTGTTAAGAAGCCCAGAAGAGCTGGTGCAGGAGTGGACATGTAAAGCAGATTGTAACAATGAGATAAGTAGAAAATCATTTCTTAGGGGGTTGATTTCAATACAGTAAGTGGTTGTGCAATCCTGGAATGACTGATCTCATTCCCAGCTCTGACACTACTGCCTGTATAATGAACATCAGTTATGGCCACAAATTCTAAATTGAAAGCTGGGTGTCCCCTTGAACTGTTTAGCACACATTGTTGTAATTAACTGCCATCCACTTCCAAATGAAGTAACTGTTGTTGGCACATTGTTTGAAATGTTCTATTTGCTACTTATGGAAAATAAAACTCAATAAACAGATTTAACCAAAAAGAGGTTGTGTAATCCTGAGCCGCTTGCAATTTCTGGGTAAGAAGTAGAACATCATGAGTAGCAGCGATCTCAAGACAGATCTGTGTATAATGAGCCTATTGATGATAGTGGACCCTTGAGTTCTTAAGGAGGACACCAATGTTTGTGGGCATTCACTATTGTGGAGTTACCATAAGTGCATGGATAATTTGAAAGCTCAATATTCTGCTTAAATACCATAGAGAGTTGGTGACAGGCGATGAGGAGGAGGTCTGTCTTGCTGCTGGAGTCTACTGTCTTCTTGAGGTCATTCCAGATTAGAGTTAACACCTATTTGGTGTCTCCTCCAGGGCAGATATCTGTTTGTCAGAGAGGATGGTGCTTTGCTCTAGTAAAAGTGATTTTTTTATGAAAGCAGGTGTTTCAGTGAGCTTCCCTAGAATTTGTGCATTTGCGACTGCCCTGTAGTTTATTGAATCTTCCTCATCAAGTCCTTGGCTTAAAGTAGGATGTTTTAAAATCATTGGGCACCTTTCCACTTGAGATATTGATAGTTATTAAAAACATATAGAAATATATGGTTGGAGGATGGTTTAAAGTACTTTTGGAGGGCATGGCTGAATTGGTTCACAAGTGATAGAGATAAGCATGAGCATAAGTTTAGTAGTTTATGTAAGAAATGTTTGAAGCAGTGTGTGCAGTCTCTGTTCTAGGCTGTATCAAAGCAGTGGCTGAGAAATGTAATTGCTCGTTCCTAGTACCCCTGAAGACAATAAAGGCTTGGGTGTAGAATAATTAGCATTATAGGTTTTGCTTCCTTGATATAAGTTTTCTTTTTGATTAAGATTCGATGCAGTTAATTTGCTTTAGTCTGGATGGGATACCCGTCACATTTGTGATGGACTACCTACTGGGTAAACTCGATATGAAAGCCCATGTCAGTTCTCATTCTTCCCTCTTTAACACCACAGCTTAAAACTCTCACGCTCTCACTCTACGCTTTTCTTCCCTCTGTTTCTTCCTGTTCACTGATATTTCATCTCCCCGCCTCTTTCCACATGCCCATCCACCTGCCAGATGACTAGTTCCTAATTAACCACCCACTATCTCCTTAAATCATACCCTTTCCCTAACTACCATTTTTTGTTGATCAGTTCACAAGTTGGTTCTGCACTGATTGGGTTATCTCACGCCTTGCAGCCCCAAACAAGCATCATTAATGTACTACTTATATTCGCAGTTAGTCAGCTGTGAAGAGTGATATATGTAGTCTGACCACCACAAACTGACATTGCTAAGGTGAAGCTATACCCAGACCAAGAGTGTCTAACAGTTTTGAACTTCAGATGTGACCTGGTTGGCATTTAGTGAGCGGAAACGAGGCACAGCGCCGCCTCTCATGGATCAGAGAGATTTGTCACAAATAAACCTTTCAAACAATTTTTGCAGAGATTTCACACAGACTGAACTTTGCCTTTTCCTCATTCGAACATAACTTACATGTCATTACTGTGTAAGGTAGCACATAAGAACAGAGGGATTAAAAGGTGCCTATCGCAAAATCTAAATACAACATACAACAAACATTTCCAATGTCATACTAACATGCAGTAGACACACCATCATATCTATGATATTACTACACTCAGGAAAAATCAATACTCAATTGAAAGTAATCCATAGTCAAGTTTACTCACATATCCAGCAACCATATCACCAAGAAATTGAGAAGTCGAACACATCATTGAAGGCTGCCATCCAAAGAGGAGAAAAGACATATGATTGTTCATTGCACAACACTTTCCTCTGATATATATTCAAAGATGGAGAGAGAAACAATCACTAGGTCTTACTCTAACTGAAAAATTCCAATACTACTGAAATGCACCTACCGTGCCAAGCAATCCTCTTATTAAAGACGCTGTATAGTAATTAGTAGAGAAACCAGCAATGTGCCTAATCTCTCCAATTGCACATTAGGGAACTGGCATAATGCCATCCACTTTCCAACCCCATTTCTTCTTTCTGTACATTTGCAAAGAGTCGAGAAACGTAGAATTGTATTTTTTTGTCAGTTGTATGTAGCCAAACTAGACCTAAAAATGTGACAGAGTGCTTTACATAGGTTCAAGTCGTAGTGTGTACACATATACAATCAGTACATATTTGACAAGGTATACACCAAAAATAGCCTTAAAGTGGAAAAAGAAACACAAAAGAGGCCAATTATATGCAGATAGCAGCACATATATGTATTGAAGGAAGAACCTTATGGTAAAAATTAAGGCGACTTGTAAAAGCAAGGTTTGAATAATAAAAAGGTTAGCTCTATCTTTTTCAGGTGCATATCATCTCTGTTGATTCTGACTCCTTATTGGAGGAGATAACACTGTAACAGAAAATTCTAAGTTTTTTCTTGAAGGGTCTGCATGAAGATAATATCTACTAATTGGTGGGATGGAATCTTAGACTCTGGTGCACTTCTTTAGAAAGACTGTTTCATCGTATTTTTCTTGAAA
This sequence comes from Lissotriton helveticus, assembly GCF_964261635.1. NCBI lineage: Eukaryota > Metazoa > Chordata > Amphibia > Caudata > Salamandridae > Lissotriton > Lissotriton helveticus. The sequence goes on from NC_136073.1 coordinate 481,913,228, forward strand.
TCTGTAGTTTCCTGAGATTTTCAATTAGCATGTGAGATAGATTGGAGTACCAGTGCAGAGTCTCTCATATGTCATGCAGGGTGGAGTGTAGAGTTTCTATACTTCAATTAAGAGCTATTGAAGTGTGATCAAAAGAGGTGTAATATGAATATAGTGTATCGCCCTAGCAAACCATTCCTGCTGCTGCATGCAGAGCTTCCTTGAGAAGTGTTTGGTCAATCTTGTAAATTCCCGTTAGTAGGGAGTTACCATTGTCCAGTCTTGAATGCACTAAAGAACGAGTCCCTTGCTTTAAGCTTTCCTCTTAAATTAAGGGTTAAACACCCCTGAGAAGCCTCAGCTGGTAAAGTACCTGTTAGACCTGGTCCTTTTTGCAGGTTCATCCCCAAACTCTTTTTCTTTTGCCTCCTATTTTTCTGACAATGTTTTTGTTGGCGCTAGGACTCTGGGCACTGCTGATCAGGGCTAAATTGCATATTCTCTCCGTGTAAATTGTGAATATGATTGGTAATCCAGGATTTGCATATTTAATTTACTGATAGGTCCCTAGTAAAGTGCACTGACCCTTTGCTGTGTGTCACTTTGCTGGGTTGGCCTGCAGTTGCTGCTTCTGCCAAGGAGAGGACAAAGACTGGATGTTTGCTGTGACCATGCTTGTGAAGAATCTCCAAGGCCTTGGGTGTGCTTGTCTCCTGTTCTGAAGTCTCAGGGACACAATGACTTCACCCACAGCTTCCTTGAACTGCACTGCTGTGAGTTCTGACCTGCCAGGAGGTGCCTATTCCAGTTCTGGGCCGCTGGAGGTTGTTCCTGTTGCTGGAAGCTGAAAAAACTTGAAGAAGCCAAGAAAATCGATGCATCACCTTTCCAGCACCTTTTTTCTGATGCAGAACCGCCATGTGGAGGGAATTTCCATGCTCTGCTGCCGTGCAACCAAAGAATAGACACACCAACTGCAGAAAAACCCACTGCCCACAAAGTCCAGTGCACCGACCCCCGAAGTCAGAGATCACCGCACAGACTCTGATGCTGGCCCTGCTGTGCGGCTGAAATAATCGACTTATTGCAAGATCATGGCTGAAGAAATCAACGCAACACCTGTTTGCCTCCGATGCATAGACCTCCAGCAGGTCCCGTATTTCCACGCATCGCACCTATGTGGAAAGTGTTTTGATGCATCACCCGCAGACCTGAAATGTCTTGGAATGAACGCATCACTTTCCCCTACAGTCCGGATTGGACACATGCAGCAGAACTGTTGCATCGCCTCCCCAAGGACTCAGGAACTGACACATTGCTGTGTTTTTGGACACTTCCCTTCTCTGCGGCTCTTTTGCCTTGTGGATTTTGACGCTTTTGTGGTACTTTGTGTAAAAGTCACACATCCATAGTTTTCTTTGAGCAGAATTGCTTGAAATCTTTTAAAAGTCATATTTTGAATTGTGTATGTTAGATATTTTTTGTTTTGGTCTTGTTTGGTTTAGCTAAAGATACTTTAATTTTCTAAACTGGTGTGGTGTCCATTTGTAGTGTTTTCACTGCGTTACTGTGTGTCTAGGTACAAATACTTTATACATTGCCTTTGGGATAAGCCTGTCTGCTCCTGCCAAGCTTCCAGAGGGATGAGCAGAGGTTATCTAAAGTTTGTAACTCCATTATTCTATGTAGAAGCAAGGGTCCCTACTTGGACAGGGTGCATACCTCTGACAACTAGAGACCCCCATTTCTAACAGTACCCCTTCCGCTGGAGGCCTTATGAAAGTTTGAAACTTAAGGGCTTGATTTAGAGTTTGGTGAAAAGGTTACTCTGGCACAAACATACCAATACCCCATTGCTGGGTCTGGTGGCTAAGTAGACTAATGCGTCAACTATAGGGGCCTGTGTTCGACCTCATGGGCACAGGTTCAAATCCCAGCAGGTCCACTCAGTCTTTCATCCTTCTGAGGTTGATAAAATGAGTACCATTGAGTTGGGTAGCTATCAACAGCTATTCTTCAGCTCAAAGATAACGTTGGGTGAATAATCACTTTACAAATACATGTTATATCCACCTAATTACAAGTGGATTATAACCTAATGCACTGGTTATTAGGCAGACAGGATATGCTTCACATGTGTGACTTAGTAACCCATCCACAAAATGCAAAATCACATCCCAAGTAAGCATGGGCGTAAAATCCGCTCCGCTCGCGGATTTTTCGGATTTTCGGCAAATTCACAATCCGCGAACGCTCGCGAATTTGTCGAAAATCCGTGAATCCGCTTGCGGCGGATTTTTTGCTTGGTTGCGGCGCGCGGCATGGTGCACGGCGTTCACTTTCCGTCATTTAGCGTTTGCCGAGTTGTTTTTCTTTGCGAGTGACGCGCCATTTTAGATCTTGCTGCGTGTTCCCGCGGGAGTTTGGCGCCCGCGAATACGTACTCGCGGCTTGCCACCTTGCACAGCACACCTCGCGAGAGTTCGCAATTGCGAACACGTAGTTGCGGCGGAAAGGAACAATCTCGCACTTGCGAAATAGAGATTTTGCAATTTCGCACAAGAAAATCACCAGCAAACAGGATAAACCTTCAGAAAATTATGATTTTTATCAGAATCACTCCTCAGGTTGACATTTGCATGGCCTTTTTTTTTGCAAGGAGTCCATTTTGGGGGGAGGGGGGAAGGAAGTGCCCCACAGTCTCCAACTTCCTGTTCCTGTCCAGCAGGCTCCTCCCAGTGCTTTGTCCATCTCCTGGTCACTTTCATTTGGATCTGGAGCTGGAAGGATTACTTTTTGTGGGTGCTGCTGGATATTTGGATTTGAGGCCTTTTTGACTGTCTTTGGATCACTTTTGGATTAGAAATCAACTTTCACAAGTAAGTTTGTTTGGGGCATTACAGTTGCTGCAAGTAAAATTTTGGAACTTTTTCAGAACATTAAATAAATTATATTGTGGGTAGCCACAGTATCCAGTAGGACCAGGGTTTGTTAGGGGTGCATGATACAACTGTTTTGTTGAATTTAAACACCATTGAGGCCATGGATGGGCTGGGATTGTGCTGATTTTTGTCCTTTTTTTGGGCCTGCTGGTGTGGCCCTTTGCCCAGGGGTGGTGAGTGTTGCATGGGCCTAGTCTTTCTGTGGGGTGTCTTCTTGAATTTAAACATAATTGAGGCCATGGATGGGCTGGGATTGTGCTTATTTTATTGTTTTTTGTCGTTTTTGGGGGGGTGCTGGTGTGGCCTTTTGCCCAGGGGTGGTGGTGCATGGACTGAGTGTGCCTGTGGTGTGGTCTCACTCTCTTTAATGTAAACATCATGGATGGCATTGGATTGTGGTGATTTCTGGCTGTTTTTCTGTTTTTTGGGGGTGTACTGTTGATGTGGACTGGCCATGTGGGTGGTGGTGGTGGCCATCTTGAGTGCTGGCTGGTACAGGCAACATGTGCTTGGGGTGTAAGGGGCCATTTTGAGGAGAGGCAGTGTCTGAGGCCTGCACTTATTTTGCCTACTTTTCATCCATTATGCCCAGGGGTAGTGAGTGTTGCATGGGCCTAGTGTTTCTGAGGGGTGTCTTCTTGAATTTAAACACCATTGAGGCCATGGATGGGCTGGGATTGTGCTGATTTTATTGTTTTTTGTCGTTTTTGGGGGGCTGCTGGTGTTGTAGTACTTTAAATTTTGGACTCATGTAATAAACTTTGTCATAGCATGACGATTTTTATATCAAAAGACCGAGAATAGCCAGTACACTATGTACAAGCATTTTTGTTATGTTCCAGTAACAATTTCACCTCGAAATTGTCATTTTCGTTTTTGTACCCTTGGCATCCATTTTGTGTACATCAACCATGTTCTGTGTTGCCCTTTACATAGGCTATAACACACAGCTAAATTCGATCCCAAAAAGCCACGTACACCTTGTTTGACTTTCTCCTGACCTGGATCAGGTGAAACCATTGCCCCCAGGCCGAGCCTGTTTGGTCAGTTACTCTCCCAGTGGCCGAGCAAGATAGCATCAAGGCCCAACATGCCATAAACCTTTTCATCACGCACGCACCCTGCCTATCTCACTTCCATCTGTCCCTGTTCCTGCCTCCACGAGCTATTTATGCCATGGGCTGTGATCTTACTGTTTTGGGGTTATCCGGCCTTGTCAGCTAAAGAATGTATTCATTATGTGGACATTGTTTATGGCCTGGACTTATCTTGAAAGTGGGTTTTGCATCTGTGTGCACGTTCTGGGAATGTATTTCAAATATGTGCCTAAGGCATAAAAAACTGTATAAAAGGACTGTGCGGAGTGCATGAAGGCAGGCTATCTCATTCAGTCGCTTTTAGGCGTGGCTGGGCGACGTAGCCTCACTGTTGTATGTAATAAAGATGTCTTTTCATATTTCAGATTCTCTGTCAATTCCTTTGCTACTTTTTGAATGGACTACCTATTGGTAAGACCCCTGAGTAGGAGTATGTGGATTTTTCAAGAACCACATTTGGCGCCCAACTCGCGGCTCGATCGTCCAGTGGTTATCTGAGGATTAAACTGTGTCAGAGGATGGACAACTGCTGGGGAAGGCAAGACAGAAACCTACAAAAAAGGTACTCTGTGCACAGAGGTTCTGGGGGATTCTCTGTCTTTGCGGCTCAGTATGTTTTTGATTTTTTCTGACTCAGAATTTCCAAAAGATGCCACTCTTGATTGAGAAACCCTTTTTCTTTTTGGCGTAAGTGTTTTTTTAAAGAAAAGAGACTGTTAGTGCAGTTGGGAATTGGCAGTTAGAATTTGGACAACTATTTGTTTGCTATAGCTTTGATAGGTTTTTATAGGCTTGGATATGCGAATTGCAATTTGTGTAGGCGGATATGAAGAGACTTTTCTCCATCTGCTCCAGTTAAAGTATTTGTGGGTCGCGCCCATTCTTTAAGTTTTGCGGGTCGCTCCCATTACTTAGTTCTTTTGTACTTTGGAAGTACCTGTGGGTTGCGCCCATTATTGCGCTTAAGATTATTTGAACATTGCAATATTCAATAACCAAGGGTTTTGTAAAGTTACAAATGTATCGATAGAGATAACCCCTTGAAGTTTAGAAGCTAGATTAGTGGGATACAGGATGCCTGATCTTAGCATTTTTTTCGAGATTTATGTTGGCCAACTTTGGTATACGTTTTAATTTGCCGGCTTCCATTAGGGAATATATAAATAGGTTTAGATATACAAACATATTTCTTCCTTGGTGATTTTGTATCCCCAGGGAATTAAAATATGACATAATGCAAAACAAGGATCCTTTGCTCTGGGCAATTTTACATGCAAAACGATTTTTGGTGTTCTGCCACCTAAAGCTAGTGTATTGAGTGTATTTTTGGTTTCTTGCACATACAGTGGTCTGTTGCGCTGTTTATGCAGTCTTTTTGAACACTATTGAGAAGTGTTTCTTGTAAATATGGTTACAGCTACGTACAGTCTGGACTGTCCTGTTTTCGTCCTGAGTGTTGAATTGTGGGTTTAAATATGTGTTTAAATGTGTGTTTAAAATGTGTGTTTAAATGTCTATTTTGTTTGTGGGTTTTGTTGTAAATTGCGACAACGCTATTTACAAGACATGGTTAGAACGCGCTGTATTGTGTGTCCTAAATGTTTTCAACACTTTCTGTTTATGTCTGAAAGGAGCTCAATATGTGTGGGTCACATTTAATGGATATAAATAAGGCCTCAGACAAAAACGAAATTACATGTTTTTTTTGCAAAAATAAATACATTTACAGCATTTTCCCTTAAATGCACTGTGTTAGATGTTCACAGGCAAACATTTTCAGCTGCAGTATATTTAATAAGAAGATTAATTCAGCCAGCACCTCTCTAGTTAAACACGGGTGGAATTTTGCATGACAGCCCTTTTTCATAAAAGTGGCGCAGAAATGTGACGCAGGAAAATGTCATGTTTAAAGTTAAGCTTTTGTGCTTCGGCGCATAAATGAACTCGTCTAAAATTATAGGCAAGGGATGCAACTTACCTTTATATGTGGAATTCTCATAAAAAGATAATTGGTTTCTTTAAAAGAAAAATTATTAATTATGGACAAATTATCTAAAAAAAAAAATAAGTGCTTTTCAAAATCGTTTTTTAATATTTATGAAACTTAACACTTATACTATGACCCCCTAGCATTAAAATTTGATTTAAGTTATGTTGCATCACTAAAACGACAAGTATTCGTGTGTATAATTTGCCCTTGACATAGGCGCAAACGAGCTCATTTTTATAAAGTATAAATTATTATTTTCAAATACCTGATTGACTACTTCAATAATAGACATTCTAGTAATGCATATTATGCAAGAAAATTGTAGGATATTCATTTTTTAATACCCAAAATACAAAAGTCGATTTTGAGTAAAAACACTGTTTAAACTGCATTTTGCTTTCATTCAGAGTACTTTTTAAGGTGTCTCAGCCTTAAGCAGATGCATGCATTTAGGTTTTGATATAAGGTTGTGCCTTCTTATGATTCAGTGGGTTAATGTGCCAGTAAAAAGGCTCGTTTTAATATCAGGGTTGAAGGTTCTAGCTTTAGCTAGGCCTATGGAAAGTTTGTTCATTTAAGACCTACTGAAGCGTATATCATAGGATTGCAACAAGCATTTACTGTAAAAAAAAAATGGTCTGTGTGTCTTTACGTTTTGAGACACATTGACAGTAAATGTAGTTTAATGATCTGGGAATAGGGATAATTTTAGCGCCTAAAAAGAGAAATTATTTTTCAACATCGAGTGAATTATTGCAGATTATAAGCCTTCTGCTTTGACGGGTTCAGTGTAGCAGCAGTTGGGGGCTGGGAGGATGGCTCGCTCGGTCGCCGCTCCTGAGATGTTATCTTTTAGTGTTCACTGTAAATAATGGAGAAGGCCGTCATGTTGACATTTGCGATCTTTTAATTAGGACTTTTCCTATGAGGAATGCAGAATGACTTCTCTGCACGGGCTGCTAAGGGTGGGGTTTCTGGTTTCTCTGTGTGAACATCAATAAAATGAACGAACTTAATTTGAAGGGGAAAATACATAGGGGTTTCTCTGAAGGTCCCAAACATGTGCTAAATAATATGCAAAACTGATAAATTTTGTGTTTCCACACTAAGGAAAATAATGTTTGAAAGCTGCGTTTATTTTACAGAAAATGAAGTGTTGCATTGAGTCTTAGATAAAAATAACATACAGCCTTTTCTCACAGGTTTGAAGGCTACAGGCCTAGTAAGAAAAAACAAAGGGGGATTTGCTCACTAGGCAGTATTTTTCAGTGCACATTATAGGTGCCACATTCATATGGGGGTATTAGTGTAACAAATTCTTTTTGGAACGGTAAAAATGAAATGGCTTGATATTGCGAGGTAAACTGACAAGATGGTAACAGTTAAGTAATGGGAACTTATTTTTGGGTTTCCCTAACTGTGTATCATGTTTTGTCTTCTGATTAAAAGTTATAATTAATATTCGTTTATTAGCAAAAATGTCTTTCTTGTGTGTTGTGTATTTTTCTTGTTGCTTTTGCCAACAGATTATTCATGGATTATTAAGCTGGTATGTTGTGTTGTTGTGCTCAGCAAATTCTTCACAGTGAATGTTTTAATAATATAAGCATAAACGAATTTAGCCACTAAAAGAAGTCATTTATAACATGTGTTTTTTCAATAAGGTTGATTATTGGAGGGTTAAAAAGAGTGGGACAGTTTTTGCATTTGTCAGCTCCAGGGACGAATAGGAGGATGATCAAGGAACGCACGAAGTATGTCAGGCAGAGTTTGACCTGAAGGTCAGTGAGGTGGGGGTTAGGAGTAAGTGAAACCAGATGTTCTGCTGAGGGCCTTTCGGACCTCAGGGGATTCTGGCGCAGGGGATGTAGAGTGTATGTGAATGAGTTCTGCTTTTTGAGCAGTTGGAATTAGTATGTTTTTGGAAGATGGTTAATTACAGTTGGTATTTTGTATGTTATGGCAAGTCAGCAGTATGTTGAAAAGAGATGGGTTTTTATTATGACTTCTTCGCAAGGAAATGTTTGTGTTTTTTTCATGATTTAGCATTTTTCCCTTTAGAATCGTTCCTGCTGGTCGACACTGTAAGTTTTTGACAGTTCAATCTCCAGTGCTGGTGATGATCTGTCAAAAGGGTGGGAGTAAGTGAAAGTGTAAATTTTGAGATTAAATGAAAGTGTGCACTTTTGATTTTTGATTCTAAACCTGACAAATTAAGCAGGCCTGCATTGATGGGTTTTGGGCTGCGCGAATACATGCGTCACTGCTTATGTTATTGTGATTTGTCCATGCCTTTTTGTGCTTGCTATACTGCATGTATATTTGATGGCTTGGTATATGTTGGCTGTGTTTTATGTTGCTACTTAAGAAATTATTACAAGTTTGCCTTTATTGCAAGGAGGCATGTATGACGATATGTGTCACTTTTGCAATAATTGGGTAACATTTGTATTGATACTAAATTTCACAGACATGATGTTTGCATGCTGTTGACACGATTAGACAACATCTCACCAATGTATGTCAAAATTTGGCCATAATAGTATTGAAGTAAAATAAAAGAGATATACATGAGTCACGATATTGCCCTCTCCCTTATGGACCAGGTAATTCTAAATTTATGTATCCTTGATTGGACCTAAGGATGAAATTATGGATTTGTGGCTCTTGTTAAAGGTGACCTAAACTTTTCATTTTTTCCCTGCAGAAGGAGCTGGACCATTAACTGACATTACCGTATATGGTGTAAGGGCGTGGTAGAGTCCAAATTTCTGCACTATTTGTGACTTTTGTGTCCATGTTTTTTTGGTATTATGTCACAAACTTGTCTTCCTCCTGACCGATGCCGCATCATGCTTAGTTATTGGGGATTTTAGTTGTGTCCTATTTCCATTTCCCTTTTCCATATTCCTTTCACCAGTCAGCCCATTTATTATTATGGGTGTATTGTTTATGTGCACACTTTTAGACTAGAGTGATGTATCAGGGATCCCCCATGTTATGTAAAATGTTTTTTTCAGACTGATTGTCGGGGTAGTGACAGGCTGGTTAACTGACCCAATGTTATAGTAAGACACGTTTTCCATCTCAATAGGAGATATCTTAAGTTTACCTTTTTAACACGACGAATCTTCAATGTCTACTTTAATTCCTCAGTTCTCTTTTTTTATTTCTGCTGCTTTAATTTGTGGTGGGATCAGATGTGTTTCAATCATGCAAATAGCGGGACTCTCCAGTTCTGGCCTTGTTGTCTGCACATTTGATCATTAGCCTTTGCATTGCATAGTGGACTTAATGCACATTTCTAAAGGGATTTTTCTGTGATGTCCTTGACATTCTGTATTATGTCATTTCTCTATTTGAAATGTTCTAGATAAGGAATTTAGGAGCACTTAATCATTGAGGAAAATATGTATTTGCACCATTAGACAATGCCACGATATGTAAAAACATCCATTTAGATAGAATTTTCATGTAGTTATTTACCCTTAGATGATGAAGGATATGCTCTGACACGGAAACCCAATTGAAAAGCCCAGAGACACCGTTTGCCTACTGCCTTTATGTTTGAAATTGCTTTTTGAAAATGACAGTGCACTCTAGACCAACATTGTCCCATGGCGTGGCCACTCCTTTGCAGATTGCAGGCCACTTGCTTTCAGTCCCCTTGTCAAAACCCATGAACTGTTTTTGTACTTGATTTGAAGGAAACTAACAGTTGTCACATCTCCTATATCACTAGGTTCTGCGGGAATCTTCCAGAGTCAAAGGAAGAGTGATACCCTGCAGACCTGTGATCGAGACTAAGCACACTCTCCATCAGTGACAGATGAAAGACAGATTTCTTGGCCCTACAATTCCTGCAACCAAGTAGCGTGACAGCAATCATCAGCGTGACGGCGATCATCAGCGTGCCACCAATGGTACCTTCCAAGCAAGCCATTTGTTTCATCAGAAGGCGTTGTAAACAGAAAATGAAAAGAGGAGCTGGTTTCAAAGATGCGAAGGATCCCTGTTGTTGATGGCAGGGCTGTCATCCAGTTTGTTCAGTTTGTTCAACTGTCATGTGCTTGAACCTCTGACAGCGCGCGGTCCCCTGATCCCCTTGGCCTGAGTTTTTGGCCCCCCACACACCTCTTTTCCCTTTGCTCCAATGGAAAGGCAGTGCACCCAAGGATCCACATTTGGAAAAAGGCACTACATTTAGGTGCCCGTGAGAGAGCAGCTTGAGCGTCCTCTGACACTAAATAATGAGTGTTGGAGTCTGAAAGTGCTGCTAATCTTGCTGGGTCGGTTTTCAGTAGTGCTTGGATCTGCATGAAATGCTTTGTGCCCTTGATCAATGAAGGGCGCATCATCTGTAGTATCTGCCACTAAGAAGAGACACTGGTGCACTGCCTTGAGACATTGAGACTTTGTAATTGAGCTATGAGTGTTTGCCAGTAGGGCACTCCAACGGACACTGAGTCATGAAGAGCCTGAATGAAGAGGCCCAACGCGAAGAAGACACTGGAAGCGGATTTGATGGACAATAGAAGCCTACCAGCAGAGGCTTTGACGGACTCTGGGTATTTTCTGTGAGCTTGTATAGAATTGGAGTTTGGAAACTAATTTTTGCAGCTTTGCTAGCATTATTTTAAAGTACTATTCCCTTGAGTTGAAGCAGAATAACGTCCATTTTCTGTGAAAGAATATTCCCTTCTCACCTCAGAGCATTAATGAGAGTCACCACTGTTTCACTTGAACATATAATGAATTACAGAAATGCACAAGGAGACCTAAAATGTACTAGATAATTTTAGGATGTACGTTTGCTTAGGGTTGTGGAAAATTATGATTCATTTGTAATAGCGGTCACTACTTTGTTCTTATGTTCCTAATGACGTGTTTTCTAGTGTGTTTTAAGCAGACATTGTCTTTTATGGGTGGGATTGTTTTTGCTGCCCAAATCACATCTGCACCCACCTCCCAAACCTATGTCTTTTCCTACTTCTACTTCTTTTCATCTTTCCAGATGTTACCCGAACACGGATAGTTAGGAGATCAGAGTTTACTGATAATTCCTTTTGTACCGTTTTCATCAACACCAGTTAGTAGTTGAACATCACTTATTGTTGGGTGTGTGGTCTTGTACCACATACCACAGATAGAGGCACCCCCTATTTTTGTCTTGCCATATATGGCCTTTGTGCTACTGCGTGTGTAGGGACACCTATCCCGAGAGAGTCGCTAGGTAATAGGATTACGCTTCAGTAACATCTTGAGGATTTTTATAAAATATAGATCTGGACCCAGACTAGCGTGAGTATAGGTTATTGCCTATGTAAGGGCAAAAGGTGCGTCTGTAGTACTTTAAATTTTGGACTCATGTAATAAACTTTGTCATAGCATGACGATTTTTATATCAAAAGACCGAGAATAGCCAGTACACTATGTACAAGCATTTTTGTTATGTTCCAGTAACAATTTCACCTCGAAATTGTCATTTTCGTTTTTGTACCCTTGGCATCCATTTTGTGTACAGCAACCATGTTCTGTGTTGCCCTTTACATAGGCTATAACACACAGCTAAATTCGATCCCAAAAAGCCACGTACACCTTGTTTGACTTTCTCCTGACCTGGATCAGGTGAAACCATTGCCCCCAGGCCGAGCCTGTTTGGTCAGTTACTCTCCCAGTGGCCGAGCGAGATAGCATCTAGGCCCAACATGCCATAAACCTTTTCATCACGCACGCACCCTGCCTATCTCACTTCCATCTGTCCCTGTTCCTGCCTCCACGAGCTATTTATGCCATGGGCTGTGATCTTACTGTTTTGGGGTTATCCGGCCTTGTCAGCTAAAGAATGTATTCATTATGTGGACATTGTTTATGGCCTGGACTTATCTTGAAAGTGGGTTTTGCATCTGTGTGCACGTTCTGGGAATGTATTTCAAATATGTGCCTAAGGCATAAAAAACTGTATAAAAGGACTGTGCGGAGTCCATGAAGGCAGGCTATCTCATTGAGTCGCTTTTAGGCGTGGCTGGGCGACGTAGCCTCACTGTTGTATGTAATAAAGATGTCTTTTCATATTTCAGATTCTCTGTCAATTCCTTTGCTACTTTTTGAATGGACTACCTATTGGTAAGACCCCTGAGTAGGAGTATGTGGATTTTTCAAGAACCACAGTGTGGCCTTTTGCCCAGGGGTGGTGGTGCATGGACTGAGTGTGCCTGTGGTGTGGTCTCACTCTCTTTAATGTAAACATCATGGATGGCATTGGATTGTGGTGATTTCTGGCTGTTTTTCTGTTTTTTGGGGGTGTACTGTTGATGTGGACTGGCCATGTGGGTGGTGGTGGTGGCCATCTTGAGTGCTGGCTGGTACAGGCAACATGTGCTTGGGGTGTAAGGGGCCATTTTGAGGAGAGGCAGTGTCTGAGGCCTGCACTTATTTTGCCTACTTTTCATCCATTATGCCCAGGGGTAGTGAGTGTTGCATGGGCCTAGTGTTTCTGAGGGGTGTCTTCTTGAATTTAAACACCATTGAGGCCATGGATGGGCTGGGATTGTGCTGATTTTATTGTTTTTTGTTGTTTTTGGGGGGCTGCTGGTGTGGCCTTTTGCCCAGGGGTGGTGGTGCATGGACTGAGTGTGCCTTTGGTGTGGTCTCACTCTCTTTAATGTAAACATCATGGATGGCATTGGATTGTGGTGATTTCTGGCTGTTTTTCTGTTTTTTGGGGGTGTACTGTTGATGTGGACTGGCCATGTGGGTGGTGGTGGTGGCCATCTTGAGTGCTGGCTGGTACAGGCAACATGTGCTTGGGGTGTAAGGGGCCATTTTGAGGAGAGGCAGTGTCTGAGGCCTGCACTTATTTTGCCTACTTTTCATCCATTATGCCCAGGGGTAGTGAGTGTTGCATGGGCCTAGTGTTTCTGAGGGGTGTCTTCTTGAATTTAAACACCATTGAGGCCATGGATGGGCTGGGATTGTGCTGATTTTATTGTTTTTTGTCGTTTTTGGGGGGCTGCTGGTGTGGCCTTTTGCCCAGGGGTGGTGGTGCATGGAATGAGTGTGCCTGTGGTGTGGTCTCACTCTCTTTAATGTAAACATCATGGATGGCATTGGATTGTGGTGATTTCTGGCTGTTTTTCTGTTTTTTGGGGGTGTACTGTTGATGTGGACTGGCCATGTGGGTGGTGGTGGTGGCCATCTTGAGTGCTGGCTGGTACAGGCAACATGTGCTTGGGGTGTAAGGGGCCATTTTGAGGAGAGGCAGTGTCTGAGGCCTGCACTTATTTTGCCTACTTTTCATCCATTATGCCCAGGGGTAGTGAGTGTTGCATGGGCCTAGTGTTTCTGAGGGGTGTCTTCTTGAATTTAAACACCATTGAGGCCATGGATGGGCTGGGATTGTGCTGATTTTATTGTTTTTTGTCGTTTTTTTGGGCCTGCTGGTGGGGCCCTTTGGCCAGGGGTGGTGAGTGTTGCATGGGCCTAGTCTTTCTGTGGGGTGTCTTCTTGAATTTAAACATAATTGAGGCCATGGATGGGCTGGGATTGTGCTGATTTTATTGTTTTTTGTCGTTTTTGGGGGGCTGCTGGTGTGGCCTTTTGCCCAGGGGTGGTGGTGCATGGACTGAGTGTGCCTGTGGTGTGGTCTCACTCTCTTTAATGTAAACATCATGGATGGCATTGGATTGTGGTGATTTCTGGCTGTTTTTCTGTTTTTTGGGGGTGTACTGTTGATGTGGACTGGCCATGTGGGTGGTGGTGGTGGCCATCTTGAGTGCTGGCTGGTACAGGCAACATGTGCTTGGGGTGTAAGGGGCCATTTTGAGGAGAGGCAGTGTCTGAGGCCTGCACTTATTTTGCCTACTTTTCATCCATTATGCCCAGGGGTAGTGACTGAGTGTTGCATACTTGCATGTCCCACTCCCTAGTCTTTCTGTGGGGTGTCTTCAATGTAAACATCATGGATGGCATGGGATTGTGCTCATTTTTCTGTGCTTTGTCGATTTTTTGGGGTGTATAACTGAACTGATGTTCCTCTGTCTTCCATTGCTTTTAGGTGCACAAAAAGACTCAAGAGAACCACCAGTGCCAGGAAGAAGTCCTGCAGCGGTGTGTGTGTGCATCCTAACGTCACGCGACGTCACGTCTGGACACAGAACCCTCTGCAACTCGTGCAACTGCTGCCGTGCTGACCTGCTCTGAAGAAGATGGCCCCAAAAAAAGTAACCCGTAGCTCCTCTAGCAAGAAAGGTGCCAGTAAGGAGCAGAAGAAGCAAGTTACCAAGGACACTGGTGTGCTGCCCGCCCCTTTTTTTGGGAGTAAAAAAAAAAGTATGCCTGCAGCAGCAGCAGCGGGATCTGCTGGGGACCAAGCTGGCAGCAGCACCCCCGCTCCATTGGGCTCAGTGCCACCACCACCACCACGCCAACTTAAGTCCAAGCCCTTGAGTGCTGCAGAGGCAGCCAGTATAGTTCTTCAATCACCATCGACCAGTGATGTTGGCTCATCGCAAGAAAGCAGCAGCAATGTCCCTCAATCAACACAGGTTGTTGTAGCTCATCTGACGAGTGTTGAACAACCACAGCCGCAACAACAATCACATGTGCAAGTACAAGCCCAAGTACATGTGGAAGGAGAGGCAGCGCAAGGAGATGCGCAAGCAGAGGTGCATGGAGGGTCACAAGTGCCCACAATAGTTGTTCCTCCCGAAGTAGGGGCACATCAGGAAATCGACAATCAAGGCGAGGTATCATTTGAGGAAGCCACTCCTCCTGATGATCCTTCATTGTCTTCCACACCCCTAGCAAGGAAGAGATCAAGGGTGGTGTCTACATCTTCTTCAAGCACACCTCCTTCTGATGATACGGATCAAACTTGGGAACCAGCACCACAGCCGTCTGAGAGTGAGGCACACCATGATCCGACAAAGGTAGTTAAGCGTAAAAGGAAGCTCGTCCAAAGTCTCAGAGTTATGGAGTGTGATGAGTCTCAACAAGAAGTGGCGGATACTGCTGCTGATGAAGACTCTGCCAACGACGACCCAGTCATCATAAAGGTCACTGCAGCCCCAGCGGGCATGCAGCAAACATACATTTTGACCCTAGCCCGAAGAGATGCTGAGTGTGATGATGATGATGATGTTGTCGATGAGGAGGCAGTGGAAACACCACAATCATTGGAGTTAAGTAGTACACCAACTCGTCCCGCTTCCATATTTCTTTCTGGTAAGAAGAGACCTCCGTCAACCTCGACCTTAATTAGTGGCGGTGAAAGTGCAAAACGTACAAAAGTTGGGCAATCCAGATCCTCCACTTCATCTGGCATTAGCTTCATGACCACCACCACCAGTATCGCCGCCTCCTCCATGTCCCACAGACACTTCAAGCCCCCAGTTTGGGACTTCTTTACTGTTTGTCCAAAAAATCCAAAGTTTGCCATTTGTACCATTTGTAAGCAAGCAGTTAGTCGTGGTAAGCCAGGTACCAACTATGGTACCGGAGGCCAGAGAGGTCATCTTAGGAGACAGCACACTGTCAAATGGATTGCGCACCTAGATGCGATCAAGAAAGGCCAAATTCAAGGAAACGTTGATGTTTCATCTGATGATGACGAGCAGGAAGAAGACGTGTCAAACACTTCCCTTACACCCAGTACCCCTGTGAGCAGCACACCCAATGTGAGGCACACTAAGAGTGCTGGAGCGAGTGAGACACCAACGCACAAAAGTTCACCAGCGAGCAAAATTGGGTCAACAAAGTCATTATCAGCCCGTAAATGCTTGGTCCAGGGCAACATTAGAACAATGCTTACTTCAGACGTGCCATATGAACGCAACCACCCACTGACGCGTCTGTATAACACTAAGCTGGCTAAAATGCTAGCTGTGGACCTTCTACCTTTTTCTTTTGTAGAAGCGGTAGGTTTTCTTGAATTAGTGGCAACGCTCTGCCCTAAATGGAAGGTTCCGAGCCGGTTCTATTTTGCCAGAGTTGCGGTTCCAGCACTACATGAAGATGTGCTGGAGGCGATTGGGGCAGCTTTGCAGAAGAGTGCTGTTCACACAATACATCTGACAACAGATATGTGGACCAGTGGCGCAGGCGCTGATTACATGTGCATCACTGCACACTGGGTCTCTTTTTCAGGTGTTAAAGCAAAGCTAAACGCAGGTGTTGACCCGGACAAAGTTTTCAAAGCTGCTGGGAAACATGCAACACTAGCCATGTTTGGCTTGGAGAAAAGTCACACAGCAGAAAACCTTTTGGAAGAGTTTAACAAAAAGGTCTTGAAAATGCTATCCCCCCTAAAACGCAAGATTGGTTATGTTTCCACGGATAATGGCGCCAATGTAGTTAAGGCCATGTTGATGGGTGACCATGTTAGAGTGCCATGTTTGGCGCACTGTATCAACCTGGTAGTTCAAAAATTCTTGATTGATAAACAGAGTCCAGCGTTCGAGGTAATGGCCACCTGCCGCAAAATGTGCAACCATTTCAGCCATTCTTTTAAGGCCCGGAAGCATCTGCGGAGACTGCTACTTCAACGTGGAATGCCAGTGAAAGCACTCATCCAGGAGGTGGCAACACGTTGGAACTCAACCTTCTACATGCTTGAGCGTCTGTATGAGCAGTATACGGTACTCGATCACTATTTCTTCACAGAGGGTACATCTCAGAAGGAGGACCTGCGGATGGGTGCGGCGCAATGGGACATAGTTAAAAGCCTGACAGACATGCTTCGTCCTTTTGAGTTCTTCACGCGTGCAGTCAGCCAGGAGGACTGTAATTTGGGAAAAGCTATCCCATTGTTGTGCATGCTGGAGCACCAACTGATGGCGGTGTCTTCTGAGTTTGAAAAAGATGTACAAAAAAAGGACCATTTTATTTTGTCTGAGAAATTATTAGAGCGCCTACGTGGTGATGAACGTCTTCAAAAGATCAAGTCAGATCAGCATTACATTTGTGCTACTATTCTGGATCCACGCTACAAAAAGGCGCTGGCAGGCGAAGCATTCTTTCCTTTTGCTGATGCAGATGTTCAAAAGTACAAACATTGGTTAGCCTGGTCAGCCAAGAGGTTTGAAAAAGAACGGCAGGTTATTGAAGGAGAAGCCAGTACATCAGCATCAGCATCAGCAGGCCATCCCCAGTCACAAGAATCCACTTCTGCACCTGTGGCTGGGGCACAAGTGACCTCTCAGCCGTTAAAGACACCGGCAACTGGATCATCTGCACCACACACAACAAAAACAGAGGCTGTTGTAGAGGATTGGCTAAGTTTGCTTGGGTATGGTTCTCGAAAAAATGTCACAGCCACAGCAAAAAGTAAGCAAAGTGGAGGAACCGTTGATGACCTTGAGTCGATGGTGCAGGACTATCTGAATGACTCAACAGAGGTCTTTCTTAATGATGAGCCATTGCAGTATTGGCATGGCAAAAAACAATTGTGGCCACAGCTCTTCAACCTGGCTATAAACTATTTGTCTTGCCCACTCGCAAGTGTGTCTTCTGAACGTGTTTTCAGTGCTGCTGGTGGCATTGTAACTCCCAAACGGAGCCGCCTCTCGCCCAAAAATGTGGAGCGGCTGACAATGATCAAGATGAATCAGCACCTCATACCACCAGATTACAAAGTACGAGAAAGCACGCCGCATGAAGACGAGGAGGACGGCAACGTAGATGAGGGGATTTTTTCTCTGTTCGGTGGCACTGACCTCATCCAGCCTGAATTCGCAGAGTATGATGACGAAATCTTGTTCTTATTCCCTGACACCGAGCCCTGAAAATGAGACAATCAATCAAGAACTTTATTTTTCGTCCTTATTCACTTTTATTCCTGTGTGCTTTGTGTCTCTCTTTCTTTGTTTTGCACAGTTAATTTAATTCAAACTTTAATCACCTAATCCCAAAAATAAGACCATCATCAAAACTGTCTTCACTTGTTTGCTTATTGATTTGAAGGTGCCGCAGTCTACATTCCTCAGGTTCACAAGTTCTGAAGAACATGCTCCTCTATCCTCCTCCTCCAGACTGCGATTTCCCTCAAAGCAGAGTGCTGGATTACGCCCAATGAAGAAAGACTCAGCACTTGTGGGGGTGTTGTACTTCTTTGCGGGTGAGTTGACGGATTTGGGCCCATTGCTGTGAAGCTCTAATAATGGACAAAAGTGTTTTGGACCAAATATGAGGTGGAAATTTCTTGCCGTTTTTGCTGACTTGCTTGCCTTTGAGGTGCTCTTTGGCGGGGTTCCGGGTGTTTGTGGGTAATTTTTGGTGTCTGGGAGCACTGTTGCGACAGTCTAATCTTGATTGCATTTGCTTTTCAGGAAATCCGTGGTGGAAAACAGGAGTTATGATGATTGATGATGATGATGACCTAGCTGCACAGCGCCGCGTTTGGACCGAAGGCCGAGAGATATTGTAAGTATGAGATTTAGCTTTTTCGCTGTTTGGGGGTGTTGTCGGGTGGTTTTTTCCGGGTGGGTTGGCGGGTCTTGCCTGGGGCATTCCTGGGAAGGTCTAATACCGGATAGAAGTGTTTTGGACAAAATCCTGAAGGAACAGCCTTTTTTTTGCTATTTCTTCTGTCATCTTGCTCAATGTAGCGTTTTGGGGGGCTTCCTGCTGTTCGTGGGTGGGTTGCGGCCGGGGTCTCTGTCGAAGCACTGCTGCGACAATCTAATCTTGATTGCATTTGCTTTTCAGGAAATCCGTGGTGGAAAACAGGAGTTATGATGATTGATGATGATGATGACCTAGCTGCACAGCGCCGCGTTTGGACCGAAGGCCGAGAGATATTGTAAGTATGAGATTTAGCTTTTTCGCTGTTTGGGGGTGTTGTTGGGTGTTTTTTTCCGGGTGGGTTGGCGGGTCTTGCCTGGGGCATTCCTGGGAAGGTCTAATACCGGATAGAAGTGTTTTGGACAAAATCCTGAAGGAACAGCCTTTTTTTTGCTATTTCTTCTGTCATCTTGCTCAATGTAGCGTTTTGGGGGGCTTCCTGCTGTTCGTGGGTGGGTTGCGGCCGGGGTCTCTGTCGAAGCACTGCTGCGACAATCTAATCTTGATTGCATTTGCTTTTCAGGAAATCCGTGGTGGAAAACAGGAGTTATGATGATTGATGATGATGATGACCTAGCTGCACAGCGCCGCGTTTGGACCGAAGGCCGAGAGATATTGTAAGTATGAGATTTAGCTTTTTCGCTGTTTGGGGGTGTTGTCGGGTGGTTTTTTCCGGGTGGGTTGGCGGGTCTTGCCTGGGGCATTCCTGGGAAGGTCCAATACCGGATAGAAGTGTTTTGGACAAAATCCTGAAGGAAACACCAGTTTTGGCACTTTTTGTAAGTTAGGGTTCGTTAGGGTTAGCCCTACCAGCACGATTGCATGTGTTTCGGGGGGTTCTATTGCAACGCAGTTCTGGTGTTGTAGAGCACTGTTGGAGCGATGCTGGCTATGGATACTTTTGCTTGCTTGCAAGTGGTTGGAATA
Organism: Lissotriton helveticus; assembly: GCF_964261635.1. NCBI lineage: Eukaryota > Metazoa > Chordata > Amphibia > Caudata > Salamandridae > Lissotriton > Lissotriton helveticus. Next base: position 481,932,724 of record NC_136073.1, read on the forward strand.
CAATCCACGGTCTGTATTTGGGCCTACTGTTACTTTCAAAGTACGTTTTGTAACCATTTTTCTGCTAGGCATCGTTTTTGGAGATCTGATTGGGGTTCTTCTACATTTTTGCGACTGGCTTTAGTAAGGGTCTTGGTGGGAGCATTGCTGGGAAGGTCAAATTTTGTTCTAAAACACAGTTTATAGTACACCTTAATTGAGGGGAAAGATCCGCTATAATATTTTGGCCATACTTATTTATCTTTAAAAAGGTGAGTCCGACAGAGCACGCAATTTCAAAAATATTGTACTGTCTATTAGGGAAATCAAAGTGTCACATTTTGAACCACACAGCGTACATACCTTTTATTTATTTATCAGTGGTATTGTAATAGCACTTCCTGTTTTCCGTTCAATAATTACAGGCCGGGTTTCAGTCAACATCCGCCAGGCAGGCAGTGGACAGGGTGTCTTCTGTCAGTGGTCACCAACATTGATGGACGAAGCGTCAGCTGGAATGGAGGAGTGCCGCCAATAAGAGGAATTGTTTGCTGCATGCAACTTACTTACCAAATTCAAGGACAACACCAAAAACATACGCAATACAGATACAGTATCCATTGTATTATTCTATGAGTGTGACTGCATGTGCTTAGCTTTACTTTGTAACCAAAGATTGTCTTTATCTTCAATTATTGTTTGTCCATGCTCTGCTTTTTTTTTCTTCTCTCAACAAAACCTACCCAAAAAGAAACCCCCATTCCCATCCATTTTACAAACCCTAACCCTCTTCCCCCGGGCTGTGTTGTTTTGCTTGATGTCTGACTAAAATGACATCAATAATTCCACACACTTGCTGGGGAGGATAAGGTCATAGCAACAGGCTGGTGAAGGAATACGAGGATATCTTCTAGACTTACTCAGCTTCAGTACTATATCTTCTAGTAGTAGTAGCCAATGTCAAATAAATTCAACGCAAGTACTAGTTATACTTGCAAGCAAATACTTTACCATTTGTTAGGCTACATTATGGCACTGTTCTGTCTGTCACCTGCTATATTCTCGATCGTACCGTAACCGTTGTAATGGTACAGTAAGGACAAACAAGGTTTCGTTTTCTTTTTTTCCATAGGCATGCAACTGCCACTGTGTCACACCACTAGTACCACCGCAATGAGGAAATGTCACCCGCCCAGGATTGACAACGTTAATCCCCATTTCACGTGGAGCCAGCCCTGGGCCTAGCCCTAATTTCTAACACAAATTACAGGTAAAATAAGCGTTTGGTGGGAGGTAGTATAATGGAGTATTATTTCGGAGTAGACAAGAGATTGACGGTTGTACTACTAAAGTCCTACGACTGTTCAGGAAAACAAAGTTACTGTTACACCCCCGCCCCCCACCCACCAGACTGAAAAGCAGTAAAAACCAGGTATGGTCAGACAAAGTTTAAAAATATATTTATGTAGCCCTAACAAAATAATCTCCCTCACCCACCCTAACCCCAACGATTGTCTTTGAAACGTCCCAAAACGATCCCAACTCCCAAATCCCACCCCCCAAAAGTCTATAAAAAAAGGGCAAGGGACACTCCACTACTGGAGGGTGCTGGTGCTGGTGCATTTTGCGGCATGGGCATCATACTCCTTGCGGAGGGTGGCAAGCTCGGAGCGGAGACCCTTAACCAAGTTCTTATACTTCAGGACCTCCTGCTCCAGGTTGGACATTCGGACTCGTAGGCGGCGTTGGCGTTCCTTGCAGCTCCTGTGGGGGGCAGCTGGTATTTCTGTTGCTTGGCGGTGGCGGTTGTCTTTCTTAGCCCGGCTCGGTCCCGCTGGCTTAGTCACGGAGGAGGATGCAGTGGTCACAGTCGAGGATGTTGTTGTTGCCCCGCTCGACTGCGTGTCCTCCTCCTCCTCCAGGGCCACCAGCCGCCGATATTCGGCGACAGTGGCCTCCAGCCTCCGTTGCCGGGCCAGTCTAGCCTGCTCCCTCCGTGTTGTTGATTTGGAAGGAGCAACTATATGAAGAAAGAAAGACATAGTCTGTAACCAATGCTCCTTAGCATTAATAACACAAAGTGATTGAGCCGAAAGTTGGGTCACAGTACAAGTAGCAAATTGAAAGCACAGTACATAACTATTGAGGACAGTATCTATGTAACCTCCCACTTCTGCATCCTTGCTCTAACATTAGTGGTAGTTTAATGAACAAATTCTACGACCACTATGGACTTCCATTACAGTCGACTATGACAGTACACCAGTCTTATTCTTCTTCTTCTCTCTTGTTTAGGGAAATTGGTACGTTATCTTATGCAAGCCGGCAGAATGACATGGACAGCACAGTGAACTTGCACCCGAGAAAAAAAGTTGCACACCATGATGAGTGAGACAGACTTGCGTTACTGTACCGGTCCAGTACATGCAGGTGGTGAAGCTATTACTTTTCTATTACGGGTGGCACTGAGAATACTCTGTTACAAGGGCTACTGCTTAATTAATTTACCTTTCACCCTACAGTGCAAATGAGTACTAGAAAAGGAAAATGAAGAAGCTAACTAATTTGATTATCTATCACTTCACATGGGACGTATTTGATGACATATGGGATGACTTTAGGTGCTTTGCTTAATATTGAGTGAACAGTGATACACCCACACATGAATGACGTACTACAAGTAAACTAAAGTTATTAAGAGAGGTACGGAGTGTCCACCGTAATAACCAGATATATGCTGTGATTGCAGACGCAATACAAAGTACTGCTACTATTCATGGTAGTATTGGACACATTTACAATTTCTTTTCCTTGCCTTCCCTGCACTGGAGCGGACGTGCGGGTGCGGTGGTACATGCTCTTCAAGGTAACACTTACTTCATCTGGCGACCATCTACTCTCTCTAGATACACATGTGCTATCTAAGAGTCAGAGAATACCATGCTCCAGGCATCCATTCAGTCAAAGTATACGCACACATACAGTTTCTGTTTCACCCACCCAGGCTGCTGTCCTTCCACCCATCCTTGCTTCATCATTGACCCAGCCATGCACCATACCATATTCTTTCCTTCCCAGCCACCTCGGGGGCCAAGCAAACACATATCGTTCTTCTTTGCCAGCCATCATACAAGTTCGCGTCCCACTTACTTACACCCTTCTTTCGCTTTTCGTTCATCCCATCCATCACGTTCGTCTAAGAACTTATTGGGATTCTTCTCACCAAAAACTTCACAGCTAAGTCGAAGTACATTTCGAGGAGGCTACTACCTGGTTGATTTGTAATACACCCGTGCAGAAAGCACACTATGCAGTCTTCAATCTCAATAAGTAAAGAATATATAGCTTACCTGTTTCGGCCACCACCGTTTGAACCCCCACAGGACCGTCCGCCGGCTCTTGCACCGCCTCCTCCCCAGAGTCCGCCGAGTCCTCGCCCAACACAGCCACCTCCGCGCTGGCCCCGTCACCAGATGTTACACCTACAAAGTGCATTTAAGAATGTTAGAATAAACCACTCACTACTATATAATATTTGGTCTAGGAGAAATGTTAAAAAAACTGAATACAATGTAATAATTTGTGACTGTCTACTCCAAAGTAAAAATGTCCCATTTTCCAGGGAAGGCTGTTGTCTTGCTGCACTTTTATGCACAACTGATGAATGCTTGCTTTTGATTTTTAACACGCACCACTTTTTCTCCTAACAGACAGAAGCTTGACTCCTAAGAACACGACCAGGATCAAGTTCAAACCAGGTGAGAGCTCGGCTCGACCACAAGAAATGTGTCCAATTAATCGTCAGCACTAACCACTTTTCCGTTTTCAGTTAAATAGTTTTATGACAAAGTAAATTTTAATAAATTTGTTTAGTTTTAATAAAGCTTTTAAACTTAAATAGACTCTGTGGTTTTTGTTCCTCCAGACTAGAGTGGATGAGCTAAAGGTTTTGGAATTTTTGCAAGCATGAGTGCCTCTGACACTTCTTGACTGTGCTGTGACTCCGTACTCTCTTGTCCTGCGTACGATAATCTAGAGATCATTGGGGATCAATAATCGGTGACTTCGGGAGCTGAATGACTCTGCCACACTATCTAGTCAGTAAGGAGACAGTGCATAGAGCTATTGCTGAATAGAATGGGAGTCCAATGGAATTGCCAAATGTCCAATCTTAGTTAGCTACACAGACAGACTAATAAGAATAGTCTAGTAATACCACAGGGAGTCATATTCGAGGCAGGATAAGAATTTATATCCAGTCTACAAGAAGATCAAAGACGATTTAGAAAAAATCGAATGAGGAACGCTAGGAAAAAATAGGTACTCTTTATTAAAATGTAAACTTACTGGGGCCAGCAAAGGAGCCCTCGCCTGCCCGATCCTGGCCTGCATCCTCAGCACCCTCCTCCTGTGTCCTCTTGCCCTTGGGGGGAGCTGATGTACAACATGAAAGAAAGAAAAACCAGAAAACATGGATGAGATTTTTCAACCAAATCAAACATTTCAAAAGAACAATAACAAAATATTTTGGAGAAATAGCAAATAGATAGACAACTATTCCACGGGATCTATCTCATGTGGTATACTACGTTATTCGTATTGCCTGATTTGCGGAACGTTGACTTAGAAAGTTCCTATGTAACTCAATAAACAGACTACTAAAGAGGTTTGCCTAGGCCTGGCACTGCAGGCAGCAGTCCGCAGCACGCGAAGTGACATGACAGACAAAGTCCATCCTGCTTGCAGATCAGTGAATACTCAAACTATCAATCCACCCACCACCGCCACTATTTCTTCTTATAGCCATTGTTGCGTGCCTTTTGTGACGCAGCGGCAGAACAAAAGACTCGCCATGGTGTTGGTGCGGCGTATATATTAAAAAAAAACCACATATGGACATATGGGCGATGCATCACGTTGTAAAGCCCTGCGCCATCAGGGGGCGTTCCGGCGCAAGGGAGGGCGTACCTGCGCAGGAACGAATCCTAAAAGTGGCTGAGGGAAATCTACAAGATGTCAATCAGTCACTTTTAGGACAAAGATGCATGACTCAAACCCTGCGCGCTTGAAGCCGACGTACGGCTTGATGCAGCATTGGGGAGATAGGGTACCCCAGAGCATTGCTGGAGCTGCGCCATCGTTGGCACGCAACTCCAGCAATGCGCTGCCTTTACGGCACAGGTGCGTAAGGCTTCTGTGACGTTTTGGGCCAATGGGTGGTGGTGGCATGGCACACAATTACTGCCGCATCCCTGCTACTTGGTATACAACCTTTACCACGCATTTTTTACCACGCACTACCATTACAACGCGGTTTTTACCACGCATACCATTACAACGCATTGCGCTGGGGGGCGCTCTAGGATAGGGAATAGGTTAATTTACTATCCAATAACCTTCCCTAGTGTCCACGGGGACTGGAGTTGGAATAGTAAATTAAACTATTCACTATCCAGCACCCCAAAGCGCTATGCGTTGTAATGGTATGCGTGGTAAAAACCGCGTTGTAATGGTATGCGTGGTAAAAGTATGCGTTGTAACATCATATATCCCTGCTACTTTGCAGGGATGCGCCGGTAATTGAAAATATGACCCTTAGTGTCTAGCATTACGCAGTTCTTATCTTTACACTACACTCATACATAATTTCTCAGGCCAATGAAATGCTTCTGAACACAACATACAAAACAAAGAAGCATAGTAGCAAGCAAGGCTACTGAGAAGGAGAGCAGTGCACCTGAAATGCATAGAAGATTTTGAAATATAATTTACCTCAATGTAATCGGCAGCATTATTGCTCTTGGTAAAGAACAAAGATTTGCAAATAACAGAGCCGGATAAAACAGAGTAGTAAATGAATAGCTACTACTACTCACCAAGCCCGGGGACCTCTACGCCGAGCGCATCCAGCAAGTCCCGCTCCCGGTCCATGACATCGGTCCAGCGGTGGGTGGCCTGGTTATATGTGCGCCGGACCCCAGAGAGCTTATACATGGCCCGGCACACCTTCTCCCACCGCTGGCGGCGCTCCCGGATGCCATAGCCAGTCGCGATCTTGCCGCCTCCCAGGATCGTCTTGGGGAGGCGGCGCTGGACGTGGAAGATGAGTGCCGCCACTTCCTCCGCGCTGAAGATCTCCCGCGGGACCACTTGCTCCCCCCTCAAATGCCCGCACGGGAGCCGGGCACGGGGTGCGGGACCCTTCCCCTTCTCAGGGTGCTTCCCGGCTCCCTTTACCATGGTCTGGGCAGAAATACAGTTAAATGATAAACAAGAAATAGAATAGTGAAGAAGAAAAGAAAAGAGTTTAAAAAAGTAGTTTAAAAGTAACTAAAAGCAGCAGAAAACACAAAAATATAGAGCTAGAAAAATAGAGGGATAGATAATAAGTAAAATTAGATCAAATAAACTTCAAACAAGCAAAGGATGGCAGAGATTGAGAGAGGATAGAGAAGCATGCCCAGAACCATAGCAATGAATGAGAAACAAGATGGCCGCGCCCGTTCACGACCGCGTGGGTAAGTTCGCGCGAGATTTTCCTTGCGAGCACGCGCGAAATTGTACTAGCGAGCAGCACACTTTGCGAGATTACACATAGCGGCCGGAAACGGAATTACGTCACGCAAACAAGATGGCCGCGCCCGTGTACGACCGATAGGGTAACTTGGCAAACCTATAGCTAGAAGCGCCTCGCGAACACGCGCAAGATCACGCGAACATACACGTCGCACAAAAAACAATTTTGTATTCGCACGTATTCGCGGCTTCCGAAATCGATCTCGCACGGATTCGAGCCCCAAAAAACGCGCGAAATTGCAGAAAAAACGATTTTAGCTAAACTGAAAGCAATGAGCAGGTGCAAAAGTTCAAACTTAACATTAGTAACATTCAAGGTAGTGCCTTCTGAGGGGCCCCTCCAGAGTTTGCAACTATTCTATGACCCTGCTATGACCCAAACAGCAGGCTCATAGAATAGATACAAGTAGACCATAAAGGTCCTGTGAAAAAAAATTTCACTGCAACAAAAAGCAAATTACAGATAAGGAAGGAAGCAGGTGCCAGCCAGACTGGAAGTTTCAAAATTACTGACACATTAATGACCCACAAATTAATTGATGGCAGTTGAAGAAGGGCAGGTGTGCTTGCTTTTTTCAACCACCATAATCTACATTGATAAATAAACCTAATGGGTGGCAGTGAGGATGTACCAGAGGGTGGCATGGGTGTCCCAGAGGGTGGCAGTGGTGAAACAGAGGGTGCTGTGAACCTGTGATGATAAACCAGACGTAGAAACAACATAGTCGCGGCCGTTGCGAGCCGAAAAGTAAGTTCGCAATTGCGAACTTGTCCCAAAATCGGCGCGAACGCGCGCCAACACAAAAAACGGGAAAATCCGCAAATCCGCTAGAGTTCGCGTATCTTCGCGGATTACGAATCCGTAAATCCGCAATTTCGCGTACGCGAGATCCGCTAGATCCGCCCATGCTTAATCCCAAGGCTTTTGTTAGGATGAAGTGTGGCCATTGTGCACATTCTATATTCACTAGGTTGTTTTCTGGCACCTTTAGAGTGTTGAGGAACATCAGGATAAGAATGCATCCATTAGGGGAAGAAATTCATTTTGATCAAAATGAGCTTACTGCCAACGTGAATCATCCAGGATTGAAAGTCTCTGAGAGTCTGCAAATTGAAAGAGAGAATTTCATGTAAAGTGGAGTATTGTCGATGTAAAAGTGGAATACGAGTTTTGAGCCTTCAACATATTGAAGTGATGGGTTCCATGGATAAGTTGAAAAGTCTGGGTAAGAGAAGGGTACTTTTGGGTCTTCCTTTTGAAGTAAGGAGTTGCTTGAGAGAAAGACTGACATTTTTATGCATTGACCTCTATTTTCTGTTTGTAAGTAAACCAGTTAAAGACAGCACCCTCTACACCCATTTTTCCTTTTGGATATTCAGGAAGGTTATGCAATTTACTGTGCAAAACACCACTGGCAGGTCCAAGAGGATTAGAAGGCAAGACATTACTGACTCCAGTTTATACAAAAACATACACAATTATTTATAAAGGGGCTGACTGTTCTGTACTGTCACACACCTTTCTAACACTTTCTGTAGAATTGGTACATTTAACACTGAACTTAAACTGTATTGATCCCCAGTGTCAACAGCTGATTTATTTAGAAGCGGTAAGGCTTGGCTTACTTAAAGGTGATCTGGAACCCTCCCTTGTGCTAATGAGGCATTCATTAAGATAATCCAGTAAGATGTCCAATATATCCTGATATATTATAGAATAGGATGTTAATGGGTTCTGATAAATGAGACTAGGGTCTTATTTTTGGTAGTGGTATTCAGGATTTCATTATGGGAGACTTCTTGGATGGTTGATTAACTTATGTTTGCTTTCTTTACTTGCTTAAATTAGTTTGCTCATGTGGATGTATATTAATGGAGAACTCTGCATTGAAAGAATTTAGCACAGCTTACCTAATAGTTTTTATGGCTACATTTATTAAACATCTAACAAACGTTTCTTTGACACCTACATATTTAATTTTTCCTCTTAGCTTTTAGATTTGCATGTTTCCTGGTCAGCAAACAAGTACTATGGCTTCAATTTTTACACCCATATTTAGTTCTTTTGAGAACCTTTGGACTCATCTTTTAGTTTTTCATCTTTTGTGTATTTGTGTATTTTGTGTATTTGTGGGTCTAGGCTATCCAAGACGTCACGGAGATGTGAAATCTTTGACTTCTTGATCAAGGAGATAGCCTTCACAAAATAAGAGACTCTGTACTCCAGGCTGTGGAGATTGATAGTATTAAGGTCACTGACTCAGTGTGTAGGTCATCTAGATTGAGCTTTGGTATTGCTTTTGGTAGAAGTAAAGTAATTAAGAGAACAGCGGTCCATAAGCAGTTAAATGTGAATGTGATACTTTAGGAGAAAAAATAATTCCCAGAAATTGTTCCAGTGACCATAAGTAAAACTATTTATTTTCAGAGTAAAAGAAAATTTAGAAAATGCACCCCCACCAGGGTAATCAAAAACAAGTGTTAAAAAGAGACAAAACAGAAAACATACTGGCAAAGAGTAGAGCGTGACCTGAAATCATATGCAACATTAAGGTCACTAATTACAAGAGCGAAACACTTCTGCACCCAAAACGAAGTTTATACAAGGTCTAGCAGGTCAGAGCGTAGGTTGATGACGTTTCAATCCCTTTGCAATGTGGGATCATCATCAGGACAACATATAATTTGCCTGGAAGCATGAATCAATAGTACAGTAATAATTTAAACATCTGTAAAGGCAAGGAAGGGGGATGAAGATATTTTAGGGAAAGATTCAAGATCTTAAAATAATATTCGCAGACTGTGACATAATCTGAGCATGCAGCAACCTAGAGATAATGCATAACTTATAACGGTAGCGTCCAAGCAAAAGAGGTCATGTGCCTAGTGCCTAATATAGTGGTCACTATTGAGTAAACCGAAGGTGTCAATTCAATATCAGGTGAATTGTGTTTGCACATGATAAAATTGCAGATGAACAGGACACATACATATTCACACTGTGTAAAATTTCTTTGCTAACCTGAGGCTAGATAGAACAATGGAGTTAATGGTTAACAATGAGGTCAAAGCAAGTGGATGTCAAGGACTATCTGTGGAAGGAAGGAATATCATGGATAGGTAACCACTTGGTTGCAATACGAAGAAGGACTAGAAGTGATAAAGTACTGTTGAGATACCTGCTTCAGTAAGTCGCAGGGTGGAAGCCATAGTGTGGCCCATGTTCATATTAACCACGTAAAGGGCAATAAAAAGACCTGCCAATCCAGTATAAATCCACCAGGAAAAATTAAGAATAAAAAAAAAAACACCTGGTCCAAATGGAATTAGCACTCTGAAACATCAAGTAAGGCTTCAGGCATTGTCCAAAATTAAGTCATAATTCAAAGCCTAAAAGATATATGTAGGCTGCGTTAAGACATGCTAGTCCTGATTAATCACAATCCTCGAGTTTACAATACAATCACAATGTTTTCAGGAATAAATCGACTAAAGTTTAGTGTAGCTGCAGCATAAACCCCTGCCAGTAAGGACTGCTGTTGAACAGGGGACAGCGTGCTAATAACTAAGTGGCAATACTGTCCAGAAATACTGACATTGGTTGGGGCAAATTGCTTGTATACTTAACCAACAATCAGCGGTAAGCGTAAGTGCTCACCCTCATGTCAATTTCAGTAGTTACAGATTGCAACAATTCTGTAGAAACCACTGTTCAATTATGTGGCAATTACAGCTGTGCTACATTACGGAGAAGTCCACAGTATAATGCTGCTAACAGGTGTGGCAAGGTATAGCTAATGCAGTGGCCATTTTGGAAAGGCTGAAAAGAACAGAGCATGCTAGTACAAGTGGAAGTTCTGAAGTGTGTTTGTAAATCACCAAACCAGGGATAATAATTCTAGACAGGGCTGTACCAGCATGAGACGTCTATGAGTATTCTTGTGGCCATACGGTAAGCCTTGCCACACCTGTTAGCAGCATTACACTGTGGACTTCGCCGTAATTTAGCACAGCTGAAATTGCCATGTATTTGAGCATTGTCATTGGTAATTACTGGCAAGAAGGCGAGTACTTACTCTGACCGTTGATCACATTGCTGGTCAAGCTCTGCTCTTTGCCTGTATGTTTTCTGTTTTGTCTGTTTTTAACACTAGTTTTGTATTACCCCGGCGGGGGTACATTTTCTAACTTGTCTTTTACTCTGAAAATAAATAGTTTTCCTTATTGTCACTGTAACAATTCTGGGAATAATTTTTCCATCCAAAGTATTACATTCACATGTAACTGCTTATGGACTGCTGTTCCCTTAACTACATATTACCCTTGGTCTCTAAGGATTCTTGGGTTTCCCTTGTGTTTTTGAAACTACTTTGTTGTAGTAAAAGCAAAATGGATAAGGAAGTGGTCTGACCAATCTATTGGGAATTGCAAATTCGTTTTGTATCATCCCATCAGGTCCAGTAGGGATATTGGGGATGAAACTATTCACATATGTTGGTGCAGTGCAAAGTTAGATGTGGTCATTGTTGCTTTGGAATATAGGGAATTATGTGATAGACCTGTTTTTCCACCTCCCCAGTTTATTCTAAAGTCAACCAGGAAAGTATTATTATCTGAGGAAGATATTCTTTACATGATATAATCAGTGATTTGTTACAATGGTTAGTGGGACTTGCAAATCCATTCCCATGACCCCATACACCCAAAGCAGGGACTAGCACAGAAGGCATAGAATGTTTTCTGACAGAGTGGAATAGACCCATCTGTACATCTTCTGAAGGCATTTCATATGGGAACATTTCTATCCAGCTGTTGAGCCAGAGTTTATAGCCATAGTGTGGGACATTGCGTATACCTTTTTAGGCAGTTGAGGAAGTAGTTTCTCCCCATCACATTATTTGATACTCCAGCCACAAGGACCTGATTCCTCATATTTTGTTCAGAACTTTGTATCATCACCTGTTCATTTGTTCCTTCATGGATATGAACATTTTCTCTCTAGTTTAGCATTAATATCCTGACATGGAATGCGTCATTGGTCATTTCTTCACCACAATCAACCGAGCAATAGGAATGTACAAGACAAGAGGAGTAGGAGCATTGCAGTGGAGTCTACAGGAAGAGCTTATAGAGCTGCTGTACCAGACAAGATGACCGCTCAGACAGCTATTCTGAGTAAGCTATCAGGAGACATGGAGGTGGCAATCAAAGTGATGGTGTTTAGTAGGGTAGTGTTGCCAGAAATGGCATTAGCAGCTGAGGCAGCAGGACAAATGAGGGCTGGACTGGCCGTATCGGCAATCGAGCATTTGCCCGGGAGGCTGTAAGGGTGGGGCCAGTTCTGCAGCTATGGGGCCGGTTTTGTTACTGTGGGCCGGGTTTGCAGCAGTGCTGCAATATCAGGCTCCAGTAACAAAGGCAGCAAGCAAGCGTCTCCAGCCTCCCTCTCGGGCCAGGCAGTGCTTCATTAGGGGCTGGTCTGAGAAAATTGCCAGGGCTGCTTTGCGTTGGTTCCCAGTCCATCTCTGAGTACAATTGAGTGTACACAGAAAGATGTTTGGGGCAGCAGCCATGACAGTCAGACAGCTGACACAAAGCAGAGCCGACATGAGATGCCACAACATCCTGACTCGGGTTTCAGTCCCTGTGATGCTGGCATCTACTCAGCCACCTCCTACTGGGATGAGAGAGAAAGCCTCACAGATTTGTCGAAGTTTCATCTGTAGGTCGCTTCTTTAATTTAATCTAAACATGCAGTTATCAACATTCTATTCAGTTTCCATCTAAAATGGGTGGGGGTCTCGGTCTCATTGTCAATGGACAGAAGTCATATAAACCTCAACTGCCCTAATTGGTACCCTTGGTCCCAGTCTCAGCCGAGAGGACATCAAAGTTTCACAGGGACTGAACATGCTCTTTGCCTCACACGGGATCTGTGATTGTTGAAGGACGATATGCCGAAATGCTCTCAGTTGAGGGGCACATCAGTCAGTCAGTCCAATTCACACCAGCTCATAGCAGCACTTTCAGTTACAGTGTTCTAGGCAGAAAAGCCACTCAGCCGTTGACGTTTCAGAATCACTTTCTTGGCTCCCTTGATGCCACTGTTTTGACAAATGCTCCATCACTGACACGAAATGCTGCCATGACAAGAGAGCTGATTAGTTTATTAATGTTTTTCATTTCTAATTGAACGCTGCTACAACATTGTCTTCCATTCTCTGCATAAGGCGGGGTACGAAGACGTATACCAGAGCCAGAGACTGTCTCTGGAATGACTGCACATTTCTGATGTCTTATACAGAAGCAGTGTAGCGTTATGCTCCAATGGATTGTCTCGTCAAATTTGATAAATGTGTTATAGGTTATTACATCCATTCTTTTTAAATTGCACTTTTTATTATATTTATAAAGATTTATGTTTGCACCATCATAAGCTTTTGAGAAAATGTTATTTGTTATGAAGCACAGCATTCTCAACCTCAATTTGTGGTAGGTGGAGTTTTTTGTGAGCCACACTCAATGGTGTTTTTGCAAAAATTTGGGTTTGAAATCATAATTAGCCAACAGAAAAGTCAACAATTAAGAGATCAGATAATTATAGCCATAATATCCAGGAACTACAATACAAACATCGACTTTCAGAGTGAAATGAAAAAAAATAGTTTAACACTGAACACTATGTTCTGTTCTTGCGCTGGTAAACCAATAACATTTTTAATCCCCCCCCAAAAAAACACTGAAAACAGAGCTGGTTTTGGGCTGCGGGGGGTTTATAATCGGCCATTTCGCGTCGCAAGCCAACATTTGGTGGTCGTGACACAACAGCCGGTTAGGGAGGCTTTGGGCAACATCTGCCGCAACCAAGAGGAGGTCACTCTGTTTTCCACACTCATGTTATGGATGTATTTCGGGGCCTTTCGGGTGTCGGAGCTAGTAGGGCCAAGGGGTAAACAGGGGCCGCGATGGGGAGAGGAGTTGGCCTAACGGCTAGGGCGCTCGACCTCGGATCTGGGTTCGAGTCTCGGTAACGACGCCAACACCTCCTGTGATTCTGGGCAAATCACTTAATCTCCCGTGCCTAAAATGAATGGCTGTTCTCTTGTAACGTAACTGGTGCTATGTAAAGCGCTCTGATACCCGATTTGGTTCAGGTCTAGTTCGCGCTATATAAAACTCTGCAAAAAAAAAAAAAGAGCTACTTTGGAATATGTCCCTTATATCTGTAAGGATAAATGCGCCACACATTTTGCATCAATTAAAATATATATTATGTTATATGTTATTTTACGCTATGCTATGTTATGTTATTAAATGTTATGTTATGGAATGTTATGCTATGCTTTTTTGTTATGTCATGACAGGTATCAGTGTGGCAGGGGTATTCAAAGCTTCCCTGTCTGGACTCAGACCAAACTGAAAATGTTAGTAGCCCTCTGGAGATATTCAAAGATATAGAGCAACACACAGCTGTGAAAATATTTATCCAGTTTCTCAATCAAAATACAGGCGCCTGCGGTCTTAAGAGATATGGGCAATGCAACAATGGTAAATCAACAATGGGGCTTTGGGGGGGGGCGGCCGACAAGTGGGAGGCCTGCCTCCCAGGGTTTTTTGGGCCGAGGGGCAGCAGGGCCCGCGGGCTGGTTGGGCCTTTTTTGGGCTGCCTTTGGGCTGGTTGGGCTCTGGCTGGGCTGGTTTTGGGCTGCGGGGGGTTTATAACCGGCCATTTCGCGTCGCGAGCCACCATTTGGTGGTCGTGACACAACAGTCGGTTAGGGAGGCTTAGGGAGTTTTGCTTTTCCTGCCCTCCCTCACTGGAATTCCCTTTTACTTGTTACAGTTTTTTGCTTTTATGTTGGTTAGCATTTCTGTTTTCGGTTAGGTTGTTTTCTTGGGAGCAGGTGCATCGGGGGGGAACTTGGTATGGGGTTGTCGCTGGAACAGGTGCTTGTGTGATGTGCTATGTTGCTGTTGGGCGTTTTTCTAGGTCATCCGGGATATAATGATGAAGGGTTACAGTTATGAAAGAACAGAAGAAGTTTCCACAGTTAGGAAGGTGTAGAGAAGTTAGGATGGCAAGTTGTGTTCATAATTGTTACAGGGGTGAAACTTGTTTAGGGGAGGGGGTGGGGGGTACGGTAGGAAGACACTATTTAGTGAGGCGTAGTTTTGTTTGGCACAGGCCAAGGGAGTTTGTTTTGTGAGGTGCACATGTTTCCAATAAAGCGGCCTTTTTCACACCAACAAGCTAGTCTGTGGTCTGTGATGCCCCCCCCCTTTGGCCTAATGTTTCCATATAAGCCTGGAATTGGATAGCTGTGCTCTTTGGACACCAAAAATCTTTTTCTAAATGAAGCTCTGGCTGATTCCATTTCTGTAGTCCTGTCTTGAGGACATAAATGCAGTGACCATCATTACCCTGTATTGGAGCAATAAAAGAAAAGATAGTTCACCTTGGGAAGACATACAAATCAGAACTTCAACAATGGTGCAAAATAAGGGAAAGCATGGAATAAAATATGACACCTAGATTCTGTACCAGATCCAGTAGAGAAAGAATAGGTAGCATGCTTACCAGGCCAAAGGACATTTTGGTTTTGTTGAGGCCAGGGCTGGGGACCCAAAAGCAACCCTGACAAAAATATTCAAACCAGCTATGCTCCATTCTACCTGACTCTCTCATCGCTCTCTTCTCTCTCTTTCTCTCTCCTGAATGCCCCCGGGCCCTCCGGGCTTGCTGAAATTACCTGGGGAAGTTGGAGAAAGAGATAGAGGCGTCCCCTGTGGCACCTACTTTAACAAGGATTGGCAAAGCCAAATAAGTTTCACCTATGCATGATCTATTGGCTTTTTACGTTGCACATCAGCGCAAGCTGCTGTCCAATATGGCTTAAAATCAACAAAAAAAGCAAAATGACATGGCCAGCTCTTACTGCTCCATAGCACGTTATTTTTTTTTTTACTTTAAACTAAGTTTCTCAGCAGTGAGAGCTGGTGTGCAGCATGGCTTCAAGTAAAGAAATAAATGCACTATGACTCGGGCGTCATTGACTCCATCATTTCACTTTTTTTTCAAAACAAGTGTGAGAAGTTGGCCTGATATATGATGTTTCCAATTCTGAACCACCTTGTATCAGTCCAAATATCCCCTTATGGTGTCTGGTTGTAAGTCAACCTTATAGACAAGCTATCTTAAGGGTAGCATATACTAAGCAGCCTTAAAGGCTTAACTCAAGAGGTCGTGTTAAGCGAGCTGTTTTACCAATCACAATCTTGTAATATCAAATGAAAGGACACCACACAAGTATATATTATAAAAATATATGTATTTATTACTCCCAATAATCCCCAGTACTCTTTATGAATAAAGGGTCACAAGCGTTAAATCAAAAGCACAGTATAACATACAAAGTTGCACAAATATGGATGAGGGCGAGGGGCCACTCAGACCATATACTAAACAAGTGGTACAAGAGATACCAATCGAACAGTGGTTAGGCCTAGGGCCTAGGGAATCGCTGGGAGCAGTCGGGACAAGCAATGCTGAAGTCGGGAAAAGCCCGCGGGATTCGGGTGCAGCGCTGAAAGCGCACGCATGGACCAATGTCAGTCAATGGTGCATAAAAGTTATACAAATAGAGTTTAAGGACACTTCCGCTGAACCTAGAGGGACAAAACATAAGACACAGACCCTAGAGGTGTGTACCAGTGTGGGAACACCGGCGTTGCAATGTTACCTCACCCACAGGAAGCGGGTGCACAGGGTCGAAGTAGTGTCGGGTTTCGTCACGCTGATTCTTGGTGCTTGGAGCTGAAGAGGCTGCAGGCGCTGTGAAGGAGAAGTGTCCGGTGGGATCCAAATGTGGATCGAAGTCGAAAAGTACCTGAAAGCAGAGGGGACAAAGTCTGGGTCACTCAGCAGTGACAAGGGTGGAACCAGGATGGAACCAGGCAATGTCGGGCGCAATCAGGTGGTTGTTGAGGAGCTTCTCTCCGCTGTCACGTGGGCTCTAGGGCATCTACGAAGTCCAGGAGCAGGTCACGATCTGTCCCACGCAGGCTCTCGCCGTCGGCGCTGTCGGCTTCAAGATTGGAGCAAACAACACTTGGCAAAAGCAATCCACGCGGAACTGGAAGATTGCTTCTCACTCGGACCAGGAGGGTCAGAGTGGGGGCTCCTTTTCAGGGGAGCTGGTGCAAATCTAGAGCAATCAGAATCGCAAGTCGTTTTTCAAGTTTCGTCGGCATAGGGGCCACAAGCCGGCTGGCAAGTGACCGGGCCAACGTGTTGAGCCAAAAGAAGCAGAAGGGCCCCACGCAGCACTCGTCGAGTGTGGAGGGCTGAACTTCAGTGCAAGAGTGTCTCAGGGTTGGGGCTTCTCAAACCTTGGTGTACAGCTTCGAGGGTCACTTGTGGGCTGCACGGTCAGCGTCTCGTGGTCTTTCCAAGATGGCGTGCCCCACGCTTCCGGTCGCCTCCACGGGTCTCAGCTCTGCAGGGACTGTGGATCGGACTGTTAGAAGGCAGGCAAGGTTGATCTTGTTGATCTCTGTTGCTCGAGTTCTGGCGGGAACTGCAACAAAGCAGATGTTGAGGTGCTGGATGGTGCCTGTTTGCACAGGGTGGTCACTCCTTGACCACAAGGGAGATTCTTCAGTCTTCTACGTTGAGTAGGATGTCGAAGGGTCCAGAGTTTCGTTTCTTATGTTTCATCAGGATAATCTGAAGTGCATTGGCACTGCTCCCACTCTTATTCGAATCCGGGGGGCTGGATTACCTGCTAGGTCCCCATCTATGGGTGGGACCCAGGAAGGGGGTGGATACACCCCTTTCCTTTGATCCAGGCCGCACTGGGGTTGGTGTGCCCCAGAACCGGTTTGACCGGATTATGCAAGGGGAAGCCTTGTGCTCCCCATGCAGTGTCTGGTTTCTTTCAAACCTCCCTGCTACAATCCACTATCTCCTGTCTGGGGTGGTGTTACACCTCCCTGCGACAGGAAACCCTTTGTCCAGGCCCCTTTGGCTGAGTTTCGGTCAGCTTCAGGGGGTCAGACTTGTGTCTGTGGCAGAAGCATCCATTTTGTGGATCTGAGGCACTTTTAGAAATTAACCGCATTTAGGTAAAGTAACATGTCTTCCCCCTCTAGAGGGGTGGAATGCTATCCCCGTCGCCAGAACTGGCGAGGGGATAGTATTCCAAATCGTATGACACCTTACACGACATGTTTTGATAAAGCCAAATCAAAGTTGCTATATAACCGCGAGGATTATAATGCACTTAAGAGTATATGGTATGGCATTATCCTGAAACAGCTTAGGGATTTGTTCCCGACGGCTGCAGACAGGCTCAGCTCATGCTAGAGCTCCATCTCACATTAAACCACGCACTCTGCCTCCAGGATTGATGAGGCCTTCCATAGGAGTGGCTCACAGGTTTATATGTGTCTAGATATAGGTTTAGATATAGGTATACTATATCTAAGCAAGGGGTGATTACACTACCTTACCCCAGCTGAGTGATCAGCCAGTTGTGTCAACTTAAGAACCAGCCAGGGGTGGCAAAAGATATGCTGCAGTCCCTGGTAGGCCTTGGTGGCACCTATGCCCTGGGCACCTATAGTGCATGGTACAGGGGCTGACAAGGAGTCCATTTCCAATTGTGGTATGTACCTAGGGTACATGGAATCCATTTTACAGAGAGAGCAGATGGCCTGGGGCCCTGGTTAGCAGGGAACCAGGCCAACTAAGTCGAAAACCAGCTAAACACAAGGCAAAAAATCTGGGGTAACCATAGTCAGGTAGCCACCTTCCTACATAACCCCCCCCCCCCAAACGAAAGGAGATAAGGCTATCCTTGGCCAGGTAAGCCTATATTGCCTGAGTGGCCATATAAGGAAGTACCTGCACTAGCATGGGTACCCCCTGTCTCATGGTCCACTAAGCAGTCCCTCACCCTTGGGGTATTAGAGGGTCTCCACCATAGGGAATCACTACCTTGGGTGTGTTTATGCAAAGTCAAAGGCTGGTTTGGATATGGAGTATTTAAGTGAGGCTCCACTAATTTAGGGCTCAGCTTCCTCCAATTATCTTCCACCATGCGTGCCTTTCTTTCTTCAACTGAGTTGCACTGTGCTCTCAGGGTCAACCTCTGGCTACCTAAAGCTGGAGGTTGGGTCCCTCTGTTTGGCTTGCTGGAGGGACAGTTCAGATTTGGGCCCTTTGGGTCCCAGGTTTGGCTGTGCCCAACAGAATCCATCTGTGGGAGGTCCCTAACTACTTTTAAGGGGGCTCCCTCAGGAGTTTTTAAAGTTTTCACCTCACTAGGGCTACTAGTTTTGGTGCCCCTAATGTGTTGATGGGGGTGCTTTATTTGACAGGGGGCCCTCTGGGTCTCACTGTCCTTCTTGTCCTCTGCAGCCCTGGGCTGTCTAAGGCAAGGTAGAGAGGGGCAGGTTACCTGCTCCAGACTGGGTACCACCTGAGAAGGGTCCACTGACATCAGAGGCTCTGTCGGGCTAGGCCTAACCACCTCTGGGGCAGTTCCTTCATCCGGGGTAAGATCAGTTCCCTGAGGAGGCTGATCCTTTCCTAAAGTCTGGTGAGGGGGAGATTTCTCGTCCTCCTCTCTGCTCTCAGTTTGTGTGAAGTTATCCATCATTTCAGGTTTCACAACACACATATCAGTTTGAGTTTGGGCTGTGGCCATCACAGCCCCACCAACCTTTTCAGGAGGGGACTCAGTTTGGGTTTCTGCTGTTATCATAACAGCTTTGCTATTCTGTTCAGGAAGAGCTTTTGCTAAAGATGGGACAGAGAGTTGCTCAGCCCTTCCAACCTTTTCAGGAGGGACATCTTGAATTGGGGCTGTAGCCATCACAGCCCCACTAACCTTTCCATTGGCATTTACCATTCTAGAATGGGTTTCCTGTTCAACCTCAGCCCAGGCTGAGATTTCTAAATCATTACCCAGTAGACAGTCCACAGGCAAGTTTGATGACACTGCCACTCTCTTTGGGCCAGTGACACCTCCCCAGCTGAGACTTACTACGGCCATGGGATGATTTGTTTGGATTCCATCAATGTTTGTTACCTGGTATGTGGCACCTGGTAAAAGTTGCTTAGAGGGGACTATGCAGTCAGCCACCATGGTGATGCTAGCCCCTGTGTCTCTAAAAGCTTCAACTTTCAAACCATTGATGATGGGTTCTTGTCTATATTTGCCCAAAGTATTTGGGCAGTCAGAGAAGTTGGCAAACCCCATGCCAGTCTCATAAACAAGGTTAGTTGGTGATGGGGACCTGGATAGGCCAGGGTACACCTGTGCTCCAAAAGTAAACCCACCCAGATTCCTGGGTGTGCTCCCACTTCCTGGGGGATTACTGCTGACAGTAACAGGAGGTGTTGGAACTGGCTTTGGAGGTATATTCTCTTTATTGCTATTCTTGGGACAACAGTTGTCTGTTTTGTAATGCCCAACCTGTTTACAGGCATAACAATAAGGCTTTTTCTCAGTTGAGGAAGTGTCTTGGGACCCACCCCCATTCTTGGAGTTTTGGGGCCCTGGGGAAGTCTTTTCTTTACTTTTATCCCCACCCTTATCTTGAGGCTTGGTAGACTCCTTCTTCTGGTTACTGTCCTGATTCTTAGGCCTAATCCTGGTTCTGACCCATTTATCTGCCTTCTTTCCCAATTCTTGGGGAGAGGTCAAATCTGAGTCCACCAGGTGCTGGTGTAAGAGCTGGTTCTGACAATTACTTAGGATCTGCTCCCTCATAATCAAATTATACAATCCTGTGAAGTCATGTACTTTGCTGCCATGTAGCCAACCCTCCAGAGCCTTAGTAGCACAATCTACAAAATCAGTCCAGTCCTGTGTCTGTGTCTTCTGGGTGTCTCTGAACTTCAACCTGTACTGTTCAGTGGTTAAGCCAAACCCATCTATCAGAACACTCTTCAGGACGTTGTAATTGTTTGCATCCTCATGTCTAACAGTGAGGAGCTTATCTCTCCCTTTCTTTGAAAAGGAGTACCATAATATTGCTGCCCACTGTTCCTCAGGAACCTGCTGTACCATGCAGGCTGTCTCAAGAGCAGTTATCCACTTGTGGATGTCATCCCCTTCCTTGTAGGGGGGCACAATCTTTGTCAGGTTTCTACTATCATAGGACCTGGGTTTCTCTCTAGGAATATTGCTGCCACCAGTGGCATCTAAGCAACACATTCTTTTCTCTCTTGCCAAAGCAAGTCTAGCTTGAGCCAGGGCTACCTCCTCCCTCTCTATCTGGAGTTTGACAGCCCTCATTCTGGCCCTATGCTCTATCTTCTGAGAGGAAGTCATTCCTCTCTGAGATTCTCTTGAGGCACTAGAAATATGAGAGTCCCCTGAGGGAGATCTCACTCTTCTGTTGCCTGGGAGAATGATATGGTGGGGTCTGGGGAGGTGCTGGCCCTCTCCATTCCCCAGTAGGTCTAAGTTGGCCTGGTTAAGCCTAGCAACTATGACCTGGCTACCCCTCTGATCCTGAGTTTCAGGGTCCTCTACATCTGAGTCCTCCTCCACCTCCTCTTCTTCCTCCTCTACATCTTCCTCCTCTGGAGTGGTATCAGTTACAGGGGGGTTCACTCCATCTCCTAAGTCTAGGGGAGCTACACTCGCCTTAGCTAAGTCATCCTGTTCTAGAATGGCTATCAGGGCTGGAATGGTGGGACCTCTGCCCCTTTTTAGCCCTCTTGATATGCACAAGGCACACAAGTCTTTGTGTCTAAGTTTGTCATAGCTGGAAGTTGCCTTGGTAAGGTCAACTGTCACAGGCAGAGAGCCTGAAGCTTCACCTGTGCCAGACATGACTGCTAGTGAGGTGTAAGTGGTGCACTTACCTACACTAAGTGTTTTCCTACTGTACCTTGCTAGTGAGTTGTAGTCAGGGTGTGCTAATCCCTTTAATCTACAACTACTAAGTTCAGTAGAACTTAATATGCTAAGCTTTTGATTTATATGTACCTAAGGTACTTGATGTGATCTTTCAATTTGATAAAAAGATTGCAATGGTAAAACAACAGCAAGCTCAAATCCGCACCGCTGCTCACCAATGTGAGAAGTTGGCCTGATATATGATGTTTCCAATTCTGGAACCACCTTGTATCAGTCCAAATATCCCCTTATGGTGTCTGGTTGTAAGTCAACCTTATAGACAAGCTATCTTAAGGGTAGCATAGACTAAGCAGCCTTAAAGGCTTAACTCAAGAGGTCGTGTTAAGCGAGCTGTTTTACCAATCACAATCCTGTAATATCAAATGAAAGGACACCACACAAGTATATATTATAAAAATATATGTATTTATTACTCACAATAATCCCCAGTACTCTTTATGAATAAAGGGTCACAAGCGTGAAATCAAAAGCACAGTATAACATACAAAGTTGCACAAATATGGATGAGGGCGAGGGGCCACTCAGACCATATACTAAACAAGTGGTATAAGATATACCAATCGAACAGTGGTTAGGCCTCGGGCCTAGGGAATCGCTGGGAGCAGTCGGGACAAGCAATGCTGAAGTCGGGAAAAGCCCGCGGGATTCGGGTGCAGCGCTGAAAGCGCACGCATGCACCAATGTTAGTCAATGGTGCGTAAAAGTTACACAAATAGAGTTTAAGGACACTTCCGCTGAACCTAGAGGGACAAAACTTAAGACACAGACCCTAGAGGTGTGTACCAGTGTGGGAACACCGGCGTTGCAATGTTACCTCACCCACAGGAAGCGGGTGCACAGGGTCGAAGTAGTGTCGGGTTTCATCACGCTGATTCTTGGTGCTTGGAGCTGAAGAGGCTGCAGGCGCTGTGAAGGAGAAGTGTCCGGTGGGATCCAAGAGTGGATCGAAGTCGAAAAGTACCTGAAAGCAGAGGGGACAGAGTCTGGGTCACTCAGCAGTGACCAGGGTGGAACCAGGACGGAACCAGGCAATGTCGGGCGCAATCAGGTAGTTGTCGAGGAGCTTCTCTCCGCTGTCACGTGGGCTCTGGGGCATCTACGAAGTCCAGGAGCAGGTCACCATCTGTTCCACGCAGGCTCTCGCCGTCGGCGCTGTCGGCTTCAAGATTGGAGCAAATAACACTTGGCAAAAGCAATCCACGGGGAACCGGAAGATTGCTTCTCACTCGGACCAGGAGGGTCAGAGTGGGGGCTCCTTTTCAGGGGAGCTGGTGCAAATCTAGAGCAACCAGAATCGCAAGTCGTTTTTCAAGTTTCGTTGGCACAGGGGCCACAAGCCGGCTGGCAAGTGACCGGGCCAACGCGTTGAGCCAAAACACGCAGCACTCGTCAAGTGTGGAGGGCTGAACTTCGGTTCAAGAGTGGCTCAGGGTTGGGACTTCTCAAACCCCAGTGTACAGCTTCGAGGGTCACTCGTGGGCTGCACGGTCAGCGTCTCGTGGTCTTTCCAAGATGGCGTGCCCCACGCTTCCGGTCGCCTCCACGGGTCTCAGCTCTGCAGGGACTGTGGATCGGGCTGTTAGAAGGCAGGCAAGCTTGATCTCGTCGATCTCTGTTGCTCAAGTTCCAGCGGGAACTGCAACAAAGCAGACGTTGAGGTGCTGGATGGTGCCTGTTTGCACAGTGTGGTCACTCCTTGACCACAAGGGAGATTCTTCAGTCTTCTACGTTGAGTAGGATGTCGAAGGGTCCAGAGTTTCGTTTCTTATGTTTCATCAGGATAATCTGAAGTGCATTGGCACTGCTCCCACTCTTATTCGAATCTGGGGGGCTGGATTACCTGCTAGGTCCCCTCCTATGGGTGGGACCCAGGAAGGGGGTGGATACACCCCTTTCCTTTGATCCAGGCCGCGCTGGGACTGGGGTTGGTGTGCCCCAGAACCGGTTTGACCGGATTATGCAAGGGGAAGCCTTGTGCTCCCCATGCAGTGTCTGGTTTCTTTCAAACCTCCCTGCTACAATCCACTATCTCCTGTCTGGGGTGGTGTTACACCTCCCTGCGACAGGAAACCCTTTGTCCAGGCCCCTTTGGCTGAGTTTCGGTCAGCTTCAGGGGGTCAGACTTGTGTCTGTGGCAGAAGCATCCATTTTGTGGATCTGAGGCACTTTTAGAAATTGACCGCATTTAGGCAAAGTAACATGTCTTCCCCCTCTAGAGGGGTGGAATGCTATCCCCGTCGCCAGAACTGGCGAGGGGATAGTATTCCAAATCGTATGACACCTTACACGACATGTTTTGATAAAGCCAAACCAAAGTTGCTATATACCCGCGAGGATTATAATGCACTTAAGAGTATATGGTATGGCATTATCCTGAAACAGCTTAGGGATTTGTTCCCGACGGCTGCAGACAGGCTCAGCTCATGCTAGAGCTCCATCTCACATTAAACCACGCACTCTGCCTCCAGGATTGATGAGGCCTTCCATAGGAGTGGCTCACAGGTTTATATGTGTACAGATATAGGTTTAGATATAGGTATACTATATCTAAGCAAGGGGTGATTACACCACCTTACCCCAGCTGAGTGATCAGCCAGTTGTGTCAATTTAAGAACCAGCCAAGGGTGGCAAAAGATATGCTGCAGTCCCTGGTAGGCCTTGGTGGCACCTATGCCCTGGGCACCTATAGTGCATGGTACAGGGGCTGACAAGGAGTCCATTTCCAATTGTGGTATGTACCTAGGGTACATGGAATCCATTTTAGAGAGAGAGCAGATGGCCTGGGGCCCTGATTAGCAGGGAACCAGGCCAACTAAGTCGAAAACCAGCTAAACTCAAGGCAAAAAATCTGGGGTAACCATAGTCAGGTAGCCACCTTCCTACAACAAGCATGAAGGAGGGTAAGCCACAAGAGGGAGGTGAAGGGGAGGAGGTATGGGAACAGCAATAAAGGGGAAAGCTCACTTTATCTCCCCATGCCTAAAAAATTAACATCTCCTTGTGTAATGTAACTGGCATTCATGTAAATGTTTCGAATACTTTCAGGTCAAGTTTGTGCTATATAAAACTGGAAGAAAAAAAAACTATACAAATGCAAAGCAGCACGAGCAAAGCACAGGGAAGAAGAGTGGGAGCAGCAACATTTGACAGTGGGAGGTGTGATGCAAAATGAGGGAGGTGCAGGGAGGTGGCAGGGAGCACCAACACAAGGGACAGCAGGAGGAGGGTATGGGGACAAGCAACATGAGGTAGAGGTTGGAAGCAAACCACAGACATGCAGTCTTCAAGAGTGCATGTCCAGAAGTTTAAAAAAAGGAGCGACTCCAGTGAAAGGACACTCGCAGAAGACAGGAAGCTGTAGTAGGCCTTTGCTCTGCAACACAGACTAACATTGGAAGCGCCTAGAGGAAGCAGGAAGGATCAGGAGGCAATGACCAATCAGAAGCAACGAAATGAGAGTGACGTAAAAGTCAAGCAATGGTAAGTAATGGTTAGTCATGGGCAGCTCTAAGCCCATGTTTAAGCTTTTTTTATTAACAATAGATTTTGCTATCTCAGCAGTGCGCTGTCAAATGGACTCCAAATACTTCAATGCACTGGGGAAATGTCTAGTTGAAAAACCGGGCAGTCTGGACCTGTTTTTGTCATATACCAGGTAAACAAACTCGCTCTACACTTAATGTTCAAGCTATTGTTTAGCAATCTTAACATTTTCACCAAACAAGTATGAAGTCTTATTTGCTTGGACTCTTAAAGCCAGAGGAAAGTCTGTTTTTATGATGGCATATAAATAAAACTGGAACCTGAGCCAGGGTTTACAAATATACCTAAAATAAATCATAACTGGAGCAGCCATTGGGAAATTGCACAGTCAATTTTAAATTTATGATGACTTTTGCATCAAAGTTCAGTTTCCATATTGTAGAGTGTAATACTAACAAGAAAGCCATTAAAAGCCAATACAAAGATGCTGAAAAGAGGGCATCTTTGTCATTTTCTTGGCCAAAAATTGAATGACGTCAAAGGGGGGAACTATGATTGAGGGATTGCAGGATGGCGGAAGAGGCTTCATTTGCTGTTCCATTGTCTTCCATGTGTGTCTTTTCAGGTGCGATGGCGGGGCCAGACCCGGCAGGATTGTCCATCCTCATCTTAGGACATTCTTTTGTGAAGCGTGTGGAGCAATCCGAATGGGATAAGATTAGGAATCTTAATTTAGAATTGGATCCTAGTCTTTTCTGTTATCATTGGCAGGGAAAGGGGGGCATGAGGTGTCATGAGGTATTTACGGCATTGAATAAGGTGGTCAGGGGGGAAATTGTCTGGATGTCTTAGTCATTCACTTAGGAGAGAACGATCTGGTGCAATGCAAGGGTTTGGCGTTGTTGAAGCAAATGAAGCAGGATTTGCTGGAGATTCGGCAGCAGGGGGCAGGTAGCTATATCATTTGGTCTGAGTTTATACCTAGGAGAATTTGGAGAGGGGCCGAGCGGCCGGCGACTATAGATGGGTATATGGGCTATAGGTAGGTGCGTAGGAAGATCAATAGGGACATGAGGATCTTTTGTGACAAGGGGGGGGGGTTGGGAGGTTGGAATACCCAGAGCTGCGTTATGCTGCAGGATATTTCTTTAGAGAGGATGGGGTTCATCTGTCCCGATATGGCATGGAACTGTACATAGTGCAGCTGAAGGAGGCTTTGGACAGGGCGATAGGGGTGCACAGGTACCCGAAACGTCAGGATGCCTAAGGGGGGGGGGGGGTCGAACACCATCAGGGACGACTTTTGAGTGGTGTTTTGCTAGGTCATCCGGGATATAATGATGGAGGGTTACAGTTATGAAAGAACAGAAGAAGTTTACATAGTTAGGTATGTGTAGAGAAGTTAGGATGGAAAGTTGTGTTTATAATTGTTGCAGGGGGGAACATGTTTAGGGGAGGGGGTGGGGGTAAGGTAGGAAGACACTATTTAGTGAGGCATAGTTTTGTACGGCACATGCCAAGGGAATTTGTTTTGTGAGGTGCACCTGTTTCCAAAGAAGCGGCCTTTTTCACACCAACAAGCTAGTCTGTGGTCTGTGCTGCCACCCCTTTTGGCCCAATGGGGCTTTGGGGGGCAGCCAACCAGCAGAAGGCCTGCTCCCCCGGGGGTTTTTGGGCCGGGGGACAGCTGGACCCCGTGGACTGGTTGGGCCTTTTTTGGTCTGCCTTTGGGCTGGTTGGGCTCTGGCTGAGTTGGTTTTGGGCTGCAAGGGGTTTATAACCGGCCATTTTGCGTTGCGAGCCACCATTTGGTGGTTGTGACACGACTACCGGTTAGGGAGGCTTTGGGAGTTTTGCTTTTCCCGCCCTCTCTCACTGGAATTCCCTTTTACTTGTTACAGTTTTTTGCTTTTATGTTGGTTAGCATTTCTGTTTTCAGTTAGGTTGTTTTCTTGGGAGCAGGTGCATCGGGGGGAACTTTGTATGGGGTTGTCGCTGGAACAGGCGCTTGTGTGATGTGCTATGTTGCTGTTGGGCGTTTTTCTAGGTCATACGGGATATAATGATGAAGGGTTACAGTTATGAAATAACAGAAGAAGTTTCCACAGTTAGGAAGGTGTAGAGAAGTTAGGATGGCAAGTTGTGTTCATAATTGTTACAGGGGTGGAACTTGTTTAGGGAAGGGGGTGGGGGGTAAGGTAGGAAGACGCTATTTAGTGAGGCGTAGTTTTGTTTGGCACAGGCCAAGGGAATTTGTTTTGTGAGGTGCACATGTTTCCAATAAAGCGGCCTTTTTCACACCAACAAGCTAGTCTGTGGTCTGTGATGCCCCCCCTTTTGGCCTAATATTTCCATATACGCCTGGAATTGGATAGCTGTGCTCTTTGGACACTAAAAATCTTTTTCTAAATGAAGCCCTGGCTGATTCCATTTCTGTAGTCCTGTCTTGAGGACATAAATGCAGTGACCATCATTACCCTGTATTGCAGCAATAAAAGAAAAGATAGTTCACCTTGGGAAGACATACAAAACAGAACTTCAACAATGGTGCAAAATAAGGGAAAGCATGGAATAAAAGATGACACCTAGATTCTGTACCAGATCCAGTAGAGAAAGAATAGGTAGCGTTCTTACCAGGCCAAAGGACATTTTGGTTTTGTTCAGGCCAGGGCTGGGGACCCAAAAGCAACCCCGACAAAAATATTCAAACCAGCTATGCTCCATTCTACCTGACTCTCTCATCGCTCTCTTCTCTCTCTTTCTCTCTCCTGAATGCCCCCGGGCCCTCCGGGCTTGCTGAAATTACCTGGGGAAGTTGGAGAAAGGGATAGAGGCGTCCCCTGTGGCACCTACTTTAACAAGCATTGGCAAAGCCAAATAAGTTTCACCTATGCATGATCTATTGGCTTGTTAAATGGTTTTTTTTACGTTGCACATCAGCGCAAGCTGCTTTCCAATATGGCTTAAAGTCAACAAAAAAAAGCAGAATGACATGGCCAGCTCTTACTGCTCCTTAGCACGTTATCTTTTTTAACTTTAAACTAAGTTGCTCAGCAGTAAGAGCTGGTGTGCAACATGGCTTAAAGTAAAGAAATAAATGCACTATGACTCGGGCGTCGTTGACTCCATCATTTCACTTTTTTTTCAAAACAAGCATGAAGGAGGGTAAGCCACAAGAGGGAGGTGAAGGGGAGGAGGATGGGAATAGCAATAAAGGGGAAAGCTCACTTTATCTCCCCATGCCTAAAACATTAACATCTCCTTGTGTAATGTAACTGGCATTCATGTAAATGTTTCCAGGTCATGTTTGTGCTATATAAAACTGGAAGAAAAAAAACTATACAAATGCAAAGCAGCACGAGCAAAGCACAGGGGAGAAGAGTGGGAGCAGCAACATTTGACAGTGGGAGGTGTAATGCAAAATGAGGGAGGTGCAGGGAGGTGACAGGGAGCACCAACACAAGGGACAGCAGGAGGAGGGTATGGGGACAAGCAACATGAGGTAGAGGTTGGAAGCAAACCACAGACATGCAGTCTTCAAGAGTGCATGTCCAGAAGTTTAAAAAAAGGAGCGACTCCAGTGAAAGGACACTCGCAGAAGACAGGAAGCTGTAGTAGGCCTTTGCTCTGCAACACAGACTAACATTGGACGCGCCTAGAGGAAGCAGGAAGGATCAGGAGGCACTGACCAATCGGAAGCAACGAAATGAGAGTGACGTAAAAGTCAAGCAATGGTAAGTAATGGTTAGTCATGGGCGTCTCTAAGCCCATGTTTAAGCTTTTTTTATTAACAATAGATTTTGCTATCTCAGCAGTGCGCTGTCAAACGGACTCCAAATACTTCAATGCACTGGGGAAATGTCTAGTTGAAAAAACGGGCAGTCTGGACCTGTTTTTGTCATATACCAGGTATACAAACTCACTCTACACTTAATGTTCAAGCTATTGTTTAGCAATCTTAACATTTTCACCAAACAAGTATGAAGACTTATTTGCTTGGACTCTTAAAGCCAGAGGAAAGTCTGTTTTTATGATGGCATATAAATAAAACTGGAACTTGAGCCAGGGCTTACAAATATACCTAAAATAAATCATAACTGGAGCAGCCATTTGGAAATTGCACAGTCAATTTTAAATTCATGATGACTTTTGCATCAAAGTTCAGTTTCCATATTGTAGAGTGTAATACTAACAAGAAAGCCATTAAAAGCCATTACAAAGATGCTGAAAAGAGGGCATCTTTGTCATTTTGTTGGCCAAAAATGTAATGACGTCAAAGGGGGGAACTACGATTTGGTTTTAGTGCCTAAGAAAGGTGACAATCCAGTCTTAAGCCTTGCCCATAATATCATGTAGCTGCACATGACACCGTTTTGTTAGTGAAAATCTCAGTGTTTTGTCTCTGTGCACTCTGGACTCACTCTTTTAAACAGAAAATTATACCAGTTCTTTTTTGCTACTGCATCCGTTGCACTATCTCCCACAGTGCCTGTAGATAATTTTAAATTGTGTGGGTCCGGTACACCGAACCCTAGGAAGAGTGCAGATCAATAAGGAACAGATTGTGTCTATAAGTATTTCTTCCATTTGAACAGAATCATTCACTTCTCTAAATAAATCATTAGTTTAATTTATTGAATCATCCATTACTTCATGGTGAAAGTTAATTTCTTATGACAAAAACGAGCTTTAAGAAAGACCATTTCAATTTCTGGTCCTAACTGAGACCCTTCCTCAGGGGTCTGTAAAAGAAAGATACATCAAACTATATAAGCCTTATTTCATTGGTAGTGGTTATGTACATTAGCATATACGAATTATTAACAATACAATGTAAATATTGTCAAACAATACTCCAAGATCTGTAAACAATATGTACAAGTATACCAGCTATTCACACTAGTCATATTGAACTACCATGAACCTGACGTAGAATATGAGTTACAACGGAGGACTCAAGGGAGCTGTTAGACCTGGCATCTTTGGCGGGATTTCCCCCTATCTTTTTGCCTCTACCTCCTGTATTTTTTGATGCTGTGGTGGATTTCGTTTTTGCTGGTTTAGATGCTTTGGACACTCTGCCACTGCTGATCAGTGCCAGAGTGTAAGTGCTCCCTATGTAAATTGTTATTATGATTGGATATACATGATTGGCATATTTGTATCACCATGAAGTCCCTAGTAAAGTGCACTGGGTGTGCCAGGGCTGGTGATGACAAATGCTACTAGTCGGCCTGCAGCACTGATTGTGCCACCCACATGAGTACCCCTAAAATGGTGTCTCAGGCTTGCCACCGCAGTGCCTGTATGCAGTCTGTGAACTGCCATGTCCTCCTGGTCAGTGTCCCCACTGACCAGGCCTAACCCTTACCTTTTTGTGCACATTAGTCACCCCTATGGAAGGCCCAAGTTACCGCCCTGGGCAGGGTGCAGTGTTTGTGAAAGGTAGAGCATGTACTGGTGCAGGTGACATGCTCTGGTAAGTGAATTACAGTCATTCTTGTTTTTCACTATTGTAGGGCTATCTTGCTCCATAGGTTAACATGGGGGATGCTGGCTACAGTGGCTACCAGCATTTCTTCCCATAGGAACAAGATCGGACATGAGAGTCTAGTATCCCTGAACTCAGAATTTAATAACACATATTTTAGGAAAGGTTGTTTTTAAATCCTGTGTTTGAGAATAGCACATTTAGAAAGTTGCTGTTCTCTTGTCTGACCCTTCTGTGTGCCTGGGCCTGTTTGTGTATTGACTGGCTGGTTTGAGATTGACAGGGGTGGGGATTCCCCAGGAGGTTGGCTGAGTCAGCCCTAGGCTGAATGACTGCATTTGCAACTTGAGTGGTGGGAGGAGATAGCACCTGGGCCTGAATAGGGCTGTGCCTGCCTTCCACAATGCTGGCTCAACCTCCTGCTGGGTGGCTGACTACCCTACCCCTCACTCTGAAAGGAAAGGTGAAGCCAGGAAAACAAAGTGCTCCAGCAACACCTAGAACTGGTTCAGACCCGGCTCAGGGCCCACTTGCACAAAGAGAACAAAGACTTTTAGGGGTATAAGTACAGGACCCCTGACAAAAGAAAATCAGATCATCCTGGAATCAAGAAGGAACCTCTTCCAAGGAGAAAGCTGAAACTGAAGAAGGAAGACTGTCCTGCTGTTGCTCTGCTGGACTGACCTGCTGTTGCTTTGCTGCCAATGAGAGGGGAAGGACTTTGCTGTTGTGCTGTGTCCCCTGTCTTAAAGGAATCTCCAAGGGCCTGGGAAGAGCTGGCTCCCTGTCCTGAAGTCCCAGGAAAAAAAGGACTTCACCCCCAGCTTCCCTGAACTCTGCTGAGAGAGTTCTGTCCTTCCTAGTGTCCTTGATCCAGTTGTGGGGCCTCTGGAAGTTGTACCAGTGCTGGGAAGCTTGAAACTAAGCTTGAGAGACCTTTGCAATTGAAAAGTTATTGTATCGCTCGCTGTGGAGCGCATCCCCGACAGTGCGAGGAAATTCCCGCCGCTACGAAGCCCGAGATCGTCGCAGCGCCGTCACATCCTTCGTTTGCGGGACTCACCAGACCAGTGCGGGAAAGTCTAACATCGCTGCGAGTGTCATCGCAGAGCCTGTCGTCGCTGGGTGAGACCGCCGCACCGCTTGCTTGCGGACGGCATCACGTCACTGCGAGTGTCATCGCAGAAGCCATCGCATCGAGGAGGTGCGAGAGAGAAAATTCCGGTGGTCCGCGCATCGTCGCCCTGGAGATCGTCGCAACTCCAAAGATCGTCGCATCGTACCTTTGCGAGAACAAACTTCCTACGGAACCTCCGCACCGGAATCTATACAAGTGGTCTTCCTCCCCGTACAGACTAGATTCGTCGCAACACGCCCGCTGCTGCAGCGGGGTTGTCGCATCGCCTGCCCAGGGTCTCAGGAGCAACACATCCCTTGTTTTCCACCGCACCAGCTTCTGCTTTTGGAACTTTGTCGCAACTAAAAGGTACTGTGAGCTAACGTGACGCAACCGTGAACTTTTCACGCAACTGTGGATTATTTGATCGCAACCTTAAGAACTCCTTTGAAATCATATTCTTGAACTGTGT
The DNA here is from genome assembly GCF_964261635.1 of Lissotriton helveticus. Classification (NCBI taxonomy): domain Eukaryota; kingdom Metazoa; phylum Chordata; class Amphibia; order Caudata; family Salamandridae; genus Lissotriton; species Lissotriton helveticus. The sequence continues at coordinate 481,964,778 of NC_136073.1, forward strand.
ATGTTGGATTTTTGTTGTTTTGGTCTTGTGTAGTTTAGATTAAATACCTTTATTTTTCTAAACTGTTGTGGAGTCAGTTTGTGGTGTTTTCACTGTGTTACTGTGAGTGTTGGTACAAATACTTTACACATTGCCTCTTGTTAGCCTAGACTGCTCGTGCCAAGCTACCTAGAGGGTGAGCAGGGGTTATCTCAGAGGGTTTCCTCCTTACCCTGACTAGAAGCAAGGGTCCCTATTTGGACAGTGGTACCTACCTCTGCCAACTAGAGACCCCCAGTTCTAACATTGTTGGTCAGCGGTGGGAAATTGAACTTGTATTTGTACTAGACCTGATTGGTGTACATCACTAGTGAGTGCAGACCACTATGCCACCGCATACTACTGTTTTATTGGTTGGTTCTATTTTTGAGTAACTCTTCTAAAACATCATGTCTATGAATGGAAAGGCACCCAGATTGGAAGCAGAATTAGAGTTTCGTATTGAGGATCTGTATTCTTACAAAGTTACACAGCTTCAGAAATTCTGCAACAAGTTTGAGTGCCCCATAAAGAGCGGCTACAGGAAAGATGAGCTGCAAAGAATCTTGAAGGCCCATTGGGAGGCACAAGAGGGAAATGATGTTAGTACAGGGAATGGTTTTCAAGTCACAGATCTGCCAGTGGGCAGAGTAGGCTCAGGAGCTGGCAGCAACCATTCCGGTAGGGGCCTAACTCCAGAAGAGTTACAAGAAAATCAGAGAGTAAGAGAATATGACTTGGAAGTCATGAAAATGAAAATGAGGCAATTGGAAATGAAGAAAGAAAGGGCAGCGGAAGACAAGAAAGAAGCCCGTGCCCTAGAGGAGAAAAAATTGCTTTTGACTCATGAGTTGAGCCTGAGAGAACTGGATCTTAAAGCCAAGGAGGTGGATGCCAGTTCAAATGGTGGCAGCGCGCAGCCAGTGCATGGGGGTAAAGTATATATTCTCAAAGACCTGATTCAGAATTACCTTAGGAGTGAGGATATTTATGCCTGGTTCACTTCATATGAGATTGCATTAAGAATGAATAGTGTGCCTGAACAGCATTGAGGGGCGGGCCTGTGGAAACATTTTGAGGCTTCTGGGAGGAGTGCTCTGGAGCCCTTAGAGATGGCAGGTGCCATGACCTACCCCAATATGGCCTTATGTCTCAGGTATGGCCTTACTCCAGAGCAGTATAGACTGCAGTTTAGAAACTCTAAGAAGAGAGAGTCTGAGACTTGGATGGAGTGTGTGAATTTGTACTCGCGTGCACTGGAGGGTTGGATGAAGGGCAGTAAAGTAACTGATTTTAAGGGGTTGTTGCATTTAATCAGTTGGGAGCACTTGAGTAGTCTTTGTGTTCCACAGCTGCGCCAGCACTTTTAGACAGCAAGCTGACAGACCCCATTGAGCTTGCTAAGGAGGCGGACCGCTGGACCAGAACCAGGGTCCACAGAGCAATTGTGGGTACCACAGCCAAAGGTGGGCAGGGTCCCCAGCAGAAGAGTGGGGGGACAAGGGTAAACAAAAGGAGTTCTCACAAGGGCCCCAAAATAGTTCCCAGGGAAAGGAATCCCAACCCCCCAGACCTAGACAGCCATGGCTCCCGAAGGGCAAGCGGGACAATAGAGATAACAGAGACAACAGGGCTCCACCTACCTGCTAGCACTGCAACGAGGTGGGCCACATTGCTCCCAACTGTCCCAAAAAGAATCCAGCACCCACTGGTGCTCCAGCCCCAGGGTTAGCGAGTATAGCTTTGGGCAGGGATTTGATTTCCAGTGGGGAGGAGGGCTAAGCAGTTATGTCCCTTGTCTCTCTAGGAGACCAAGAGATGGTCCAAGAAACCTTACTGCCCCTGAACACTAAGAAATATGGGCAGAAGGTGACCATCAATGGGAGGGAGATAGAGGCTCTGAGAGACACAGGAGCCAGCGTGACATCCGTGAGGTGTCAGTGGGTGTCTGAAGAGCAAATCATCCCTGATGTACTCCGCCCTGTAGTGGCAGCTGACAGCTCAGTGCGCCTGTGCAAGTTGGCGTGTGTTCCATTTGAATGGGCGGGGGGAGTCTCTGGTCTTTTGGAAGTTGTTGTCAGTGATGCCTTTCTTGTAGACTGTCTGCTAGGTAACGACCTGGAGAGTTCTCCATGGAAGGATGTAGAATGCAGAACTCACTTGGAGATGTTGAGTTTGCCTGCGTGGATCTGTGTGACCATGCGTGCTATGGCAGCCAGTAAGGGTGACTCAGCAGAACTGGAGCCTGGAACAGTGGTCCGGACACCTGCCAGGAGAAGAAGAGGCAGGGGGTGCGGGAAACCCACCCCAGCAATTCCCACGGTCCAGGAGGGAGCAGAACCTAAGGAGGATGCCCTGAACCTACAGGGGAACAGGTGGCAGAACTGGGGGACCTCCCCGAGCTGACCCATTGGCAGCAGGAAGGTGGTCCCTCCAGGAAGGAGTTCTGCCAGGCGCAGAAAGAATGCCCTTCCCTCTTTGGTCTGCGGCAACAGGCCGAAGACCAGGCAGCAGGTGGAGCGGCCAGAGATCACTTTATCTACTGGGAAGATGACTTGTTGTATAGTGAGCCTAAGTTTGCTGAGACCGGTGCAGCCCTTGTGCTGGTGGTACCCGAGCACTTCAGAAACTTCCTAATGGGCCTGGCTCATGACGTGCCTCTCTCAGGACATCTGGGGCAAGACAAGACCCTAAACAGGCTTTTCGCCCACTTCCACTGGCCCCAGATGAGGAAGCATGTTGGTTCCTTTTGTAGGTCTTGCCAAACCTGTATGGAATGAAGTTGAAGGCACCCCTCCAACCCTTTCCAGCGGTGAGCACCCCTTTCGAGCGGGTATGCATAGACATTGTAGGGCCCTTGGACCCCAAGACAGCCTTAGGCAACAGGTTCATCCTGGTCTAGGTGGACCATGCCACCCGGTACCCGATAGCAGCCCCTCTCAGGACAATCACAGCACCCGTGGTGGGCCGTGCATTGATGGGGATCTTTTCCCGTGTGGGATATCCCAGAGAGGTGGTCTCCGACCGGGTTACCAACTTCATCTCTAGGTACATGAAGTCTGTGTGGGGTAACTTATAAGTTCACCACTCCTTACCACCCTCAAGGAAATGGGTTGGTTGAAAGGTTCAATCGGACCCTAAAAGGTATGATTATGGGCCTAGCGGAGCCTATGAGACGGAAGTGGGACGTCTTGTTACCATGCCTGTTGTTTGCCTACAGGGAGGTGCCACAGAAGTCCTTAGGGTTCAGTCCCTTTGAACTCCTGTATGGCCACCCTGTTAGAGGACCTCTCACACTGGTGAAGGAGGGGTGGGAGAAATCCCGTGGGAAAACCCCCCCAGGATGTGTTCAGCTATATGCTGGCCATTCGCAACCAGACACAACGCTTCAGGAAGCTCGCTCAGGAGAACATGGAAGATAGCCAGGAAGAAATGAAAAGATGGTACGACCAGAATACCACTCTGGTCGAATTTCAAACTGGGCAGAAAGTGTGGGTAATGGCGCAAGTGGAGCCTTGTGCGCTCCAAGACAAGTGGGCTGGGCCATATGAGGTGGTGGAAAGGAAAAGTGAAGTAACCTACCTGGTTAACCTGAGGACTCCCAGGCAACCCCTGAGAGTCTTGCATGTGAACCGCCTTAAGCCACACTTTGAGAGGTCTGAAGTGACAATGCTCATGGCTACAGATGCAGGAGGGGAGGAGGATAGTGATCCTCTCCCTGACCTCCTGGCAGCTAAGGAGCAAGACGGGTCAGTGGATGTTGTGGTCTTCTTGCCCACCCTGACCCCAGAACAGCGAAGGGACTGTCGCCAGGTGTTGGGTCAGTTTTCCTCTCTGTTCTCCCTGACCCCAGGTGTCACCAATTGGTGCGTCCATGATGTGGACACTGGAGATAGTCTGCCTGTGAAACAGACATTTTAAAGGGTAGCTGACAAGGTCAGGGCCAGCATCAAGGAAGAAGTTTCCAAGATGTTGGCGCTAGGGGTGATTGAGCCCTCCAGCAGCCCCTGGGCTAGCCCAGTGGTCTTGGTACCCAAAGCTGCTGCACCCGGTGCCACTCCAGAACTCAGGTTTTGTGTGGACTACCGTGGGCTCAATGCGGTCACGAACACTGACGCACACCCCACCCCCAGAGCTGATTAGCTCGTGGATCGGTTAGGAACTGCCCAGTACCTCAGTACCTTTGATTTGAATTCTGGGTACTGGCAGATTGCCTTAACTGATGGGGCCAAAGAGAGGTCTGCATTCTCAATGCCAGAGGGTCACTTCCAGTTCCGAGTCATGCCTTTTGGGTTGAAGAATGCCCCTGCCACCTTCGAGAGACTGGTTAACCAGGTACTGTTTGGGATGGAGGAATTCAACGCCGCATACCTGGATGACATTGCTGTGTTCAGCTCCACGTGGGACGAACACTTGCAACACCTCTGTGAAGTGTTGAAGGCTCTGCAAAGGGCAGGCCTCACTATCAAGGCCAGCAAGTGCCAGATAGGGCAGGGATCTGTGGTATATTTGGGACACCAGGTGGGGAGAGGCCAGGTGGCGCCCTTCCAAGCAAAGATTGATACCATTCTGGCTTGGGAGCCCCCCAAGACCCAGACAGAGGTGAAAGCCTTTTTAGGACTCACCGGGTATTACAGACGGTTTGTCAAGGGATATGGCACCATTGTCGCCCCCTTGACAGAACTCACTTCAAGGAAGTTGCCCAAAAGAGTGGACTGGACCGAAGCCTGCCAGACTGCTTTTGAAACCCTGAAGACTGCCACGTGCACAGCACCGGTGCTCAAGGCACCCGATTTTTCCAGTGAGTTCATAGTGCAGACGGACGCTTCAGAGCATGGTGTGGGAGCAGTCCTCTCACAAGTCACTGAGGCGAATGGAGACCAGCCTGTAGCTTTCATTAGTAGGAGGCTACTCCCCAGGGAACGGAGGTGGAGTGCGATTGAAAGGGAAGCTTTTGCTGGGGTCTGGGCTCTGAAGAAGCTGAGGCCCTACCTGTTTGGGACTCACTTCTGTGTTCAGACCGACCACAGGCCCCTCAGATGGTTAATGCAAATGAGGGGTGAGAACCCAAAACTGTTGAGGTGGTCCATCTCCCTACAGGGAATGGACTTTACGGTGGAACAACTCTCTGGTACAGAGCATGCCAACGCTGATGGTCTGTCCAGATTTTTCCGCCTTAGTGAAGAGAACTCCCAAGAGGGTGGCTAGTTCTCCGCACTTTCAGCTGGAGGGGACACGTGTTAGACCTGGCATCTTTGGTGTGGTTTCCCCCTATCTTTTTGCCTCTACCTCCTGTATTTTTTGATGCTGGGCTGGATTTCGTTTTTGCTGGTTTAGATGCTTTGGACACTCTGCCACTGCTGATCAGTGCCAGAGTGTAAGCTCTCCCTATGTAAATTGTTATTATGATTGGATATACATGATTGGCATATTTGTATCACCATGAAGTCCCTAGTAAAGTGCACTGGGTGTGCCAGGGCTGGTGATGACAAATGCTACTAGTGGGCCTGCAGCACTGATTGTGCCACCCACATGAGTAGCCCTAAAATGGTGTCTCAGGCCTGCCACCGCAGTGCCTGTGTACAGTCTGTGAACTGCCATGTCCTCCTGGTCAGTGTCCTCACTGACCAGGCCTAACCCTTCCCATTTTGTGCACATTAGTCACCCCTATGGAAGGCCCATGGTACACCCCTGGGCAAGGTGCAGTGTATGTGAAAGTTAGAGCATGTACTGGTGCAGGTGACATGCTCTGGTAAGTGAATTACAGTCATTTTCGTTTTTCACTATTGTAAGGCTATCTTGCTCCATAGGTTAACATGGGGGATGCTGGCTACAGTGGCTACCAGCATTTCTTCCCATTGGAACACGATAGGACATAAGAGTCTAGTATCCCTGAACTCAGAATTTAATAACACATCTTTTAGGAAAGGTTCTTTTTAAATCCTGTGTTTGAGAATAGCACTTTTAGAAAGTTGCTGTTCTCTTGTCTGACCCTTCTGTGTGCCTGGGCCTGTTTGTGTATTGACTGGCTGGTTTGAGATTGACAGGGGCTGGGGATTCCCCAGGAGGTTGGCTGAGTCAGCCCTAGGCTGAATGACTGCATTTGCAACTTGAGTGGTGGGAGGAGATAGCACCTGGGCCTGAATAGGGCTGTGCCTGCCTTCCACAATGCTGGCTCCACCTCCTGCTGGGCGGCTGACGACCCTGCCCCTCACTCTGAAAGGAAAGGAGAAGCCAGGAAATCAAAGTGCTCCAGCAACACCTAGAACTGGTTCAGACCGTGCTCAGGGCCCACTTTCACAAAGAGAACAAAGACATTTAGGGGTCTAAGTACAGGATGCCTGACAACAGAAAATTAGATCATCCTCGAATCAAGAAGGAACCTCTGCCAAGGAGAAAGCTGAAACTGAAGAAGGACGACGGTCCTGCTGTTGCCCTGCTGGACTGACCTGCTGTTGCTTTGCTGCCAAGGAGAGGGGAAGGACTTTGCTGTTCTGCTGTGTCCCCTGTCTTGAAGGAATCTCCAAGGGCCTGAGAAGAGCTGGCTCCCTGTCCTGAAGTCCCAGGAACAAAAGGCCATCACCCTCAGCTTCCCTGAACTCTGCTGAGAGAGTTCTGTCCTTCCTACAGTGATTGATCCAGTTGTGGGACCTCTGGAAGTTGTACCTGTGCTGGGAAACTTGAAACTAAGCTTGAGAGACTTTTGCAATTGAAAAGTTATCGCATCGCTCGCTGCGGAGCGCATCCCCGACAGTGCAAGGAAATTCCCGCCACTACGAAGGCCGAGATCGTCGCAGCTCCTGTTGCTGCTGCCAGAGCCGTCACATCCTTCATTTGCAGGACGCACCAGACCGGTGCGGGAAAGTCTAACATCGCTGCGAGTGTCGTCGCAGAGCCTGTTGTCACTGGGTGAGACCGCCGCACCGCTTCCTTGTGGACCGCATCACGTCGCTGCGAGTGTCATCGCAGAAGCCATCGCAACGAGGAGCTGCGAGAGAGAAGATCACCGCTGGTCTGCGCATCGTCGCCCCGGAGATCATCGCAGCTCCAAGGATCGTCGCATCGTACCTTTGCGAGAACAAGCTTCCTACGGAACCTCCGCACCGGAATCCATACAAGTGGCCTTCCTCCCTATACAGACCGGATTCGTCGCAACACGCCCGCTGCTGCAGCGGGGCTGGCGCATCGCCTCCCCAGGGTCTCAGGAGCAACGCATCGCTTGTTTTCCACCGCACCAGCTTCTGCTTTTGGAACTTTGTCACAACTAAAAGGTACTGTGAGCTAACGTGACGCAACCGTGAACTTTTCACGCAACTGTGGATTATTTGATCGCAACCTTAAGAACTCCTTTGAAATCATATTCTTGAACTGTGTATGTTGGATTTTTGTTGTTTTGGTCTTGTGTAGTTTAGATTAAATACCTTTATTTTTCTAAACTGTTGTGGAGTCAGTTTGTGGTGTTTTCACTGTGTTACTGTGAGTGTTGGTACAAATACTTTACACATTGCCTCTGGTTAGCCTAGACTGCTCGTGCCAAGCTACCTAGAGGGTGAGCAGGGGTTATCTCAGAGGGTTTCCTCCTTACCCTGACTAGAAGCAAGGGTCCCTATTTGGACAGTGGTACCTAACTCTGCCAACTAGAGACCCTCAGTTCTAACAGGAGCATTCTTGTATGATGTAATAAAAATGCTACGCTAAATGCAGGTAACATCATTCGGTAAGTGTCAACTAACAGCCTAACGCAGATTCATTTGGACACAAATTAAGTTGACCACTAGTGCTCCTAATGAGAGAAAGACCTAGTGTTTACTTATATGTTTGGGTTGAATAGTGGCATGTATCTCGTCTAAACGTGCCGGCTCTTACTTCTTGTTTCGGATACACCGAAGTACACAAATCGCGCATTCGCACAATCGCAAAGCGGTTTGAAACGTTCCCTACGCATGTGATCAGAGTAAACTACTGCACGATAGCTTCAAGTCCCGTGTATATGTTGGCCAATTACAGTGCTTGATTTGGAAGCACATCTTCATGACTGGTCTGGGTAGATTTAATGTGACCCAATCTGCTAATGTAGCTTTGGCGGGATAAATAAGTTTGTTGCAACCCGGTCTATTAGTTTATCATCACCTGGAGAATGCATTAATTTTTTTCATGCTGTCAAAGCAATAATTATGAGCAAATAAATACATTACATGATTATCTGAATGTGATTCAATAAATTAAACTAATGATTTACTCAGAGAAGTGAATGAAATTTCTGTTCAAATGGAGGAAATACCTATAGAAAAAATCTGTTTCTAATTGATCTGCACTCTTCCTAGGGTTCGGTGTACCGGACCCACACAATTTAAAACAGTTTTGTTAATGGTCACTGAGGATCCTAACACTTCTAAGACCAAAATACTGCCAACATTAGACGCTTCGCAAAAGTCATCAAACACAGAGATTAGAAATGATTCACCTCCACTGCCGGATCTGAGCCCCACCTTGAAGGTGGCAGGATTTGTGGCAGAAATTAATACTGCAAAAATAGTCGACTTTTAAAGCTCAGAAAATGATACATAGATTTTTTGGTGTGAACCCTCCTTAACTAGTAAGAACCCATCCATAAAATGAACTTACAACAGTGACAAGAACCTTATCAAATAAATAGGACTGCTAAAGCGATATTATGTTTGGGTAAACGCTGTGAATGGACACCTAGATCTGTGGTGAAAGAAACACTGCCTCTGATTTCCTGATTTTTATGGAAAGTAATGGTTGGAGAAGATCCCATAAAGAAATAGAGATTGTTGTATAAGTGATTTTGAAGCTGCGGAGAACTGAAGACTTGCAGGACTTGAAGAATACATAATGAAACTAAAATGCTTGCAGTATAATGACCATTGTGTTACGGTGCATATGCCATTTTTGTATAATTTTAAGTTATTTGTTGAAAATGTCCTTATTTCATTAAGGATCTAATGAGTATTAAAGGAAATATACAACAGTCATAAAGGTCCTTGAATACATAAATGCATGGAAGTTGTGCATGTTGTATAAAAACCAGAAGTAAGATTCCAAAGACTAAACCAGAAGACAAATAGGCCTTTGCAATTTACATGTTAGCTCAGTAGCGGCTTCTCTTCATTACAAGTGGTGGGCAGGGGGTGGGGGTACGGAGCTGGGGTGGGGGTAAATAGCACAAAAAAAGAAAGTAAAAAATCACTTAACTGCTGCTGGCAGCCGCCGCCTCTGGGTTCTTCTGCTCCGGCCCTGACTCCAACTCCCAACGGGCTGGTGCAAACTGCACAGGCTCCTAGATGCCAATAAAGAAGCTGCTCTCATACTGGTAATATAGCATGAGAGCAGCGCCATGATTGGCCTGAGCAAGCTGGTTTTAGGCTCACTCAGGCCTTAGGAGCCTGTGTCTCTTCTCGAACCGACTATGCAGCACAGCTCGGGTGGAGTTAGATCTATGTGTGCATGATGGTTTGGCTGGCCTTACACAGCCGGCCAAACCATCGTGGTCACTACTCCTCACCTATCATCATGGACCTGCCCCACCCAGACTTGGTTGGCTGAAGCGAGCACGGAAAAATTAAATGGTTTTATTATCATTTTATTTTTACTGTTTCACTCAGCTGGCTATCAGCGGGGGAAACACTCCTCCGCTAAGTGCAGAGGGGCTGCCGCTGTGTTAGTTCCTACAGGAGATCAATATTTGTCACTATGCAGAAACCTTTTCCCCTACATCATCTGACTGTTTGTGGTACTCCTGCATCATTCCTATGCCAAAAACACATATATGAATGATCTTAAGAGGAGTCTTTTTTCAGGGTTGGAGACACCCACACACTTGCAGGTTTGTGGATGTGCATTCCATTTTGCAGGATTGCCCCTGTTGATTATTCTTATTCCTGCCACAAACCATAAAGTTGTGAATTCACAACTGTGTATTCACAGTTGCGTATTCACAGTGGAATAAATGCTGCTTTCCTAAGTTCCATTTACAGATGAAAAATTCTGATTCCTGATTATGTGAATTCCTGATTATGTGAATTCATAATTTATTAATGAAATATTCAGTAAATAAATTTCAGTTTTTGCACACCTTCATTTATCGTAGGTGGACAAAAATTGTGAACCATGTTAATTAAGCTCTTTGGTATTCAGGGGCATGTTTACCAGAAAAATTGTGCAGGGCAGCACAGCAACTTACCTTGCTTGTGTGCCCTGCATGACATGGACAGTGCAGGAACGCACCGTATTTATCCAATGAGATGCATTCTTGTCCTTTCCCCCTGTGCTGGCACCGCTTCAGCAGCCCAGTGCCAATGCAGTCACTCTTGCACCATGGTGTAAGGGTGCTTGTTTTACAGGCAGTATGGTTTTTGTGCAGGAAGGGGCAACTTCCTGCACAAAAACAATCCAAAGAGGAGAAATAAGGATATTTCTTCTTGTTATGCCTCAATTGGGGAGGTGCAAGATTTTGAGGCATTCCCGGGTTTACAAGTCATTGTAAATCTTGGAATGAATAAAAAATCATGGGAGTTGCATATCACCACCCACCTCAATGCCCATGGAATGCCTCCCTTGCGCAGATTAAGGCAATGCAGCGTTTTGCGCTGTGTTGCATTACTCCATATTTGTGAAGCCATTCAAAGCCCCGCAAAGTGGGTTTGTGTGGCTTAATAAATGTGATGTTTGTGTCGTGCATGTACCACGTTGCATAGTGCAATGATGATGCAAAGCCCTCACAAATAAGCCCCTCAGTGTAAGTGTAGATATGTCTTCTTAGATCCAGGACATGGTTCTGTGGCATCCAGAATTGGTGCAGAAATGTTAATATCTGTTAAACTTCGTAATGCTATAGGCACATTGTTTCTCAATTGTTTGTCTGTGTGCAGTTATGCCAAATGGGTTACTAAATGCTCTGATGCTGCAGGTTACAAATTCCACAAAAGTGATAGCTTTTCAACTTGCATCATCCACAATAAGTGCATCTTATAGCCAGCATAGGAAATGCTGCCACTGCCTGCCCCATTAGCTCCCCCACAATAATGGCAATCTTCAGTTATGAGGGCTGTCATTTCCAGATGTTTTTTATAGGACCAATTGATAGATACCCACTTCCTCTAGTTGGTTGACCAATGTGTCATCAGAGAGTGCAGACCATTTCTAAAATGACCTAGGGCCACTAGTTTAGCACACATAAGTGAAGGATGTGCTGGTAACTAAATAAGAGTTTCAGCAAAAGATATCACCCTGAGAGTAGGCTGTCTATATATCATAAGGTAAAATCTCTGAGTTAAATCTCCTCCACTCAGCCCACGTATAGGTAGATCAATGCAGCATAAATCTAGGCCGCTCATATTGATACTAAGGCGGGTTCTACATTGTCTGGGGTGTGGTGTGCGTGACATGCAACAAGTCCTCTGCCCATTGCGGGATCAGTACAAAAGGGGGTGGTGATGGACGGAGCATGTGAACCAATCAAACACTTACACCCAGTCAACAGATCTGGGTTTAATCCATCACCGTTCTTTAGCCCACTCTGCCACCCCAGTTCAGACATGGCCATATGCAAATCAGTCTGACCCTGTACCTCATGGGGACAGTCCAGCCCGAACTGCCAAGCCATGCCTTCCCAGGACCAGAAACAAGCTTCCAAGGACCGGTTTCTGGCATTTCAGCCGTCTTCAGCCAGGCTTGCTTGAATCCATTGGCAAAGTGAGCAATTGCGGGATCAGCACACTCTCACTGCTGAGGAAACATTAATGACACTTGCGGTGCAAATTGGCAGCTTCACCCTGTCACTAGTTTCTTGATCACATCATGCTCAAAAACTACTAACTTTGAAATTATAAATGTTCATTTTCATGTTAATGAACACCTTTTCTCAGTTGAGATCAATTTTCACTGGCTCATTGTCGCAGGTAATGTTTGTGATACCATATGACAGCAAAGATTAAGGAATCAAAGTACATTACTGAAAACCTGGTGCTTAAATAGTAAAGTTTTGTTTTATCCATTTATAAAAACAAAATCAGTCCTAATGAAAATGCTAAATTCCAGGGTATGTGAATGCAAGGCTCGGTAAATTTTTCATGTTTAGCAGTGAACGAGCGTTATGGTGGTTCATGTTAGCATTGTTTACATGTTTTTTAAGTGATGCATTACTACTTATTGGAAAGCATACAAAATACTTTGCTGTCTCATTAAATAACAGCATTACAGCCAATGAAAGCAAACACATATATTCACATCCTGTCGCTTCCCAAACTGTAAGTGATGGGGAAAAAAAGCCAGCATCCTCCACCGCCCCCCCCCCCCCCCCCTCATTGACTGGAGAGAGCATAAACATTAGAAAACAAATCCACTTTTAAGCAAAATGAAGCAAACTCTCCGCGCGGCCAGGAGGAAATGCTAATTGAAAATACCTTGCTAATGCCGGGCAGTCACAGGAAGGAAACATTAAGTTATTATTTTTCATAATGTTTACAAGTATATCCAGCCATTTCCAGGCGGTGAAAAATGCTCCTCTTGGTGGAAAGTGTCAGTGCTACTTTTCACTGGGGCGACTGCTCGTCTTCCCTCTGAGAGCCATCATTAGTTTGATTTTTTTTTAACCAAGTCTTCAAATGAAGACGGATGAGCGGAGGCATTTGAAATGTAAGCTGCTTATGTCTTGAAAAATGGCTGCTCCATTACAGATCGAGGGCCTGATCTAAGTCCGGTTACTGCTTACAAATAATAATAATAAAAGTAATCAGCAAAAATATAAAAAATTAAAAAAAACTCACACTGCAAATGAAAGGCAACGCGGGGCTCGTAAACACACCGAGCCAAATAAGACATATGCATAATACCAGAATTAAGTGAGTCACTGTCTAATTGCTGCAGTCTCTTCGAGATACAATTATTGTTAATTGCGCTTGATAATTTCAGCATTACTTTTAAACATTTATTTCTCATTAACAATCCGCTTAATGTTAGAGATCAAAATGCCTATTAGGCGTCACATCTCTGGCAACATTGTGCGGCAGCTTTAAAAATATTTTCCTCATGCTTTGAATGCAATGTGAGCTGTATTTCTAGTCAAATGTCAATTAGCATGATTTAATTGTAAGCACTTCCAACATCTCTTCCTGCTTTTTTTCTTGTATTTTGCAACTTTACTTTGTCAGTATTAGATGAAGGAGGCCTTTGCCTCCCTGGAGCTATGCAAATGCTCTCAGATCGTCTCATTTTGTAGCTAATTGTTGGTAATTAGTTGAAAATGAAAAACCGCAAGGTATATTATAAATCTATACAGGAAAAAGAGTTAAAAAGGGATAGTTGCTAATGGTAATAGGACACAGAAGAATTTCTGTGCAATGCGTACAGACGTTGCCTTTTTCTACTTATATATTTAAGGAAGTGAAAGTACATTTTCACCTTCAGTAAATAACTTTTAAAAGTAGAAGCTGCTTCTGAAGTGACACCTACATTTTCTTTTAGGAACATTCCTGTATTTCTGATGCCAAAGAAAAACGAGCACATCACCCCAATCATGATGGAATTCCATTGGCTCTTCAAAGCCAGCAGCATCATTTACAAACCCATCACCACCAGGCCTCCCTCTTTTGTTACTGACAAGCTCACTGGTGATTCTCAGCACACCAGCAGTCAAAACACCATCATACCGGAGACTGTGGGGACATATTTACCAATTTGTCATGCAATGCAGCTCAGCAAGAAAAGTTGCTGCACTGTTCATGCAATGCAATGCAGCAAGCAAAGTTGCTGCACTGTGTTGCATGAAATGGATAAAGTAGAAATGCTCCATATCCACCAAGATATTGGTGCAATTTTGCTCCCTTCTAGTGCTAGTGCACAGTATGCTGCCTACCATGAATGCAGGCTCCTTTGCACCATGCTGCAAGGGTGCCTGCCTTAGAGGCAGGATTGTTTTTTGTGGAGGAAGGGACACCTTCCTGCATAGAAACAATCCAAAGAGGCCTTTTTCTCTTTCTATTTGTGATGCACAAATTGTTGTTACGCAGTCCTCTGGCAGGCGCACTGATTTGACACAGTCTCAAGTTTACAAGCCTTTGTAAATCTGGAATTGCGGCAAGTGCATGATTGGATGCATGGGAACCCCCATGGTCCACCCATGGAGCGTCTACCAGCTCGAAATGTTATGTAATGCTGCACAAGTCGCATGTTGTGCTACATTTCTTTACAAAGATACGCACAGCGGCACAAATCGCCCCTTGATTGGCTTTGTAAATCTTATTGAAGCCTTTGGATTGCCCTTGCATCACCTTACGCAATGCAAGGACAACGCAAAGGTTTAATAGATCTGGACAAAAGGAGTGTAAAAAATTTAAAATAAGGCAGCAAAACTTTTCCATCTATGCACGCAGGATCTGGAACAACATCCCTGTATGCATGAGGACTGCCCCAACGGTGCTCCAATTTAGGAAAGAGTGGAAGGCGCATCTCTTTAAAGAACACTACATCACAATGCATCAACGATCCACAAACCAGACACCTCTCCTGTGACTCATTAACTTTCTTCTTGTCTTTTACCCTGTACAGCACTCCACTGCATTTGGACTAGGCTTCCTCCTTAGAAATACCATATACATACATACATACATACATATAGATCCACTGTATTACTTTGATTTACTAACCTGTACGCACAAGAGAGCTGAATGATAAATTGCAGTGCTGGGTTGTGTAAAGGATAGAAAATGCACAGTTCTTGAAATACAGTGAGTTCCAGCAGATGATGTCATTAGTGGTGCTGGCACTATAAAATGCTGCTTTGAGCCTCTAGAATCTGGTTCCACAGAACAAAGATAACCAAGTGGTGGCTGGCGTACGATACATACTTGAGGCACACACTCTGGTACAAATTCTCACACGAAAACATCAACGGAAATGTAAGCCATGTAAATATGTGCTTATGCATAAAGCACATGCCACACATACATACCATATAGGTTACATATTTGAAATACTGCTTTAAACCTAGCTTGCACCTTATTTCACTTGATGGTAAGTTTTGACGCAAAGCTAGTGAGCCCTTTACAGGTGATCGGCTCTGCATTAAAACCTAGGTCTTCTTCAGATATGCCCCCTTTGTCTCCATTAAGAGGGAATCAGTCCTTCATGGTGCAAAGCAGTCATGGCAGGGAGCAAGCATCAGGCTTTTTTTGCTAAGACAACTTTAGTATTCGAAAGTTGATGAACGATCTGGGCTTTTAGGTCTATTCTATTTTCTTTTGCCTTGTAGCCTCTCATCCTAATGACATGTAGCTCCTTAGACAGAATATCCAGGTGAGGATCAACTACCAGTCAAGACCTCCCACTGTATTGAAGTCATGGCAGGCACAGTGAGCCTTCGAAATACTTCAGTGATGGGAAGCAGCCAGTGCTTGATTTGTGAAAGAAAGAGTACCGATGCCAAAAGCTCTCTTTCGAAGCCGATGGCTGGTGCAATTAAATGTTGGCATGCCGAATACCAAGGCTGGTAGTCTTTAATCCACTCCCAGTCACTCCCTGACTCTTTTTTTCACCCCTGCAGGTTCCTGCGTTCTCCTTTTGTAGCAGTTTTGCAGTTTTTCTCTTCCTCCATCTCTCCGATCTGCATGTTTTTTCCTTTTGCACTCGATAAACATCTGCTGTGGGAAATAAGTGCCGGTCTTGAAAAATACATGTCAGTGGCCCCCACTAACAAACACTGGCTCAAATTAAGCACTAGAAGCAGCCTGTCACCATCTCATTCAGAGCTAGCCAGAACCACAAACAGTGCCACATGTAGCTTAGGTACCTTTGTCTTTAGATTCTCACTACCATCACTCTGTTGTTTGTCCTGGAGTAAAACCAGAAAATACTTGACTTGCCAGCCCTGTACCTCCATTTTTCAAGAGCACTGGTCCTCAGCACACATTGCCGCAAAATGATGCTCTGTAATCAAGCCCCCTCTCAAAACACAGACCAGAGGCTTATATAGTCAATTATAATGTATTATACTCAAGATCATCAAAACCGATAAAATATCAATGAAGCAGCATATAGCAGTGTATATGGATTATATGACTCATGTGACACAACCTACCTATTACCTTACAGTAATTCACCAGACTCATCAGTTTTGGTATAAGATAATGCAGAGACAAAAGCAAGAATAGAATATATGTAACTTCTCACTTTTTCTACTGACACGCAATTGCCTAGAAAATACCATGAGGTTTAAATGCCACCCTCTTGTTTGTTGCAGTGTATTCTCATTGCAATGCGAAGCTACAATCTATTTCATACATTGGGATGTAAAATACCATATAAGTATATCTTCTGTAACCACATATATGAGGAAAATAAAGCAGGACCATCCATTACCTCATTAAGGCTCAGAATCAAAGTAAAGTTTTTTTCTATGAGCTAAATCCCCCATCACATACTAGGCGTCACCCCATGGTTTATATTTGGTGCTGGCACATGGTGTCTTGATTAATTGGAGATGTGCGCTTGTTCTTGTTAACTCATTCCATTTCTCGTATGTATGTATGTTTGCATGTATATATGTTTGCATGTATGTATGTGTCCTGTATGTATGTATGTGGTGTGATGTAGTGCTCGCCCGTCAGGATGGCTTTTTGCATGATTCAGATGGTTTTGGAAAGTGTGCTGGCTAGCAAGGGGAGAAAATGGAGCTCCATCAAGGTGGGGGTGATTTAGTCATACGTCTTCAGTCCCCCCGTGTGGCATGTTGCGGCATGTAGGGTGCCCCTTACGGGTACGGTATGGAATTTGAGTTTGTGAGACCAGGGACCATGGCATTACCACCATCAACATTTAAGAGTATGAGGGCTTGGGCAGCACTTCATTGAATATTTTCTGCAAGGGATGGATTCACTTTCTTCAGTCTTCAGTAAAAAGTTGCTACAAGGTTATCTTGGAGGTGGGTTCCTTGTGGGTGGGGTTGGTGTCCAGGCGTAATCAATGTGACTTGAAACATGGATAATGACTAGGGTTGTAATTTTATACTTTCATGTCTTTGCGAAAGGTTTAATGGCTTTTGCTTGCTCTGCTTGATAAATAGTAGGATTCTGTCTTGGTAGGGTAGATGTTCAAGTACATGCTGGATATCCAGGACCAGATGATGTGCAAGTAGCTTTAGACATGTAGTATATCTGAAGTGGAGGACACTGTCCAGTAGTTTTGCGTGTCATTGGTGTATTGGTGAATTTTGAAGCTGGTGTTAATGAGAAGATTCCCAAGGGGCTCATTTGGGAGACTGAAGATGATAGGGGCATGACTAGAATTCTTGGGAACTCTGCAAGAGACAGAAACGTCCTGCCCATGTAAATTCAATGTAGTTGGTTGGATAGGTAGAACGAAAACCAGTGAAAGACTTTTGTAGTTTCTCCCTTTTGAGACTTAGGATAGGATAGGATAGGGAGAAGTGTCAACATCCAGCTAAGAAGCAAATATCCAGGTTTTCAAAAGTTTGTAAAGACTGGAAGAGAGTCCAACTTGGAGATGGAAGAGGGCAAGGCGTTCCAGAGTTTGGTGGCTGCCACAGAAAAAGAGCGACTGCCCCATCTAGACCTGTGAAATCTAGGAGAAACTAGCGTTTTCTGTGAGGAAGATCTCAAGGTCCTTCCCGGTGTGTACCACTGAAAAATGGGTTTTAAATATGATGAGCCTTTGCTATGCATAGCATTCTATACTATATCAGGACCTTGAAGGAAATGTGCTTACTGATGGGGAGCCAATGCAAGGCTCTAATTCCTTCCCTGCCTGACTGATTCTACGGAATGTTAAGAATCAGCCTTGCCGCTGTGTTCTGTACCACCTGAAGCTTGTTCAGGGATACTGCGTTGATATTAAGGTACAGAGTGCTGCAGCAGTCCAGCCGGGAGGTGACCAGTGCAATGATAGTGGACCAATGCAGTTCAGATGGAATATGCCGCATCACCTTTCTTAGGGTTTTTAAAATGTAAAAACAGGTGCTGACTGTACAGCTGACCTGGGCATCTAAGGTCAGACCCTCGTCAAAAGTGACCCTCAGATTTTTTCTGTACTGACCGGGACAGGAAGGGGACCGCAGTCTGCAGGCCACCAGGCATTTGACCAGATAGAATTCTGAGGGCCAGAAACTAGCACCTAGTTTTTGTCCGCATTGATCTTTAATGAATTGTCCTTCATCCAGCATATAATGCTGGACAGACACTAAATAAACTTATGTGCGACCGATTGCAAATCATTTGTTATGGAAACAATGATTTGTGTGTTTTCTGCAAGAGCACCTGGAATCCGACATTTCTCACCAACTCAGCCAGAGGGGTCGTATAGAGGTTAAAAAGAGTGGGGCTAAGCGAGATAGGATAAGGCTGGAATGATCAATGAAGATGGATCTTCTGGCAATTGCATTGCACTTGTCTGAGGAGTGTTGAACGGGATGGTCAGCGAGTGAGGTGATCCAGTGATTATTCTTTTTAAAGAAGGATTTTCTTCTATTGGCAGCTTCACTGATGGAGTTGGTAGAGTACTTGGCTTTGGGTGATGTGGTGAGTTGTGGTGAGTTGAATGCATTATGCATGGACTGACTTCAGTAGTGTGAGGTCATCACAGGTACTGCTTTTCATTCATGTCCTTTCTGTCTGAGGTAGAAGCATTTGTCGTTGGAGAAGTTTTTGGAGTGGTCCCATGGGCCACTGCCCAATATTTAATGTTTCTAAACATTTTAGTTTTCTTTTTTTAAATGTTTTCAGAAATGGGTTGCATTAAAAAATGATATATATTGCGTTATTTAAAAGAAACCACAGACATGGTGGTCTGCTGATCCCAGCAGGCTTCCAGGGCTGTGACTGTAGCCAACCACAGTGGGACACCATTTACTACGTAACTCATTAATATTGATGAGGTAGGTTGAATTGTGAACCCTTGCGATTCTGTATCGTGAGAACCAACCATACATAGGTCAAAATGCAAAATTACTTGATGCATTCTTCTTACATGAGGCCCTAAATGCTTAATTAATATTTATTGCTACTAACCAAGTTAAGGGTACACAAATTACCAACTTCAGGATCAGTGAAGGCTGAGTTGGCCTTGCTAACATATAAATCCATTACTGCAAGGCACAGTACATATGACAGGTAAGCCTTTAACTCACTGAGCTGTCTTGCATAAGACACGATAGCATGCTCAAGTTTCACTGACACAACATTGATGTAAAAAGTATTGAAGTTAAAAATATCGACTAAAAAATATAGACAACAAAAATATTGACTCCTATACTTAAACAGGTAAGCACAAACATATTAACTCAAAAATATAAAGGTAGAAAATAGAGATGTAGAAAATATCGACGTTTATATAAATATAAAATAAAATAATATAAAATAATACGTATTAAATAAATTAAATATTACATATAATATTAACAAAATAAAATAAATGTAATATGCATTTTAATAAAATATAACAAATAAACTTAATACAAAATAAACATAAACACACAAACATAATAATTTATACATATATATTTACTTAAAAAAATAATAAAATATTATTTTTAATTTATGTTAAACGTTTAAAATAATATGAAAAAAAGTATATATTAATGATTTCAAATATAAAAAAACAAAACTCTATAATGAATTAAAACATTAAACTATTAGAAAAATATCTAAACTTACAATTCACAATACAATCAGTGTAAAAGTAGGGTAAGTTTTGGATAGCGGAGGAATTAAACTCACTATTCCAGTGAGTGCAACAGTATGGAAAGTGTTGTATAGCAGAGGGGTAAAAATTACTCCTTCCCACTCCAGTAAGAGCAACAGTAGGGAAAGTGTTGGATATCAAAGGGGAAAAAATTACTATTCTCACTCCATTGAGTGCAACAGTAGGAAAAGTGTTGGATAGTGGAGAGGTAAAAATTACTATTCCCACTCCAGTGAGTGAAACAGTAGGGAAAGCGCTGGATAGCTGTGGGGTAATAATGACTATTCCAAATCCAGTGAGTGCAACAGTAGGGAAAGTGTTGGATAGTGGAGGGGTATAATGTACTATTCCCACTCCAGTTAGAGCAATAGTAGGATAAGAATTGGATAGCGGAGGAGTAAAAATGTTGGTCAAACTCCAGTAAGTGCAACAGTAGGGAAAGTGTTGGATAGTGGAGGGGTAATAATTACTATTCCCACTCCAGTGAGTGCAGCAGTAAGGTAAGGTAATACTTTATTGTACAGTTAATAAAAACCATTCAAACCAACATCAATAAAAACAGTTTTGGATGTCTGTAGCAGCATGGAAAATTATATTAATACTGTGATAGGTTGTACAAAAACTACGATAAAAAAAATACTAAAATTAAAACTATTAAAAGAAGCAGGTAAGAAGGAAAATTGGCCCACTACTGAGTCACTTCTATTTTCCTCTTGAGGAGTTTTTGTATAGTTAGGGTGACCTACTTTCCCCTTCGAAGTGCGTTTAGCTATTGCAGTCCGTAGTCCATATGGGAGGCAAGACATTCTACTCCCCGTGAGCTCGTACTTTATGGTAATGTGTCCTGGTGTGCTCCTACGAGCCTGCTGTGCCTCAGTATAATCCGATTATTTTAGCCCCGAGGAAGCAGATAGTGCACTGGGTTCCATCAGCTTGGCTTTTTCTGTTTGTTCTTTCTTTTTGTTGAGTCCGGCTTCTGCAACTTCAATGTCTTTTACCAGTCGACAAGTCATTTGAACTTCATCACCCGAAAAACATGCCAGGACCGCTTGCCTGCAGGACCTGATCCCTTTTTGTTGAACAATGGTCTCAGAAGGTTCCGGCGCTCTTGCTGCAGCTCCATGCACATGGTAATGAGGTGTAAGATGTTTTCCTCGTCATTCCTGCAAAGGTGGCACTTTGCTGGCTTTGGGGGACGCAACCAAGGGGCCATATGGTCTGCAGAGGGCAATAGTCCTAGCTGGTATTTCAAAAAAGTCTCTTTTGTTTTTTTGGTTGAGCTGGTCTGAAGATATGTTTGTGGTCTAAGTTTGGTATAAGATTGTATAGTTAGCCAGCCGTGCGCTCGCTCCGTCAGTGAAGCTTTGTCCTGCCAGAGAGATTCTTTCCCGACAATGTTGTTTACTGCTTTTTTAAAGCCTGCTAGAGGCCCTTGTAGATCCCACAGTTGTCGCACGCCCAGTTGTTTTATTGGGTCCTCCAGGAAAAGCCTTGCCGGGCAGTTTTCTTTAATTTGCAGTTCATTCCAAAGGAGAGCGTTGAGTGTGTTTGCTTCTCCCCTGCTTATTTCATACCAGCTTTTTAGGTATGCTCCTTTACGCGCCAGCTCTTCCTTCGCCAACCGAGTCTAATCTCTGCCGGCGAAGTGTACCTTGGCAAGCCAAAGATCATGCGCAGCGCTCTTGTTACTGATCCATCTACTATTTCGGCGTCCCTTCCTCTCATCACTTCGCTTCCATAGGTGATAGATGGAATCAGTTTTGCTTGATTCAGCTTTATTAGAGGAACGAAATTTGTTCCAGCAATCTTATTTTTTAAGTTTCTTAGAGATACAGCAAATATCTGTATTTACTTGTGACGTCAAAACCAGGGTCAAAACGGACTCGATAATTCTCGCCTCGGTGCCAACTCTAACCAGGGAACACACTCGGCAACTCTGGGCATTAAGCTTGCCTCATCTCTACAACGGCCCCCCACAGACGCCGGGGATGCCTGGTTTCACCTTGGAGATACCCAGAAAGGGACCATCTCACAGGGAAAACCAGGACGGGTTCCCCAGCGGTCTTCAGCGCCAGGATACTCCTTGGAGTCGCAGTGCGCTTTACAAGTACACCCATATTTACATTTACATTTACGTCCAGCTTCCTTGTATCCATGAACCAGCTGGGCGTTGATTTCTTTTTGCTATGAGTAATGCACATGACTTTTGTTTTTTCTTGATTGATACTGAGTTTATTTATTTTAGAGTATTGCGAGGTGATATCTAACAGCCGCTGTAGGCTTGTCAGCGACCGGCTGATCGGCACCAAGTCGTCCGCGTAAAATAGATTGGACAGCTGGATGCCCCCTAGCTTTGGTGCATGGGAATTGTTTTCATTCAGCAAGACTGATAGTTCAGCCATAAAAAGGTTAAATAGGTTGGCGCAAGCACACATCCTTGGTTTACTCCTGTGCTTGTGGGGATCTTCTATGATAAGAAGTCCCCTGCTCCTAGTTTGACCTGGACCCAGGTATTGCTGTACAAGAAAATTAGTTGGTTCATCAGCAGTGATGCAATTTTCATTTTCTTTAGTTTTTGCCACAACATGTTTCTGTTTACATGATCGAAGGCGGCGCTATAATCAATATAGCACAAGTATAGAGGTTGTTTTGCCGCTAGAGCTGAATCAATCAAAAGCGATAAGGCTAATATGTTCGTGGTCGTCCGCATGTCTTTCCGAAAGCCGGTTTGGTTGTATGGGATTGCTGTCGCTTCTTCTACCCATGATGTTAGCTCCTGGAGTAGAAGGCCAGCGTAGTATTTTGCCTCATTATCGAGTACGGCTATAAGGCGATAGCTTCTTGGATCGTTCCTAGCTCCTTTTTTGAAAATTGGGGAGATAATTGCCCCCCTCCAGGATCGTTGGGTTGTTGAAGTCTGCAATATTTTTACAAACATTGGTTTGAAAACGACAGACCAATATTCTTGTTTGAATACGACTGGGGGTATGCCGTTTGGGCTGAGTGCTCCCTCGCGTCTCCATTTCGAGATTCTATTGCATATTTGTGAGTTCGTGATTAAGAATTCCTCATCACGTGCAGGGATTTCTTTATATGGAGGGTTCTGTGCTTCGGAACCGTTTTTAGGATTACATAATTCTTTCCACTTTTCTTGGGCATCATTAAAGTGTGTACCAAGAAAAGTTATCCAGGCCTCTTCAGTGGCATGGGATTCGATCCCCTGGCTTCGCTCACTGAGCAAACTGTTAATATTTTGCCAAAACTGAGCGCTGTTGTTCTTTTTGTGCATTGTGTAGGAGTTTTCCTCAAAAGAACTCATCAGCATCTTTTTTAAGTTGCCATATCAGTTTCCTGCGGCTGTCTTTTAGCTGTCTCAGCGCTGGCCAGGCGGCAGGGTCTGTCCTTACTCTTCGGAGAGTCTTGTTAATCTGGGTCTTTAACTTTTTTAGCCGGATGTTGTTTCTAAAGTTGTGATGGTTCTTGTATTTCAGGGCGTTGACCATTCCATCCGTCCTTGCGCTTTTGTTTGTTTCGGCTTTGTCTCTCAAGTTTTTTGTAAAGGCCTCCCAGCATATAATTGAAATTGAGGATGCTGATTGTGCCTCTCCTAAAGTTTGTTTCGCTTGCAGTAAGAGGCTTTGTGGATCATTAGTTTTACACTTTATCCGTCTTTCATTTGTTGAAAAATCTAGGCCTAATCTGTTGGCACCAGGGGGGCTTGGTGTTGTCGGTGCCTCGATCATGATTTCCTGAGGGAGGTGGTCGCTGTAATCCATCGCACCGATATGGAAATCTCTTACTCTTTGATACAGGCTGCGAGAGAAGAATGTAAAATCGATTGTAGACCTAGCCGTAGTGCTGTGAAATGTAGCGGATTGTGGTTGATCCTCTGGAAATCTGCAGTTGAGCGCTCGAAAGCCCAGCTCTTCTAGTTTTGCCAATAGACTCCTAGCTGTTTTCAAGCTTTTGCCTCCCGAGGTGCTGTCTTGGTGGCTTAGCTCCCAAGCAAAGGGGTCCTCGTCATCGATGCTTTCGGAAGCGGGTTGCTGAGCATATTTAAGTTAAAGTCCCCTGTAATGATCAAATTGTTCGTTTTCTCAGTTTATATTAGTTTTGCTAGTTCTTCCTTCAGCTGTTGTGCTCCCTTGATTTTTTCCCTGGGTGTAAATAGAGCTTTATTAGGGTTATGTCCTCTTTTTTGTTCTGCTCGCGGAATTTCAGTCGCAGTGCTTGCATTGCATTTGGAGGAGCTAGCTTGTAAGTCAAGGGTACTACTTCAACAATGGATTGTAGCGCGGTGTATGTGGCAAGACCTCCCTTCTTATGGCCAAACAATGAGCTCTGTATGGGCGGCAGAAAGTTTAAATTGTATCCCGACAATACTGGTGGAGTGTCGGACCAGGTTTCTTGCAGTGTAATGATGACAAATCTTTGCAAGTAGATGTTTAGTTCTGCGTCCGAAAATTTGTTTTTCTAGGCCGTTGATGTTCCAGGAGCACAGGCTGAGGGTGTTGGGCGTGTTGTTTGCTTTTGCATTGCTATGTCATGGTTTATGGCTTTGACATTTAGGGTTCTCGATAGCCAGCTCCAATTTTGCGAGGTTGGACTGCAATTTGCAGATAGTCTCTTATTAGACTGTTCTCGATGGGCTGAGTTCTCAGGTGTTTTACTCCGAGCCCCTCTTAGAACTGAGTTCAGATTTAGCTGCCCATTGAATTTTTTCCTTTGCTGGCTATCAAGTGCAGCAGTAGCGAAAGTTCTGGATAGGGAAGGGGTAAAATTACTATTCCCACACCAGTGATTGAGACAGAAGGGAAAGTGCTGGATAGCGGAGAGGTAAATATTACTATTGCCACTCCAGTGAGTTCAACATTAGGGAAATTGTGGGATAGCGGCGAAACAAAATTTACTATTCACACTCAGACAGTTAAAATTATGAATACAAAAACAAAAAAATATTAAACATATAAATAGAACACATAATATAATATCAATTACATATAACTAAAACCTAGAAATATTGTATAAAATAAAATAATACATACATAAAAAATTAAGAAATACATTTAAAACCCATAACACCACACCAATAACTAAACAATTCAACATTTTATTTACATTTATTCCCATAATTAGTACAATAATCAATTCAAGCAAATTATTAATAAACAAAACTAATAAACATTAATTGACTACACACTTTAACACTATAATATCCACAATACACACCTAAATTAAACTATAAAATAATAAGACACAATGAAAACTTGTTTTTAAATTAAATTCTATTACTAACGACTAATAATTAAATAATTTAAATGTATTTAATACCCACCCTTTACCCCATTAAATGTAAAAACAACACACACACAAATAAACAATTACCCAAAATAAATATCAAATAATTAACATTAATAAACCTCTTGGGTGCCCATGACGAGCTGAGCTCATCATGCAGCACGGTGGCGCTGTGCTGATGATGAGCTGAGCTCGTCATGACCGTTACGGAACGCCCACGTGGGGATAATTCCCCCGCTATGCTGGGCGTTCCATTGGAACGGGCGTGGTCATGACGAGCTCAGCTCGTCATCAGCACAGCGCCACCGTGCTGCATGACGAGCCAAGCTCATCATGAGCACCGCGGCACCGTGCGTGGCCCCCCTCCCCACGCGCTGCAGGGAAATTCGCCCCACGGCGAAGGGGTTAACAACTATGGGCCCCATTAGGATGTCGGGCGGATTGCCTCCGCCTGAGTGGCGGTGGCCACCGCCACCCTGGCGGAGGCAATCCGCCCGACATCCTTCCCTGCATTCCCCCCCGCCATATTACGATGGCGGAGGGGACCGCAGCGGTGGGAAACACCGCCCGCCTGTTTACCGCCCCGGTCGCCTGGCGGCCGGGGCGGATAAGTGATAACATGGTGGCGGTGTCTATCATACACCGCCAGCCATATTAGAATAGGCATCTGACAATGCCTTTCCGTGGCGGCAATGCCGCCACGGAAAGGCAGGCGGACTTCACTCTGGGGGCCCCCTGCGGGCCCCCAGAGTGCAGCACAGTAGGGGGGTGCACACAGGGGGGTACCTGTGGTACCCCCCTGCATTTGCATAATGAAAGCGGCAGGCACCGCACGCCGCCACGGAAAGGCAGGTGTACTTCACTCTGGGGGCCCCCTGCGGGCCCCCAGAGTGCAGCACAGTAGGGGGGTGCACACAGGGGGGTACCTATGGTACCCCCCTGCATTTGCATAATGAAAGCGGCAGGCACCGTGCGGTGCCTGCCGCTTTCGTCATGCAAATGCTGCAAAGCATTTTCAGCATTGTGGCGGGCGGTGCAGAGTGCACCGCCCGCCACAATGATGGGAATACAGGATGCGCCCGCCACTGTGGCGGGCGCATCCTAATGCTGCCAACGGGACCCCCGCCCTCATGGCGGCCGGTCCCTAGTACCGTGAGGATGGCGGGCGGGCAATGTCCGCCCGCCATCCTAATGGGGCCCTATGTATTCATTAATTAAACACAAATTACTTCCCACCCTTTACTCTTATAAACACCACAACACACACCTAAAAGTAACTACAAAAGTATCATAATTAATTACCAATTAATTAATTAAAATTAACAACCAATTAATAATTCATCAATAATAATAAAATACTATCCACCCTTTACACCTATAAACACCACAGCACACACCTAAAATTGATTACTTAAATTAATTACCAATTAATTAATTAAAATCAATTAACAATCAATTATTAATTCATCAATTGAAAATAAATTACTTCCCACCCTTCACACCTATAAACACCACAACACACACCTACAAGTAATTACACAACTACCATAATTATTTACCAATTAATTAATTGAAAATAAATAACAAGCAATTATTAATTAATAAATGAAAAATAAATTACTTCCCACACTTTACTCCTATAAGCACTACAACACACACCTAACATTATTAACACAACTACCATAATTAATTACCAATTAATTAATTAAAATTAAATAACAACCAATTATTAATTAATAAATTAATAATAAATTACTTCCCATCCTTTACGCTTATAAACACCACAACACATACCTACAATTAATTAAACAACTACCATGATTAATTACCAATTAATTAATTAAAATGAATTAACAACCAATTATTAATTCATAAATTAACAATAAATTACTTCCCACCCTTTACACCTATAAACACCACAACACACACCTAAAATTAATTACTCAACTGCTATAATTATATACAAATAATTAATCAAAATTATTTAACAACCAAATATTAATTAATTAATAATAAATTATTTAACACTATAACATCTCAATTAAACAAATATTAATAAATGAAAAATTATCAATACATTTAATATAATTACATTTCTTCCCACTCTAGTCCCACATAATCCCACAACCCGCTACAGAACCAAAAATGGAAAATTAACCTCTTAAGTGCTGCGCCTATACCAACGGCCGACGGCACCACTACCTCGGGAGTGCTGCCGTCGGCCGTTGGACGTTCCAACTGCACCTGCGCAATGGAACGTTCAGCACTGGAGCTGGACGTTCCAAAGCAGCTAAGGTGTTAAAATAAAAAAAATAATAACTACTAAAAGTTAACACATATATTAAAAATACAAATAAATACAGAATAAAACATACATCACATACATATAAAATATATATTAACATACATACAAAAACCGATATTTTTAACAACTATATTTTTGCAAATGATATTAAACACTTCGATATTTTTAAAATCGATATTACTTACCTTAAGTTGATATTCTTGACCACGATATTCTTGCAGTCGATATTTCTGACCCACGATATTAATGACTCGATATTTGTGCAACTCAATATTTTTTACTTGATAATCTATCTCTGCACCCTTGCTCGCTCTTTAAATCTGGTTTTATATTCTTTTCTTCTCATTTGACCAAATCATCAACATTGCTCCCCTTCTGATCCATGTTGTTGCACTTGCGAATTAAATTGGCAATAAATTGATGGTTTAATTAGGAAGTTTAGCCTATATCCTTGATCATTATTTTAATGCTTTAATTAATCTTTTCTGCCCAATTTTGTCACATGTTATGACCAACTAACATTCATAATGTACATGGGAGCTGATGGCTGAGGTGTGCCAAAGGCAAAAAGAAGGAGCAAGATAAATATAACATAGAGACTGTGGAATATCTGTAACTTCTAACTTTTTCTACTGACATACAATTGCCTAGAATATACCATGCTGACTAAATGGCACCCTATTGTTTGTTACACATGTTGAGAAACAAAATAGCAACAGTAAAGAAATATGATGTCCGTGTATTTGGACAAAATATCGAGTTGTAAATACTGGGAGTATCGAAATAGAAATATTGTGAAACAAAAATATTGTGATGAAGAAATATCGCTGTAAACATTTTTTTTTCAGGTAAGTAATATCGTTGTTAAGACTATTGTTGTTCCGAATATTGTTTTCAATAATCTAGTAGTAAAACATCATTTTATGTCCATGCTTTTTTTAAAGTAACATTGTCTTCCACTAATACCTGTTGAGACATTGTTGCATGCTATACATATTATCTACCGAGGTCTCAACTGAGTTTACCGGTACCCTCCTGTTGATTGTTTCTAAATATAACACAAATGGCAGCGTCCTATCATGCGCCAACACTTTATTGCTGTTAGAACATGCTTACATCCAATGTTATCATGGTCTATTGATGTATGTTAAGTAGATCGCTCATAAAGGGCATAATATCAATTTAAATTTTGAATTTTGATTAATGTTTAACATATATCACTGATCTGTATTGATTTCAACATGCTCTAAAGATGTGCATTGTTACACTGTAATTAGCCCATATAGGGTGCTAATAATGTTAGTGAATTAAATAACAGGCCTACTGAGACCATGGGTACTATGATAACATCAATATGAATAATAATACCAAAGTACATGGACTGCTATGTATCAGGTTAAATTACCGAGATGATTGAGATTGACAAACCGAGTCATGTTATAATATGGCGGTGCTACAAAGGCGCATTGTAGGGCATACCTGTTAGTCCTTTGTTGATGTTAATGAATGTGAGGCAACCAATCACTTGTATTGTATTAAATAATGCATCACACTGGGGCGCGCCAACATTGAGAAAGGCGTTTACCGAAATGCGTCTGTGTGACCCTTTTCTCCAATGAACATGGACAATCCTCTCCCGTAAGTGCTGGTCATCTGTACAGTGGACAGTTGGTGTGCTTCTTCTGCCCCCACACGCCCATTGGTAGTTGGTGAGCAAATGCCGGCAAAGCCCACCAGATGTATTAATTCAAAAATTGGCCAAGTAAGCGCTCAGTCAGGGGATCAGTTACCGAGCTTTAGATTTTATTACCAGTAACGCGTTTTGACTGACTCGCAGTCTTGTTCACACACCGGATTATTTCCAAATCACACATTTATATGCAGGTAATTCATCATACTACCAGAGTAGAGGAAACCAGGTACAAACTCCTGCACTATGCAGGAATAGATTGGGGTTTGAGCCATATCGGGAAACACAGGGACATTTTAGGTAAAGAGAAAGTTTCTTTATTTATTTCTAACATGAGAAACTGGTCAAGTGTATTTGCGCACTGCTTTACATTAGGAATTGAATATTACAAATTGAATATAATGTAAAATATATGTTTTTAATAATGATGTTACATTATATATATGTTTGTATATATAAACATACACACATATATATATGTTTATACAAGTATATATTTATATGCAGTATTAAATATTATTTGAATTTATTTAATTTACATTATATCCAATATTTAAGATTTACTATTTGAATATATATATATTCACTGAAAAAACCATAGGTTATAGACCATATATAGTTAGGAATTAGCATTTACAAAACCTTGAAAATTCACTGAAAAAACCATAGGTTATAGACCATATATAGTTAGGAATTAGCATTTAAAAAACCTTATTTTACTCACACAAAACCATTGAAATTCCATATATAGTTAGTTGTACTAACTATATATCGCGCACCCGCAATCCACTGCTGATCATGTCACATATTACATCATTCATGACATGGTCAGTGACATCACTGATGACATCACTGATGAAATCTCAAATGACATCACTGATGACATCACTGATGACATCTCAAATGACATCACTGATGACATCACTGATGACAACATCCAGTGACTGTATTTTTCTGTAAAGTTAAAATATGTCTTACATATTGAAGAATGAGTGGATGTATAAGTGTCTTGATGAAGGATTTAGTAGGGGCATGACTGACTGTATGAGTGACTGATTAAATGTGTCTCACTGAGTGCATGGGTTAGTGACTAAACTGTCTTAATTTGTGCATCATTATGTCTGTTGTTCTGTAAACTGCTGCATGTGTTGATCAGTAGCTATATGATTAACTATATGGGTTATTGATTGGTTGCCCAAGCATTTGTATGGGAGACTGAGTGTGTGTGTGGGTGGCTGGGAGGTGTATGACTCTCTGCATAGATGTGTGAGCAATTGATTCACTAGATGTATGGGTTCAAAAGTGCATGTGGAAACAGCTGTATGGGCGGTTGACTGTGTGCATGAGTGTATTGGTGAGTGAATGGATATCTCAGTGCTACATGTCAAAGTAAGTACATATGTAAAATACAGTACATGTGAGAGTTGACATATATAAATAACTGTGCATAACAGCCAGTGAATGTGTGAGTGGCTGTATGGATCATTGTGAACTTGTATCCAGGATTGTATAAGTGAGTAAATATGTTTTAGTATATGTTTGAATAAGTAAGGTGTGTATAACT
Organism: Lissotriton helveticus; assembly: GCF_964261635.1. Classification (NCBI taxonomy): domain Eukaryota; kingdom Metazoa; phylum Chordata; class Amphibia; order Caudata; family Salamandridae; genus Lissotriton; species Lissotriton helveticus. Next base: position 481,995,366 of record NC_136073.1, read on the forward strand.
GTATAGTTGAGGAAATGGAGGTGTGATTGATTCTTTGCATGACTGACTAGGTGTGTGAGTAACTCCATGGATGAGTGACAGTCTGTGAGTGTATGTTTATACTGAGTGTATCTAAGATTATATAAGAGTCTGAAGAGGTTCATCATAATATCACATGAATGATGTCATCAGTGATGTGATCAGTAATGTCAAATGAGATGTCATCAGTTATGTCATCAGTGATGTCATTTGAGATGTCATCAGTGATGTCATCAGTGATGTCAAATGAGATGTCATCAGTGATGTCATTTGAGATGTCATTTGAGATGTCGTCAGTGATGTCATCAGTGATGTCATTAGTGATGTCATTTGAGATGACATCAGTGATGTCATCAGTGATGTCATTTGAGATGACATCAGTGATGTCATCAGTGATGTCATTTGAGATGTCATCAGTGATGTCATTTGAGATGTCATCAGTGATGTCATCAGTGATGTCACTGACCATGTCATGAATGATGTAATATGTGACATGATCAGCAGTGGATTGCGGGTGCGCGATATATAGTTAGTACAACTAACTATATATGGAATTTCAATGGTTTTGTGTGAGTAAAATAAGGTTTTTTAAATGCTAATTCCTAACTATATATGGTCTATAACCTATGTTTTTTTCAGTGAATTTTCAAGGTTTTGTAAATGCTAATTCCTAACTATATATGGTCTATAACCTATGGTTTTTTCAGTGAATTTCATTGGTTTTTTAAAAGCTAATATCTGTAGCTGTAAAATGTATTCTTCTTTAAATCCAAAAATATATGTTATATGTTTATTAATAATTTTTTTTTTTAATATTTTTTTTTCTTCGCTCCCGGTTCGCGAACCGGGAAGCTTCCCGTTAGCTCAATTTGATGCCGCAACCCGGTCCGCGAACCGGTAAACGTTCCGTTTGCGCAACTGCCGCGTTAGAAATCAACATCGTGACGCGTCGCGGAAGCGCGACGTATCGCGTTGTCGCGTAATGCGTCTTATGACGCGCCGCGTTAGCGCACCCGGAAGTGCTCCGGTACGCGAACTGAGACGCGAAGCGCAGCTCCCCGGAAGCGATCAGAGGCGCGTCGCGAAAGCGCGACGTATCGCGTTGCCGCGTAATGCGTCTTATGACGCGCCGCGTTAGCGCACCCGGAAATGTTCCGGTACGCGAACTGAGACGCGAAGCGCAGCTCCCCGGAAGCGATCAGGGGCGTGTCGCGAAAGCGCGACGTATCGCATTGCCGCGTAATGCGTCTTATGACGCGCCGCGTTAGCGCACCCGGAAGTGCTCCGGAGCGCGAACCGAGGCGCGAAGCGCAGCGACCCGGAAGCGATCCGGGGCGCGTTCCGCAGCGCGTAACATAAGCGTAACAGGTCATGTGACTTGTTAATAAAACTTTTCATTGGTTCATTTCACTTTTGGTTTCATAATGATGTAAGGCTAGGTCAGGTGACCTAAAAATAACACTTTTCATTGGTTTAGAACTATTGTTTTTCCCAAATGATGAAATCCCCTCCTTCTTTCCTCACTCTGACTTTCATCTTTGTGAGAGGAAGACCTTTTTTGATAGTTCAGCAATGGCTTCATTGGTAGCTTCAGCTGGTGGACCCCCACCACCACCACCACCTCCTCATGGGAAGAGAGGACCACCTCCCCAGTTCATCAGCAACACAGAGGAGGAAGAGGATGAGCAAGAGGAAGAGGAGACAGAAGGACCACAGTTTTTAGAAGAGCAGCCCCGGGTTTCTCATCGGAAAACCAGTTTTATTTGGCAGTTTTTTTCGATCCCTGAAGGGCAGAAGAAAGTAAATGCCAGATATGTCACCTGCCTCATATGTAAGGAGAAGTTATCTAGAGGCACCTTAAAAAAATACAGCTTCGGTAACTACACCATGCATCGTCATATGAGCAGGTGGCATCCTTTAAACTACAGCCGGGCAGAGATGCGTGACCAGCAGGACAACCCAACAACTCCTGTGGCCAGGTCATCATCACAGATATCTTTGACACCAGCAGAGGCACGGGAAACCGTGCCAAACATTCAGGACAACTTTGTCCATATGAAGTTTACCTGCTTGTATTGTGGTGCATTACTGTCTTGTGGTAATATGAGTATTACCTTAATCAACCGAGTTTATGAAAATCACAATTGCCCTAAACGCCCCAGACAGTAATTTTTTTTTTTGCTCCTGTTGAGCCCTTTCCAATGCCTGTTTTTTGTTGTTTCCCCTCCATCAAAAACCAAAAAAACATAAAACTGTTCAAAAAATACAAAAAAAACTAAAAATGTTCAGAAAAATAAAAAAATATATAAAACAACAAAAACATTAAAAAAAAAGTTCTTTTCAGAACTACCTCCCCTTTAAAAAAAAATTGCTAGAATGTTTAGCACTCTGGCAAGCTCTATTTCTTTTGGTTCGCTTCCCCGTTCGCTTCCCGGTTCGCGAACCGGGAGCGAACCAAAATAAAAAAAAAAAAAAAAAAGAATAGTTAGTATAAGGGAAGTAAACAGAGAGTAATGTTAAAAGAAAGATAGCTATAGGGAGTAAACCAGAGATACTGTTTAATAGATCTATTTACAGAAGAAAAGATGGAAGAGGGTATAATTGTGAAAAACAAAATAAAAAAGGAAGTGAAAGAAAAAAAAGAGAGTAGAACAATAACAAAGAAGAGTTTCTTGGAGAATGTGAGTGAATGTTCAAAATAAGATTAAAACATGTGGAATAATAGAAAGAAAAAACAGAAAACAGAAATGAAAAAATAACAGAAAAAGATTAATTGAAACAGCAAAGAAATGTAAATAACATAGAGCCATATCATCAACATAGCCAATAAAAGTTTTGCAGCTTTTATCGGCAGAAATGTGTCGCTAAAGCCGCTTTTGCGGCAGAAAACTGCCGCTAAAACCACTTTTGCAGCAGTTTTCTGCCAATAAAAACAGCAATAATTTTATTGGCTGTGTTCATAATATGCTCCTTAGTGTGCTTCAACTACACAGAGAAAGCATTATGAACAAGTAGTGAAAGAGTGATCAGTCAAAGACACTAAGAGTAATAGAGACGGAGTGAGTGAACAAGAGTGAGGAACTATGAGAAGAGAGGGACTGAGAAAAAGAGTGGAAGGAGTTGAGTAAGTAGGTAATAGAGAAAGGAATGAGGAAAGTAGCAAAGGCAGGAAACTGAGGGTTAAAGAAATGAAGCTGTGGAACTAATAGTAGGTGAATGTGATAGAAATGTAACGAAAAGAGTACAAAACATTTACCTTATAATTGTCGTTAACTTACTCACTTTTTATTTTTATACTTTCAATCTGTGAAAGAGAGAACAAACATTTGAAAAATATTAAAACATGTATTTAAAAATTAGAAAAGACAAGGGAAAAGATTGAAGGACAAACAGTTTTTCAACAACTTTGACACTTACAGAAGCTTCTGCTTCTCCAGGCCCCCTACACAGTCCTAAAGATATACATTTTAAACTAACAGTATCTTGATGCAGATGAAGTGAGGCCTATCTTAAAACATGGTGCATCTTTTGCACTGCTGTTGTCTCACAAAAGTGTCGCAAGACACTAACATTTTAAATGATTGTTTCAGGATGCCAATAAGATGTGTCCTATCCAAAGGTTTGTTTGAGGTGAGGCCTACTCAGGGTTCCAAATGAAATTTCGAGTTGTTGAAGAGAACAGAGGACATAATACATGTGAAGGCCTACCAATGAAGTAAGTCATGTCCACTTCACTCTTGAACAAAGGCCAGACCTCTTCTGTGTCCGTGGACAGACCTAAAGTTCATCTGCACAATGTAATTCGTAAACTTAGGAAACACTGGTGATGTAATTGAAAAATGTGGAGTTTCTTTTCCTCATTTCACAATCACATCACCTGTGTTGCCTTTGGTTAGGTATCTCATAGTGCAGATGGAGTCTAGCATATCAAAGAGTACATAGAAGTTGAGCAGTATATACAACAATTTTGACATTTACAGAAGACTTAGCTTCTTATCTTGTTGGAGATGAAGTCAGGCCTGTCTTGCAACATGGTGCATCTTTTGCATCACTGCTGCATCGGTTTCATGTGGCACGGGTTTTTTACAGCATGACACATCTGCCTAGATGCATCAATTTGTAATTTTGTCGCCTCATAGCAAATCTTTTGCACCGCCGCTGCATCACAAAAGTGACGCACAGTGGTGCAAAAGAGGCATACACCTATCATAAATCTGTCCCTAACATTTGAAATGATTGATTCAGGATGACGATAAGGTGTGGCCTCTCCAGAGGTTTGTTTAAGGTGAGGCCTACTCAGGATTGCATATCAAATTTATGCTTGTTGAAGAATACAGAGGAGATAATACATGTGAAGGCCTACCAATGAAGTAAGTCATGTCCACTTCACTCTTGAACAAAGGCCAGACCTCTTCTGTGTCCGTGGACAGACCTAAACTTCATCTGCACAATGTCATTCGTAAACTTAGGAAACACAGGTGATGTAATTGAAAAATGTGGAGTTTCTTTTCCTCATTTCACAATCACATCACCTGTGTTGCCTTTGCTTAGGTATCTCATAGTGCAGATGTAGTCCAGCATATGAAACAGTACCCAGAAGTGCAGCACTGTATGCAACAACTTTGACACTTACTGAAGCCTCACCTTCTCCATGCCTCCTACACAGTTCTACATGTACATCATAAATGCAAACAGTACAGAATTAATTATACATGTTAAATGGTTTATTTTTGCTGTTCTCAGAATGTATCAAATTTCACTAAAAACAGTGACTTGAAGGTATTCATCATATAACAGCAGGAAAAAAAAAACACAATCAAAATGATTGTATTTAAAAAACCCATACAACATAACAAATCAGAATTCAGAACTCCTTAAAGTTAACTTACTTTCCATGACGTCGAAGGATGTCCTATGAACAGCTTACACTCTGTTGTGCTGTTATTACTTTCAGCCCGCCACTTTCTGAAAGAAAACCTCCATCGTTTTGAAAAATATGTTACATACAATAAATGACTTCTCGCTCTCTACCACACGTTTCCACAAGGCCAAATCATGTCAGAGCCATTTATAACTCTTGGAATTCTTGTAAGCCAATCCCGTCATGTTGTATTTCCGCAACTTTCAGAATTAAAATGTTGAAGATCATTTTCACAATCCTGGACTACTAATATCTTACCCTTCTTGCTCACTCATGTTCTACATTTCCTATGACACTGATACTGCTTATTATGAAGCAGACTTACACTACCTCTATGACTACTACAATTATTTAATTCTCTACATCACTTTTAATCACAAAGCAATATAAAACAGTAGACAGCATTGCAGACTTACATTCCCTCTACTCCATGTTTTGATTGGCTGCTTGAATTAGCTTATAAAAAGAAATAGTTTTTCTGAACTCATTCAAAGTGCACTTATTTTTCCATGACGTCCAGTGATATGGTAAGAAGTTATGTCTCTGTACTACACTTTTCCTCAAGGCCAAATCGTGTAGGAGCCATTAGAACTTCTTGAAATTCCTCAGAGCACATCCCGAGATTCTTTCCCTAAAATTTTGGTTTTAAAAACACCAGGTAAGAATTTTTAAGGTCATACGGCAATTTTTTTTTGAAAATTAAAACAGAATCGTTGCAGAATGACCAGCCATTTCTAGACTTTAAATAAGCTGTCTAATGTCCTGATGTTATTGAAGGACCGTCATGATATATAATTGCTACAGTTACAAAAGTCCTTCCTGATATTGACAACTGTGAAGCCACAACATTTTTAATTAAAGTTGTCAATTTTGTTCCATCAGGCCTACATCCTTGGAACATTAAAATGACATACTGGCCATATGTTCGTATAAATAATGTTGACATCATTTCAGATTTACATTGGCTACATTCCATGTTGTGATCAGCTGCTTTTACTAGCTTATTAAAGGAGACTGATTTACTGTCTGGCAAAGTTAAATATATAAATCTTTCTGAGTCTACACTAGTAGTACTTGATACCCTACAGTTCTCGCAGTCATGCTGCCATTGATAAGAAAGCCCAAACAGGTGATCTACATCTACACCTTCAGCATGCAATACATCAAGCATATGCATTAAAAACTCCTGACAATCTTGCTGAATATTTTGAGAGAATTGTGTTTGGCCTGAACATCTGTCTAACAGATTTCGAATTTCAGACACACTTTCTATTTTTGTTCTATCAGTGCTACATTTCTCTAACACAGAATTTAACAAACTGCATAATCTTTGATCAGAATTGACCACAATCTCTTCTTTTACATTTTCTAGAGAAAACAAAACATTAACCACTACATTAGCATAGCAGTTTACACCAGAAGTGTTTTAAAATTGAAAACCAACAACATCTTCAACAGAATCCTTTTTGTTTCTGCTTATAATTTCAGGTTCATCGACTTTTCGTCTTTTTGCTACAACCTCCCCAGTATTGGTCACATTTCTTCGTTTCCGGCCTACCACACGTTTCTCAAACAAAGGATATTGAGGCAAATGTGGCGCATACTCTCTTCTCAACCTATTGTATTCCTTAACACAATCTAGATCCGCACAAATGTTTGTGACATCACACTCAATCAAGTACAATCCCGATAAAGTTCTAACTCTTGACAATGCCACATATGCCATACCCTCCTTGAACACAGAACTGCCAATATTCACCAATCCACTGTCTACACTTAAACCTTGCGATTTATGGATTGTCACCGCATATGCCAAGCAAACAGGAAACTGCTTACGGCGAACATATAAGTCTTTTACAAGCAAAAATCTAGCAGAACAACGACCAATTAGCTGTACTTCCTCAATGCCATCAAATTTAATTTTTAAAAATTCAATTCCATCTCTATTTCTGTATTTCACAAAATCAACAACATTACCCATTGATCCATTTACCAGACCTCTTTCAACATGTAAATTCCTTCTTAAAATTATACGGCAGTTCAAGCACACATTCAGACTCTTTTCAAAACCTGCAGTTTTAGATATAGTCTTCTCTAATGAATCCAATTTTGATTTCAAATTCTCAGACAAAATAATTGTTGATCCCATATGCTCTACTCTGTCAATAGCTTCCAGTTTCACAATCTCTTGCTTTTCTAAATTCAACATTTTGTTGTTGAAGATGGCACATTCTGCAAGAGTTGGCATCAAACATATTCCAGATTTCTTCTCAGTAATTTTCTGAAAAATATTCTCAGCCACAACATCTTGTTCTGGATATAAATTTGACAGTAATCGTGCATGTAAAGCTTCTTTCCCATGCTCGGTCACTTTTCCTATTCTAACATCTTGTAGAATATTCTTGTAAACTTCATCCTTCGCCTGACGCATATTTTCATGCAGTTCAGCATAATTGAAGTTTAACCATATATTGACGTTGCCAATGCTCCCTAGGCACTTCCTGGTATCTTCATGCGTGAGCATTTTGAACACAGGTTGCCCTTTCACTGGTGTCAGCTGCAGAAGATCTCCGAAAACAATGATGTGTTTGCCACCAAATAACACATCATACTCTGTTTTGAGAACTTCTTGCATTCTCAAATGCACAAAGGCAAGCATGACATTGGAAACCATGCTTACTTCGTCAATGATAAGAAGTTTCATTTTCCTCAAGATTCTTGAAACTTCACAACAAGCATCTCCAGATAGCTTGTGATATTGTAATTTGTTGTCATGCTCCACTGGCAGCATCAGTAAACGATGTAAAGTAATCCCTTTAATGTTATGTGCTGCCAGTCCAGTTGGAGCGGAGACAACACAAGACAGTGATGACTCAGTCCTTTCCTGCAAATAACATGAAATTGCTTTAATAAGGAAACTTTTTCCAGTTCCCGCTTCTCCACTCACGTACAGTCGGACAGGCTTCAACGACGTACATGAGCACTCTTTCTTCTCATGACTTAATCCATGATCAATTTGCATGGTAACTTCGTCATATATTTTCCTCTGCTCAACGTTGAGTTGTCTTTCCAACTCTTCTAAGTTAACCGCATCCTCCTGAGCATGTGCCATGGCTCTTTCCACTTCATTCATAGCAGTGGCAGCTTCATTTTCGATAACAGGTCCTCCTAGTGGATCCTGACTCAATGAAGCAGAACTCTGACTGTCCTGAGAACTGTCTCTGGCAATCTCGGCTGCAATCGTTGCTTCCTGCTCGATTTCCACATTCAACATTTCTACATATTTGGGAAAAGCAGGACATTCGATGGTCTCCTTGGCGGCAGTGAAAGAGTCTTCGTAACAGAGGAAATCTCCAAGCAGTTCCTCTTCTGCACGCCAAGGCTTGAAAAGTTGCAAAAGTGCTAAATAGAAAAACTCCTTTTTTTCAGGAGATTCGCCACTCAATTTTCGATGGTTTACCAAGTGGCATTTTCTTTGCTTGACCAGACATCCCTCACTTCCAATTACAGCATACACTCCTTTCTCAGTATCTTCTTTGATGTTCCTCTTGAATATGTAATTTTGAAGAACCTCATACAGACAAACATTCTCGAGGTGACTGCTTCGATTTGGATAATATGTATCCAACATGTTGCTCTTCAAAATGTCGGTACTGTTTGGCTCCTTTTCCGCCAAATACTCAATTTCCCGCACAGGTTTCAGAACTCGATTACGCGTTGCAGCAAGACCAAGACTCGCCCAAACGATACTCCTAGATTTGGCATAGAGACTTGCTGAAGACAACCGGTCAGAACATTCGTAAGCTCCGATTTCTCGATGCGACAACATCTTCAGACTGAAACTGTACAACTTCTTACTGAGGCTCTTTTCATGGGAAATGTCCTCCCACATATCCTTCAATTCTGTCTTCTCTTTTTTGGTGATGTAAGATGTCACATACCGAGCCACAGCCATACAGTTATCAGCCACAAACTGTATATCCATGTTAGCATTCCACATGGACAAAATCACCGGGTTGTAGTCGTTGATGTACTTGGACTCTTTGTTCCTCTTCAAATTGTATGTGTTTTTAGGTGATTTCTTCATCACATTATGTCGCAGCGAAGACATCAAACTGTTTACTCTTCCTTTAGAAATCACCGGTCGTGGAAAGCCGAAACGACATTTGGTGTAGAACTTGTCCTTGTTTCGGAATTTATGACGACAGTACTTTCCACAACGATGGCTTTGGAAACGTAGAACTTTTTCTCTTAGGCTTTTCTTCTCCTTTGCGTTTGGAACAGCACACGTAGAATACTGTTGTATGAAACTCATCACTGAGTCTTCTGGATCTGTTCCAAATTTAGGTGCATCCTTGATCCACAACAGCATATGTATGTGAGGAGCACCTCTTGCTTGGTACTCCTTTCTCCAGAAGAAATCCAACACCTCTCCAAGAGGTGGATTCTTCTTATTCATGATGAAAGACGTCATAGCTTCAAATCTATGATTGAAGTACCGGCATACATTGACTGGATCCAAAGAGCACAGTTCTCCGGGTGTCTTGAATTCGATGTTTTCGATGTTTCCATTTGCCTCTCGTAGAAATTCAAGTAAGTCTTCCCAGCCATACTCGGCACAGCTCAGAGTGAGGAACCATGTGGGAGTTCCTAAGTTCCTCAGCATACATTTTAAATCACCATGACGACGGTACCAGTACTCATTAGTACCACGCTGACACGCCATGAGATTAATCAGGTGAGAATCCAAAATACTATCTTGGACATTGACTTTATCCATAAAGTCACTTGCCGAGATGTTTTGCATGTGTATACCACTTTTCAAGATGTGGTTCACTGCATATGACAGTCCAGACAGATCGCTTTCAAACAGGAGATGAAACAAATAGGGAATACATTGTCGAAACCTAGCATCTCCTGCATACAATCGCAAAGTCCGGTATTCAGAAGCAGGAATTTGATGAGGTCGCTCATCATATCTTCCTCCCTGACCTGTTGGAAAAAGCTGTGGGAAACACCGAGCTTCCAAACTTTCCTCCCAAACACTAATGGGACTCCCTTTGGCTTGTTTCATTTGAAACAACTCAATAGCATTCCCCATGACTTCCTTGGAATGCAAAGGATGAACACTATAATGTTCATATATTTCTTCACTAGTAGAGGGTTCTACTTTCTCAATTTGACCAGCACACAAATCGCTATCCTCTTCCTCACTTACTTCCTCTTCTGCAACATATATATTCTTATAGTACTTATTATTTTTTTTCAAGTACAATGTTGCCTTTTTGACTTTTTTCTAACATTCACTAAATCTTGCCATATTTTCTTATTCTTTGTCGGAACCCCATTAACTAAGATAACCAGAGGGTCCTCTTCCACTTTTTCTACTCCAATTGTGTTAATGTTTTTCTTCAAATCTAGAGGCAAATAAACAACTCTTCCCTTTAATCCTCTCTGTAAATCTGATGGAGGCAATTTCCCTGTCTTTGGCTCCATTCTTACAATAGCCTGAAAGGGATGGATACTTTGAATCAAAATAGATTCATAAGTATTTAAATCCTTCAATTCAGAAGGAATCTCAACCAATTCCAGATTATTATGAACTGCTCTAGCAGGCATCTGGTTTTGATTTAATTTGCTACAACAATAAGTACACACACGTTGATCCGATCCCAAATCAAAACAATTTTCTACCATCAAATATGTTGTGAAATCCTTCCATTCACTATTATTTTCCCTTTCACTTTTTGCATATAAATCCACTAACTTAGTCTGATTCTTATAATAAGTGCGTCGAGAACACACACAAGTGAAATTAGGCCTCTCACTTGATTTCACCTGAAACGTCGCAATTTCCCTCTGAAAATTATCTGTACTGGAAACCTGTACACTATCTTCCACATTACCCTCTTCTTCTTGGTCAATTTCAACATTCTCCTCTTTACTTCCAAAGTAACAAAACTCAATTTCTGCACAAATATTCTTCACATCTATTTCAGAACCATGCAAAAGAGCATCGCATAATTGTTTAAGCATAATTGCTGGACTCTTAGCATAATACAACATTCTAACTAATTTCCTCACTTTATTATGATGCACTGCTAGCATCCTGAAATGATGAAAAACACTCTGGCATACTCTCCTGGAAAGACAAGCCAGTGAATGACCATGCAAACCTGTCACTTCTCTCACTCTGCAAGGATCTAATTCTTGCAACAACTTCATTTTCTGCTTCAAACTTTTCTTATTAAATGTCCGTACAAAATCACAAAGCAAATTGATGGAATCCTGTCGCACACTGCAAATACTACTACACTTCCAGGTGTACACAGGACCCTTAGGACGTCTTCCTAAAACCTCATTACCTAACACCTCTTCTGTCTCTGTTGTCACAAGTTTTTCTTTTTCAACTGGACAACCATCTTTCACTTCATAAGCTCGACCACTGGTGTCAACTGCATGCACCAAATCATTATCCTGGAAATAACTCTCCTCATTAAAAAATGCCTCACAACTTGAACTATGCATCCATTCTCCGGAAAAAACTTCACAAAAATTACTACGATTAACTATTCTCTTCCATCTACTATTTCTTTTGAAATCATAAATTGCCTTGTTTAGCTTCCTAATTCTATTGATTATCAAAATAAATAACTTACGTTTAATTTCAAAGGCCTGATCAATAACTTTCTCAACTTTTTTTTTTCTCTTATAAAAAACCACTTTCTGTTGACCTTTCTTAATATTTTTTAACAAATTGCCAATTATCCTGTTGCGGAACATTCGTTTACGAATCTCCCTAAACTGTTGTTTCCTTCTACTATCATGCACAGGGTTATCTCTTGCTCTAGCAGTAACATTATTGATTGGCCTTTCCTTTCCGTTTAAAATGCTTCTCTTTTTCTGGACTGAAACATTTTTTGTAGTAATATTTTTTTTACTACAAATATTTCTTATAAATGTTTTTGTGCTCTTACCCGGTGCTTTCTTGGTGACTTGACAAGTTTTTTTGTTAGAGGACTGCTGCAGTATATCATGTACCTGCTGTCTTTGACGTTTTGCAGCCTTTCTAAGTCTTTCTTTAGTTGGCATGCTGAAATCTTGAAATGATCTGCAGTTGAATCTGTGGTAAAATATAATAAAAAATGTTATTAACCACTATTACCAAACAGTAAATCAATAACAGTCATCAAAAACTTAACACACTACTTGACATTTTTAGTGCTTGGCAAATTTAGAATACAGAAATAGCAGAAAAGAAATGGAATTCATATTCATTTTACCTGTGCTGTTTTATATGTGAATCTGATCTAATTTTATGAGCATATTTTAATATTTTATTGAAGACACTACACATAACCTGTTTTTGAAGGTGTCTTTATTTTTAAATGAAACGGTTTACATTTTTACTTTTCATTTATTATAAATTTTTAAAAATAAATGTTTATAGTTCCATAGGCTCAAGCACGTCAGCTTCTCACCCTATGTCATACAATTCTGACAAATCTGCATCCTCATCATGTTCTTCTTCATCCTCAGGATTTAAATCATCCAAGGGATCTACTTCCACTGATGTTTCAATTACGAGTTCAATTATGAGGTCGAGATCAACTGATTGCTGATTGTCGCTCATGTTGATGTTGTCGTTATCTTTAAAGAAAGAGAACAACAATGAGATGTTGCAGAGTAAGGCACAAATCTCAGAGACTATAGTAGTAAAATTGTTTAACAAGAGTAACATTTTGCAGCTATTATTTAGCCATGACCAGCGATGCTGAGGAGGTAAGGCCTATGTCCAAGTTTTCAGTGAACAGGACTCATCTCTTCTTAACCTTGGATAAGCCTCACCAACTCTGTGTCCCCTGCTCATACTTAAATGTAAAGTGGCAGATTTATGTTAACTGACGCATTCCCAGGGATGCACCAGTTAATGTGCACCGCTGCTCTGCCACCCATGGTGTGCCGCATTTACAATGTGGAGCACCATTGAGTGAAAACAGCACAGATGCGTCACGCATCTGTGCCGCAAAAGCAGCACATTGCAGGAATCACGTCGTAAGCGCAACATGTCTACTGCAATGCACAGGAGCAAGCCACACATTGCATGGTGCATCACTCCTTATGCCTGTTTCAAACAGGCGTAATGATTTGATTCAGCAATGCTATAAAGCTGAGTCAGTGAAATCTTCTAAATTTCACTGTGTTAGTTTTACAGGGCTTTCTTGCAAATTAATGCATACCTTGCAACAAAACACCTATATGAAAACTGATGCAGGTTTCATGTGGCACAGGACTTTACAGCATGACACATCTGCCTAGATGCATCAATTTTTAAATATGTCGCCACATAGCAAATCTTTTGCACCGCCGCTGCGTCACAAAAGTGACGCACAGCGGCACAAAAGAGGCACACGGCTATCATAAATCTGTCCCTAACATGTTAAATGATTGATTCAGGATGACGATAAGGTGTGGCCTATCCAGAGGTTTGTTTAAGGTGAGGCCTAATCAGGGTTGCAGATTAAATGGAGATGGGGCACCCCTGAGCCTTGCTGGAGCTGCAGGGCACTTGCGATGCAGCTCCAGCAATGCGCCACCTTTACGGCACAGATGCGTCACGCATCTGTGCTGTTTTTGCCCCATGGTGCGCCGCATTGTAAATGCAGCGCACCATGGGTGGCGGAACAGCGGCGCAGGATGACTGGCACATCCCTGGGGATGCACCAGTCATCATAAATCTATCCCTAAGCTTCTTATCTTGTTGGAGATGAAGTGAGGCCTGTCTTGCAACATGGTCCATCTTTTGCATCACTGCTGCATCGGTTTCATGTGGCACGGTTTTTTTACAGCATGACACATCTGCCTAGATGCATCAATTTGTAATTTTGTCGCCACATAGCAAATCTTTTGCACCGCCACTGCGTCACAAAAGTGACGCACAGTGGCGCAAAAGAGGCATACACCTATCATAAATCTGTCCCAAGCATTTTAAATGATTAATTCAGGATGACGATAAGGTGTGGCCTATCCAGAGGTTTGTTTAAGGTGAGGCCTACCTACATTCATGGGGAAATGAATTAAAATGTTCTTAAGACACATGAAAGCGTTTTTTTAAAGCCTTTGCAGCATTTTTGGGTCACTTTTAACATGGCTATGTAAATTAAACAATCAAAATCTAAATTTGCCAAGCACAGGTGGGAGCATATTTACAAGGAATTTGCACCACGGGGAAAGGTCTTACATTAAAATGGAAAAATGACATCAGAGACACTCAAATGCCTTATAAAGAAGCATACACCATTATGTCCTTCTCATAAATGTTAAAAGCATTCCTTTTCCTCAAAAACGATTTTCAAGTCTTAATTTGAAAACACTGCACATGGGGAAATGACTTAAAATGTCCTTAAGACACATGAAAGCGTTTTTTGATTGCCTTTGCAGCATTTTTGGGTCACTTTTAACATGGCTATGTAACTCAAACTATCAAAATGTAAATTTGCCAAGCACAGGTGGGAGCATATTTACAAGGAATTTGCACCACGGGGAAAGGTCTTACATTAAAATGGAAAAATGACATCAGAGACACTCAAATGCCTTATAAAGAAGCATACACCATTATGTCCTTCTCATAAATGTTAAAAGCATTCCTTTTCCTCAAAAACGATTTTCAAGTCTTAATTTGAAACCACTGCACATGGGGAAATGACTTAAAATGTCCTTAAGACACATGAAAGCGTTTTTTGATTGCCTTTGCAGCATTTTTGGGTCACTTTTAACATGGCTATGTAACTCAAACTATCAAAATGTAAATTTGCCAAGCACAGGTGGGAGCATATTTACAAGGAATTTGCACCACGGGGAAAGGTCTTACATTAAAATGGAAAAACAACATCGGAGACACTCAAATGCCTTATAAAGAAGCATACACCATTATGTCCTTCTCATAAATGTTAAAAGCATTCCTTTTCCTCAAAAACGATTTTCAAGTCTTAATTTGAAAACATTGCACATGGGGAAATGACTTAAAATGTCCTTAAGACACATGAAAGCGTTTTTTGATTGCCTTTGCAGCATTTTTGGGTCACTTTTAACATGGCTATGTAACTCAAACTATCAAAATGTAAATTTGCCAAGCACAGGTGGGAGCATATTTACAAGGAATTTGCACCACGGGGAAAGGTCTTACATTAAAATGGGAAAAATAACATCAGAGACACTCAAATGCCTTATAAAGAAGCATACACCATTATGTCCTTCTCATAAATGTTAAAAGCATTCCTTTACCTCAAAAACGATTTTCAAGTCATAATTTGAAAACACTGCACATGGGGAAATGACTGAAAATGTCCTTAAGACACGTGGAAGCGTTTTTTGATTGCCTTTGCAGCATTTTAGGGTCACTTTTAACACGGCTATGTAACTCAAACATTCAAAATCTAAATTTGCCAAGCACAGGTGGGAGCATATTTACAAGGAATTTGCACCACGGGGAAAGGTCTTACATTAAAATGGGAAAAATAACATCAGAGACACTCAAATGCCTTATAAAGAAGCATACACCATTATGTCCTTCTCATAAATGTTAAAAGCATTCCTTTTCCTCAAAAACGATTTTCAAGTCATAATTTGAAAACACTGCACAGCTCCTATGCACAAAAACACCCTGTCAGTACTAATACTTCACATTTTCTCCAATTACAATTTCTCAAAGAAACAAAATCTATTTGTAAAACACTTGAGGCAAAGCAACATTTTAAAAACACAACTTTCTTCATAATTTTCTCCTTAAAGCACACTATTCTCTATCTAAATTAAATAAATCTTTTCTCACCTTAGCAAATACTTTATGAGTTTCAAAACAGTCTCAGAAACACACCACTTTGTCTTTAGCAGAGCAAACGGTATGCACTCCAGAATCTGCAGCTATCAAAAGCACAGAAATGCTGTAATTCTTCACACATATCTCTCATGTCACCCAATCAAAACTCTTCCCTCACTTTTTTCAAATCAAAACCCTTCCCCCCTCTGCCCTCTCTGCCTTTTTTGCATAGCAACCACCTCTTGGAAGACCTCTGGTGTTTGCAAGTTCACACAACAATGTTTCAATTGAACTCTGAACTCTCAGTGCACCTGCATATCCAGTGCAATCTTTCATTTAATGATTTTTTCTTGACCATTCAAAATACATCTTTCAAAGAACTCATCCATGCACCCTAACTTTCTGTTTTCAGCAATCAAAATCCACCAATCACTGTTACTGCTTCATTAACACAGAAACTCCACAGTTTTTTTCATTTTAAACTCTTATTTTTTCAACTGCCATTTCATTGCCACACTTCATCTGACTGCAGCAGAACCTTCTCTCACCATGTTTTCTGTCTGGATTGTTGGACATAGTTACATCTACTGGGCTCAGAGGTATGCTGATAACAGAAATTTACCTAACCTCAATTTACAAGATGTGGAAATTAAGTGGTTTGGCCACAGAGGATTAAAATGTCACCAATTGATACCATTGGTGAAAACCTTTATGCATTTGCCAAAACCTGACCTGTTAATTGTGCACTATGGAGGTAATGACTTGGGCACTTTGACTGGGGTAGGTCTGGAAATGCTTTTAAAGGACACCTTTGAGCAATTAATGGCACTTTTTCCTCAGACTGCCTTGGTATATTCAAATATATGCCAAAGACAGAAATGGAGGTGGTCGAACCAATTTTGTCCACAAATTGAGAAGTCGAGGAAGCATGTAAACAAATCTGTTTCAGCTTACATGAGAGACCATGGAATGGGCTCCGTGTACAACAATAACTTGCGTTACTACATGCAAGATATCTACAGAGGAGATGGAGTTCACTTCTCAGATGAGGGCAACAGAATTTTCATTCTGAATTTAAGACTGTGCATTGGTACCTACTTATAAGTACCTAAATGTACCATAAACCCAAAAGCTCTTCTCAGAGCTACCCTACATCTGATCACTCACAATTATTATTTTACTCTAACTTTTTTCACTAATTTTCAACAAAGTACGCTCCCCGGGGCGCTACCCGGTACGCGGACCAGAAGCTAACCTCGCGAAATTTTTAAAAAAAATTGTTTTTTTTCGCACATATGGGCCTCCTCAGCCACCCTCAGAAAACCTAGGGGGTCAAGATAAGTCTACCGTGCCCCCTTCTACCCATTCTGAACATTAGTTGCCCTCCATCTTGTATCTTAATTCGACCGAAACACAAAATGGTGGACTCCCTGTAATGCTTCAGGTTCGCGTACCGGGGCGCTCGCCAGTTCGCGTACCGGGGCGCTCCCCGGGTAGCGCTCCATCAAAAAAGGTGGGAAAGTAATTTACAGAAAAACGACTGGAGACACTTTCACCAAATATAGATTAGCTCATACTACATACCAATCCCTATCATTTTCACAAATTTGATTGAAATTCCATTTAGCCATTTAGCCTGTAGACCTCTCTAAATACCGTGAGGTAAATTACTTCACAAAACACATCTGAAGTGTTGGAATTGACAACCAATGAAAATGTTACTTTCATTTTCTACTTTTTTTACCTGACATTTGATTGGTTATATACCTGAATATATATAAAGGAAGAGAAGGAAACACAGCCATTTTGACTACTACTTCCTGGTGTACATTTCAATTGGATTTTCACTAATCACTTCAACTTCTTTGTAAAGGTAAGTTGTTATTTTAAAAACTGAAGTATATTGTGCACTATCAGTTAATATGGTAAACTTTTTCTGATAGTTATATACTATCCCTCTGTAGTAGTTATAGATTTAGATAGACTTCTCTGTTATAGTTATGGATGGAGTTAGGTTTCTCTTGTATAATTATGAATTTACTTATGTTAAATCACATACACTTTTTTATATTCCTACTTCCACTCTGATACTATACACTGCCCAAAGATAAATTCACTGATAAAAACTGCCTATCTAAAATTAATCCCAACAGTGCCCTATCTCTACTAATATATATTTTTTTTATCCAAATTTCAGGCAACATGGAAGGCGAACAGAAAGTTTCATTTCAAATTGTCCTGCAAGAGAGCAGCCAAGAATTAATTGATCCAAATTATATAGAATTATGGATAAAACTTGGGACCAAAAACTACTGCAATGTGTGCAAGCAGTAGATGACCTCCTTCAAAATGAGGACATTTTACACACTCAGAGATTACAAGCTATGTTCAATGAAAATGACGACATTTCAGACAGTGAAATGTTAGAAATGTTATTAAATTTTGAAACACAATCACAATAATAAATAATTGCTTAAAAAATAAAGAAATTAAGAAATAATCAACAAAACCAACAATCAATTAACATACAGTATTTTAAAAGTCTATCATTCTTTTTTCCTTATAGTACGCTCCCCAGAACGCTTCCCGGTTCGCGGACCGGGCGCTCCCCACGCAAAAAAACCATTTTTTTTTTTTTTTGCACTGCGGGGCCCTTTTAAAGCCTCCACATCAAACCTAGGGGGTCAGGGAGGATCTACTATGCCCCCTTATGGTCATTTCCCCCTTTGTTTTGGCCTCCTCTTGTCTCTCGATCCTACCGAGAGACAAGATGGCGGCCGCTCCGGACTGTTTAGAATGTTGACAGACACCGGAGAGCCAATCAGCTTCGCTACGCGAAGTTCCGTTACGCGTCAGGTACGCGAACCGGAGCGCTGCCTGGAGCGCGCTTACAGATATATATCTTTTTTTGAACGTTAATTTCTCAAAATCCACTGGAGCACATATATTGAGACCTAGCAAAGGCACATCGGGCTAACAGTCCCTACAATTTTGCCAAGTTTCGTGCAAATCCATTCAGCCGTTCGGCCTAAAAGTGAGGCCAACCGCCCTATGGAAATTAACATGGGAAAAACACGTTTTGGGACCCCCCTTTTTTCTCGGCCACCCCTTGACGAACCCCCCCCAAATTTTTTTTTTTTTTGCACTGCGGGGCCCTTTTAAAGCCTCCACATCAAACCTAGGGGGTCAGGGAGGATCTACTATGCCCCCTTATGTTCATTTCCCCCTTTGTTTTGGCCTCCTCTTGTCTCTCGATCCTACCGAGAGACAAGATGGCGGCCGCTCCGGACTGTTTAGAATGTTGACAGACACCGGAGAGCCAATCAGCTTCGCTACGCGAAGTTCCGTTACGCGTCAGGTACGCGAACCGGAGCGCTGCCTGGAGCGCGCTTACAGATATATATCTTTTTTTGAACGTTAATTTCTCAAAATCCACTGGAGCACATATATTGAGACCTAGCAAAGGCACATCGGGCTAACAGTCCCTACAATTTTGCCAAGTTTCGTGCAAATCCATTCAGCCGTTCGGCCTAAAAGTGAGGCCAACCGCCCTATGGAAATTAACATGGGAAAAACACGTTTTGGGACCCCCCTTTTTTCTCGGCCACCCCTTGACGAACCCCCCCCAAATTTCAAGGGGCTGCTCAGGAACAAAATGTTCCATTTTCCTGAAAATTTCAGCCAATTCCGTCCACAAACGCCAAAGTTATTAGACATAGAATTTTCAAAAATCCCATAGGGAAAAAATCCTAACTATATATACCTACTGGCGACCGCCAGTAGGTAATATATATATATATATATATATATATATATATATATATATATATATATATATATATATATATATATATATATATATATATATATATATATACGTATTAAAAGGTGATATTGATAAATATTTTTTATCAATATCAGTGTGAAACAATATTCAATATTTTTGTACGTAACATTATAACATTAACATTAAAAGTATGAGGAGACAATATTTTTTGTAAACAACATTTTTGCTACACGATAGTAGTGTTGTCAGTATTCAGTCAGTGATCCAATGTCAGAGATTATGATAAGATTTTATTTACCATACCCGAAGAATAAATTAGGTGTGATTCCCAGTCCATGTTCAGTTGTATCAGTCATGTCAAATACCACAGATTTTGATTCCTAATTCCGAATGGCTCACTCAAGGAGCCTCTTAACTCTTTCCTGGTGGTCACAGTTGCTCAGGTTCTCCATCCTACACGGAATGGACTTCGCTGAACATAAATAATAATATTGTGCTCTGAGTGGGAATCTCTGATAGGTTGAAATGTAGTAAAGGCTGATAATATATCCCACGTCTTCTTCTATGTGTTCTTATGCAGTGATTTTAGTGCATCGGTAATAGTGAACCTTATGATTGTGGGATTAAAGAGTAATATTCAGATTAATAACTGCTGTATCTGGGCTATCAATCAGAATGTGTTGTCCTTTCCATTATGAATGAAGAGTCCATCTTATTTTAAAGATTGATAATTTAATATGGGTTTACAAAGCTACGGTTAGTGTGCCACCAGATGATCTTTTAGTACCAGATGATCTTTTAGTACCTAGGCAGCCTAATGTAGAGGGAAGATTTTCCTCTTCCTGACTTTGGGGGTTAAAAGAGACAGAGAGCCAGTGTCTTGAGGCTAGGGCAATCTGTCAAAGAAGTTCATATTCTTTTTAATGGTTTTATTGACTTCATTTTCCCTTCTCGTGTACTATCCTATGGTGTTCACACCACTACCGTCTTCCAGCCTGTCCACCACAGGGGGCAACTGCCCACTTGGAAGGTTGTATTATTCCATAGGGTGGCCAAGTGATAGAGGCAGGGGAGATGTGTATGAGTTGGTAGGCGTGTTTCCAGGCCACAAGTACCTCTTTCAAGCTAACATTTGGAGATCAAAGGTCTCTCAACATATCCTATGTTGTTGTTCAGTGGAGTGATAAAACAAAGTAATTCTACTTGCGCTACACATACTCCATTTTTGGAGACGTATTTACTGTTATAAAGTACTCAAGAGACAATGTAACTGCCAGCAATTTCAGTGCTTAGTTGGGTGATGATTTCCACTTCTTGCATTCACAAAAATAAGAGTAAAGTGCACATCAAAACTGAAAGACTTGCTTAAAATATCAGAATTTAGGGGCATATTATCAAGGAAGGGCGTTGAAATTATCGCCGCTTTAGCGGTGTGAAACTGCCGCTAAAGCGGCGATAATGGGCTTGATAATATGCCCTTGAGAATGTATGTATGTATGTATGTAGGGGACACTTATATAGCGCATCTATCACTCCATGGAGTATCTTGGCGCTCAACCAGATAGAAAACGGTTTAGGAAAAGATAGATCGATGGGAGCGCTTAAACCAATGCTGTGCAGGCTGCGTCTGTAAGGGAAAACACCCAGGTCTTTAGCGCCTTCCTGAACTGTGTTTCATGACATAGTGACCTAAGGTGAGAGGGAAGCTTGTTCCAAGCTCTGGAACCCAGGACAAAGAGAGACTTTCCTCCCTTGGTAGCCAATCTAAATCTGGGGATGGTTAATAGATTCTGGTTAGCAGACCTCAGGCAGCGAGTGGGATAGTATCGCTTAAAGCCAGTGCACAGATATTTAGGCCCCTGCTGATGGAAGGCCCTGAATGTGATCAGCAAGATTTTGAAAAGGATCCTTTTACCAACTGACAACCAGTGTAGCGCCTTTAGTGCAGCTGACGCAGATGACTTTCGGGGCCAGCGTAGCACCAGTCTGGCAGCAGCATGTTGGATCATCTGCAGCCTATGGAGTACGGACTTATTAACTCCGGCATACAGGCTGTTACAATAATCTAGCCTTGAGCTTATTAAGGCTACTGCGACTGCTTTCCTGGCTGACAGAGGAAGGAGATCAAAAAACTTCCTCAAAGATTTAATGGTGTGAAAACACATGCCGGCTACGGCCACCGCTTGCTGTTTAAAGCACAACTGGTCGTCAAATTTGATGCCCAAATTCCGAGCAGATGTTATAGTTTCGGGGGGTGATTCAGCATCGTCTGGCCACCATTGTTTTGGAGAAAACAGATTTCGATTTCCAAACGGCAAGATCTCCGTTTTGCCGGAATTGCATTTAAGGTGGTTTTCAGTCATCCATTTGAATGTGGCTGTTAAGCAATTCTTCAAGTTTTCTTCCGCTTCCCGCAGTTCTCCATCCAGTACCAGAATTAGCTGAGTGTCATCTGCATATGATATTGTGCTGATGTTAAACGATGCAATTAGCTCAAGCAGGGGTACCATATATAGGTTAAACAGGATCGGGCTTAGCCTCGATCCCTGAGGAACCCCGGAGCTGATGACCTTAGCTTCTGACTGGAATTTGCCCAAGACAGTAATTTGTCGTCTGTTGTTAAAAAAATTTCTCAACCAACTTAAGACTGTCCCTCCTATTCCTGAGGCCACCATCCGGTCTACTAAGATGGTATGTGAGACCGTGTCGAAGGCTGCCGACAAGTCTAATAGTATCCCATCTTCTGGTGTCCCTCCTATTCCTGAGGCCACCATCCGGTCTACTAAGATGGTATGTGAGACCGTGTCGAAGGCTGCCGACAATCCCAATAGAATCCCATCTTCTGGTGTTAACATGGGCTTCTATTGGAATTCTCTACGGCATAATATCAAGCCCATTATCAACGTTTTAGCGGCAGCTTCCTGCTGCTAAAACGGCGATAATTTCACCGCCCTTCCTTCATAATATGCCCCTTGGGGGCATATTAGCAAGGGCGATATCTCTGCTTTAGCGGGACTTTTTCCCGCTAAAGCGGCGATATTTTGATTACCCTATTAGCAAGCTGTTGCTAACAGCAGTTAGCGACAGCTTATAGGGGATAGCTACAGGTTTGGTGCCCGCTTTGCATGTCTGCGATATTTATCGCTAATGACATGCAAAGTGAGCGTACCCAACATGTTAGCGACTGAAAGCAGTTGCTGACACAGCTATCGCCTATTAGCAAGGCAGGCGAAGCGATAAAAAAAATTGCGCTAAGCGCGAATTTCGCCAGAACCTAACGCCTGCTCAGACCAGGACTTAACCTGTATATCCAATGGGAGGTGGATATTCAGGTTAAGTCCCCATTTGCGTTAATGCCTGAATATTGCTGGATTTCCAGCGATATTCACGCATTGAGCCACTATCGCTGGATATTTTATCGCTTTAGAGATAAATGTTGCTAATAGCACGTTATCTCTGCGATAATATCCAGCGATAAAAAAAAAAAGCTCTATGCCCATTTAGCGATAAATATCGCTATTTGTTGCTAATATGCCCCTTAGTTTTTTTGTTTTACTTTTTTTATTCCACACATATGGTGAGCATCTCTTCGTGGCGTTATCTGTTTTTTTTCTTTTTGTAGTATGTGCTTGAAATACAACTTATAAAAAATAACCTTTGCAACAGATCAATCGGCATTGCAGATGCTTTTTTGTACTTGAATATGACCACCTAGAATTGGAAATGTAGTGGACAACTCTATTTCATTATGTCTGAAATAAGTAGACACCTGACTGTCGTCTCTATTCTCCATTGGCATCGAAAAAAACTAACATCTAATACAAATGTACTCTAGGCAAGGCATACATTAGTCATTCTACTAAAGGAAAGGCAGTTTATTTCAATATTTAATTATGTTTCACTGTAATGGCTTTTTGCTTCATCAGGGCAGTCTGAGTTGTACTTTTTTAATATAAAATGTTGCACAGCAAACATAGAGTGACACAGAGTTCAAAATGGTAGACTTCCAGGTAATCATGACAGAATTCCACCTCATTTGAGTGCAACAAATGTTTGAAATTAATAGTCCTTGAAACGTTGCTAATAGCACGTTATCTCAAAAAATAGAAGAGCATAAAGCAATCCTACTTTTCCTGCACTCACTGAATCTGACCTTTCTAGCCCACTACTGGCGGCTTTATTCTCACTGTGCTATACTTGAGCCAAATGACTTATGCACAGCGTTATATATACTCAGTGTTGTATTCGTTTCAGGTGTAGATGATATTTTAACCTTTATGTCGGACCCTTGGCAGAGATTATGGAAAAACACAATGTCACCATCATGTCATATGCGGATGAGGTGCAACTTATTGTTACCCTTTCCTAAAACTCAGAGGAAGCAGCCACTTAGTTTTCCTCCTGCCTGAGTGACCTCGCCTCCTGGATGTGGAGTAACTGCCTTAAATTGAACTGCAGCAAAACCGAGGTCCTAATCGTAGGGAAGTCCCCCTCCATTTGGTCCTCAGCTTGGTCACCCCAGAGTCTGGACCACACGCCTATCCCAAAGAAGGAACAAGAAACCTAGGTGTCTGGCTGGACCCCAAACTCTCTTTTGAGACTCATATTAGGAGGGTCACAGGAAAATGTATCGTAATGCTCAAAATGTTGAGGAAAAACCCTGGACATTTTCCTTGTATCGGCCAGTAAAACCCTGGTTCATGCCCTTGTATCTTCCCAGCTAGATTATGGAAACGTTATTTACCTTGGAGCAGCAACCAAATGTCTCTACAAGCTGCAACACATCCAGAATGCGACGGAACGTCTGGGCCTCAACCTTCCTAGAAGAGCTTCTGCCTCAAATGCCCTAGACTCTCTGCACTGGCTACCTATTGAAAAAATAATTCTCTTTAAAACCCTACATTACTGTCATCGGAGCCTGCAGGGCACAGGCCCCAGTTATATCCACCATCTCCTTTATTCCCCATTACCAGGCCCGTTATCTTAGATCAACCGGAGTCCACTTGGTAAGAGTACCCAAAGTCCAAAGAGTCAGATTGGGCGCATGCTCATTCGGCTACTTGGCAGCTAAAAACTGGAATGCAAGAACTCTCTCTCTGGGCTGAACCCTCGGAAAATATTTTCTGGAAAAAACTTAAAAATGTGTTTTTTCCAGTTGTGAGATCTGTATATTCTCTAGTCTGCTTAGCATTTCTGGCTCTTTCCAGCCTCTCTGGAGAGTGGTTTCTCCAGCTCGGGGGCACACCGGTTGGTGTAACCAGGCACTATATAAGTGGATTAGTATTATTATATGACTTTACTCAAATTGTACCTTAAGAATGTTGATGTACTCAGTGCTGCTTTTATTAATACTTAATTTGAGGCGATGTTTGCCGGTGCTCTACCCCAGCACTTAATTCTCAACATTGGCACTTAAGACAGTCAAGCACATGGTCACACTTTTTGTATATTCCAGAGGTGATCTTATAAACAGAGCATTTAACAATTTAATTTGCGGGTCCCTCGCCCTGTCTAGTTTGGCGGCCATATTGAGTGGGGCACACGCCCGGCAGCGCTTCATGCTCCCAGCGGTCTAGTTGTCGCTAGGAGGCTAGACCAGCATAAAAGCAAGGCAACATCAGGTGAGCGCCCTTACAAGCTTTGGCGCATTATTGGACTTGCGCTGCATTATCGTGCAGCTCCTGCGTGCATATTTTAAAATCCCCGTTTTTGTCTACTCAGTTGAACTTTATTTTTATATTTCCCTGTTTTTAAACTGGCCTTCGCATACTCGCATCTCTGACCCGCTTACCTGCATTGTTAATCGGAAGAACACCGCACTTTGCGGGTCCCTCGCCCTGTCTAGTTTGGCGGCCATATTGAGTGGGGCACACGCCCGGCGGCGCTTCATGCTCCCAGCGGTCTAGTTGTCGCTAGGAGGCTAGACCAGCATAAAAGCTAGCCATGTTGACGCGCAGCGGTAACGCGCAGCGGGATCGCCGGAGTTACGCCTGAGTTTAGCCCGTCTGCGCCCGTCCGCGCTGAGGATGGGCTGCAGGACGGGCTGCACACTGACACTTTGCACTCCAGCTCAGGTTGGTTAACTCACGATCTCTCTGCCAATCGTTTAACGTATTCTGCTTTTACCTTAACATCTTTGCGACCTCGCACACCCGTCTCCTGTATCTCCTGTACTTTGCCTACCCATTACTTTACCTGTACTGGTTGCGGCTTTTCTACCGGTAACATGTTGCTCTCTAAGACACAAACTACCAAGGCGCATTACCGGGGTAAAAGGAAGCCCACTAAGAAACCTCTGACTTCCCTTTCTCTCCAATTTTGGAGTATTAATTGTAGATCGCTCCCCAAAAATAAATTCAATTTATTTGACTTTATAAATGAAGAGTCACCAGACGCATTGTTTCTGACTGAGACCTGGCTCCACGAAAGCTCTGGACCTGACATTGCCATAGTAGTTCCTAACAACTACGTGATGGTACGTCAGGACAGGGCTTCCAGGAAGGGTGGGGGATTGCTATTATTTTTAAAACCATCTACCAATGCAAGTTGGAGTCGTTTCCCCTTCCTGGATGTGAGGCCGCTCTATTTAAATTAACGATTGGCCCTCAACTAACGCTTTCCGGTCTTTTGATATACCGTCCTCCGGGCAATGCTGGCCCTTGGATATCATCATTGGCCGATATTATATCCCCGTATTACTTAAAACGGCTAATTTCACCATTCTTGGTGACCTTAACATCCATCTTGAAGATGTTGAAGGTACTTTCAGTCAGTCGTTATTGTCTGACCTCGAAGTTTTTAATCTTTTACTTCGTAACTCTGGGGCTACTCACTCGGCCGGTCACCTGTTAGATCCAATTATTTCTAATTTACCTTACGACTGCTCTCAAAGGGCCCGCCCACTAGAATGGTCTGACCATTTCGCGGTTCACTTCATGTTACCTCTCTCTTTACCTAATTCTAAACCCTGTGCTGGTAAGAGCAAGCCTTCCCATCGGTGGGACAAGCTTAATATGGTGGCATTCAATCAACATCTTACCGATTCTATTCCGATTCTGGAAAGCTCTGGATCAGAACCAAATGCTGTAGTTTCCCAGTGGTTAATGGATGCTGTAACTGCATTCCTTCCTCCTATATTTAATAACCACAGATCTCTTCATCCTCCCGCACCTTGGTTCTCTGAAGAGTTAAAATTACAACGAGCCAAGTGCAAGGCTTTGGAAAGAAAATGGAGGCTCTCCTATTCAACCCCTAGTAAGGTGGCTTATAAAGAAGCACTAAAGAGCTATCATGTTAACTGTAAATTGGCCAAGGCCACCTTTACGGCATCCACGATTACTCAGGCAGAGAACTGTCCACGGACTCTTTTTGCAGTGGTGAAGAACCTAACGGGAGCAGATACGATACCTTCTCCTCCGGCTCTGGATAAACCACAGTGTGATGCCATTGCAGATTTCTTTATCTCTAAGGTGGAGCGTATTCATGAATCCTTGATTACTCCTCCGCCATCTGCTGATCCCCTACCGGCGGCTACTTTTAGCAGTCCTCTTCCCCTCCCTTCAACGTTCATCTACGACTGGCTTTTGTTTGATGACATCACTTTCTTATCGTGCTTGAACAGTATTAGGTCAGGCTCCCCCCGGGACCCTGTTCCCATGAAAATCCTAAAACTGTTGGACCTCGAGCCACGGAGAGTCCTAATGAGACTTCTGAATACATCTCTTACAGAGTCTACGGTGGCACAGGAGTGGAAGCATGCTATGGTCGTTCCCTTACTGAAAAAGACCGGCGCGGACATCACTAACTTAGCCAATTTCAGGCCCATATCCCTGCTGCCTGCATGTTCTAAAATTTTGGAACGACATGTGAACACTCAGCTTAATTCGTTTGTCGAAAACGTGGGATATCTTCATCCGTCCCAATCCGGGTTTCGCGCACATTATTCCACTGAATCCGCACTCCTCGGGGTGACGGAGAGGCTTCAGCACGGTATCGATCGCGGGGAGACCTTTGCACTCATCCTTTTGGATTTGAGTGCAGCGTTCGATACCGTGTCTCATTCCATTCTTCTTGACTCTCTCCACTCCCTTGGTGTTGCTGGATCTGCGCTGGCCTGGATTGTCTCCTTTCTAGGTGGGCGCACCTTTCAGGTGTTTCGACAGAAGCTGAATCTGCTGTCCATTCATCGGCATATGGCGTCCCCCAGGGGTCGATTCTCAGCCCTTTGCTGTTTAACATCTATATCAGACCCCTTGCTACCATCGTGGAGGACGCCGGTTTGACAATCTATTCGTATGCCGACGACACGCAGATCGTGTTCTCTCTCTCCAGCAGTGAGGGCCATGAGGTCTCTGCCTTGAGATCTGGCCTGTCACGCGTTGCTGCTTGGATGCACGACCATCTGCTCAAGCTCAACGGTGACAAGACAGAGGTTGTTATTTTGGGCAAGAATAAAGATCTGTGGGGCCCTCGGCATTGGCCCTGTGATATGGGTCCTCTGCCGAATCCAGCCCCCGTAGCCCGCAACCTCGGTTTCCTCATCGACGATAGGCTCTCTATGAGACAGCAGGTAACAAGGGTCGCTGCAATCTGTTTTTCCACCTTAAGATGGTTGCAGAAGATCCTATGGATGCTACCTTGCTCTACTCGGAGAACTGTCGTCCAGGCTCTTGTGATCTTTTACAAGTTAATCTCAGATTGTTTTAAAGGTAAATAAATAAATGTATATCCTTCCTGTTAAGGGTGGTCCAGAAAAAAAGACAATCATGAAGATAATTAAACCACAGCAAACTTGATTAAAAGCATTTAATTCCACATTAGATGGTCTATGAACCACTTACCTCCAACAGCAATGATTTCTTGAAGACCGCATGATCTGAGCAGGGGCAGCTTCTCCGCTATGGCCCCCCCTGCTCAGATCCAGCATGTGAAAAAAAAAAGTAAAAGAAAAGAATAATAGACTTGGGTTTATTATCGTTTTAATTTGTTTCCTGGGGTGGGATCAGGGGGACAACAGGCACCCAAAGGAAGTGGTATGCAGTGTTATTAGCACGCATGATGGTTTGGCCGGCCTTCTCAGGCCAGCTAAAGCATCATGTGCACTGAAGCTCTCTCCAACCCAGCTGTGTTTCTGTATTGGAGACAGCAAATCACAGGCTCCCAGTCTCCCTGGAAGTGCAAATCATTGGCGCTCAGTCCAATCCTGAAGCTGCTCTCAAGTATGAGAACAGCTTCAGGATTGGCTGAAGGGGAGTCTGGGATCCTCTACCTGCCATGGAGCCACAAGAGGAACAGAAAACAGCGAGGAGGTGGGCTGCAGGCAGCAGGTAAGTTCTTTTTTTTCTCCTTTTTTTGTTTTTTGCCTTCTTCACCCCCTGTGCCGCCCCTCTCCTCTGACACCTTCCGCTACTGAATTTGAGTAGAGTGTGGCCTTTGCTCCTACTAACTGTTAGCACTATGAAAATCTTTAAGTCTTCCTTTCAAATTAACTGTATTTTTGTCTTGAGTTCAAAAAGAGTATATCACATATCTAGGAGCTAAGTAACAGAACATGAATGAAAGTGGTTAAGTGCCGGCAAGGCTTTAGCCGTACACTAATGGGGACATTGATTACAATTTCAAAATATTATCTACTCTTCCCTGGCACCTTCTGAGTTAAATGCAGCGCAATAGGACCTATGCTTAAAAAGTACGTTTTTAACATAAACTTTCATATCTACTTTAAACACATAGCATAATCACAGTTTATTGAGACTATAGCATTATTAGTGACACAATGTAGAGGGGGAAGAGCTGTGTGAGCTATACGAATCACTACTCCAATTCACCACAGTTGCATATATATTGCAAAAGGAAATAATCATATTTTAATGCATTAACACACATTGCTTTTAGTAAATTGTTTTGAAATTACCAGCATATTCTTATCTAGCAACTTCCCCAGTGCCTTCAATGAAAATGAATATTCCAATGTAGTAAGGACGGTAAAATTGACTTCTATGTGGGAAGTTCCCTCTAAACATAGCAGCATGTATATGGATGCTTGTAGGGCCATGATGTGTATTCCAATCTCTGACAGTAAGCCCTTCCCCATTGTACCTGCCACAGGTTCTCCACTGGACAACAATCCACAGCTGACAGAGATATTGACAACCCACCAAAGACAGCTCTGTCAGACTGTCCCGCTACCACTTAACTCATCATGGAAGATGACAGCACGCATCAGCCCTGACAAGTCTTCTTTTCCAACCGGAAGGAGGCTAAGCACTGAGGAAGAAGTGAGATCCTGCTGGGTTGCACCTGGCAGAGGATGTTTCTCGGAGATCTCTCGCAGCAGGAGGGTGTGGACTGATGTGCTGTCATGCAGCAAACAGAGAAGATTGTGGCTGCTGTAACGGCGAGCCTACAGTGATAAACACATATGTAACAGTCTGAAACTAGAGTTTTGCTACGAGTTAATGTGTATTTTTCGGAAAGACACCTCCCCAAGGAAGATCTGGCACATCTTACAAGCACCTTTGCCCTTTCTCCATAAAGGCACAAAGTGCAATGGTTCTTCCAGTGTAATTGTGATCAGATCAATCACACGGTTGATTTAAGTCATTGAACTGTGGGTGCTTGTCTGTGTGAGTGGGTGTGCCTGCATGTGTATGTGTGTATACATGTTTGAAATAGTTTGTGGGTGTTTTTGCAAGCCCCTGTGTGTGTCAACATGCGAGTCTGCATGCATTCATTAGGGATGCAGGGAAGTTGGTCCTCGGAAACAACTTGATTTAAGATTTAAATTCCACTCGTTTAATTATAAAGGACTGTTTGGATCGTGTTTTGATACTTCCAAACCTTATTCCAAGGTTTAGTGGTTTTAAGGCTATTTATTGTGGTAGAGACACATTTCAACATTCATTTCGACCTCCACCTCATGCATCTTGCCAACTGACCTAAAAGTCCTTATATATGCAAACATGCTATATATGGTACAAAATGATCCAGATCACCTTCACTGTTCCATTGCTTCCTCTTACAAATGGCACAAAAGATCAACCAAAATGGCCTCTGCTTTAATGCTAATAATAGTAAACTCGTAACCACCCAACTCGTGGTTTTCTGTTACTCTAAACTAGTACTTTTCGAGTTTCAGTGTCTAGTGTATGCAAACCTAGAATCACATTTGATAAGCTCTCTCTTGATCAAAATCCCTGAAAACGCCCTCTCTAAACTCAACTCAGCTATGCTGTTTCCAGAGATTATATCTTGATTTGCTTACTGCTAATCAGAAAATGGATATTAAGCTTTCCTGGAATGTAGCTGCATGTTTTGTGAGCGGTCTGCCAAGCTGGGCCTGGCCATTGGCTACTTGAGAAGTTTTCTGAACTTTCTGAATTGCACACTCGACACATAAGGCAGTGAATTTTTGGTACACCAAATCTAAAAACAAACGAAAGGATCATAGTATGTGAGCGGGGAAATATGCTTCTTACAAAAACCCACAACATTTCTCCTCTTTAATAGTGTGAGAACGCCTACAGGAATTGCATTCAGAAGGGTGGAGGAACAATGGAGAAACTGCTCCAGGTTAAGAGTAAAAGATGGGGAGCCAGACAGGTACATTCAATAAATTTAGTCGGTGAAAGAGAAAACATGGGAGACGTCTTTAGGAATATAGCAAGCAGAAATTCGATTGTCAAGTAATTTGGAATGTTTTTAATTTGCAACATCTAGCTCAAATGTAAAATAGTGTCAACGTTCATATCACCGAGCTACGAATCAAGAAAAAAAATTCAAAAATAATTTTCATTAAAAATAGATGCAGAAATAATGCATAGTAATCTACAATAGGAACTCAAGCAAAATTGAATTTGCCATTTTTCGAGAGAGGGGCATATTTCACTGGGCTGGTCTCATGCTGCCGAGAATACAATTAAAAGGACAGGTAGGGGTGAGTTGTTCCATAAGAATAGCCAGTGACTAATGGTTTCTGCAGTTCACTGTAGTCATTGAATTACTAGATGGATTTGCAGAGAGTTCTCCATTTTCAGTCAGGCTTTTGTTTCACCACAAATTACTTTTGCCCAGATTTACTAACTTTTTTTTCAACGCAGCACGACAAC
This sequence comes from Lissotriton helveticus, assembly GCF_964261635.1. Classification (NCBI taxonomy): domain Eukaryota; kingdom Metazoa; phylum Chordata; class Amphibia; order Caudata; family Salamandridae; genus Lissotriton; species Lissotriton helveticus. Next base: position 482,027,018 of record NC_136073.1, read on the forward strand.
TTGTTGCGCTGCCCTGCATCAATTTGAAAGAGCAGGAATGCGACAAATTTACTAAGATATGGCACATTCCTGCTCTCTTTCTCTCTCCGCTGGTGCACTGAGTGCTCCCTATAGCCAATGCAGGCACCATTTCCCCATAGTGCTAGGGTGCCCACTTTACATGCAGGATTGGACACCTTCCTGCACAAAACAATCCTCTGAGGCATTTTCCAATTTCTATGCCACTGCAGAATGCAGCACGCATAGGAAGAGGATATAACAAGAAGAACTAAACATACTTTTTCTCGTTACGCCTCTGTTGGGATGGGGTGCCATTTTGACACATTCCTAAGTTTGCTATTCTTAGTAAATCTAGCAATGGTGTGTGGGAAAGCTCACACTCCACCTCTGAAATGGCTTACCAATGCAGAATAATGTAAGGCAGTGACTTGCACTGCCTCATGTTATGCTAGATTTACTAAGCCTCGCAAAGCCATGCAAGGTGACTTTGCATGGCCTAGTGGACCTGAATTAAGGGCTTGCATTTCCTTGCGTCACCTTGTGTGATGCAAGGGCAATGAAATCTGTTCATATATCTGGCCTAAGTGTCTGGCTTAAAGCTAATTGGATTATCCTCCAGGGTATATTGCAGAATGTTCATGATGAGGAAGGTTGAGTGTTCTCCGAAAAAGAGGCACAAATTATGCTCTGTCCTAAATTTGTATGTTTCTTCGCAGCATTCTCATAAAAAAACAGCTACTTTAGGTGCAGCCAGCACCTCAATTAATCTATGCGAATGTTACATGATGGAAGTCTACATCAAAAATGCATAGTCTAGGCTTTTAAGGGAGAAAATATGGCTCGGCCAGATCCGGTAACCACAATATAATCTTCCACAGAGGCAAACTGACCCATCACAATGCCTCTGCTTAGTAAGCAGTATGATTTTGACTGGTCTGCAGATCCTCTCACCTTCACACCATCTTACTGATAGTGAAAGCTGTAACAGGCACCCAAACGTGTTGCTGACTGTAAGAATGTTATGAGTTTCAGAGTAACATAGTGATTGGATGAGTGACAGCATAGAGGATGTGGCATTACAGCCAAAGTTGCCGAACGTGTAAGTGGGGAATTAGGTTCGACTCTCTGTGTCAGCTCAACATCCTATGATTCTGGCCAAATCACACAATCTCCCAGTACATAAATAAATGAATGTGGCCTTGTGTAATGTAACTGGTGCTCATGTAAATCACTCCAGTACCTTCTGCTGAAGTTGGTGCTCCATAAAACGGTGAAAAATGTATAAATATATGTGGAGTTAAGCATAGCAAACAAACACATACGTTACCGTGCTGATATTTTGGTAGTTGATATTTTTGCTACAATATTTTTGTAGAACTTAATTTGTTTGACAGTATCCTGTCACAACCTTCAAATCCGCCATAAATGCACACCACCTTCTCCTCAAAGCCACAAAGAAAATGGCCTTCAAAGACAGAATAAGCGTCAATGCACACAACAGCAATGAACTCTTCGCCATCGTCAAGGAGTTTGCCAGGCTCAACAGCGAGACGACAGACATCCCACCCTCCCAAGAATTCTACAACAAGCTCTGCACCTTCTTCCACCAGAAGATCAGGCAGATCTATGACAGCTTCGAAACTCAAGACCCCACCAGTACGCCCACCACCACCGCATGAAACCACGCAGCACTCCAACAGATCGTGCTCAACTGGACTCCGCTCACTACAGATAACACACCCAAGACAATGATGAGCATCAACTGAGGAGCCCCATCGGATCCTTGCCCGTACTATATCTTCCACAGCGCAGCCACCTACATCTCCCATTCAGCTTCGCTGCACCATCAACTGCTCCATCAAAACTGCCATCTTCCCTGATGACTGGAAACATGCTGAGATCAACCCCCTGCTGAACAAACCATCCGCGGACCTGAAAGACCTCAAAAACGTCCTCCTCCCCTTTCTCAGCCAAGGTAATTGAGAAGGCCATCAATGCCCAATTCTCTGAGTTCATAAAAGAAAACCCCATCTTGGACACCTCCCAATCCGGGTTCTGAAGCAACCACAGCACCAAGACTGCACTCCTTGCTGCCACCGACGACATCTGCTCCCTCCTCAACCGGGACAAAACCACAGCCCTCATCCTACTGGACCTCTTGGCTACCTTCGACACCGTCTCCCACCGCACCCTAATAACACGATTCCACAATGCCGGCATTCGCTACATGGCACTGGACTGGTTCCACTCCTTAATGACTAACCCTGTTGCTCTCAGAACTTACAGAGATCAGCTGTGGAGTGCCCCAGGGCTCCTCCCTGAACCCCACCCTCTTCAACATCTACATGGTTCCCCTCGCAGCCATCATCAGAAGCCACTCAACATCGTCTCCTATGCCGATGACACCCAACTGATCATCTCCTCCACCAATTAACCCACAGCTGCCAGAATCAAATTTCACAATGGAATGAAGGCAGTTGCTACCTGGATGAAAGACAGCTGCCTCAAGATCATCTCAGACAAAACCAAAGTACTCATCCTGGGACCCACCTGCTCAGCCTGGGATGACTCCTGGTGGCCTGCCGCAATAGGAAACCCTCCCGCCCCATAGACCACGCATGCAACATTGGCATCATCCTGGTCTCCTCGCTCTCAATGAACCACCAAGTCAATGCAGTATCCTCATCCTGCTTCCACATGCTCCGCTTGCTTCGAAAGACTTTCAGATGGCTCCACACAGAGTCGAGAAAGACGGTCACCCATGCACTCATCACCAGTAGACTGGACTACGGCAAGGCACTCTACACTGGCGTCACTCAGAAACACCCCAGGAAACTACAGAATGTCCAAAATGCTGCTGCCAGACTGGTATTCGACATCCCCAGCTGCAGCCACATGATACAACACCTCTCACAACTCCACTGGCTCCCTATCAACAAGAGAATCACCCTCAAGCTCCTCACACATGCCTACAAATTTCTCCAATGACCCAGGACCAGAATACCTGAACCACCGCCTCGCTTTCCACACACCCGCCAGACATCTCTGCTCCGCCCAACTCACCCTGGCTTCAGTCCCACGGATCCACAAGATCAGAACCGGAGGAAGATCCTTCTCCTACCTCACCACCAAGACCTAGAACACCCTGCCCCTCTACCTGAAGTAATCCATGTCGTTGACCCAGTTCAGGAAGGACCTCAAGACCTAGCTCTTCGACTGAACCTTCACACCCAGCTGGATCAGCAGCCCCTCCCCACCAGCACCTTGAGACCCTCACGGGTGAGTAGCTGCACTTTACAAACCCCTGATTGATTGATTGATCCTGGTACTACACTCACATGCCCATGCATATATTAGTATCGACTGGCATGAGAGACAATCTTTAAGACTTAGTGCATTGATTGATAATTGTTTCATACATGGAAACATTGGCTAGCATATACTTCTAAAGATGCGAAAACCTCTTTAGAAGTATACGTTAGCCAATGTGTGATTAGCTCTCTGTCTACCGCCACTTGGTGTGCATTCACAGAAATTGTTTGATGAACTGTTGAGGAAAAATCCTTACAATTTGTAAGAATCTGGTACTACCACCTAACAGCTCTGGTTGTACTTTCATAGCAACAGACCCTGATGTAGTGCTGAGTTCCTTTTTAGACACTGAGATGCCAAGGCTCTATAAACTTAATCAACTGACTTCTGAGGATTTTCTGGACCTAGCCAACTCTATCACATTATGTTCTCCTTTAGATCCCCCTCCTCCAAACAGTCCACACAACAGCAGTGCCTTGTCTTGCTACACCCGTTTTGTACATATCTAATAAATCCGTCACTCAAGGACTAGTGCTGGATGAGAGGAGAAAAGCTTTGTTTCATCCTCTGCTGAAAAAGACCAATACAGACCCTGCCATTTTGAGCAACGTTCGCCTGATATCTCATCTGCTATTTCCAATAAAAACCTTGGAGAGATTTGTCAGTATGCAGTTGTCTAAGTTATCTAAGTTTGTAGGGCAGAATAATATATTATATCTGGCACAATCAGGTTTCTGACCTGTTCATGGGACAGACACCACTTTGGTCTCCATCTTCGATGACCTATGATTGTCAGCAGACAAATGTCATCCAGCAGTATTGAGGATGTTAGCTCTATTGGCTGCTTTTGATATGATGCCCCATGATAAGTTACTCTTATGACTTGCCGAGGTGGGTACTTGTGGTTCTGCCCTTCAGTAAATTAGATCCTCATTGGAAAATAGATTGCAGGAAGTACACTTACCTTCATGCTGTACAGGATTTAAGTTGTCACAACTTTCAATATGTCTGCACAAACTCTTAAGCACTTTGTTTTCCTCTGTTCCCATTCCTCTCTGCCAAGAACATTTTTTTAATTACACCCTTTTTACAATTTTTCATTTCACACAAGTAGGAACCCCCATGTTACACCTGATGATGTTGAGGAATCAGCACCTCTGTGTGTGTTGCTAATTGTTTAAGTTGTGTAATCAAGTTTCGGTAGGCTTGTGGCTAATAGGGTAGTCCTGCCCTTTTGGGGTAATCACAGTTGCATTTTCTCTTGATGTCCGGCTAATAATAATGATTGTTAACTTAATACATTGGGGACTTGTACAATTGTCATGTGATCATCAAAAATGTTTTGGTTTATGCCCTTGATACGCTCATGATTTTTTCAATATTCAATGGTTCAGACGGGCAGTTATGATTATTGTACGTTTTATTGTATACATGGAACTCCTGGACCTGAACCCCGGATGCCAAAACAGCTGTGTCTCCTCCTCCCCACGATCCACCAAAAGACCCTTCACCTGCCAACACTGCCACTTCTCCTGCGACACAACCTACAAAAGATCTAGCACCATGTCCTGCCCACAAGACCACAAACTATTGTATCCTGCTCAAAGCACACTCACTTTGCAAAACACACCATGGAATTCTGGGACACAATCACCACCCTCTCCACCATCTCCACTAATGTTGCCTTCATCATCGAGACATGGCTGAACCCCTCCTTCAACAGCGACATTACCACCGTCACTCCCAAATGCTACAAGATGATACACCGAGACCACGCTAACAAATAAGGAGAAGGCATCATCTTTAAGGAAACCATCAGATGCACCATCACCACCGAAGACCCAACGGCTCGTATGGAACACCTCAGCTTCCTACTACAAACTGACATGAATACCATGATAAGAGGCACCCTTGCCTTCAGACCCCAGGACCACAGCAACATTCTGCGATACCTTCTCCGCCCTCATTGTCCCCCTAGCAATTGATTCTCACCACTACGTCCTACTCAGCGACCTGAACTTCCACATAAATGCCCACAACAATGCCAACTCCACCACTCTCCAGGAGAACCTGAACAACATCTGCTTCATCCAACTGGTCACTGAACCCATGCACAAAGCCAGCCACACATTCAACACCATTTTTAACCTCCAGCGACAGAATCAAATTCAACCACACCACAGAACTCACCTGGACTGACCACCCCATGGTAAACTTTACCATCACTGATGCCCACCATGCCATCACTAGGTGTCAGATCGTCTTCCACCGTAGCTGGAGCAAGGTCACTAAAACTCAGTGTTCACAAGCAATCACCACCTCCCAATCAGAGGCCTCAACAGACCTCAACCAGGCCTTCCAGAACTTTGTCGCCTGGATCACGGACCGCGCCGACAGAATCACCCCACTAAAACCTCCAAATTCCAACAAGACCTCCAAACATGCCAGCTGGTACACCTAAGAACTCATGACGACCAAGCGCAACTGCCACCAACTGGAGAAACAATGGCGCGCCATCAAGAACCCCGCCAATACAGCAGCTCACTAAACAATCCTCAGCAATTATCACAGGCACATCAAAGAAGCCAAGAAAACAGCTATCACCATCTTCGTCGACTCCATGGCCAACCACACAAAGGAACTCTTCATAATAGTCAAAGAATACTTCAACCCAACAGCCATAGAGAACATCATCTATCCCGCCCAAGACACCATGTGCTTCCACAGCAAGATCACCAACATCTACTACAGTGTCATCCTCCAATCCACCACCCTCAACTCCAATGACCTCAACCAACTAGCAAACATCAGCCAATCCATCACCACCTGGTCTCCGTTCACCACCCTGACCTCAGCCATCATGTCTTCCATTCACTCCAGGGCACCCATTGACCCCTGCCCCCACCACCTCTATAACCTTACAATGAACCCAATCAGCAAGCATCTCACCAGCATCCTCAACACATCCTTCTCCACAGCAACCTTCCTGCACAGATGGAAACGTGCAGATGTCAGACCCCTTCTAAAAAAACAAAGCCTCCACTGATCCCAGTGATATCAAAAATTATCGTCCAATCTCCCTGCTCCCCTCCCTGTGAAAGTACTCAAGAAAGCCATCAACCAGCAGCTCACCAAACTCCTGGAACAAAACCACCTAACGGATGCCTGCCAATCAGGATTCCGTGCCAACCACAGCACCGACACCTCACTGATTGCTTCCACGGATGACATAAGAACACTCCTCGACCGTTAAGAAACTGTGGTCCTGAACCTCCTCGACCTCTCTGTGGCGTTTAACACCATCTCCCACAACACCCTCATCAACACACTCTACAATATAGGCATACAGCTAGGCGCCCTCAAGTGGATCACCTACTTCCTTACAGGATGAAGAAATCAACTGCCTCCCATCACCTCCACACCCAAAGACAGCATATGCGGCATACCACAAGGATGATCCGTCAGCCCCCCCTGTTCAATCTCTACATGACTCCCTCGCAGATGTCGTCAGATCTCACAAACTCAACATAATCTCCTACGCAGACAACACTCAACTGATCCTCTCGCTCACTGAGGGCCCTTCCAAAACCAACTTCTGCAATGCCATGACCAAAGTAACCAAATAGATAAGAGACAACTGCCTCCAACTCAGTTCTGACAAAACTGAAGTGCTGATCTTTGGGAAGAACACCTCTGCATGGGACCACAGATTGTGGCCAGCAGAACTCAGACCTACACCCATACCAACTGACCATGTACACAACCTCTGCATCATCCTTGACTGCTAACTAACCATGGAACAACAGGTCAATGCAGTCTCCTCCTTCTTCTACCACACACCTCGAATGCTTCACAGAATCTACCAATAGATCCCAAATAACACCAGATTGACCATCACTCGGGCCCTCGTCACCAGCCCCCTCAACAATGGCAATGCCCTCTACACCGGCATCTCCACCCTGCTCCTCAGATAACTCCAGATCATACAGAACGCTGCTGCCACACTCATCCTGGACCTCCCAAAATGATCCCACATCACCCATTCTTAAGAGACCTCCACTGGCTCCCCATCCAGAACAGATGCCAGTTAAAGATCCTCATGCACACCTACAAAGTCCTCCACAACCTAGGACCTGCCTACATCAACCATCAACGGAACTTCCACAAACCCTCTAGACACATGCGCTCCTCTTCCCTTGCCCTCGCACAAACCCCTGCATCCGTTGCAGCTGCATCGGTGGCCGTTCCCTCTACTGCTTCACTGCCAAGACCTTGAACAACCTTCCCCTCCAGCTCTGTTCAGCCTCCTTGCTGGCAGACTTCAGAAAGAGACTAAAGACCTAGCTCTTTAAGGGAGACACAGTGCCCAGATACCGCTAGGTGTGACGGTGTTGCGCTTTATAAATACTAGTTGATTGATTGTTTGATTGATGATTTTTGTCATATACAATGATTCAGATGGGCAGTTATGATTATTGGACGTTTTATTGTATGTCTTATCTGCTATCTTATAGTAAACATGTTTTTATGATATGTTTTAAATGTTTTTTTACGGACTCTGTGTATATTTTAATGTTATATTTTAACCAAATAAAGATTTATACTACAAAGTTGTCATATTAGGTCATCTCACATTCCTACTCTTTTCAATCTATGTACCTGCCCATCACTTAGTTGATATGGTCTCATGGATTGAATTTCATTAACTATAGGGACAATACCCAGCTGTTGATCTTGATTGACAGGATAGGGCCTAATCTTTATGCAGGCATCCAAGACTATATGCTAGCTGCTGCTTCTTGGCTAACACTCACTTCTTTGAAATGTAATGCCAAGAAGACAGAGTACATGTTTTCTTACAGCAGGTCCCCCTCTAAAATCACCCCAAAGGACTTTGGGCAAGCATCACTTGGCTCTCTATCCTCTCCAGCCAATACTGTGTATAGTGTGGGTGTCTATTGTGACTTCCTGGAGCCCAATTACAGATAGGGAGCACTTTTCCTGCTTGTGCCATGGAGCACCTTTAAATAGGTTCCCCGGGCACAAACAGGGAAAGTGCACCCTATTCTAAAGAATGCGCTGTCCTCAGGGGCAGCCCCTTACTCATGTTGCGCTTGGTGCAACGCATTCAAGTGAAATACGGAGCAGCTGCTTCAAAGCCGCTCCATGTTCCACTGTGCAGGTGGTAACCTGCCTGCACTTTTAAGAGGGATTAGAGGTCCCCTTGTGGTGTAGTGAGTGACTGCACCCACCTGCATGGGGATGTCTGGGGTATACATAGGACCTTTCACCCCTCTAAAGGGTTGGCATTAGGGGGCACACTGGCATGGCACCACCTTTTTGTGGGGGACTTTCAGTGCGCCTCCTCACAGCTTCTTCGACTTTGAGCCTGTGTCATAATACAGCGTGGGAAAAGAGGCAAGATGTTTCCCTCATGTGCATGAGGCCATGCCCCCATGCAAATGAGGTAACACACTCTTGTGATAGTGCTCATGCTACAAGTGTGCCAGAGCTATCGGTATTACAGAAGGGGCGGCACAAGCGTCTGTGGCCCCTTCTATAATACCACAGTGCCCCATGGGTGCACATATCGGGCACACGTGCCTGTTGCACCCCCCACTTTCTATAATACAGCCCCAGTTGTTCTTGACCAATCAGCTAAACCATCTTTCACCTACCTCTTTTTTGTCAATACCTGGAAACACAACACTGACTGGTGTATTATGAGGCATTCCTTCTTGGAAATGACTTTTATAAGGGGATACCACAGCACAAGATCTATTTAAATGCCTTATAATGTATTGATACCATAACTGATTACCTTCACTAGTTTATTCTGGGCAATACCTTGTCACCTATGATATTCCCTGGCATTTATTCATTCACTAAATATGGACTATGTATATTTGGAGACACAATCAATGTTGTTTCATGGAAAAACAAGCATTCATTTATGGTCAAAATTAATTATTCACTTAAAATTAAAATCTAGCACAAGAGTATTTTCAGGAAATGGCAAGCTTTTGATAGGACTTCGGATAAAATTAATTCATCATTTTGGGTTAGCCTATCACTTGTGCTATGTGAACCGTTACACATTAATGGCATAAATAGTATGCCCTAGTTGTGCAGAGTGAGTAAGTGAGGTAAGGGGCTCATTTCCCCAACATATTGCTCGGTGCAGTTTTACGGCACAATGGGGCATATCAGCAACGGCTGGGGATAATTATCGCTAAGCGCGCTTAGCGCGAGGATAATTATCGCCGGGTATCGCTGGATTTTATCTTTGATATAGCGCGCTATCAGCGACGCATATCTCCAAAGCGATAAAAATCCAAGCGATAGCTGCTAAATGTGCGATTATCGCTGGAAAGCCAGCGATAACCGCACAGCCATAGGCGATAGCTTGATGATAGGGCAGGGCAGACTCAGCCATAATATCCACCTTCCATTCGATATAATGGCTGTCAGATTGAAAGCAGGCGTAAGGAAAGTAGCGATAAGCGCGGTTAGCGCTACTTTTCTTATCGCTATGCAGGTTAGCGTGCAGATTGTTGACAGGGGAAATGTTGGTTAGCGACATTTCCCACATTATTTCGGTGAGGAACGCCCATTTTGCATATCATTAGAGATGCAAAGCTGGGTGTTCAGGAAACAGGCGCTGTGGCATGGATTTACGCGATAGCGTGACCTTGCTAATCGTGCGATAAAATTATCGCAATTTTCGCCCAAAAACGGATGCTAAAAAGGCGATAATTTTATCGCTTTGCCTTGATGAAATGTCCCAATGTTCCTAAGAAACTAGTTAAAAACAATAATTTAACGTGCACTTGAAGGTTTGCGGAGTGAGTGAGATCCTTCCCGATAGTGTTTGGAGATGTTCATGCACCAAGAGCATCCTGAAAAATAAATATACCCGGAGGGTACATTGTAAAGCACAGTTTTCCCTATCAAATGGAAAGTTGATTGTATTTCGCTCCTTAGGCTCAAGACCTTTCCCTCGGTTCAGAGACGTTTGCAAGGCTCAGCAGAGCAAGCGCGCATCTTCCATGAATGCCCATTCAAAACCTGTAAAGAAAAGCTATAATTGTCGATCACGAAATGCCTCCAAAGCCCAAGAAATATTCAGTTTGAAAGAAAATAAGTGCCACCTGTCTCCAGGAATATTATCTCATAACTTCAGCAAGAAATGTTCTCCAATCAGCATGAACTGTTTGCTAAATACCTGCTTGGAGTACTTTAAGAGAAGACTCATTACATTATTTAACCTATGACCTGCATCGTACCTCATCAGCAACCCATTCTGTATGTACTATTATGCCATCTCTCCACTTTTAATTGACCTTGCATCAGTGTTTAGATCTTTTTGCACTTTTGCTCTTAATGTCCATTGTTAGTGATTCTTTCAATGGTCTCAGGAATGGCTGTTTGGGCCTTACCTTTCTTACCTTAAGTACTTTTGAGACAGTTCTAGCCGCGGCATGTATGTGAACGTGCTGATTCTGTAGACATTTCGCAAATTGCGTGCTTAAACATGGGTACTTGTAAAGAAGCAAGGACGCAGTGGTTAATTGATTTAAAGGTTTATTTCTCCGGAGCGCCGGGGCTGGCTACCTCTGGCGGTGAGCGCCAGAGAAAACTAAATGCTCCGCCTACCACGTCCTGTGACGTGGTTCCTGTTCCGCTCCTGGAACACTAGAGCGCTGCCACATCTCCCCCCTTTATGCACAATAAACAAAACTTTAAAAGTCTTACTTCCAGTCCATTTCATAGTCCTTGAATCTCTCCGGTACCTTGACTCTCCGCCCTGCTCGAGTTTCCACTCTCTCAATCTTTCTCTCTCCTCCTGTAGTCTCTTGTTCCCTTCTCTCTCTCGCACCTTCTGTTTTCCCCTCCTTGGCCTTCTTCTCACTCTCTTCTACGCCTCTGTTCTTTCCTTCCGTTGTCTCTTTACTCACTCTCTCCTCCTCTGCTGTTGTTAGTCCTTCCGTTCCGTTCACATACTCCTCTTGCCTTTCTCCACTTACACTTCCTCCATCCTCTGCGACATTCTCCGTTCCTTCTTCCGCCTCGTCTTCCCATTTCAGTATCTTGCTGCATTTGGCCATTCTGTCCATGGACCAAATTTTTCCATCGCTCAGGAGAGCTGATCTGGCATAAGGCTCCACCACTTTGAGGGGAGGTGAAAACTTGCTCTCTCCTTTCTTCTTCATGATGGCTAGCTTCACCCTCACCCAGTCACCTTTGTCCAGTTCTGTACTTTGAGTGTTCCTTCTTCTGTTGTAGTGTGCCGTGTAGACATCCTGGGCTCTCTCCAGATTTTTCCTTACCACCGCCGGTGACCATTTACTCTGGACAATCAGCTTCCTCCATGCTGCATTGTCTTTGGTGAAGGCTTCTCTGCCTCTTAAGATCTTGAAGGGGCTGTAGCCTGTGCTACCCGGTGTGATTCGGTATGCCCAAATCATCTTCTCCAGCTCCACTTCCCAATTCTTGCCATCTTCAATGGCAGCCTGTATGGTGCCCATAATCACACGATTAAAGCGTTCCACCTGGCCGTTCCCCGCCGGGTGGTAGATCGGGGTGTGCTTCACTTCAATTCCGTTTCTGTTGGTGAAGGCCGTCCACTTTTCTGAAGTGAACTGGGGTCCATTGTCGCAGGTGATGATCCTCGGAATACCTTCGCTGATAAAGGTGGTACGCAAGAACTTTATCACTGCCTCAGTATCCACTCTCTCCAAGACTTGTAGCTCGGGCCACTTGGAATACCTATCAATGGCGACCACCACGTACTTTTGAGTGCCTTCCTTGTTCAAAACTGGTCCCATTATGTCCACTGACAACATCTCCCACGGGCCATCTGGAATCGGAAACCTTCCCAGCGGGGGTCTCAGCATGCTCTGGGCCTTGTCCGATTTTGCGCAAGACTCGCAAGAGCGCACATGTCTTTCTACCTGCGCGTCGATGGCTGGCCACCAGTATGTTTGTCTGGCCAAGGCTTTCGTTTTTGTGATGCCCTGGTGCCCTTCATGTAGTAAAGACATCAACCGTTCCAGAATGTTCCTGGGTGGAATCACCTTGTCCCCTCTGAGTAAGAACATTGGGTTTTCAGCTAAAGACAGTTCCTCTCGGACTTCCCAGTATCTCTTCAGTTCCTCCTTCAAGTGTCTCTTCTCGGGCCAGCCATGAACAACATATCCTTTTACGGCCTCCAAGTCTGTGTCTTCTCGGTATGCTTCTTCCCAGTCCTGGGCGCTTATTACCTCTTCAGTGTCCTGGATGGTGGCAACCACATATCCTTCCCACTCTTGTCCTTCTTCATTCTTTGCTTCGTCCATGGCAGCTGCCCTACTTAGGAAGTCGGCCACTTTGTTCTGTGGCCCTGGAATGTGCTCGACGTCATAGACAAAGTCCAATAGCCGTAGGGTCATCTTGGCAATCCTGGGCGTGGCATGGTCATGTCCACTTGATGTCAGGACACGAACTAAAGGCTTGTGATCGGTTTTTATGAGAAACTTGGCACCCCACAAGTATTGCCTGAATTTTTCTACCGCCCAGACCACCGCCAGCATCTCTTTCTCCACCACACTGAACTTCTCCTCATTGGGCGATAACGAGCGGGAGGCGAAGCTGACAGTCAACGTCTCTCCCGACTCCTCTCTCTGCATTAGTACAGCTCCTAGGCCTCGGTCACTGGCGTCTGTGGCGAGAATAGACTCAGCTTCGGGGTCGAATCCCTTGAGGGGAATGGCCGTACCCATTTCTCGCTTGAGTGAGTCGAACTCTTCTTGCTCCTCTTTACCCCACTGAAACCTGTTCTTCTCCTTGAGCAGTTGTCGTATGTAGTGTGTCTTTGTTGCGAAATGAGGGATGAATTTGCTGTAATACTCGGCCATCCCTAGGAATGACCGAACATCTTCCTTTCTTTCCGGCGTGGGCGCTTCCATGATGGCTCTCATGTTTGTTTTCTTCGGAGTTATGCCTTGTCCACTCACCTCATGGCCGAGGTATGTGACCGACTGCACTCCCAAATTGCATTTCGTCCACTCGGCAGTCAATCCACTGTCTTGCAGTTTCTGCAGCACCTTGTGAAGTTTCACGTTGTGATCCTGCCTCGACTTCCCCATTACCAGAATGTCATCCTGGAAGAAGAGGACATCCTTAAGGTCTTTTAGGAGTTTATGCATGATTTTCTGGAACACGGCCGCGGCAGAAGCTAAGCCGAAGGGCATCCTCACGAACTCATAGCACCCGAAGGGTGTGATAAACGACGTGAGGTGGGTGCACGACGGATGAAGCTTAACCTGATGATAGGCCGACGAAAGGTCCACTGTGGAAAACCATGTGACGTCCTTTGTTTTCGCCAGCATTTCACTGATGCGCGGCAAGGGGAATCTGTCTATGACAATGTTTTTGTTTAACTCCCTTAGGTCCACGCAGAGACGTACCTTGCCGTTGGGCTTTTGGGCTACCACCAGGGGAGACAGCCACTCCGCGCTCTCTATCGCCCTGATGACTCCCTCCTTCTCCAACCTGTCCAGCTCTATTTGTACTGCCTCTCTGCTGCGGAACGGAATGTTCCTCACTCTGTGCACTACTGGTACCGCCCCTTCCTTCAGTTTGATGAGGTGCGTGTACTTGCCCAGCTCGCCAATCTGCCCGTTGAACACTTTGGGATATGTTTTCCTCCACAACTGCACATCTTCCCTGACCGCCATGTCCATGAGTAGGATCTTCTCTATGCCACCAGGGTTGAGCTGGATCCCCAATGCTCCTTGATCCTTCCAACTCAGAACAGACGGCCCTCTCTCCGCTACGTACAGCTTGCACTGCGCATGACGACCTCTAAATTCAAATAAGAGCGGGCAGTATCCCAGCATGGGGATCTTCTGTCCAGTGTACGTTACTGGTCTCACATCCATGGGTAGGAGTGTTTCTTCGATCCTCGCTGCAAAGTTGTCTTCCCATACCTGCCTCTGGACTATTGAGATGGGCGCTCCGCTGTCCGCAATCATCTCCAAGGGTATGCCTCCTATGTGCATGTCGAGACGAGGCCTGTCTGTGTTGGAACCGTCCATCTCTAGAACTTGGACATCAATGTACAGGAATTCCTCCTCTTCACCCTTGTCGTCTTGGTCACTGGAGTCTTCTCTCTGATCATGGTCTACCAAGCGCACTATGGCATTCTTCGGTTTTCTGCGACACACTTTCTCGTAGTGTCCAAAGATGTTGCAGTAGGAACACCTGGCCTTGAAGGCGGGGCACGCCTTGTCGTTTCCCATGTGGTTACTGCTACCACACCTGTAACACTGGTTTCTATCTTTTCTGTGTGTCTTGCTGTCCGTCTGTGATTTAGTGGAGAAGTCAGCTCTGTTTCCTCCCTGCATCTTCCGCGTCTCATTTTGCTTCCAACGGTCGTTTCTGTTTGGCGCCATTACCCTACACACTGCTTGCGATTCCTGGGCGTCCCTCTTCGCTGCCTGGGCACACCTTTTCGATAGTTCGGCCTTTTTAACCATCGCCCAGATCTCCTTGAGTGGAGCGTCGCCATTCACCCACAATTTCTCCTGTATGTGGGTACTGGAGGTATGCATAATAATTTGATCCCTGATGAATTCATCATGCAGTCCCCCGAATTTGCACGTGACTGCTAATTTCCTCAGTGCTACGACGTATTCGTCCACAGACTCTCCGCTCTTCTGTTTCCTCTGAAAGAAGTTAAATCTGTCAATGGCGACACACACTACAGGCCTGTAATGTGCGTCCAAGTCTTCAATGGCGTGATCAAACACCTCCGTGTCCGCTGCGGCTCTTTCTCCTTTCACTATGGTGTCATAGATCCTGAGCCCTTCTGGACCTAAGTTATGGAGAAGGATCTTCTTTTTCCTCAGACTCGTGAATGCGGTCTCGCCTTCCTCTTCTAGCGCTTCCAGATAGTTAAGGAAGTACCTCTTCCAGTCTTCCCATTTCCTTTCCGGTTCTCCGCTTTTCGTGAGGAATGGGACGAGTTGGGTGAGAGACGTGCTCTGACTCGCCATGGTTGGAGCCTTCCTCCTGGTGTTAGGTGTGACAACAGGTTTCCTGGATGGACTCCCTGGGGCGCTTTGATCTCCTCCCTCGTCTTCTCTGTTCTCACACTCACTGTCTTCTCCCGGTCCACCCTCTGTGGTGAGAGATTCCGCCTCTGAGCTGCTTCTTGCCTTCGCAGTCGATGTGCCTGCAGTATCCGCCAGCGTGCACCCCTCTTGTCTGTGCTGGGGCGCCTGTGAGGGCTCACAGTGATGCAATAAGGCTGGTTGCTTAGTTGGTTTCCTTCAGGTGTCTTCCTCTCTCTAGCTGTGCTCACTCTCCACCTTGGGGTGTAATTTACCCGTGCTGTGGCCTTTACTGGGCTTAAGGACAGCTGTGGGGCCCCCTCCTGGCTCGTGGCTGTGCTGGCGCCGTTTTTCGCGCTTCTTCCCGCCTTGCCGGCTCCTCTGCCGCGCTCCGTTATGCTTCTCACGCGTAATGCGTGTAATTAATGGGGTCGCGTGCTGATCCCGACTCGTCGCCACTGTAAAGAAGCAAGGACGCAGTGGTTAATTGATTTAAAGGTTTATTTCTCCGGAGCGCCGGGGCTGGCTACCTCTGGCGGTGAGCGCCAGAGAAAACTAAATGCTCCGCCTACCACGTCCTGTGACGTGGTTCCTGTTCCGCTCCTGGAACACTAGAGCGCTGCCACAGTACTTTGTTTTTGATAATCAAAATATTTCATTTGAGGTTGCTTGGATCCAGAGATTTTTTAAGGAATGAGCAAAGTGAACAATTGCCCAGTACTCCCACCATTCAAGGAGTCCCCAGGGGAAAGTGAACTAACTTTCTCTCTATCTCACTTCTATGTGTTTTTCCTTCTTAATCTTTAAAGTTTATTTCAATATTGTTAAGCAAGATAGGACTTGAATTAGCAAAAATGGGTAACAGCGGTGGCCCGTCTGTTAGGGCAGAGGGGCCACTCCCCCCCACCTTTTTCCTGACATAAAGAGTGTCTGTCAGGCTAAGGAAAGGTCATGTCAAGGTTATGTTAAGGTCAGGCAGCCAGGTGCTATACATGTGCTTAATGCACTCGCACCTCTCTGTCTAAGCTGAACTTTGCTGGGCTTAAATTGTCACATCTCCTGTGGGCGAGAGCTCATCAGCCTAGCAAAGCACCTCAAGGCCGTCCCCTCATGATGAGGGGAAGCGCCATTGATAGCCTCAGACCTGGACGCTTTAGTTTTAAGCCCTGACGGACCAGGGCCAAGTGTGTCTACCAATGACACCTAGTCACAAAGTGGGCTGGGTTCAGCAACTCTCACTGACCCCATTCTGCTCTGTGACAAAGTAGGAACTGCTGCTTCCTCTCATTGGCTGTCTTAAGGTCAGCCTATGAGAGAAGGTGGCAGTCCCAACCCTCCTGAAACTCCCAAGGCTTTTTTCTAGAAACACTTCAGAAGGTGCTATGTTTTTATTTAATGTTTGGTGTGTTCATGTATATATGAAGGGATGTGTATATGTGAGTGTGTGGTGTGAATTGATGTGTGTTCATGCTTGCTTCTGAATGCATGTCTGTCAGCGAGTGTGCACGTGTGCATGTGCGGCTACCCCCCCCCCCCCACCCCCCCATGCTCTAATTACCAGCCACCACTGATGGGTAATAACATTGAAAGTTGTTCCAAAATATTTCTTCCCTGGGACCCTCGAAATCCTTAAGATGACACTGCTTGGGTTGCCATTTTGACTGATACCAGATTGCACTATTTCATCTTATAAAGGCTAGAGTGCACCTCTTATTCTTGTAAGCCGCCCGCGTGTATGGTGTCTTAGTGAGTTTAGGCTCTCAGTGGCCATCTACAATAG
Source organism: Lissotriton helveticus (assembly GCF_964261635.1). NCBI lineage: Eukaryota > Metazoa > Chordata > Amphibia > Caudata > Salamandridae > Lissotriton > Lissotriton helveticus. The sequence goes on from NC_136073.1 coordinate 482,044,205, forward strand.
GTCCCCAATGTGAGTACTGGCAAGAGAGGCTTTGGCTTTGCCTTCCATCCTCCAAAGAACGGTACATTAAAACTCCATTCAAACTGTGTAATTAATAACACCTATAATTTGTAGACTTGTAATGGTCTGAAGGACTTTATAAATAAGCTATTATCATGACTTACTTTTATTGAGAACCCACACCGGAATATTGTCCTCAAACAACGGAGAAGGGATGCCATTTCAGACTTCCTCAATATTGCAAAAATATTCATCTTTAGCTTTTCTTCTGGATTCAGATTCAAAATTGAGTCTCTCGGCACATTTTTCCACAGTAAGCAAAATCAGAGACACAATTAAGTTCATAAATTAAGCACCAACTCTTGTGCCCTGGGAGATGCTGCTAAAGCGGGGGTTTTTAAGCTCTATTTAAGAACATGAAAGCCGTAGGTAACAAATGGCCTTCGCTAACAATTGATGTTTATGTTTTCTAAGCTTCCTGTTCTACCTGTATTAATACACCCTGACACAGTTGTGTCATCCATGGCTGGTTAGATTAATGCCTGGTACATATATGCCAATACCGCAGCCCTCATATTTATCTCAGGCGATAGGTCCTGGCTAAAGGCAGACGTATCAGGTATGGAATACCTCAAACGCTTATGGGGCATACTCAAAAAGGTCACTTCTGGCCAGCTCGACGTTCATTCGGCCCACTCGATAAGGCCTTTGACCTTTGGAAAATCTTAATTTCTGCCGCCTGCCTCTAAATATTGGAGCCACGTTGAACATTCCTCTTAATATTTTCTAAAACAAATGATGCCATCAGCACACTGCCGCGCTAATGAGACACAGCATATTCCGGAAGGACGCATGATGTATGGCGGGAAGTGTTGACGCATTTCACTATTGAGCTTCAGTAAGCAGTAAGGGATGAAGCTGCACGTGCGCCCCCATTTCATATCCGCTTCCGAAATACTTGCTGTACATTTGTTTGTCTAGTAGTAGATTTGTTATGCTTTCTGTCTGACGCCGATTACGAATAGGGGTGCCCGCCATCATGTATTTATATAAAAATCTGAGCATGTATATACAGCGTGTCATTTAATGACCGCGTATTCAGTATTGAAATAAAATGGAAGGCATGTGACACCGGGACGAGTGACAGGATTATATGACACGATTATAATGAGGCGCCCTTCAAAGGAGCGGGACTGCCTGCACTTGCCTCCCAACATGTCGGTGCATGTTGTGGCCAATCTGACATATTCAAAAGCGCGTGCGCCATTGTGGCACGTTTCCTGTTGCGTTCTGCGTTACACCCAGGACTTCACATTTCTTAAAGGCTTTTCCTAGGAATACAACAATTGATCATTACCAATTCTAACCTAAACGGGACCTTATTGCAGTGATAACTCTTCGAGTAGAGTAAATCATACACCAGCCATCCAAAGTTGGAGCATGCCATAAACATAGCTTGAGGAAAAGCCTTATGCATTGTTGCGGCGTGAAGCAGTGCGTAAAATGTAATTATTGTAAGCTTACTGCCCTTACTTCACTCACGGTACTAGGCCCTTTACGATTAGACAGTCTATGACCCTTTACGATTAGACAGGCAATGATCCTTTGGTGAACCGTTCTCCGCCAAAAGGAGGGGCGAAAATTAGGGAGGACCCTCAACTGACAGCCAATTTACAGGTTTGAAAGCAGATAGACCACTCTCAAGACCATGTTGTAAAATAAAGAATAGCGACTGTAAGACCCAACCTCCTAAAGAAGTTAAGTTGAGTGAGAATGTAGATTTTCCTAGTTATTATGACGGAAAGTCTTAATTTTATTAAAGACACGGAGGCGAGTATTATGCTTTCTTATCTTGCATTTTAATAAACAGCAGCCAAGATAAGTGTAAAACTACAGTTCCCAGAGGGCCAGGCGACAACTGGGCCATGGGAACGAGAAAAAACGAGATAACAGTAACCAATCAGAGTACACCTAATAGATAAGAGTCCACACTGACTGCGCAGCTTCCTCTTTTCGCTGAGAGACAGTCAGATAACAATAGAGAATAAAGGAAAAATAGCCATAACCAGAAAGAACGCCAAAGTCCAGGAGCAGAAGTCCTTAATCAGAGGAATCCATCGCCAAAGTCCAGGAAAAGGATCCGAAGGGGATGGAAGAACCAGAGGAGACATCCAAACAGGAGATGAACGGAGCCGCTGGAGAGAAGATCTTCTATGAAGCAGGTGGCAAGGCCGGATTCGCTGCAGGGAGGGAGAACACATGTTAGTAGTGTAGCGGCGGGATAATACTCGCCTCCGTGTCTTTAATAAAATTAAGACTTTCCGTCATAATAACTAGGAAAATCTACATTTTATGGCAAGACCGGAGGCTCCTATTATGCTTGTTCAAAGCAAATTAATAACATCAGAAGCAACAGAATGAATAGGCTTACAATAAAACATGCGGAAAATACTGTCATTGGACCAATCTGCTGATCTCAGTATGTCCTCTAAACGGGAGCCAGACCAAAAGGCTTTAGAAGCCATGGCTCCCCGAGCCGAATGTGCTCCGAAAACAGAGACATCAATACCGGCAAGGGACATAACCCAGCGAACCCACCTGGCCAGGGTAGGGGAGGAAACAGGAAGGTGAGGTTTACGAAAGGAAATGAGAAGTTGGGAACAAGAGGGCGTTCTGAGATCAGCGGTCTTTTGTTCATACATTTTTAAACACTGTCCCACGCAAAGTTGGGGTTGATCGGGAAAATAGGGATAAAAAACAGAGTCTAAGTTAGTCTTTGTGCGTCTGCGAATCTGGAACAGCACACCTGTAGGGGAAAAAAGGCGAGAAGAAACATCCAAGGCTCGGACATCAGAAACTCTTTTGATAGACACCAAGCAAAGCAACATTGTAAGTTTGGCTGACAACATTTTGAGAGACAAAGCAGAATTAGAGGGCCAATTCAAGAACAATTTAAGTACAACAGAAACATCCCACAAAAAAGTATACTTAGCCAACGGTGGTTTGGAGCATCGAACGCCCTTGAGGAGGCGACAAATCAGAGGATGAGCCCCAACGGGCTTGTCATCAATGTGGGTATGATGAAGGGAGATAGCAGAACGATAGAGGTTAATGGTTCGATAGGCCTTCCCAGCACTGGCCTGAGAAGCTAAGAAGTTGATAACAGAACTTAAAGAGGTTGAAAAGGGATCGAGAGACCTTTCCAGACACCAGCTTGCCCAAAGAGACCAGGCGGATTTGTAGGCTTTGGAAGTGCCCGGGGCCCAGGCCTGGTTGATAAAGTGAGCAGCCTCTTGTGAAATGAGGATGTTAGAAGGGGGAGGCCGGAAACTTTCCAGGCCGACAGAGTGAGAGAGTGGTCCAGGATCAAGCTGTGACGCTCGCCGAGAGGGTTGAGAAGAAGATCGTCGAAGGATGGCGGAAGTACAGGAAAATCCATCGCCAACTCCAGAAGAACAGGGAACCAAATTTGGGATTGCCAGAAAGGAACCACCAGTACCAGCGAGGATTCCTGGCGACGAATCTGCGCCAGCACTCTGTTGATCATGAGGAAAGGAGGAAAGGCATAATGGAGTTGACGAGACCAAACTTGGAGGAAGGCATCCGTGGCAAGAGCCAAGGGGTCTGGTCTCCAGCTGTAAAACTGGGGCAATTGAGAATTGAGGCGAGAAGCAAAGAGATCGATAGAAAAGGGACCCCATAAAGTTGAAAGAGAAAGAAAGACGGAGGGACAAAGCCTCCAGTCGCTGGAGTCGCGCAGGAACCGCGAGTGCCAATCGGCCACTGAATTGAGGTTGCCCGGAAGGTACTCCGCTGTCAAGGAGAGATGATGGGCTAGACAATATTCCCACAGACTTCTGGCTAAGTCCGCCAGGGGTTTGGACTTTGTGCCGCCGAGATGATTTATGTAACGAACCGCAGAAACATTGTCCATGCGTAAGAGTATGGAACAGCGGATCCTGTCTTTGGAAAGACTTTTGATTGCAAAGGAGCCAGCAAGCATCTCTAAACAATTTATGTGCAGTCTGGACTCCTCTCTTGACCATGCTCCTCCAGTCGAGATTGGACCACATCGGGCGCCCCAGCCCGATAGACTGGCATCGGATTCCAACACAAGATCTGGGGATGTGGCGAAGATAGTGCGCCCGTTCCACGCATCTAAATGGTCTATCCACCATTGCAATTCTGTGCGGGACTCTTGGTCTAGAGCGATGACGTCTGAGTAAGCGAGGCCTTGGCGAAGGTGTCTGATCTTCAAGCGCTGAAGGGCCCGGTAGTGCAGAGGGCCCGGAAATATCGCCTGAATAGAAGAAGAAAGAAGACCGACAATCCGGGCCAGAGACCTGAGCGAGATGACAGAAAGATGTAACACCGAGGCGATTTCCGCTTTGATTTTGGAAATTTTGGAAAGGGGAAGGCGTAAAGACGCCGCCACCGAATCCACTAGGAAGCCCAGAAATTCCATGTTCTGAGAAGGGTTCCACAGAGGATTTCTCGAGGTTTACCAGAAAACCTAAGTCCAAAAGAAGACTCTGAGTGGTCTGAAGATCTGAAAGAAGACCCTGCTTGTCCGAATTCAGAAGAAGGATATCGTCCAAGTAGATTATGAGCCGGATACCAAGAGAGCGAAGAAAAGCGACCACGGGCTTCAGTAGTTTCGTGAAGCACCATGGTGCCGAGGAGAGACCAAAAGGAAGAGATGTGAAACAGTAGGTCATACCTGACCATTGGAATTGGAGAAACTTCCAGTGAGACTGGTGAATTGGAACTGTGAGATAGGCGTCCTGGAGATCCAAACGAACCATCCAATCGCGGGGGCGAAGGGTGTCCCTCAGATGAAGGATCGTCTCCATTTTGAAATGACGATACACCACAAAGTGGTTGAACCATTTCAGGTTTATGACAGTGCGTAATTTCTTGTTCTTCTTTTGAACCAGAAAAATGGAGCTTAAAAAGCCTGTAGAGTCGTGAGGAAAAATTTGAATGGCTTGTTTTTGTAAGAGAGAGTTTATCTCGGTGGAAATGAGATTTGCCATGTGCAGAGAGAACACGGGAGGCGGAGGGAAAAAGGTCTGGACAGGAGGAGAGTAAAACTCTATAAGATAGCCTTGAACCGTGGAAAGGACCCACGGGTCTGCACTTATGGATTGCCATTTTGGTAGAAACAGTTTCAATCGACCCCCTACAGGAGGGAAAGAAGACGGGCTTACCTGGTTGATTGGAGTTGGAGTTGCGATAACCTTGACGCCCTCAGCCGCGGAAACCACGGCCTCGTTGTGGGTAGAAGCGCGGCTTGTATTCTTGGGTGTTGTCGTAAGAATTCTTGGAGCCTTGATTGTAGGGACGGCCGGAAGAGCGACCCCTGCCTCGTCCGGCCCGGCCAAAAACCCGAGGAGCAAAAGTCTTTTTGATAGATTGCTGAGCCTTGTCAAGGGAAGCGAAGGTAGAGACAAACCGACTGATGTCGCGCACCAAATTCTCCCCAAAGAGAAGACCATTCGCCTTAGAGCCGGGGTCCATAGGAGCAAGGTTGGCCAGTTTGGGATCCAATTTGATCAAAAGGCCCTTACGTCTTTCGTGGGTAATGGCAGCATTGGCGTTGCCCAGAAGGCAAAAAGCACGTTGCACCCACATGGAAATGTCTTCGGCTGAAAGATCTGAACCATCAAGACGGGCAGACTCTGCCATGTCGAAGATGCGGGCTAAGGGACCCACAATGTCCTATAACTTGTCTTGACAAGTGGACCATGCCTTGTCTACCCCACGACGAGGGTCCTTGCCAAATTTAGAGAAGAAGGTAAGGAGAGGTTGATCGATGGTAGGAACGAGGGTGATCTTATCTGGAAGGGCTGGTTTGGGACATTCAGACTTCAACCTGGAACGCACAGTCGCCTCAAGAGGGAGACGAAGGCGGGCGGAAATATATTCTCCAACATGGTGAGAGGGTAGCCATTCAGTCGAATTTGGATGACGAATGGAGGACGGGTCAAACATAGGGAGACCCTCCGAGTCAAAAACAGGTTCGAAGTTAAAAGAATCACATTTGGGAAGTTTAGGGGGGGGGGGTCAGTGACGTCAAAGATATCAAATAGGTCGTCAGCATCAGGCATATCATCATCTGTGTCCAAGATGGTGGAAATCATTAATTTCTTTGTAGGGGACTCTGTGTGCTTAGATTTTTGCTTCTTTTTTCCCTCGGAACCGACAAACCCCTCCGTAGTAGGAGGCCTGTGAGGCACTGAGTCCTCGTCCATAAGCGAGGGAGACTCGCTAACCATAGCTGACTTTTTTGACTTATGCACAGAAGCAGAGTGATCCACCTTGCGTTTTCTGCTATCCCCCGCAGAATGGGCCAAAACCTTGGACAACATGCTGACCATGGAATTTTCCATATTTTTAGATAGTCTTTTCATAGACACTTCCATTGCCTGTTCGACTGAAGTGTTAATAAACCTGTGAAGGTCCTGCTTGAGAGACCCATTATCCACAGAAGAGGAGTTTTCCTCAGAAGAGCTCTCATGTTCCATTGCAGCCAGCAGGGTTAGTGAAGGGTTAATGACTGAGAAAGTACAGGGGGCGTGAACAGGGGAAGGGCAGGGGCGGGCTGAAATGAGCGAGGAAACTGGGCTGGAGGCAGTCGAGCAGCCGGCTCTGTGAGAGCGAGTGAAAGCGGCCGAGGAAGCAACGAGGGAAGCGGGAAGAAAGAAAAACGGGCTCCGGCGCCGGTGAGGCAGGCGAGCTCCAAGCGGTGAGAACGTTCGCGAACAAGCGCGAAGACCGCGGAGCGGGAGAGACCACTGAGGGGGCGGGGACGGGGGAGTAAACAAGCGTGAGGAAGCGGAACAACTGTAAATAAAAGGAAGCGCACAAAGCGCTAGCAGAGCAACGCAACAGCGCGTGAACACAGGAGCAGAAATATTAAGCTGTAAACACAAATATGCATAAATTAATATAAAATATAGCGAGCATAGATAAGAGAACACTTATCTGACTGCGAGCAGCAAGAAAAGAGGAAGCTGCGCAGTCAGTGTGGACTCTTATCTATTAGGTGTACTCTGATTGGTTACTGTTATCTCGTTTTTTCTCGTTCCCATGGCCCAGTTGTCGCCTGGCCCTCTGGGAACTGTAGTTTTACACTTATCTTGGCTGCTGTTTATTAAAATGCAAGATAAGAAAGCATAATAGGAGCCTCCGGTCTTGCCATAAAATTATGCAAACTAAGAGCACAGCAATTGCAACACAAAACAGGAGAAGTAAAACCTGATGTTCCGATAGGGCTCACTGATTTTCTCTACAACGCATTTAAACACTAATCACAGTCAAAATGAAAAAATCAACAGGACTCAATAATAAACTCAGACAAATTGAGATTCATTTTGTTATTTTATGAAGAAATCAAAATTGATCAGAATGAACAGTTTCTTAAGGACTTCGGTCAAGACTATCACAGCTTGCATTAAAGCACCTAGCATTTAGGCAAATCTTCAGAGGATGGTTATTAAATTCTGAGTGCAAAATCCAACTACTCTAAGGCAGAAAGATGTTTTGAATTTCTAACAGCTCAGGCCCTACGGGTCGAGGGGAAAAGTTCATATTTAAAATCCATTAGGTGCGAGTCCATTTACTCAAAGTTTAAAGGTAAAATAGGAATTTGAAAAAAATAGAAATGGTTCTGCCAAGAAGGTCTCAGTCCATCAGCAACCGATTGTAGCATCGAAAAGCAGTCCAAAAGTAAAGATCAATCAGCATAGCTTCCAGATCCCAAGCAGGAAACATCAGAATGGTAGTCGTTGCCCTTCCTTTGGGGTTTCTTGTTTTATAGAACTTTTTGCAAAGTCCAGTGGTGTAGCATCACACCATCATCAAAAGTCTATCATAGGTCCCAGTTCACATCATGTCACCTAATATGACTGACAAATCAAGCGCGATTCCCATGCTAGTCATGAGAAACAAAAGTTTGTGAGTCCTTACAGGCCTAAAATTGATAGAGAAGAAATACAAAGCCGCGACTTATAGCCATAGCTGAATTTATTCCCACAGGAAAATTTCATTGTGAAGGTTTTAAAAGCAATGAAGATTGTAGGGTGTAGAAGTGTATAGGACAAAATATGTAACATTTTACTTGCAAAGAACGATGAATTGTATTGAATCAGGGGAAAGGTCAACATTAGAAAAACATTTTGTGAAGGCCTTTAAGTTAGCATTGCATGTTTAAATGAAAGAGCACTGACTTTACTTCAAACATAATGAAATTAAATCAATTCAAATGAAGAACACAATATTATTACATATAAATAACTAAGGTTAGAAATACCATACTACCACAAACTTTGACGATATTCATATAAATGCATGTTTAAAAATGTTCATTTTACTGAAGTAATTTTTCATAAACGACTTAGGGCCACATCAATGACCATTTTTAGCACTTACAAACAGAGAATCGGGCAGTTTGCCACCGCTAAAACAGTTTTTAGCATGCACCAATTCTATTTTGCGAGTCGGTAACCTATTACCAACTCTCAAAATATAATTTGCAAGTCGGTATTAGGAAGGGGCGTGCCAAGGACATCCCTTCCTAATAGCGAGTTGCAGGGGCATGTAAGAATGCTTTGTGACTGGAATGCGGTCGCAAAACATCATATTTGACTGACTCCGTGAAGTAGGTTGTAACCCTTTTGCAAACCAGAAGGGGTCCCCAAGGGGCCCCTTCCCCTTTTTGAACGTGGGTGCCACCATTCCTTAAGGACAGGCAATGGTCCCATAGACCACTGCCTACTCTTAAAAAGTTACAAGGAAGCTTTTTATTTTTATTTTTGAAATGCATCCTGTTTTCCTTATAGTAAAGCGGTTTGTATTTAAAAAAAATGTTTTATTTAAAAAGCAATCACAGATATGATGGTCTTCTGACCCCAGCAGCCCACCATCCCTTTGGATACAGGCCAGTCCAAATGGGTTGCAAATTGCGACCTACCTCATGAATATTGATGAGGTTGGTTATTTGTGACCCCATTGGGAAGTGCTAAATGTGTCAGAGACACATTAGTACATAGCATTTTGTGAGTTCCTAATTGCGAGTCGCAAAAAATCTAATGAGAATCTCACAAAATAAAATGGTCATACATTTGGCCCCTAGTCTTGAGTATCAATTTGCAAAATCTGAAGCCAGTGGTTCAATCTTGCTACACATTTTTGCACAGACTTTTCTAACTGGTGCATACTCAACAAAAAGCATAAAATCACTAGGCCACTTCACATAGAATCAACATTCTCATCAATATATGTCTATAAGCAACATATGCATTAGAATTTATTATCCCAACTCATTTAAGTGTATTAATGTTATCTTCTGAATGTGTTTTCTTCATCTCACATTTTAAAGCATGCTTTTACAGTGCCTGTTACTACGCTTGTCTCGATCTCATGTGTCACTATGTCTATCATTTGCAATGTGTACTTTCAGCCTTTTATGTCTACTGTGTATAAATGTGTTGTGTAGTATGATTTTTAAAAATCCTGCTGGATCAGTATCTTGAGATTTAAAATATGTAGGTGATGCTCAAACTGAAAGGAGCAGAAACCAAATACAGTTTTTGCTCAATCATAAGGGTGAAGAAGGAGATGTCTCTCTTTCCCTCTGCTGAGGATATTTAGGTCACCCTCGCTACATTGCATTTCAAGTTGTTGGTATTACTCCTCTAGTCCTTTGCTTTTGTTTTCTGGCCCACCAATGTCAATGAGCAGGCCTACAGAAGCGATGTCAGTGGATGTCTTGGCTGCCATTGCAACATGATGCACCTGCACAGGAGGGGACAGTCTGCAGGGGCCTTGATGTTAAGATCACCAACTACACCAAGGTTAGTGAGGAGAAAGGAGAGTCTGGAGCTCTCTCGGCTCAATGAAAGAGGAACTGGGTTAAGATGCAACCCAGGCAGAGGAAAAGCAAGGCCTAGGAGAAGTCTGTCAACAGGAGGCCCCAGTGGGTTTCCCTAACTTCCCAGGGAGTAGCAGGAGCACCACTCCCCTAGGGAAGGGTGATGCTAAGGTGATGAACTCATGAGGTGGGGATGGGTAGCAGATAGAAGAGAAAGGTCCATTGGAGAGTATGAAGGGGAAGCCCAGTTGAGGATTGGGTCCTTCCACAGCATACCGTATAGGCAATATAGGCAATATAGGCCAGAAGAGAGGTACAAGAGACAGGAGGCCTGGAAGAGTGAATTAAGGCAGCAAATGAGTGGCCAGAAAAGGCCAGGGAAGGCGATCACATAACTGGGAGAGGTAGATCTTCCAGAGAGTGAGTATGACGATGAGTGGTAGGAAGGTGAAAAGCTAGCAGAGGCAGTGAAAAGTCTCAAAGTGAGAGACAGATGCAAAGGGCCGTCAGTGGCGGGGAGTGGCTGGAGTTTCAGAGAGCGTTCTTTGAGTAATGGGAAAAGTATATTAAGGGCAAGGAATATGCTGATGATGGTGGAGCAAACAGGATTGGGAGACAGAAGCTGGCAGAGGCAGTGGAAGTCTCAAAGTACTTTTATGGTCTTATTGACCGAAATAAAGGTCTTTGAACTGAACTTAAAGTGGGAGACAGATGCAAGGGGCGGTCGGTGGCAGGGAGTGGCTAGGATTTCAGAGAGCACTCTTTGAGTCATGGAAAAAGTATATTAAGGGCAGGGAATATGCAGATGATGTTGGAGCAAACAGGATTGGGAGACAGAAGCTGGACAGAGGCTGCGAAAAAGCAAGGGAGAGAAGGACAAGTTACAGGACTCGTTAATGGAGAATCACAGACTCCCAGAAGACCTGCAGGTCAGACAGGGGGTGACAAGGATACCAGGGGAGAATGAGAAGAAAGCTCCCATATATGGTGCTGCAAGACACATTGGACTTCCATTCGCTGGTATGTACAAAGGAGAAGATAGGTAGGTGAGTATGTTGAGATATTCAAACACTTGCACCGAGAAACAAGGTGCAAAGAAGGGCCAAAGGCAGAAGAGAGGAAATTGGCAGAACAACTGTGACTGCTCACCAATATTGACACTTGAACAGCGGCACTTAGCATTTATATGAGTATAAGATACAAACAAAACAGAAGCAGGTGTAGGGTTGTGGAAATATTTGGATGTGATTTGGTTGGCCAGCATTAGCTTTGACAACCTGGTTTGGTTAAGATATGGGGAAGAGTTTCAATCCAGAAAAGGTTTAAAGCTGACAAAAGCTTGGGGTAATTTTCTGTTTGTGTGGAAGAAAGGCAGCAGGTCAGCATCACATTTACAACCATTTGGCGTTACTACTGTCATCCCCTGAGCTGAAACATATTAGGATAGCTTTTATAATGCACACACCATTGCACAGTAAAACTTTTCTGCCCCAAGGAAGTGAACATTTTTGGCCCAAATACTTGTCTAAGTTATTTTGAAGTAGATAGGGCTTACTGTTGAAGTTAATGGGTGGTTACTTGGCAACACCCATTATCACGCATGGCCCTTGAACCATAGAAGTGCAAAGTAGCACATATCATTACTTTGCATTACTTGTGGGCTACTTTCCAACAGAGATTAAGATTTGTACTGAAAAGTAAATATCAATTCTAGAGTTTATGCCGGTCTGCATCACTTTTTGTAGCACAGCAAAAGTGCAAAGCCTTGCTAAATCTGACCCAGAGTGTGAAAGAGCAGCATAAAATATGAGTGGGGAAGGGATCAGAGTGCAGGGATCCTGGGTTATTCAGGAACACTATAGATTAACTATATTGAGCATTCAGATGCTTAATACTAGTTATTGTCATCTGGGCCCCCCTCAAGGTTTTTACACCTGTACTATAACTGCAAGTCTGCATTTGTGCAAAGTGAGTCATGTGGCACATGAACAACCCTGCCAATACGGATATACAGTTTCACATCATTGATGTTTGTGACTGTCTTGAGCATTTTTGTTCCTGACACATATATGTGTTTTGCTTGTGTACTGTATTCACACAGGTCTGAAGTGGTATTTATGCAGTATACTGGCCTTCACAAAAACCTATAAATATATGAAATACTTGTTTATATAATTTTAGATTGGTAATTGTGAGTGAATTCAAATAGATTAGACTGACACTTGAGTTGTGCATAATATCACTCAGAAAACGAAAGTGAAAAAAATCAGTGTAATTCACATTTCTTCTGTATCCATTTACAATTGTACGTTATGTATAATCCCCTGAGATATCCCCTGAGCTTGCACTCACCTACTTATACTTCCCAAAAATGTGTGGACTGTACCTAAAAACAAATTCACACATATGTCCTGTCTACCCCCCTCCACTATTTGACCAACTTTCCCTGCTCCCAACAAATCAAAAAAGAGATGTAGAATCCTGGCACCTTCCAACGCCACCCTCAACATATTGTTTCCATTTCCTTCCCAAATATTCAAAAATGTAGTACCTGGTTGCTACACAATTGACCAACATTTGTAACAGCATTTACCAAGAGGGATACTTCCCTAAGGAATGGAAACACGCCTCTATCCTACCCCTCTTCAAAAAATCCAACCTGGATGCTGGTGATCCCAACAATTTTAGACCTATTTCTAGGCTACCACTTCCCGCAAAACTCATGGAAAGTAATTTGAATTCTCAACTCAACAAATTTCTGAAGGACTCACGGGCCCTTGACCCAACCCAATATGGGTTCAGAGAGGCACACAGTACAGAAACAGCTCTATTGAAGTCCACAGAAGAAATTAGAACTATTTTGGACCTTGGGGGCAAAGCCGTATTGATCATGTTAGACCTATCTGCGGCTTTCGACGCGGTCCATCATACTCTGCAGATGGACCAGCTGGACAAGCTAGGGATAAAAGACAAAGTCTGGAAACTTCTTAAATCATTTTTCAATAATAGAACCTAAACAGTAACATTAGATGGATTTGAAGCCAACTCCTTCTCCCTGCCCTGTGGTGTGCCGCAAGGGTCATCATTGAGCCCTACTTTGTTCAATGTATACGTGTCATCTCAAGCCCCCCTGATCCGGAGCTTTGGGTTTAAACTAACCTCATACGTTGATGATACCCAAATTGTGGTGACACTACTCCCCGGGAATTTTTATGAAACAGCGACTAAGATCAAGGAATGTTTTAAAGCAGTAGGAGACTGGATGTTCCAGAACTGTTTGAAGCTGAACTCCGGTGGTCCTCTTCGGAAATGACCCCACCTTCTGGAAACCTAGCTGCTGGCTAGATGAGATGGGATCACTACCAGTACCTATAAAAAAGGTCAAGAATCTGGGAATCCTGATCGATGACAAAATGAGTTTTAGAGACCAAATACACCAGGTTGACTCCACCACCTCATACATCCTCAAATCCTGCAAAAAAATCATGCCCATGTTGCCCAAGGAAGCACAACAAACTGTAGTCTCGGCCCTCATAATGTCTAGATTAGACTATTGTAACAGTCTATATCTCACGACTCATAAAGGATCAATGAACAAGCTACAGATGCTACAAAATGTGGCAGCCAGACTTATGACAACCACACCTAAATACAAATCTATCTCAGCCTAAATAAAACAACTTCACTGGTTGTCGATCAGCAAACATACCCAATTTAAGTCACTGTGCCTCGTTTTTAAAGCACTTCATGGCATCGGACCGGAATTTCTACAACAACGCTTCGTTTGGTATAAGCCTAAGAGAGTTTTACAGTCTGCTGACCAAAAACTCATTAGCATCCCCGAGTCAAAAAAGCAAATTGGGGAGGAAGAAGTTTCACGATTAATGCGGCCAAATCATGGAACTCTCTACCATTGCACATCAGAAGCATTCCTAATCTTCTGCCTTTTAGAAAGGCAGTAAAAACATGGCTGTTTTCAAGATAACCACCAATTATAGGCTCAACCAACTGCAGGTCTTCTCTACAGCGCCAGGACACCCACAGGTATCAGTTTGCGCTCTACAAAACATATAACATTAACATATAACATTAACTACCACCACTCTCATCACCCTCTGCATTAAACTTCCACACCTAAGTATACAGTAGTACACTCTGGTGTCCTGCCACACCACCTCACCACTCTGCCAAGAACACACTGACAGCAGAGCTCTCAAAATCCTGCCAGCACAGACCAGCGTCTGACTGGGCACGCTCAGCCAGGAGCGACAGAGTGCCATACAACTTTCTTCGCCTTCTTCGAGTTTGCAGGGTCCGAGTAAGGCAGGAGAAAAAGGGCGACGGAAGGCAATTTTCCACCATTCCACCTCTTTGATTGGGTCTCTGGAGACATAGAAAAAGTTGAGCAACACTGGGGATGCAGCTTCCTTCTTGGTGATGTAATAAGAATCGAAAACACTTCAAGTTTTTCAATTCAGCATCAGTGAATAACCAGACTGAGAATCCAAAATCAACATTGTTTCCAAACCATAGAGAAATTAATATATTAAGGTAGGGTTTGATTACGACTGAAGTGAAAATCCTCTTTTGGACACAAACTTCTTTTGCATCCAAAACAGAGTTACACGTCCGATGGAAATCGCAAAGAATTAGGACATATGTCACCTGAGATTTTCAGCAGATAATACCTTCTGAAAACCACAGAGGCAACTAGTACAAAAAGCAAGATTGTGCACCACAGATAGGATCAATTAATGCATTGCTTGCAATTCCCCACTCAGAGGTGTCAGGCTCAGATTTGCCTCAAATTATGCGCCCATTAAGGGCCATATCTATGAAAGGGGTTGCATCGCTTTTGCACCACGAAACGTGGTGCATGCACAACACAATCCCCAAATGCTATTTATCAAGCCACACAAGGACACTTTGCGTGGCCCAACGTGGCTAAGATAAATCAGGAGTAACACACTGCAGTGCATATTTTACTGCTGTGTTACTCTGCTCTGGGAAGGGGTTCCATGGGTGTAGCGTGGGTGTTCCCACGCAACTCCCATGGATTTTGCCGCATTACCCTATTTACCATTGCTGGGAAACCTGGGAATGCGTAAAAAAGCTACACCTTCCCAGGTGCGGCGTAACGAGGAGAAATATCTACATTTCTCCTGGCTACATCCTCTTTCTAAGTGTGCTGAATTCTGCAGCACACATAGAGGAATGTGCCTCAGGGGATTGCTTTTGTGTAGGAAGATACCCCTTCCTGCACAAAGACAATCCTGCCTGCAATGCAGGTACCCTTGCACCAAGGTGCAAGGGTGCCTGGGTTGATGCTATGACGCAAGTTGTGCACCAGTGCTGGCGAAAGGACATAAATGTGCTGTATTTTAATAAATACAGCGCATTCCTGCCCTTTCCGTGTAACGCAGCACAGCAAGGTGACTTATTTTGCTCAGGGCCAGACATTCCCCCGCTGCGCCGCACAATCGGCCCTGTAACAAAACTGGCCGAAAACCGGCCCTGGCAAAGAGCTCGGCGGCATGCCCAGGGCCGGTTTTGGTTCCCAGTCCGGCCCTGGTTTTGCTGCATTGCGTTACTTTCTCATAAATATGGCCCTACTTACTTCACAACCAGCAAATGGTAGTTGCACCCTTGCTTGCAGCCCCATTTTAATATGGATCTTAGATTGCATGAAACATCCACTTGTGACAAGGCCCAGTGTCTTCCCCCAAATTGAGCATTGCGACATAGTACATTTTTCCAAACACAATTGCTTCTAGATGATGTCAGGTGGGGGAAAACAGAAATAAAAAAAGCGAATTTATAGATGTATCACACGGGAAGGGAACCGTGCCAGCAATCAGGCAGCTTTAAAAAAAATAATTAGCTTTGCGCTGCTGCTGTTTTAATTGCTACTGCATTTTTCATGCTCTTTTCCTGTTGTAAGCAGAGTAGTTTCTTCTGCTGCAGAACTCCCCCCCCTCCCCTCTGAACTTTTCCCCCCTCGTGGGCTCCTGTTTTATATTGACATTCCAGCCCTTGAAGCGAGGCCTTCCCTCATCGCAAAGATTGTGTTTTTGGGAAGCGCGAGCACCTGTCCGCTGATCGCCTGCCAGTCTGCATCTGTGCCCGGCTGACAGCCTTGTCTTCTTTGAGTAATGATGTGATTGATGGGCAAAATAAGGGAGAACACACAAAAAAACATTTCTGTCTGGTCTGGTGTGTCAGCAAGCCTTCATCAAGTGGATGCTGAAGGTATATTTTGCTGCATGCCTCATTACCCAGTAATGGCGTTACCAGGCAAAGCTGATTCTGTTCATGACACAAGACAGCAGCCGCTTTATGGACTCTGGGCCCGCCGAGCCTGCAGGAGAGAAGCGCTCTTAGAGTGGTCATTTCCAAAAGTGCCTCAAGTTGCTTTTTTTTTTGTCGTGAATTTAATATGAATCAAAAGCGCGGCGCGAGCCGAGCATGAGAAATTTCAGTGACTAGTCATTTTTTAAGACTGCTGTCTAAACAGCCATCTAGAAAACAACTAGGCCCCTTTCAGACCTGTTGCAAGAATAAGTCATCTGTCATTTTTATTACATTATGGGAAGCGTGCAGAGGCATATAGCCTAAACAAATGTCTGATTCATTCCTAAACATCTGTAATGTGCCACATAGTTGAAGCCGAAAGTAAATTCCAGCAAATTACCAGAGTCTAAAGCACAGGGCTCATGCCTTGTTTGCAATATGAAGTGTTTGCTCCACTGCAGAGCCGGTACAGCATTTGTCAAGGCTGGGACAGATATTTTTTGTTTATGATTCAACAAAGGCTTCCAAGCCCCCAGTGTTCATGGTTGGGTTTGCAGCACTCTTGCAGCTGGTCGCTAACTTGCTAAGGGACCTTTGTTTCCCATACATCTTACGAATTTGCTATTGCTTGCACCTTACTCCAGGACGAGAGTAGCTCTCTGCAGAAAACTTTTTTAATTGAGTGTCAATGACTTATGGTGTTAGGGGTTTAGCGGATTTAGGATGCCAGCCACCAAGATGTCACAAGGAGGTAGATGGAAGTAAGTACAGGGCAAACTGTATCGGTTTTTCCTACATATTACATAAGGAATTTAGTGGTTGCCATAGAATCACAAGATAGTTTGGTTGGTTGTGGAAGCTGAGATTTAAACTCAGGTATTTCAGTCTAAAGGTAATTTATCTTTTCCACAAGACCACATCCCTCCAGGGGCTCAACAATATTAAGGTTGTCGCATTGGCCTAAATCAGTGTATTGGGCTAAATTCTGATCTCTGAGCACCCCCTGTTTGAGCAGTGGTGGCCAGTAGGGGACGGTGGTATGGGGCAGGGAGAGCGGGCAGAAAATAAAAAAAATACATAAAAAAAAGAAAACTTACCTTCTCCTCGCGTCGCCAGTTGCTGCCTCTCCGCCACCTCTCCTCCGTTGAAGCAGGAAGCATCTAGGCTCCCCACCAATCACAACTCTGCTATGTAACGTTGTGATTGGTTCCCCTAAGCCAATCACAAAGCTGAAATGCAGCGTTGTGATTGGTCTGAGCGCAGACAGGGACAGGGAGCCTGGACATGTTCCCCACCAGGCTGTGTAATGAAGCCTGATGGGGACAATGTAAAGTGTGCAGGACTGTTTGGCTGGGCCAAGACGGCTGGCTAAACAGCCATGCCCACTAAAAGTGTGCTCACCACTCCTCCCCCTGGCCCCGCTCTGGCCAGCCCCGCCTTCCCCGCACCTAGGAACTGGAAACTGGAAAAATAAAATTATAACGTCCTGTTAATATCATTTTATTTATCCTCTGCACTGCTCTGAAAGCAGTGGGGCGACGCTCCTCCACCTTAGGGGAGGAGCCGCCCCTGTGTTTGAGTCCTTCAGATCGAAATGAGGAGTCAGGATCAGTGAATCACCAGCAAAGCTTGCCAAACCCGGAAAAGAAAATATTAAGCCTAAGGCCTAAGGCTGTGAACAGTAAATAGTTGGACACACTTGGGGGATAGGTGTAGTGTCTTGTCAAAAGCCAAATCCTGCAGGCAACTCCTATTGTGCATAGCTGGAGTCCATATGCAGCGGGAATGATTGCACCCAGCGGATTAGGTGAAGGGCCAGGCCTATGGCAAGTTCCTGAAGCCAACCCCTGCTAAGCAAGGCTGAAGGACATATGCAGCAGGGGTTGGCTGTCTGTGGAATATTGGGTGCGGGCCTGACCACGGCCTGTCCCTGTTGTAAACCCCTGCTATGCATGGTGAAAGGCTCTGCACAGTGTGGGTTGGCTTCCCATGGAGTGATCGTTATTATATTATCTGACCCCCCCCACCCCCCAGCAATGGGTTATTGTGAAGTTATGGTTGCCTACTAATTCACAAACCCCTTGAGATTCCCCCATTCTAGGTAGGTCAGCATTCTACAACTCACCCCTCTCCCACGCACACCATAACTTGCAAACCAAATGCATTGATTGCTCATCTACTCACCCAAAATGTGATAAATGACTTATCAAATAAATTAACTGATATTACGGTGAGTGTAAGATATCACGTTATCTTTAACAATATCAGTGACGTTACAATGGACATTCTATGAATTCTTTATTTGGAATTGTGTTTTAATATTGCGCAGTTATCGCCTGATATTTACACACACACACACACACACTGTAGGATGGTGTAGTATTATGCAGTGATTCTGTTTAGGCTTCACTATGCAATACTCTCACAATATCCCAAAGATGGTCATTGAATTCACAATATTACATCCATAGCTCAGTCCTGGTAGAGTGGAAGTCAGGCCGTACTAGAGGAACATGTGTTTAACATTTTAGGGTACCAACATGGAAGATAAGTAATTGACTTGACTCAAAATAAATCAGACACACATTTATTTAAATAAAGCAGATAGATTTGTATATAAATTTAGACACCAAAACAAAGTCAATCTGATAAGTATAATTGGAGTTATGTAGTTAAGTACTAAAATTAAATCAGTGTAAAATAATACTGCATAACTTTAGCATTGCGGTCAGTGGGAAAAATCCTTAGTCGCAATGGGCCACTTGCAGGTCGAGTAGCATGGTACCCATAGAACGTTAAGGTGATGCAGGTCCCAGGACCAAGCCACGACAGTCAGTTGGATTTTACCTGGCTCGAGGAGCCCGGGTGCAGCGTTGTCCTGGCTGTCCTTGGTGCTGAAGGGGGTGCCGCGGGAGTACTATTTTTTACCGCTTACATGGTGCTGGTGAGAAAACATGCCCTAAAAGTTGACAATGAGAACACTGCTGGAGTACAAAGGGGCTGTAACATCAAGTAAAGGTGGGTGTTTCCGGACTGGCCACCAACAAGCCTCAGTGAAAGGATATTTTGATGTGCGCAGGATCAGTGGAAAATGGTAGCCACCTGAAACTTGCTGGAGGTCAGGAGTTCATGTCTCACAATGCACTGGACCATCTACTTTTGGGCATTCCTTCAGAGGGCCCAAATCACCAGTGATTCATTTGCTCTGGTATGTTGTTTTTACCTGCAGATTTGAAGGGACTAATGCCACTAGTCCAAGGAAGTGTGGAGTTGCCTTTGGCTTTTAATCGAGTCCCTCTCTCTGGGGGGGAACAGTCATTGCTCTGGGATGAGTTGCAGTCATGCAGTACCAGGAAGGTTGCCACAGGTGCAGAGTATCACGCCATTTTTGTGTGCAACTCATGTCGTCGCAGAATTGGGTCTCTTCTGTGTCCTTTGTTGCAATTCAAATCAGAAGTGAGGTTCTGGTGTCAGGGGTAGCCCCTAGTTCCAAGATGTAAAGGCGTTAGGAATGTGGATGCAAGTGACTATTGGGCTACTAGCCTCGGCAGCTAATCCTCCACTGAGGGGTGACTACATACACCATGGTGCGTGGGTGGCTGTGTGGCATGCATAATTGTTTTTGTGCAGGAAGGGGCACCAACCTGCACATAAATAATCCTGAGATATGAGTTCCTCTTTCTGCAGAATGCAACACAAAGAGAAAGAGGAAGTCACAAGGAGAAATAAAGATATTTCTCCTCATTATGCCTCCCCTGGGAAGGTGTATCTTTTTTGAGCATTCCCACGTCTACCACTTTTGGTAAACCAGGGAATGCATCAAAATCCATGAGAGTTGCTTGGGAACACCCATGCAATGCCTCCTTAATTCTTTCCCAGGGCTGAGTAATGCTATGCAGTGGTTTGTGCTCAGTTACACTGCTTCAGATTTATAAAGCCAATAAGGACACGCAAGGTGGCTTCATCAATTCTATTTTAGACTTGCGTCTAAAATCTAGTCGCGCCGTCCTCCCGCCCTCCTAGAATATTTAACAGAGCCTCACATCGAGCTCGGTGCCTAACGGAGCTCTCTCTAGTGAGGGCAACTGGGGCTGCGAGCTGCGTGTTGCTATAACGTGGTGACATTCTTGATACCTGTAACGAATACTTATTGCACTTTAGAGAGATTTTACATTTGCTGTGATTTTATTATTGGGGGCTCATTTTAGTGTTAACGGGAATTTTAATGCAGGCACACTGACACTCTGACCATTCTTTGACTTCCCTTCACTTTGCCCAGCCGCTTTCCAGCCGACACTCGGCGGCGGTGGGCGCCATCTTTGGTGAGGCGGGGAGAGCGCTCTAGTCGCGCCGTCCTCCCACCCTCCTTTCTTCCTATATAATGTGTAGGCCAGCCAGACGGCGCAGCGGGCTGGCGCAGCGGGAGCGCCGGTTGCGCGCCGAAGCCGCGCCTAAGCCAAGCCCGTCTGCGCCCGTCCGCGCCACGATCGCGACGGGCGGGGGTCACGCCGGTCAACATCCACTTACCATCAGGTACGACAGTAAGGATTTACTGGCACTACGATCTAAAGCCGGTGAACTGTGTAAGGGATGTCCCCCTATTGACCTTCTTTGGGGCCCCTTCTCATGTTTACACTGTAAATGGATGTCCCCTGGGATACCTACAGAGACGCATTACATTTCTGCCCCCCCAAGGCGTAGCTCTAATAACTTTAAGGGAGGACTTATTAATGCCCGGTCCCTGTCCTGCCATTGCCAAGACATACATGATTAAATAACGTGTCACGACCTGGACGCCCTTTTTATAACCGAAACATGGCTCAACGACTCTTCCAATCCTGATTTGGCTACTGCCCTCCCTCCGGATTTCACAATCTTCAGGCGGGACAGACCAATCGGGCGAGGAGGTGGGGTTGCATTTATTATTAAAAAGTCCTTCTTATGTCATACATTTGATCTAGGCCACCTTAAAGAAAGTGAGAGCATCGGCTTCTCGATTAAAATTAGCGCCTCCACCTCTTTTTCGGGAGGACTAATCTATCGCCCTCCAGGCAATGCCACCCCGTTTCTTGACTCCCTAGATGAAGCTCTTGGGTCACTTATGTTACATTACCCTAACTTCACCCTATTAGGAGATATGAACATGCAACTGGAATCGCGCGTTGACCCTCACGCCACTTGTTTCCAAAACACTTTAAATATCTTTGGACTGGCTCAACTAGTTACCGCTCCCACCCACCTAGCTGGCCATACTCTTGATGGTATTTGCTCCAACTTAACCACTATGATTACGTCCCCCCATCCCACAAATTTGGACTGAACACAGTTTCATTCCCTTTGATATCGAGAAACAAGCTCAAGCCTCACTCATAACTAAGCGTCCTCAACCTTCCTTCACGATAAATTGGAAAAAGGTGACCGACCGTATTAAGCTGGACCCCCAATCACTGGTACAGGCCCCTAAATTGATAGGAGATGTATCGGTTGATTCTCGCAACTTTCACGTCTGGATGGATCAAATTATCTCGGAAAAATCTGATCTAAAAAGTGATCACGTGAAATGTCCTAAAAGAAAACCAAATGCACCATGGTACACCCAGGCTCTAACTGAGAGTCATCTACTATGTAGAATAAAAGAAAGGAAGTGGAGGAAAACATATGACGAGGCTTCAAGAGCCCTCTATGTTCAACAGAGGAAATTATATCTCTCCAGTATAAAGGTGGCTAAAAAGGAGTACTATACAAAGGCCATCAATGAAGCCCACCAGAAGCAAAAAACCGTCTTCTCTATAGTCAAATCCTTTACCCACCCTAAAGCTCTTCTGCCCGAAATTCCTCCCTCTGAAACTCTGTGTAACCAAATTGCAGATTTCTTTGTGGATAAAATCGCCAATATACAAAAGGACTTTTCGCCTCCTTTGATCATTCCTCATCAGGTAGTTGACAACCATCCTTCCCTTTGCAGCTTCCAACCTGTCTCCCTCCAGCAGACCCGCAAGGCTATTTTGGCCTGCAAATCAGGAGCACCAACCGACTCCTGTCCTCCTCGCATTCTGCACCATCTAATCGAGGTAGTAAACCCTTACATCAACGCGATCATTAACACATCCCTTGACTCAGGGGTAGTGCCTAATGAATGGAAAAAGGCTACCGTGAAACCCTTGATGAAGAAGCAGAATAAATCTCCAACAGATCTTACCAACATGCGCCCCATCTCACTCTTGCCTGTTCTAGGAAAAATCACTGAACAGATAGTACATTGGTAGCTAAAAACATTTGTGGAGAATCATAACATCCTGCATCCTCAGCAATCTGGGTTTCGCCCCGGTCACTCCACCGAAACGGCTCTGATAGAACTCTCTGATTCCATCAAGTTCCAGCAGGATGAGGGAAGGCAAGCCGTCCTCATCCTGCTTGACCTAACAGCAGCGTTCGACACTATCTCTCATGTCATCCTGATTGATAGAATGCGAGAGATTGGCGTGACAGACACAGCTCTGGCATGGGTAAAATCTTTCTTGTCCAATAGGTCCCAATCTGTGTCCTTGGGTCCCTACCTATCCAGCGAAAAACCCATTACATCGGGAGTACCGCAGGGGTCCATATTAAGCCCACTTCTTTTTAACATCTATATGGCACCCCTCCTCGCTGTGATAGAGTCTCATGGGATCCTTGTCACGTCATACGCTGACGACACCCAACTTGTCGTCTCCATCGACAAAAACTGCATAGATACAGAGTTGCGATTTCGGAATTGTCTCACCGAGGTACTCCAGAGGCTGAATAAAATCCACTTGAGATGCAACAGTGGGAAAACCGAAATCATACCATTGGGTAAAAATTCATCCTTCTGCCCGAAAGATTGGTGGCCCAAAGACTCAGAGGCCCCGCCTAGTGCGGTGTCCTCTGCGCGCAACCTGGGCGTGCAATTTGATGCATCCCTTTCCTTTGACGACCACGTCAGGATCACGGCTGGTTGCTGCTTTGGACTAATTAAATCTTTAAAGAAATTCTTTGACTTCCTCCCCATCACCGCTAGGAAATCGGTCGTGGTAGCACTATTACTTTCCCGACTCGATTACTGCAATGGATTAATGGCAGGAGTGAAAAAGTCCACCCTTAAGAAATTGCAAAGTATACAGCACGCGGCTGCAAGATTAGTGTTGAAACTCCCTAGAAAATCTTCGGCCTCAGTAGCATTGAACTCCCTCCACTGGTTGCCACTTCACAAGAGAATTCTTTTTAAACTTTTACTTACAGTGTTCAAATCCCTGAAAAACATAGGTCCTCACTACCTCGTCAATCGCTTCATCCATTACAATCCTGTACGATGTCTGAGATCCTCAGGGGCCAACCTCACGAAGATCCCGAAGTTTAAGTACAAAACCAGGGGTGGGAAAACTTTCACAGTCCTGCCAGCAAGGGCTTGGAACAATTTGCCCGTAAATCTCAGACTGATCGAGACTGAGAGTCTCTTCAGGAAACAACTGAAGACATGGGTATATCAGCAATCAGATACCTATGTATTGACGGCTATTTAGATCTTTTACCACCTATCTCCCACACGCATGCTCAGCGCCAAGATGCTCCTTCCGGAGCGAAAGTCTGCGCTTTACAAATACCCACAAATATCAAATATCGTGCTTGCTACACATTGTGTAATGCAAAAGAGAGACGCAACTCCACTTATAAATATGGCCCCTGGTGACTAACACCAACCATTTGGTCTGGGGAAACCAGTCTAGCTGCCATAATAGTGAATCTGGCACCTGTATCCCTCAGAGCCTCTACCTCAGTCCCATTGATCACTGGCCTTTGTCTATACTTCTCCAGGCTTGCAGACAAGAAAGTGAGGCCTTCAATATCCACCCCACCCCGGGCAAACTAAAGTAGCTTCAGTGCAATCTCTGGCCTCTCAAGAGCACACTTCCACCCGCACTCTTATGCTAGCCAATCCTTTGGATTGTCCACCACTGGGGAACAATTTGGAGCATGTTGCATCTCCTTTCTATGTCCTGCCTGGTGACAGTCATGGCATAACCCAGAAGCCTTTGTTGGGTCTTAGTTCTTACTTTGATACCCTTTGCCTTCTTTGCCTTTGATCTGGGAGAAGTCTCGCTCCCCCCTCCCCCTCCTGAGAACTTTGAAGGCTTTATGAGAATTACTTCTTTTTATCTTTGTTGTTGAGCACCTCTTCCCCTGCTTGGAAGTCTGTGCACACTTTTTCTGTTTACTCCCACCATGGGTCTTTCTGGACACCCTGGTTCTAACCCATTTGTTAGTTATCCCACTCAGCTCTCTGGGAGAGGACAACTTTGAACCCACCAAATGGTGATGCAATTTTGCTGTGGTACAATTAGTTAAAATGTGCTCTTTCATAATTAAATTATATAGCCCATCATAAGTGTCCACCTCTTTGCCATTTATCCAATCTTCTCGGGTTTTGACTGAGGAGTCCACCCATTTTCTGATTTTGACCTTTATGAGTCTCCCTAAACTTAAATCTGTATTGCTCTGTGGTGAGTCCAAATCTTTTAACCAAGGTCTCCTTCATATCCTGAGAGGACTCAGCCACATCTCTATTAAGGGTCAGAAATCTATCTACGCCCTTCACTGAGAATAACTCCCACAGTAGAGAGTCCCAGTGCTGGTGACCTATCTTCCTTATTTTACAGACCCTCTCAAAAGCTGAAAACCACTATCATCACCAGCAGTAAACTTGGAAACAATCTCTTTGTGGATCTAAGGTTCAAACGTTTCCTCTTTTTCCCTAGTGCAGTTACTACTGTAATTTCTTGAGCTTCATGTCCATCTTGACCCTTCTTTCTTAAAGGCTAGCCTCCTTTCCTTGAGTTCAAAATATTTGGACTTTCGCGTCCATGCCGTGCAGGAATCATGTGAGGCATTCCCATTGAGTTGCCTTTTTTAAAGGCACCGCCACCTTTGGAAGGGCGCCCCAGGGGGAACCGTCACACCTCCCGCCCACCATACCACTGAAACGTAGTAATGTGGCGGGTGGGCGGCAGCGACCTTTGGCGAAGCGATGGTGCAACAGTTTTCACTGCCACACCACTGCTCTATCAAAAGTCGTACTATCGCCTTTATTGTCACAAGTTGTAGAAGCACCAGAGGATTGTGGTGAGTTTATTGATCTCATTGTAAAATGAAACCTCTGTTTGTTAGAAAGGAAAGGAGAAAAGGGAAAACATTCTTTAGACACTAGAATGATCATGGTTACGACTCGGGCTGATACAGCATCAAAAACCACTGACGCAGGTGAACTAATGCAAATTGGTGGAGTTAGATGACCCTTGACTAAAGAGGAAAAGGAGAAACACCAGAAGTTAAAGCAATGTTTATATTGCAGAAAAACTGGTCACTTCATAAAGGAGAGCCCCACTTGTCCCTCTAAACCAAGCTTCTCTAAAACGAGTGGCACCTTATTTCTAGTAAAACCTGAAGAGGTGACAGGAAGCAAAGGAACTCTGTAGGTAGTGAGGTTGACCTACTGAGTGGATCTCTGCAATCAACTTCCAAGACATCTTCTGACATAGTAATACATCATGCTAGTTTGCCTCTAACCCTAACCTTCTGTCAGGGACCACCAGGCAAGTAGAAGCCTTAGTAGATTACCACAGGCATTTTAATTGACATTTAATATACAAAATCACTGGCCATTCAATCACTTCACAAGGACAACCATGTCAGAGATGTTGATGAGAAGGAACTCACTTCTGGAATGCTATGGTTTCAGACCAAACAGCTTGGTATGACATGTCATGCCGACATCAGGAGGATATTTGCTTCGATCTAATCAATGCCATCTATTTCTGCCTTATTTTAGGTTTGCCCTGACTGTATTTCCATAACCCAACCATAGATTGGAAAGCTAAAACACTTACCTTGAACTTGTCTTTTTGTTCCAAACATTGCTATCACCCACAAGAGCATCATTTAGAATTTGCTGAAACACCACATATTATACCCTTATAGGAATGAAGTGTGGCTCTCACTGAGGGTTTCTTGGGGCAATAGTTTGATCTGTCTGACGTCTGCGTAAAGGGCCAACACTCTACCACCACATCGCAGTTTTGACTGCCAAATCAACCTCGTCCCTGGAGCAAAATTGCAGTGTAGTCATATTTATTCTCTCACAGAAAAGGTGAACAAACATTTTAGACAGTACTTGGTGAATACTTAGAGATTGGCTTTATTAGACATTCCAAATCCCCGGTTGCCGCAGCCCGTGCAGGTAAGAGCGGTTGGGACGGGTGGGGGGGGGGGGAAATTTCGATAGACTACGATGAAGAAAAATTAATTATTTCTTTAACTTCCCCTCATGGTCGTCTGTTGAATACCCCCCAAACCGGTACCCCGCCTCACCGTTGCTACCTGCACTGGCCTCCCCTGATCCCCAGTCTCCTCTGCTTTGTTTTTCATCTCAAAACAGGGGGGGGCTTAGGATGTGTATTGACTACTGCTCCCTCAATGATGTCATTGTCAAAAACAGATATCCTTTACTCAATATTCCAGTGTTATGGAATCAATTAAAAAGGGCAGTTATTTTCACAAAATTAGGTCTTAGGGAAGCATAACATTTAGTGAGAGTAAGAACTGGCAATGAGTGGACGACACAGTTAAATCTAAATTAGGGGTTTACAAATATCAAGTAATGCCTTCTGGCTTATATAACGCCACAACCACCTTCCAATTCTTCTTAAATAGAGTTTTAAGGGAATTCATTGACATCTGTTATGTAGTATATATAGATGACATCCTGATATATTCAAACTCAGAGGAGGACTAAACCCAGCAGGTACATGACATTCTTCAAAAGCTCAAAGTGAATAACTTATATATTAAACTTGAAAATGGTGTCTTCCATACCACAGAAGTAGAATATTTGGGATAGGTTATCACCCCCAAAGTCTTTGGCATGGATCAAAAGAAATTGCCTCCATACCTGATTGGCCTTCACCTACTACGGTGCAGGAAATGCAACTTTTCCTAGGATTTGTGAGTTTTTATCGCTGATTCATAAACAATTTTCCAAGACCATTACCCTATTACACACTTGTTACGCAAAAAGGTACTCTTTGTGTGAGACGAACATGCCAAGAAAGCATTTAGAATTCTTAAAAAGAAATTCACCACAGCCCCTATCTTAACCCATCCAAATCCAGATGATCCATACACTGTGGTACTGGATGCTTTCCAGACTGCCTTGGGTGGCATCCTATCTCAAAGAAATAGAGAAACTGGATGCTTGCATCCCATTGCCTTTTATCCACGTGAATTGTTGCCTGTAGAATGTAAATATTATATCCCAGACAGAGAGTTATTCGCCATAAAAGCAGTTTTGAGGAATGGCCACAATACTTGTTGGGAGCCAAGCATCCCATAACACATCACATAACACATAACACATAACACATATCACAGAAATTAGCATTTTCTTAATTCCATCATAGCCCTTACCCCACGACCGTTACGCTGGACACTTTTGTTTAATGATTATAATTTTCTAATAATGTACTGACCAGGTACAGATAATGCCAAGGTGGATGCACTGTCCCAAATTGGAGAGTCAGAATCACAAAAACCTAAATATACTCCCTCTCCTATTTTGCCACCCAATTGTTTTCAAGGGGTCATTATGACAACTGACTTTCTTACCACCTTGCGATCACATATTCAAGACAGGCCACAGAACAACTGGCTCCAGAAAGTGGAAAACGTAGTAGTCAAAAATTGCCTGTTGATGCATGACCAGTGATTATTTGTACTTGATGCTGATTTACAAGAGAAAAAAAAACAATTGATGGACAGAATGCAGAATAATGTCATGCAGAATGCAGAATAATGTCATGCATTCACCCCAGTACAGAGATCTGGGCCTAAATCCATCATTGCTTTGCTCACCATGCCATTCCAATTTGAACCCAGCCATATGCAAATCAGTCTTGGCCCTGTGCCCAATGGGAACAGTCCAGCCCGAACTGCCAGGCCAGGTCCTCCCTGAACTGGAAACAAGCATCCTAGGACCGGTTTCAGGCTTTCAGCCCTCATCAGCCAGGATAGCTTGACTCCAGTGGCACGGAGAGCACGGGACCCACGGCTGGGCATACCCATCCCACTCGGAATGACAAATGCAAAAAGAACAATTGATGGACAGAATGCAGTACTTGGGTGAATGTACGACATTGTTCTGCATTCTGTCCATCAGTTGTTCTTTTTGCATCTTACCAATACAGCCATTCACGCAGCCACTCATTCACCCATACAGCTACTCCCAATCTCATGTATTCTTTTTTTGATGTTTTATTATATATATACAAAAGTTGTGTAATTGCAGAATTGATTACATTTACATATATTCCAAACGTAAAGCCATAATTTTCATTTGATCAACAGAAATCAATCAAGTGATACATTATGCACAATAACCAGTAAATCATGAGTTAGAGAGCAATCTAATATAGCGCATCATTTTTAGGATGGACTTAAAGAAGAGTTTTCGGTTTTTAAAAAGGATGTGATCCAGGAGGAAAGAGGGCCCCAGATCCTATTCCCTTTGATTCAGCATTTTCTGCCTCTCCTTTCATAAAGTGCCTTTTCTAGATTAAATATATGTAAAAAGGGTCCCTTCCACTGCTGGAAGGTTGGGGGTTGTGAATCAAGCCAGGCTGAGGCAACACATAACCTAGGAACTGCCATTGCAATGAAGGTAAGTTCTTCCCCTTAATTGCCAACTGTATCATTTACCCTCTCAGCTGAGGTGTCAAAGGAACATCTAAGTTAAGAATCTGTTGTAAAAAGCTTGAGAGTTCACGACCTATAGGTTCTATACAGGGACAGGTGGCAAAGATATGCACTAAATCAATACCAAAAGTTCAACATCTGAAACAAGAAGTCCCCTCAGTACCACCCCATTTAAAAATTTTCTCAGGTGTAATTTATAATCGAATAAAGTCTTAAAATGTTGAGCCTGCAGATTGGCAGAGCACAGTACTGTGTCCCACAGTTCTAATGATCTCATGAAACCAGAATCCTCAACTTCCAAACTATCCTGCCATTTCAACCTATGCTTATCTAAATCATAAATCAACTGGTACTCCTTCCTGCAGACATCTATATATTTGTGTAATTGAGGGCCTAGCATTACTAGTTAGTAATTCTATCAGAGATACTTGCCCAAACCCTGCTGCTCCACAGCCATTTTTTAGCAGAAAATCTCTCCGCTGTAAGAATGTAAAAAAATCCCAGGGGCCGACACCAAACCTTTCTCTAACTGCTTCAAATGATGTTATGTGATCCCCAGCTAACAGATCCCCTATCCTCTGTAAACCACTCTTTCCCCACCTTGCCAGACATGTATCTTGTAATGCCCTGGGCAGTTGGCCGTTCCCAATTATAGGAGAATAACGATTGAACCTTCCTACCCCAAGTTTATTCCTTATGCCTGCCCAATTGCGAAAGGCAGCGATCAATACCTTGAAGTGCGTTTTCTTAAAATATCTTGCTTCATAGAATTTTAGAAGACAGCCATTAGCCCGAGCGCCTATCAATAGTTCATATATTGTTGGTATTTAACCAGGATCCCCCATGTCCTTTTCCTTAACTCCAAAGAGAGGCCAGTAGTATTGGAATGAACTGCTAAATAATATAGCTTACAATATGGGAGCCCCCATCCTCCTCTATCCCTGGTAAGGGAGAGGCATATATTCGCTCTTCTAGTCCTCTGATAACACCAAATAAACCTAGCTACCTCCTTCTCTATTTACTTAACCCCTTGCCTGTGGGGCTAATTTCCCCGCTGTGCTGGGGGGGCGCAGAGCGCCCCGGTGCTCATGACGAGCTCAGCTCGTCATGAGCCACGGTGGCCTTGTGCTCAGCCACACCTGTTTCTTCAGAACGTTCAGCACAGCAGGGGAATTAGCCCCCACGTGCGAGCGGTCTGACCGTTATGATGAGCTCAGATCGTCATGAGCACACGGCCACCGTGGCTCATGACGAGAAGAGCTCGTAATGAGCGAGGGGGGGGTTAAACCAAAAATTATGAATTTCAAAAGGAATCGCATGGAAAATATACATACATGTTGGCAGGATCATCATTTTGATGATATTACATCTCCCTACTAATGAGAGTTTGTAATTATCTCAACGTTGGCGAACGTTTTTAATTTTCCCCATTATAGGGGTAATATTTATATCCACTATATCTTCCACCTTAACCGTGATGGTAATGCCTAAGTAATCGCTTTTTCTACAGCTCTTTTCTCCATACCTGTAACAAATCTATTTTTCACGATCTGCGTTTTAGCTTTATTTAATAAAAAACCTGATTGGATCCCAAAGTTTTCAGCGATACTTTCAACCCCTGACATTGCACGGTCAGGGTCGGATGACATAATAGCCACATCATCAGCGTAGGCCAGTAGCTTGGTGTCCCCGCCTTGCAAACTGACCAGAATAATTTCTGATGAGGCCTCCAGACGCCTAAGAAGGGGATATAGTTACAGGGCCAACAGTAGGGCAGAAGCAGGGCAGCCCTGTCTTGTTCTCCTGCCGATTGAAAAAGGAGCCGTCTCTTCCCCCATAATTCATAATCTTGCTACAGGGTTGGCATATAGGACCTGTATTGCTTTCACAAATGGATCCCCTAGGCCTTAAGCCTTAAGGGTCTGCCATAAGAAATTCCATGACACCCTGTCGAAGGCCTTCTCTGTGTCTAAAATAGATACCCCCATAGGTTTAGCAGCGATCTCAGTAGCATCAAAGAGGGTAATTAACCTCCTAACGTGATCTACAGTCCTTCTTCCTTGTATAAAACTGTGCTGCCATACTGACACAAGATGGTGCATCACAGAGTACAAACGTGAGGCAAAGATCTTAGAATAAAGCTTAGCATCACTGTTTAGCAGCGTCATAGGCCTATATGTATATATATAAATTTGTTGGATTTTTACCCTTTTTTAAAAAGATGACAATATTTGTGATACCCCAAGAATTCGGCGGTGTGACCCCTTCCTTGATCACCTGAAATTATCTTTAGGACACTAGAACTTTTTAACAAAGACTTTGTAGAACTCTATAGGAATGCAATCACTTCCCGATGCCTTGCCCGCTGACAGGGCTTGTACAGCACTAAATAGCTCCTCCTGTGTAATCTCTGCCCCAAGTCGGGCACCCTCCTCCTGTGGGACCCTTCCAATTGGTTAAAACTCCTGTACTTCAAAATCTGATAGATAACAATCACAAGATGAAGCTGAGTACAGGTCTTCATAAAATTCTCTAAAAGCCTCTCTAATCTCAGCAGGCTATGTCACGACTTCACCCTGCATATTTCTGATCCTGTCTATATATCCTGCTGTCGCCTGCTGTCTGGCCCTGAGTGCCAGTAATCTGCCCACCGTCTTGCTCTATTCATAGCAATCCTGCTTCTTAGCTAAGTATTTTCCCACGAGTCTCTCAGTATTAAAATCATTCAGGCAGGCTTTAGTAATGTTAATAGAGTTCAGGATTCATACCACCTCTCCACCACGAGACATAGTAGTAATCAGTTCTGTTTCCAATTGGGCAAGTTTTTGAAAAAACTGTTCAATCTGTTCTGCCTCTTTTTTTCTCTCACTCAAACAGAATTGCAGGATCTCACCTCTCGCTGCCGCTTTTAAAAGCATCCCAAACCATACCTGGGGGGGGGGAAGGGGGGGGGGCACTACCGCTATTATTATCGAAGCATTCCCTGATCCAGTCCTTCATATATTCAATATATTTTTGATCTGAAAGCAGAGCCCTCTCAAAACTCCATCTAGCATATTCCTTTCTTATGCCTTTTACTGAAAACTCTAGGACTACCGGGTTATAGTTGGGCATAACTCTGGGGAAGAGCTCTATTCGTGCCCCTTTGAGTATAGATGGCGAGGTTAAGAAGTAGTCCAATCTAGCAAACTTGCCATGTGGGTCTCAATAAAAAGTGTAGCCGGGCTCAGGAGCTCTAAGTTTAGGTCAAGCATCTACCAAACCGATATCAATTACAAGATTTTTAAGCGCCCTCATCGAATGTAGCTTCCGCCCTTTACTCTAGGTCCCTACTGTTCCCAGAGTGTCTCTGGACCCATTAAGATTCAGGTCCCCACTCACTACGAAAGGAGATGGCCAAGATGGTAATTCGTTGGCAAAGAAACATAGTAGCCCTGGGTCATCTAGAACAGGGGCATAGACCGTACATAGTGTGAAGTAACCAGTTATGTGCCTACATTCCAATAATACCCATCTACCATTCCCATCGACAGCTTTCCTACCAGGGTTGATAACATTGCCTTTTATAGGAACTGCAACTCCGTTAGTCTTCACATCTTGTGTAGAGTAGGCTGCTACCTTCAGCCCCAGGAAATTAAGTAGGTTGCTATTGTTCCTGGCAATTTGGGTCTGCTGCAGACAATAGATATCTGCCTTTAATACCTTGAGATCTCCCTGGATCCTCCTCCTCTTAGCCACGTCTTTGAGCCCACATATATTAATAGACGCAATACGAACTTTAGCATAATTCCTCAAAAATATTATATCCAGCTTTGTTACCATATCTGAATGAACACAAATACTGTACTGTTCCTGCAGGCCGTCTTGTACAGTTTTCCTTCTATGCTGCTCTCTAACCATTAGTAACCATATAAAATAATACCCATCATAAGCTTTCCTGCTTCTACTGCAATTTACACTTCTCATTACCACCGTACCCCCCTGACCCATCCTCCGCCACCCTTCTCCCACCCCCTCCCTCCCCTACCCTTAGAAGCAGCCAGACCAAGGAAGGTCTGAGTGATGGAGACAGGAAAGAACATCACAGAGCCCCTCCCCCTAGGCTCCCTCCATGCTTTATCAAGCCAAAAGCGTCATAGAAAAAAAGAAAGAAAACAAAAAGGGGGGGAAAAGGGAGAAAGACCCCTCTGTATGCATATATGACCATTTACTTATGTAAAAAAAAATCTTATTTAAGTTAATCCCACAATTACCTTGATACCTCAGACATTTCTTTTATCTGACCGGATTTGATCTAGATACTTTCTAGCCTGGATTTCTGAGGTGAAAAATGTGACTGCTCCTCGTACAATCATCTTCAGCCTAGGAGGGGAGAGAAAAAAGGCCTTGAACCCATCATCCTGAAAGGGCTTAATCAGTTGCCGAAGTCGCCATCTACACTCTACGGTAACATGACAAAAATCTGGGCGTACAAAAAAAGCTTTATATTTCCGTCTGGCCTCGGGTCGGGCCTTTTAAAAAATAGCTTGCCTGAGCATATAATTACCAAAAAAGACTAAAATGGCCCATGGTTGGTTTGAGTCTCTACCAGAGTTTATATATCTAGTGAAGGGGAACCTGTGGAACCTCTGGACTTCCCTTTCCCATTCCTACCCTATGAGCTCAGGGAAGGATTCTTTAAGGAGATTTTTGATGAAGGAGTGAATGTCCTCCCCTTCCAAGCCTTCTTTTATCGCTAAGAAGTGGAGTTTTTTCCTCATCATACGGTTCTCCATGTCCTCCAACTTCCACATAGCATCGTTGAGCTGAGTATCTTCTTTTACATCCAACAGCTCCTGTTCGACCACTGTTGTTCTCTCTTCCAGAGAGTTCATCTGCTCCCTGATCTCTGCACAGGTTTTTGCAACTTTCCGTATTGCCCCCTACAGTTTTTTAGAAGCCTGTCTTGCCTTTTTTCCATCTGCCCGAGTCTCAGCAGGATATTCTTTTATAGTATCCAATATCATACTCAATGTGGAGATATCTGTTATTCATTTTGCCTGAGATACACCAGGGGGAGATACCGTCTGTTCAGTTGTCGATACCGTTGGGCCGGTTATCCTTGCATGTGAATAGTCTCACCTCAAACCGGGGCCAATTGAATGCCTTCCTTTTACTTTGCTGGGTCTCGATGTGGCCTTTTCCCCCCTTAGGATTCATCCAAGATTTCTGTTGCTTCAGTGCTGTCTCCAGTGCTTCCAGAGTGCTGGAGCCTGATGAAGACAAGCTGCTGTCGAGCTCACTATGGTCTGAGTTGATTACATCCGATAGTGACTCCTCAGTGAGGGAGTAAAATGTATCTGTTCCATGAGAGATAATATCTCCTACTGCTAGAAGCAGATCTTCGGGACCGACGACGGCTCCCAGCTCCCCGGAAGCCCCATCAATTATTGGCCCACAGGTTTAATGGTTAGTCATAGTTCCATTATCACCCTCCCTGTTATCACCAAGTTCTGTTTCTTTTTTCTGTTTCTTTTACTGTTTCTTTTTCTTTCCGAACATCTCCTGGCAATCTCATCCTGAGCTTCCGTGTTTACAAAATGTTCACCCATAACATCCACCGGATCTGTGCTCGGGTTATGGACAACCGACTCTGAGTCTGCCTTGCCAAGGGGCTCTGTTATATGTTCCAAAGTACCATCTCCAATCTTTTGAAAGAATTCAGTGATAGTAGGTTGAGGTGATATAGAGTGTTTTTGTCTTATCCCCTTCAGAGGCAATCCCCCACTTCTTCTGAAACTTTTATATTCATCCTCTTCCGCCCGGTGGTGCACTCAGTCTGAATCCTCCATCTCCCTACCCCTCCACTCTCTTCTTGCTTTTTAACATTGCGATGCTCATTGGGTTTACCTGCCAAAGCCCCGGTACTCAAGGGGAAGTCCGGACTGTTACCTTGAAGCAGCTGTGTTTGCGGTGAATTTCTGATCACCACTTCTTTCACTTGCTTTGCCGTTTTGGGTGGCATCCTCCCAAACACCAGATTGTAGCTTGTTGTGATGCAGAAATTCTGTTAAGACAGCCTATGTCCCACTTTAGCTGCAATTCTCACTAATGCCCACCAGGTAGAGCACAATGATCTCGCTGCTCTCACCAGCGCGTCTACCGGCTTCCCACTGCCGCCCTTACCGCTTCCCTGCATGGAGAAGTTCGATATCTCAGCCGGCTTTATAGTCTCAGATCGCCTGCTCAGTCCCAGTCCCAACCAGGGCATCCGTGTAAGCTCTGGGCGCAGATGAGGCAGATCCAAATGAAACCCTGAACGGAATCCGCAAGTCCAAGAACCCCAGTGAGTGCACTCCATTATGCTCGACGGAGCGCGGAGCACGGAGCGCAAAGAGGAGTGAGGGAGAGGAACTGCTGCAGTAATCACTCTACCACCATCTTGTCCTGAGTCAAATGTATTCACATATCGAGCCACCCACTCACACTCCCATACAGCCACTCACAGACAGATTCAAACAGACTCCCAAAGTCACTCAGATAACATATATTAGAAATAGTATCACCCTTACTCTTACTAATGCATGGCATCAGTAAAGTTATTAGGGATGTCATCAGTGATGTCACTGACCATGTCATGAGTGATGTAATATGTGAGGACATAAGCAGTGCAATGAGCGGGCATAAGTTGGCTGAGGTAACAATAACTGCTGAATTTCTATGGTTTTGTATAAGTGAAATGTGATCCTATCTATAAAATCCTGTAACCTTTGTATTTTTCAGTGAATTTGCACATTTTTTTCATTCTATTTCTTAACAATAAGGTCTCATAACCTTTGTTTTTTTCAGATCATATATATATGTATATATATATATATATATATATATATATTACCTACTGACGGTCGCCAGTAGGTAGTTATAGTTAGGACCTAGTTTCCATAGGAAATCCTCAACATTCTATTTGGATTAACTTTGGCCCTGGTGGATGAATCTTTGCGAATTTCTCAAAGAAGATGGCTCGGTCCGCTGCGCTCCTTCCCTGAAAGTTTGGGGGGGAATGGTGAAGTGGGGGCTGAGATAAAAGGGGGTCCCAAAACGGGTTTTCTCCATGTTATTTTCCATAGGACGTTTAGACACGGCTACAGGTCGAACGGGTGAATGGATTTATAAGAAATTTGGCAAAACTGTAGAGTCTGGCTCGCAGATTACGCTTTTTTTGGAATGGTGTAAATCTGTTCAGTAGTTGCTGAGAAAATTAAAGTTAAAGTCAATTATATATCTATAAGCGCGCACGGGTGCGCGCACTCAAGCGGCTGCGCGCGAGCGGAATTTTTTTTTTGCTGCGTGACGTCTGTTAACGTTCGATTCGAAGGAAATCAGGAAGTGTTGACCGCCATTTTGTCACTGCGAGTAAATATATTGTCATTTCAAAGCGTTGGAACATGGAAAGGGGAGAAGGTAGAGATTGTTTTGCTGCGTAGGTTCTCTCAGGGTGTGCAGTAAGGCCCTTAAACGCGAAAATATATATATTTCTTTTTCTTTAAAAAAGTTGCGGGGTGCGCGCACTCGGGCGCGCACACCTATTTACAAGAGTGTGAAAATGGAGATAAATCAGAAGTTTGAGTGCTTTGATATAAGGTGGCTCTGAAAAGAGCCCTTGTGTTAATTGAGTTTTTTCTGCATTTATAAGTAAGTACCGATGCAGAGACTGATGTTGCAGAGGAAGATTCTGTTTCCCTCATCCGTGAAATGAACACCATCTGTCCTATAGATGTCTTGCATGTGGTAACGCAAGTTGTTGTGGTAAATAGAACCCATGCTATAATCTCTGAGGAAAGCAGAAACAGATTTATTAACATGTCTCCTTGCTTTCTCAATTTGTGCACAATGTTGATTGGACCAATTCCATTTCTGTCTTTGGCATATATTGGAATATACCAAGGCAGTTTGAGGAAAAAGTGTCATCAATTGTCGAAAGGTGTCTTTTAGAAGCATTTCCAGACCTACCCCAGTCAATGTGCCTAGATCATGGGTACTCACAAACTTTCTCTCGGGGGCCAAATTTACCGTGTGGTTTATGTCTGAGGGCCGCACCGGTGGGGGCGGGGTCAGTGGGGGGATGGGCGGGTCTAGAGCAACAAAAAAAAACTGTGACCATGAGGTTGATCACAGGTCCCTGCAGCAGACGCCTTCGTCCACTGAGCCACCAGACCCGGCATACACACATCTCTCTCTCTCTCTCTCTCTCCCTCTCGTTCTTTCTCCCTCTCTCTGTCTCCTTCCCTCTCTCTCCCTCTGTTTCTCTGTCTCCATCTGTCTCACTCACTCTTACTGTCTCACTCCCTCTCTCCCTCTGTCTCACTTCCTCTCTCCCTCTGTCGCACTCATTCCCTCTCTCCCTCTGTCTCACTCAATCTGAATGTCTCACTCTGTCTCCCTCTCCATCTCTGTACCCTCTCCATCTCTGTACCCTCTCCATCTCTGTCTCCCTCTCTCTCAGTTTCCCTCTCCCTCACTCTGTTTCCCTCTCCCTCAGTTTCCCTCTCCCTCCCTCTGTTTCCATCTACCTCAGTTTCCCTCTCCCTCACCCTGTTTCCCTCTCCCTCAGTTTCCCTCTCCCTCACTCTGTTTCCCTCTCCCTCAGTTTCCCTCTCCCTCACTGTTTCCCTCTCCCTCACTCTGTTTCCCTCTCCCTCCTTCCCTCTGTCTCCCTCTCTCCTTACCTCTGTCTCCCTCTCTCCTTCCCTCTCCCTCCTTCTCTGTCTCCCTCTCTCTCCTTACCTTTCCCTCCTTCCCTCTGTCTCCCTCTCTCTCCCTCACTCTGTCTCCCTCCCTCCCTCACTCTCCTTCCCTCACTCTCCCTCACACTCCCTCCCTCACTCTCCTTCCCTCACTCTCCCTCGCCCTCACTTTCCCTCACCCTCCTCTCCCTTGCCCTCCCTCGCCCTCGCCCTCACTCTCCCTCGCCCTCACTCTGCCTCGCCCTCGCTCTCCCTCGTCCTCGCTCTCCCCTCCCTCGCTCTTTCTCGTCCTCGCTCTCCCCTCCCTCGCTCTCCCTCTCCCTCACTCTCCCTTGCCCTCACTCTCCCTCACTCTCACTCTCCCTCACTCTCACTCTCTCTCCCTCGCCCTCACTCTCCTTCACCCTCACTTTCCCTCGCCCTCACTCTCCCTCGCCCTCACTCTTCCTCGCCCTCACTCTCCCTCACCCTCACTCTCCTGCCCTCACTCTCCTGCCCTCACTCTCCTGCCCTCACTCTCCCTCGCCCTCCCTCGCCCTCCCTCGCCCTCCCTCGCCCTCACTCTCCCTCACTCTCCCTCACTCTCCTGCCCTCACTCTCCTGCCCTCACTCTCCTGCCCTCACTCTCCCTCGCCCTCACTCTCCCTCACTCTCCCTCCCTCACTCTCCCTCCCTCACTCTCCTGCCCTCACTCTCCTGCCCTCACTCTCCCTCGCCCTCCTGCCCTCACTCTCCCTCGCCCTCACTCTCCTGCCCTCACTCTCCTGCCCTCACTCTCCTGCCCTCACTCTCCTGCCCTCACTCTCCTGCCCTCACTCCTGCCCTCACTCTCCTGCCCTCACTCTCCTGCCCTCACTCTCCTGCCCTCACTCTCCTGCCCTCACTCTCCCTCACCCTCACTTTCCTGCCCTCACTCTCCTTCCCCCTCACTCTCCCTCGCCCTCACTCTCCCTCACCCTCACTCTCCCTCGCCCTCACTCCCCCTCGCCCTCACTCTCCCTCGCCCTCACTCTCCCTCGCCCTCACTCTCCCTCGCCCCGGCTGAGACAGCTTCAGGGCACACACACACATACAGCCTCAACGGAGCACTTCACAGGTCTTCAAAAGACCATTCGTATGTTAATGAGGACTTGTCACCTCTTAGCCCCCTGCAGCCTCACCCTGACTACGACGGGATTTGCCCGGCCCCCACAGAGCAGCAGTCTGAGTCGCGCTGCCGCAGGGGTGTTTGTGACACACTGTAAAAAAAAAACCATTTAAACACGGGTACATGTCTGCAAGGTCCGCGGGCCGCCAGGGAAGGCTTGCCGGGCCGCTGACGGCCCGCGGGCCGTACTATGAGTACCCGTGGCCTAGATCGTTCCCACCACAGTGCACAATTATAAGGTCTGGTTCTGGGAGATGGATAAAAGTTTTCACCAATGGTATTAATTGGTGACATCTTAATCCTCTTTGCCCAATCCACGTTATCTGCACATTTGGTAAATCAAGGTTGGAAATTCGTCTGCTTGCTGCATATTTTCCACTCCAGTGAATATAGCTGTGTCCTAAAAGCCAAACCTTCATTTTCAAGGCAGATGCACTCGTACTCCGATGGGTTCTGGAAGTGGAATGGCAGTTAGAAGCTGAAAGTCAGGATAAAAAAATGGATGAAGCTCGGTGTGGTTGAAAAAGGAAAAATGATTGGTTTATTCTAATACGTGAAGATTGAAGACTACGTTGCATGTTAATGTTATGTAAAAGAAAAAGTAGTATTGGGTGTGAAAAAAATGACATGTAACAGAGCTGTGGATAGGCAGGTGTTTCTGGAGGGAAAACAGTGTTGTTAGTTTGCTGTAGAACGTTGAGATATGAACTTTTGACCTGTGCCTTCAGCCAGGTGCAGAATGAGGTGTTACCATGGAAATAGCCAGAGATGGCAGTGGGTGATGGGTGACTTTTGTGTGACATTGAAAATATTGTGAGGGACAACCAACTGAAATGTAAATTTAAATACAAAATTTTGCGGGAGGAAATATGATTGGCTGAAGGGACATATATGAGTCTGTATTGACTGGATATCTGTGCCATTGAATTTTGGTTGCAGTGATAGCAGCATAATTGAGACTTCCGTCAAACGAATATCTATTTTGTGACTGTCACTGTTGTACATCGTACAAAGCATTGGTAAAGGTAAGTCTGTAACTGTTTGTTTTGTCATGTACCGTAAAATATGGTTTACTCACAAACAATGATTGATTTTCCTCATAGTTTGAAACTAAACTCATTTTTGGCTGTCATAATGTGTTGTATTTCTAAAACTATTTTTAATTTAAATGTGAAATATGAAGTTTAAAATATGTTTAATATAAAGAGTAATTATTTGTGTGATTTTGAAGCCTTTATATATAATGAGAGAAGTTGTTTATGAAGTGAAAAAATGATATTAGCAGAGAGACAGATAATGCAGATAGAGAGAGAAATGGTAAATTACATGTGATACCGTCGTGAAAAAATGTTAATGGTTAATGAATTCGTAAACTTTCTGTCACACGAAAAAATTATAGTGCGGTTTGTGGCCGCGGCCTGCGATGGTGGGCGTAGGGTGAGAAGGGCAGATGGTTGAGTGAAATAAAATGAAAAGTTGGTATATTACATGTGATACCGTCTTGAAAAAGTGGTAATGCTTAATGAATTCTTAAACTTTCTGACAGACGACAAAATTACATTGTAGTTTGTGGCCGCGGCTTGTACTGGTGGGGTGAGAGGGGGAGGTGGTCGAGTAAAATAAAATGAAAAGTTCTGACCATGAGGTTGTACACAGATTTGTGCAGTAAATGTGTTCGTAAATTGAGGTACCAAACGGAGTATACAAATATCTCTCTCACTCCTGCTGTTTGACTGCATCTTCATCTCCCTTCTGTTTTCCGTCTCCGTTGCCCTGTGTTATCTTATTGTGTGTGTGTCTGTCTGTGTCTGCCTTCAGTCCGGGCTGAGGAACTTTGCTGTGGAGGCACACACAGATAGTCGCATCAAAGTAGTTGGAACGTTTTCAAAAAACTATTTATATAATTGAAATGCTTTTTTGAAGCGCTAGTGAATGTTTTCTTTCAGAATTAACGCTTGGTTGCTTCCATAGCAGAGGGTATGTTGTATTTCACTACTTGGTGCCTCTGCATCTGCACTCTGTTCTCTGGTGGCTGTTGGAGAAGTGTTTGTTATTGTGGAGATTAAAGCGTGATAAGGAGTGAAATACGACATAGCGTCTGGTCTGTAGAAGCGTGGGAGCAGTGATTAACACTGAGAGAAGCGGAACTGCGGTAGTGCTTGGTAAGAGTAATAAATTATTTTTTTACAGAGGTACAACTGTCTGCATGGTGCGCGACCTACTAAGAAAGGGTTCACGGGCTGTTATAGGCCTGTGGGTTCTAGTATGAGTAAATCAGGTCAACAAAAGAAAATATTAAGTTAGTACAGCTGAAGTTACGTGGAACACATGAATACTGTTTCAATATACAATCATTTTAGTTGAGATTATGGATTAAAAGAGAGAACGTGTATATTTGAAATGTTTATTCAGAAATGCTCTGTTTTCAAGGCAAGTTTCTTATCTAATACGAGTACAGACATTGCAAAAAACAAAGTAATCGGTATAGCCACTAGTACATAAAATACAAACGGTATAGTTGATGAAAAATGAATATGGTTTAGCAAAATTAATTATACACTCTTATGAGGAAGTATATTGGGGCAGATTTATGAAGGCCTTGCGCCGCCGGTGCATCACTTTTAACATGGGAAAAAGTGACACACCGGCGGCGCAAGGCCTTCATAAATAAGGCTCATTATATGTTAATAAATGGAAGAAGGTCTCTGGCCTTTCAGTTTAGGAACGAAACATGAAAATGCTAGTGGTTAAACAATATGTCTTTATCAATGAGCTCTCTGCATGCGAAGCACTATCACGTTTCTGTTATGCTATTGTGTAAGGGAAAAAACAACGCGCCAAAACCGACAAAATGGCGAGAGGTGCATGTATGTAATGTGTTGGATCGTTCGCAAATCAGTGTTGAGAAGAACTACTGTATTGAGATATCTTTTGAAGGTTGCAGTATTGCATTTGAAGTACAGTAGGAAAAACAATGGAAATATTATTGAAAGAACATATTTTTCTCTTATGTATTAAAAAATATTTTAGTTTATGGAAAATTAAACGAGCAGAGGTGTGTGAGGCGGAAATAAGCAGTTCAAATGCGAAATGGCGTTTACAGTTATGAAAAACTCATTCTATATTTACACATTAATTAGGGCACATGTAGCATATATTACCGAGTTTTGCTTCGAGTACGTTTGAAAGAACATAAGATAAGATATACAATAGAATTGTTGAGATTAGACTTTAATAAAAAATAAAGTTAAAAATCGAGTAGCTGAAGAAAAAAATATTTAGTCCACAGAAAAGATCAAAATTTAACCAGCAGGAAATCATAATGTCCACTGTTAGTAAAGCCAATAGGTCTGTTCATCCAAGAAAACGTGAAAAAGATAGGGAGGCAAAACGAAATGTGGACGTCAATGGCTTGTATAACAGTCATCCAAGTATTGTATAGGCAAAGTAGGCAGCAACTGCTTGTAACAGGAAGTCACTGTTATGATCCGAAAACATGTCAGCCATCCAATTGAAAAGAGGAAAGCAGCATTCATGATCTGTTATTATCGGAGCCTCTAGTACCATCAGAGGACAGCTCGGTGGGTTTTCAATGTAGCTGTCTGTCAGGAAATCTTGCGCCGCTGCAAATATATTCCAATGACTTAGAACTCCTTGTATCGCTGCAAAGGCCATAATCCCTCCGTTGCAACATAGCTGTTCATGATCAATTAACGGATTCATGAGATGATTGTAATTCACTTCAGGAGGTACCAAGTTGCAGAGACATAAGTCCAGGGCGCACATGAAATTACAGCTCAGGCAATGAAATACAGGCTGTACACAGGTGAAATAGGAATATCGAAATGATAATCGATATGAAGTATTCAGAGTCGAGAGTGCTAAGATGCCGTAGTAGTGAAGCATCTTCTGGCGAAATAGTTCTAAGTGTTCAGGCTTATTTGCGAAGACAGGATGGACATCCATTTTGAAATAAACGAGATGGGAACACAAACGTCGCAGCACTGGCAGTTCGACAGGAAGTCCACAGAAATAGGTCGCAGAGCATGGAGTGAAGAGTAGCAGAATGACTTGATATAATTTTTGGCAGTCCGGTCTCTAAACCATTGCTTAGTAGTTATAAAAAAAATAGCCTGTCTTGAAGTGGAGGATGCGTTTAAAATTAAGGGAGTCACCTCAGTAAATTGTAAAGGAAGGCCACTCTTTTATAAGGAATGGTGTTGTCTGTGAATATTAGCTAAGTGAAAGATATGTTCGCGAACAGATGCTACGCTAACTTCTTTTTGTGACAATAAGGCTGTTGTTCATGTCTTGTGATTCAAGGCCGGAATTCGCTGCCAGATGAAAACATCAAGGTTCACATGCGTGGGGTAGATAAACTACATTCTTAAAGGGAAGCAAATGCAGAGTGATTTTTACCGTGTAAGCTTTGTCGTTTAAAAAGTCATAGTGATTTTCATTATATGTAAAAAATAATATCACTGATGAAGAATGAAGAAAAATCGTTATAATA
Source organism: Lissotriton helveticus (assembly GCF_964261635.1). NCBI lineage: Eukaryota > Metazoa > Chordata > Amphibia > Caudata > Salamandridae > Lissotriton > Lissotriton helveticus. Next base: position 482,087,515 of record NC_136073.1, read on the forward strand.
ATAGGCACTGGTGTATTTTTGGAAAGATATGCAACATTACAGGGATTCCACTTAAATAAGTCATGTAATTGAAAGTGCCTGCATGTGGACGACTAAATACATGTTTAGGCGTTTAATATGCAGCTTTGAAAAAAAACGTGTGTATGGTTTAAAAATGAAATGTAAAGGTTTAAAGCACGAGTTTCCAAAGCGGTCGTGGAGGGCCAGATGTATGGTAGATTAAAAAAATTACTACATGTTTTTCAATTGAGTTATCTAAAAAATATGTTTCATTATCTACTGTGTAGTTTTTCAGCATGTTGCTTATTGTTTGAGTTTTACTATTGCTGTGTCTTATACATTTTCAAGGGGCGGATCTAGGGTCATGGTGGCCGTGGGCAGGGAGCGTAGGTAGGGGGCCCTGTAACAGGGGGTCCGGGCGGGGCGGAGTGCGGAGCCCAGTGAAGAGGGGGGGGTCAGGGTGTTTGGAAGTGGAACAGAGACAGAGCACGCCAAATTCCTGCCATGGTCCGCTACGCAAATATGTATGCATCCTTAGAGGATTATTATATTAAGGATATATATTAATATGGTGGCTCCTGGGGTTTGGTGGTCCTGTGCAGGTGTACAGCTTGCATATGCGTAAGGCCAGCTCTGCATTTTCTGTGTATGCAGTTGTTGTCCGTTACATGGGTTTTTACAAAACGTGTGTGTGGTGAAAATGAAATGTAAAGGTTTAAAGCAGGAGTTTCCACAGCGGTCCTGGAGGGCCAGATGCATGGCAGATTAAAAAAATTACTACATGTTTTTCAATGAGGTTATCTTAAACATATGTTTCTTTATCTACTGTGCAGTTTTTCTGCATGTTGCCTATTCTTTGATTTTTACTGTTGCTGTGTCTTATACATTTTCCAGGGGCGGGTATAGGGTCATGGCAGCCCTGGGCAGGGAGCGTAGGTAGGGGGCTCTGTAACAGGGGGTTTGGGCGGGGTGGGGCGGAGCGTGCAGCCCACTGAATAGGGGGGGGTGGATCAAGGTGTTTGGAAGTGGAACAGAGCCAGAGCACGCCAAATTCCTGCCATGGGCCGCTACGCAAATATGTATGCATCCTTAGAGGATTATTATATTAAGGATATATATTAATATGGAGGCCTCACCTCAAACAAACCTCTGGATAGGGCACACCTTATCGTCATCCTGAATCAATCATTTAAAATGCTACGGACAGATTTATGATAGGTGTGTGCTTCTTTTGCGCCGCTGTGCGTCTCTTTTGTGACGCAGCGGCGGTGCAAAAGATTTGCTATGTTGCGACATATTTACAACTTGATGCATCTAGGCAGATGTGTCATGCTGTAAAGTCCTGTGCGACATGAAACCAATGCAGCAGTGATGCAAAAGATGCACCATGTTGCAAGACAGGCCTCACTTCATCTCCAACAACATACCGTCTGTTTAAACTGTAAACATTTAGGAATGTGTAGGAGAAGCTGAATCTTCTGTAAATGTCAAAATTGTTGTATACAGTGCTGAACTTCTGTGTACTCTTTGATATGCTAGACTGCATCTGCACAATGAGATACCTAAGCAAAGGAAACACAGGTGATGTGATTGTGAAATGAGGAAAAGAAATTCCACATTTTTCAATTACATCACCTGTGTTTCATAACTTTACGAATCACATTGTGCAGATGAGGTTTAGGCCTGTTCACGGACACAGAAGAGGTCTGACCTTTGTTCAAGAGTGCAGTGGACATGACTCACTTCATTGGTAGGTCTGCACATGTATTATCTCCTCTGTATTCTTCAACAAGCCTAAATTTCATCTGCAACCCTGAGTAGGCCTCACCTCAAACAAACCTCTGGATAGGCCACACCTTATCGTCATCGTGAATCAATCATTTAAAATGTTAGGGACAGATTTATGATAGCCGTGTGCCTCTTTTGCGCCGCTGTGCGTCACTTTTGTGACGTAGCGTCGGCGCAAGAGATGCGCTATGTTGCGACATATTTACAACTTGATGCATCTAGGCAGATGTGTCATGCTGTAAAGTCCTGTGCCACATGAAACCTGCGTCAGGTTTCATATAGGCGTTTTGTTGCAGGGTGGGCATTCATTTGCATGAAAGCCCTGTAAAACTAACACAGTGAAATTTAGAAGATTTCACTGAGTCAGTTTTATAGCATTTCTGAATCAAATCCTTACGCCTGTTTGAAACAGGCATAAGGAGTGATGCACCATGCAATGTGTGGCTTGCTCCTGTGCATTGCAGTAGGCATGTCGCGCTTACGATGTGATTCCTGCAATGTGCTGCTTTTGCGGCACAGATGCGTGACGCATCTGTGCTGTTTTTGCTCAATGGTGCTCCACATTGTAAATGCGGCACACCATGGGTGGCAGAGCAGCGGTGCACATTAACTGGTGCATCTCTGGGGATGCGCCAGTTAACATAAATCTGCCCCTTTACATTTAAGTATGAGCAGGGGACACAGAGTTGGTGAGGCTTATCCAAGGTTAAAAAGAGATGAGTCCTGTTCACTGAAAACTTGGACATAGGCCTCACCTCCTCAGCATCGCTGGACATGGCTAAATAATAGCTGCAAAATGTTACTCTTGTTGAACAATTTTACTATTATAGTCTCTGAGATTTGTCTCTTACTCTGCAACATCTTATTGTTGTTCTCTTTCTTTAAAGATAACGACAACATCAACCATGAGTGATAATGAGCAATCCGTTGATCTCGATCTTATCGTTGAACTTGTCATTGAAACGTCAGTGGAAGTAGATCCCTTAGATGATTTAAATCCTGAGGATGATGAAGAACATGATGAGGATGCCGATTTGTCAGAAATGTATGACATAGGGTGGGAAGCTGACCTGCTTGAGCCTATGGAACTATAAACATTTATTTTTACCCAACTTGAAAAACAGGTTATGTGTAGTTTCTTTAATAAAATAGTCACATATGCTCATAAAATTAGATCAGATTCACATATAAAACAGCACAGGTAAAATGAAGAAGCATTCCATTTCTTTCCTACTATTTGTGAATACTAAATTTGCCAATGCACTAAAAATTATTCTATGTAAAAATGACAAGTAGTGTGTTAAATTTTTGACAATGATGAGAGAGTAAAAAAAGGTTAAGCTGATGTTTTAAAGTTATTCACAGGCTTCTTTAGAGGAAGTATTCTATATGATTGTAGCGTGGGTGTTTCACTTTTTTATAGGTAATAGAATGCATTCTGTATGCTGTAGCAGGAGGAGTACTACATGCTGTAGAACGTTGAGATATGAACTTTTGACGTGTGCCTTCAGCCAGGTGCAGAATGAGGTGTTACCATGGAAACAGCCAGAGATGGCAGTGGGTGATGGGTGACTTTTATGTGACATTGAAAATATTGTGAGGGACAACCAACTGAAATGTAAATTTGAATACAAACTTTTGCGGGAGGAAATATGATTGGCTGAAGAGACATATATGAGTCTGTATTGACTGGATATCTGTGCCATTGAATTTTGGTTGCAGTGATAGCAGCATAATTGAGACTTCCGTCAAACGAATATCTCCACCGGAGGACACCCCTAATAAAAAGGACATATATAAAGAAAATGCGGATTAGCCGCTGTATCGTGCTAGCAAATAAAAGAATATAAAAATCGTTAGGAAAAACAAAAGGAATCGAGTAAAATCAGTAGGCCACTTATGAGATCTCTTTTCAACCTCACTGAAATGGAAGCATTAGGAACAACCCCTCAGGAAATATGAAACTAGTGAGGAAAGCCGAACTCAACGCCATGATGGCTGCGAGACAGCTCGGCTCCACCGATCACCCCGCCAAATTAACGACAAACCCTAGGCAAATATTAGAAATATACAACACTATAGCAAAGTAACAGGTTAAAACGTTTTTATTTGAACAAAATATATTAAACAACTATTTACATGGCAAAGGGCTGCAACAACAAACCCACAATGCATTTCGCTGTCTGCTTGACGCCGTTCCTGTCCCTCCTTCCCCAAAGTAGCAATGTTGGGCTGCTTTGGGCTACTTTCTAATAGGTTTTTGGGCGTCAGAAAGTCTACAAAAGCCGTTGGCGGCGGCCTGGGGTGGAGAACCATTACGCGAATAGTCCGGAGGCGACACCACGCGCCAAGGCCTGTCCCCAGGATGAACCAAGGGACCCGTTCCTGGGGCCGTGGCAAAGAGCGGCCGGCCGCCATCGGCCGGAGAAGGCATGGGCCCGACCCGGAATGTACTGGTCCTCCCATTCCCTTCTTCTCCCGGCGCCTCGCAGGCCAAGGAGGGGGGGATGTCTTGCATATGCCTCCGACCCCCCCCCTCTTCTTCATCGGCTGGTCCGGCCATAACAAATGTCAGCGAGACGCCGTGGGGTGCACTGGGAGGGAGAGACGGCGCGGACGAGCCTCTCCCGCCTCCCCAGGTGGAGGCCCCTCAGCTGCACCCCCAACGCTCCACACACCCGGCAAAGGGTTCGTCCACTCTTGCAGTATAGGGACGGTCCACACACCCGGCAAAGGGTTCGTCCACTCTTGCAGTATAGGGACGGTCCACACACCCGGCAAAGGGTTCGTCCACTCTTGCAGTATAGAGACGCTCCACTCACCCAGCAGGGTTTTGTCCACTGTGGCGGTGCTACGACGCCTCACCCAGCAGGCTGGAGTCCGTCTGCTCATTTGACCCAGTGACTGCCGGTAGCTGCAGAACTCCTAAAAATGGCGGTCGACTTTGCAGGAATGGGCCTGGCGTGAAAAGATTGGCCTGGTCGCCTGTCAACCAGAAAATGGGCCCCCGTCCAGAGGCGTTCTCCTCAGCTTTGAAATTCTACGAGAGTTGCGGAGGGCCCTCGACCTCCGCGGGCCCCCAACCGCCCCCCGATGGGAAATGACTGCCATGATCGCCCGCAGAACGACCAAGACGTAGCCACAAGACGTCGGCGCCCTCATGCTGGCGCCAGCCTCAGTTTGAATGACCAAGAATCCTGCAGACTACTGATTTGATCAGTTCCAGTGGAACACCAGTATGACCCGGTAGGAAAGATTGTTGCCCCCTCCCTTTTCTTTGATTAATGGTTCATGTCACCGGTCCCTTCTGTTGCCCCTTAGCGGAACTTCTGGACTGCTGAAAGAGATTCTGGTCCAACCCCGAGTTGGGGGAGACATTTTGACTATACTTGGACCCGCCTGACCCCACCCAAAATGGCGCCGGTACAAACGAAACTCGCAATTCCCCGTTGTGTTCCAGTTGCTCAGACTTGATATCATGAGATATGTATGCAGTTTTCGAAGCACATGGCGGGAGGGGATGAGTATTGCTTGAACATTCGGACAATGAATTGATATTAAGTTCTGACGCATCATTGATTACAGTATTATTGAAAGTTCGAATTTTTGACACTGATGATACTTGCCCACAATGAATTCTCGATATGATTTTATTTGCACTTATCGTACCTTGATGAAATAAAACGACCACCGACTCAGTTATGTTTTCCTCAGATAAATATGTCCTCATGTACAGTTCCAGTTGCTCCGTGGCTGGCTCACGTGGTTGCAGGCCTGCATTTGTACGTCAACATTTTTTTAAATAAAGATTTTGTGAAAAACAAATATAGTCGTAGCTCTTGGATTGGTAAGTTCGAATACATAGCCATTGTTTCCGACCTACGTAAAATATAGGCGAAATAAAGCAAGTCGATTACTGAAAGGTTAAAAAGCAAAGTACCTAGAAATATTGAAAATGTGAATGGTCCAAGTTTGTTGCGTGTATTTTTTTTACTTTTGTGCAACATAAGGCAATCGATAAAGGCCCCGGTGTTCTGGTTTACTTTGTATGCCACATATCTCAGGGAAATTGTTTCAGATGCCCCTAAACCAAACCCGGTACCACTGTAGACCACCCCGCCTCCTCGAAGGAGAACACGAGTTCACCCCACTTTACACTGACTGCCCTTTTGTTTCGACACCCCCCCTACACAAGATCCGCAATACCACACGTGGGCAATCTATGCAATGTGCAGTCCATCAATGATTATGCCTCCCGCACTACCAGTCCCTCTGGGCTTAAAACGCCGAGATGGAAGGGACTGCACCCCGCGGAGATAGGTCGAATACGTGGTAAGTAAAAGCCTTTTGGGTTTATGCGCGCGGATGTGTTTTAAAATGCTGCCCCCACCCCTTCTTCTTCCCCTTCTTTCTGCAGGTCACATCGGAACATCGACTAAAGTATGGAGAAGACCTAAGCAACACGCCAGGGTTCCGGGGGGAAAAATGATACATTAACCATGGGGACTGCCCCGAGGACATGATGAATATGGGTGATATGAATGCACGCGTGTATGACCGGATGTGTGTAACCCGACTGGACATACGTTGCACGCGTTGACTCGATAAGAGAGATGTTTTCGTACGACTTGAGTGATGAACGAACGACCGATGGAATGGGGAAAAAGGGGGTCTGAGCATGGCACCTATACACGACGAACAATGCAACCAAGAATGACGTGCACCTACGAGTAGGTTCATACGGTAACTAAATAGGGGAAGGTTCAGGACTATTCATGGGTAAGGTTTACCAAAGTACCCTCCTCCTGGAAGACTAAGAAAATCATCAAATGTCTAAGATTTACCACCTCCCACTTACACCCTCATAGACGTGAAACTCGAAACTGCCCATTGTTCCCCCGACTGACACCCCTGTTGCCTCAGCCTGGATACCCATTCACTAATAACGATTCAAAGATTCCACCGTAAGTACTAGCCCGACCTGTACTATTAATTAGACACATATGCCGCAAGCCAATACATCTCTAATTAACCCTTACACCCATGAGTCACAAAGTGACATGTGGCCATGAAGAGCGGTGACAAGGGCACTCAGCCCAAGAACCATTAGAGCACACACAGACCCCCGTATCGACACGTGCATTCACAGACACCCATTAGACATAAATAGATGTCAGGGACCATGTAAACTGCATATAATTTTGCAGTCATGTAAAGGGTGTGAGCTGCACCGCCAGGCCAACCCAGGGTATATAGGGTTAGAGAAGGGCTGGAGAACTTACACACACGCACATTCACAAACGAAAAGATGTGAGGGAGCCAAGTGGTAATAACAGGGCACTCAGCCAGAGAAAGAACGAACTGCAGAAAACATGGGAGGCGCTGGCAGTAGGCAATAGCGCATCCACGGTAAAAACTGCCTTAAGCAAACAGTGGAATTTTAAACCTAACCGCACCGCCAGCAATAGCCATTTAGAAAAAACACATTGTGCACTAAACACCGCAAACCCCTCTAAATATATAAAAAAGATGTAAAAAGACATAAACACTTTTACAAAGATGAACGAAGAAAAGGCACTTTGTAATAGAAAAATTTGTAAATTAAGTTTGTTGAATGTTTATGAATCGAACTACATGTTCAACAATGCAATGCATGGATCAAGTGTGTATAAATACTGAAAGAGAAAAGGGACAAACTGTCTGAAATTTGCCGTGATCAAGAACGTTTGTTCGAAACGCGTAGGCGACCACAGTTTGGAATAAAAACTTTGAAAAGTTACTGAGTGGAGTGCCACCATCCTGTTTTGAAATATTGTGGCTAATATTCTACGGGACACTGCCCTGGTCTCCACGGTGGCACCAGCTAACAAGAGTTCCCCCTGCGACAGGACAAGTTGTGGAGAAACATATATATATATATATATATATATATATATATATATATATATATATATATATATATATATATATATATATATATATTCAGTGAAAAACCCCTAGGTTTCACACATGTTATAGTTAGCTGGACATTTCACTCATACAAAACCATTGAAATTCCCCCGTTATAGTTAGTTCAGCTAACTATAACTCGCGTGCCCGCAATGCACTGCTGATAACGTCACATATTACATCACTCATGACATGGTCAGTGACATCACTGATGACATCTCAAATGACATCACTGATGACATCATCCAGTGAATGTGCGTTTTTCTGAAATTTAAATATGTTTTATATATGTATATCTCAAGATCGATGTAAGAATAAATGGGTTTATAAGTATCTAAGTGGATGATTTGTTTGCAAAATTGATTGTATAACTGACTGATTAATTGTACCTTAGTGAATACATGGGTTAGTGACTAATGTTTAAATATGTAAATATCTGTATCAGTCTCACACATTTTTTGAATAAGTGGCTGCATGGGTTGGTGAGTAGCTACATGAGTGTCTATATAGGTTGTTAGTAGGTTTTTTGAGTATCAGTATGAGTGTCTATATGGTTTGGTGGGGGATATTACTTAGCACATAGATGCATGAATGAGTGACTCACTGTTTGTATGTGTTTTGAAGATAGCATGTGTAAAGGACTGTATGGGTGGATGGGTGTGTGTATATGTGTGTTAGTGAGTGAATGACTGTCTCAACACTGTCTTTATGAGTAAGTACATATGTTTTAAACTACTATATGTGAGTATTGGTGTATATAAGTGAGTATATATGAGAGTGAGAGATTGAAAGAGTTCCTGTATAACTAAGTATGTGTTTCTAAAAGTGATTGTTTAAGAGAGTAATTATGTGTACATTTCTGTACAAATAAGTGTAGTGGTGTGTGTATAGCTATATATGCAAGCAAATGGATGTTTGAAAGTTCATTTGCATGTGTGAGTATGTGTGTTAGTAACTCTATGCATGAGTGTAGGTGTGTAACAGGATGTATTGGTGTATGAGTACATATGATGACTGAGTACATGTATGAGTGACTATATAGAACTGTTAGTGAATGAGTGTATGTGTATGTAGATTTTGTAATTACTGAATAGGTTGTTCTAACTAGTATTGCTATCTCCATTGTTTTGTAAATTTTAGTTTCTATTTTTCAATGTGTGTATCAAAGGTTATATTAGGGTTAGAGAAGGTCTGCCACTCTTTCACAAGGATGATGTCATAAGTGATGTCATAGGAGATGTCATGAGTGATGTCATGAGTGATGTCCCTGACCATGTCATGAGTGATGTAATATGTGACATCATCAGCAGTGCATTGCGGGCGCGTGAGTTATAGTTAGCTGAACTAACTATAACTGGGGAATTTCAATGGTTTTGTATGAGTGAAATGTCCAGCTAACTATAACATGTGTGAAACCTATTTTTTTTCAGTGAATTTCTAAGGTTTTTTAAATGCTAATTCCTAACTATAACGTGCCTGAAACCTAGGGTTTTTTCAGTGAATTTCAAAGGTTTTGTAAATGATAATTTTAAAATGTATTAATTATTATATTTCTTTCTTTTTATAGTAATTTCCTAAATTTTTATTATAAATACTTATATTTATTTTATTTTTGAAGTTACATTTCATATTTTTAATGTAAAATAATAACAAAAGTAAAAGTAAAGTTGCATCACTTTTCTGATACGGCTGTGGTGCAAAAGATGTGCCATGGTGTGTGGTATCGAGAATGTGACGTATCTGTGAGGTGCGTGACATTGTAAATCCCTGTACCAGAAGGAGACATTCCTACATGGGGGGGGGGGCGTTCTGGCGCTGGAACACGTCCTAAAAGTGGCTGAGTGAAATCTACAAGATTTCACTTTGTCACTTTTGGGATCATGCGGTGTCAAAACCCTGCACTAGCTTGAAGCAGGTGTAAGGGTTGACACAGCATTCTGAGCATAGGGCCCCCAGAGCATTGCTGGAGATGCGTTGCACTTGCAACATAACTCAAACAATGCACCACCTTTACAGCATAGATACATCACATATCTGTGCAGTTTTTGTCCCATGGTGCACCGCATTGTAAATAAGGCGCATCCATGGTGGTGGTGTCATGGTGCACAATAACGGGCATATTCCTGGGGATATGCCAGTTATTGTATATGTGCCCATTAGTGTTTTAATGTAGTGAATGGATTACTACATACCGATGAATGAGTTACTACAAAACTAAAACAGCAGTGACAGAGTGTTTGGTGGAAGTGGAAGGATACACACTGGGGAATTGAAGGTATAAAAGACAAATTTGCTAGTACATAGAAGACTGCAGGCATAGTCTATAGGGGTTTGAAGCAGTCTATGGCCTAAGGCCTATTTTAATGCATGAGTACTTAGGTAGTGAGTGAATACAGTTCTACAAGGAAAGAGCCTGATTGAATTTATTATAGCTTCAGTTTTACCACAGTATATAGATAAACACATACTGCTGAATGGCTCACTACAATATTGAAACAGTAGTGTGAGAGTGTTTGGTGAAAGTGTTAAGATACAAACTGGGGAATTGAAGGTATAAAAGACAAGTTTGCCGGTGCATAGAACACTACATGCATAGTCTATAGGTGTTTGAAGCAGTCCATGCCCTAAGGCACACTTTCCACCATGAGTACTTGGGTACTGGCTGAATGATTACAATTCTGCAAGGAGAGTGTGTGGCTGAATGTATAGCAGCTTTATTTTTACAACAGTGTATAGAAAAGCATATACTGCTGTATGGTTCACTAAAATACTGAAACAGTAGTGTAAGAGTGTTTAGTGTAAGTGTAACGATACACACTGGGTAATTGAAGATATAAAAGGCAAGTTTGCTACTGTTTACAACTGTGAATGCATAGTCTATAATGATTTGAAGCAGGGGGATGGGAGGCGTTCCGGTGCAGGAACTCCTCCCAAAAGTGGCTGAGTGAAATATACAAGATTTCACTTTGTTACTTTTGAACTCATGCTGCGTCAAAACCCTGCACTTGCTTGAAGCAGGTGAAAGGATTGACTCAGCATTGTGAGACTAGAGCCCCCGAGCATTGCTAGAAACGCGTTGCACTTGCAACGCAACTTAAGCAATGCGCCGCCTTTACGACACAGATACATCACATATCTGTACCGTTTTTGCCCCATAGTGCACCACATTCTAAATACGGCACATCCATAGTGATGATGTCACAGTGTACAATAACTGGCATATCCCTGGGGATATGGCAGTTATTGTACGTCTACCCATTAGTGTTTTAATATAGTGAATGGATTAGTACACACTGATCAATGAGTCACTACAAAACTATAACAGGAGTGACAGAGTGTTTGCTGGAAGTGTAAGGATAGAGACTGGGGAATTCAAAATATAAAAGGCAAGTTTGCAGGTGCCTAAAAGACTGCAAGCATAGTCTATAAGAGTTTAAAACAGTCCATGGCCTGAGGCCTACTTTGCTCCATGACTACTTAGATACTGACTGGATGATTACAGTTGTCCAAGGAGAGTATCGAACTGAATGTATAACTGCTTCACTTTTAAAACAGTATATAGATAAACACATACTGCTGTATGGCTCACTACAATGCTAAAATGGCAGAAGCAGAATGTTTGGAGGAAGTGTAAAGATACAGATTGGGCAATTGAAAGTTTAAAAGCAAAGTTTGCAGGTGCATAGAAAAAGTAATTTATTATTTATTAATCCTCCCAACGCCCGAAGCGCTAGCACACCTTTCCGAGGGTAGGTTTACAATTTACAAATGCTAACATTTTTTTAAATTAAGAAGCATAATAATTACAAATATTAATCCTTTTTTTTTATCTTCTAATGAGAACAATATTTTTTATGTCTCCTATTTACATGTTTTTAATCATGAACATGCAAAGAACACATTTTACCGTGTAACACTTTTTAAACTCTCCAACGTATCTAGATAATAATACCTTATACGTGTTACGCTCAAAATCAAAACCCTTACAGCTTCACAGTTGGTAACTTTTCCGAACACGTGCAGAACAACAACAGTTAAAACGTGAGCACGTGTAAACTGCAAAACGTGCCATCTAAATAGGCGGACCCACAGCTTCCTTCCGTAGACTACTAAACAACCAAAAACTATATAAACCACACCTACTGTGCAATTAGTTTCGTTTTCGCGAGTTATTTCTGAGTCACCAATCTATGTTGCAGGTTCCATTTTCTAACATCGGATTCTCTTTTTCCATCAACAAACATATTCCGGAGTTGTACGTTGTTTCAATATGGCATAGGCATAGTACTTAGTTATAATTTGTGGCTATTTATCAATATTTAAACATTTATCTGTAGAAAAAAATGTTATTACATGTTTTTTGCTTTTTCTCTGTAACGTCAGCAGCTTATTTTTAGAAACAGATAGATTATAACAAACATTGCTCCTTTTCTGGCTCCTTTCACCTTATATATAGTGAATTTTTATATTATATTATTGACACTGTACTTAGCTTGAGAGGTTTTGGTGACCCGTCGATGCAAAGCCTAAACATTTACAATCAACGTCAGCATCTTCCACTTGCTATTGTGTTTTCCCCTAGAGATCACATACTGTTAATATGTATATTATAACATTAACAGTCTTGGTGATCTTAGTGGACTTCACGATCCATCGTCACAGAGAGTAACGATAAGTAAGCAACGATACCGGCTTGCGGTTTTCAGTCTATTTTCCCCTTGTGACCATGTGCTGTGAGAATATATACATATTATTTTATGTTTTAGTTTATGACCCGTCACCACGAAGATCAAACTTTTTCACCTCCCGGAGAAAAGAAGTTAAGTAAATATTTACAGCTCAAATTCATCATGGATGTTCTGTTAAATACATAACTTTATTTTCCTTTTCTTTTTACTGTAACAATGGTATCAATCGTTATATTATAATAGATTGTCCTATTGCTACAGAAGAGGAATGGGAGATTTTTCAGCGCCATCTATAATATAACTTTCAAATATTAAAAAGTACTTGATGAGATATTTTTTTCAAGAAACATATTTTACGAAACAGCAGAACAAAAATATATAGCTATCATGCATACTTTGTGACTTTAAATATTTAATAAACCCTACATTTCTGAATTCTATTTTCTAATTTCTATTCTTATTTGCGGTTCCTATTCACCTTCTCCCTAAAGAATATATAGGACCTGTACTTTATATTATAAGAGTACCATCCTATATATTCTTTTGTGAGTATGTGATTTATTAGCGGAACAGTCTGCAACCTCTAAGCACTACGACAGCACGTTCATGAATTGTACAGAATACAAAGCTGAGAAATAATAATGCATGCATTTCCATGTAATATGAAATCATTTGTATTTACCAATTTTTTACTTGTTCTCTTGATCTTAGACAATGTAGTGCGGGAGTGTTTGTTGTAGCACTTCTATTCTACTTTATCAAAAAGTAACTGATGCCCTCTTACATCATCAAGAATGTGGGGCAAAACTTTTACAAACTGTAGCACATAAGTATGGGCGGATCTAGCGTATCTCGCGTACGCGAATTTGCGAATTTACGGATTCGCAATCCGCAAAAATACGCGAACTCTCGCGGATTTGCGGATGTTTACGTTTTTTGTGTTGGCGAGCGTTCGCGAGGATTTGTGGACCATTTCGCAATTGCGAACTTACTTTTCGGCTCGCAACGGCCGCGACTATGTTGTTTCTACGTCTGGTTTATGATCACAGGTTCACAGCACCCTCTGTTTCACCACTGCCACCCTCTGGTACACCCATGCCACCCTCTGGTACATCCTCACTGCCACCCATTAGGTTTGTTTATCACTGTAGATTATGGGGGTGAAAAACAGCAAGCACACCTGCCCTGCTTCAACTGCCATGAATTAATTTGGGGTTGATTAATGTGTCAGTGATTTTGAAAATTCCAGTCTGGCTGGCACCTGCTTCCTTCCTTATCTGTAATTTGCTTTCTGTTGCAGTGAAAGCAAGCACACCTGCCCTTCTTCAACTGCCATGAATTAATTTGGGGGTGATTAATGTGTCAGTAATTTTGAAACTTCCAGTCTGGCTGGCACCTGCTTCCTTCCTTATCTGTAATTTGCTTTCTGTTGCAGTGCAATTTTTTTGTCACAGGACCTTTATGGTCTACTTGTAGCTATTCTATGAGCCTGCTGTTTGGGTCATAGCAGGGTCATGGAATAGTTGCAAATAGGCAACTGAACTCTGGAGGAGCCCCTCAGGAAGCACTAGAGTGAATGGTTTCTAATGTTAAGTTTGAACTTTTGCACCTGCTGATTGCTTTCAGTTTAGCAAAAATCGTTTTTCTGCAATTTCGCGCGATTTGCGGGGCGCGAATCCGTGCGAATACAATTTTTTTTTGCGGCGTGTATGTTCGCGTGATTTTTTGCATGTTCGCAAGGCGCTTGTAGCTATACGTTTGCGAAGTTACCCTAGCGGTCGGACACGGGCGCGGCCATCTTGTTTGCGTGACGTAATTCCGTTTCCGGCCGCTATGTGTAATCTCGCAAAGTGTGCTGCTCGCTAGTACAATTTCGCTCGTGATCGCGAGGAAAATCTCGCGCGAACTTACCCACGCGGTCGTGAATGGGCGCGGCCATCTTGTTTCTCATTCATTGCTATGGTTCTGGGCATGCTTTCTGTATCCTCTCTGAATCTCTGCCATCCTTTGCTTTTTTGAAGTTTATTTGATCTATTTTACTTATTATCTATCCCTCTATTTTTCTAGCTCTATATTTTTGTGTTTTCTGCTACTTTTTGTTAATTTTAAACTACTTTTTTAAACTCTTTTCTTTTCTTCTTCCCTATTCTATTTCTTCTTTATTATTTCACTCATTTCTGCCCAGACCATGGTAAAGGGAGCCGGGAAGCACCCTATGAAGGGGAAGGGTCCCGCACCCCGTGCCCGGCTCCCGTACGGGTGTTTGAGGGGGGAGCAAGTGATGCCACGGGAGATCTTTAGCGCGGAGGAGGTGGCCGCACTCATCTTCCACGTCCAGCGCCGCCTCCCCAAGATGATCCTGGGAGGCGGCAAGATCGCAACCGGCTATGGCATCCGGGAGCACCGGAAGCGGTGGGAGAAGGTGTGCCGGGCCATGTTTAAGCTCTCTGGGGTCCGGCGCACCTATAACCAGGCCACCCACCGCTGGACGGATGTCATGGACCGGGAACGGGACTTGCTGGACGCGCTCGGCGTAGAGGTCCCCGGGCTTGGTGAGTAGTAGTAGCCTAGCCATTTCTAGCTATTTCATCACTAATCTGTTTTATCCGGCTCTGTTATTTGCAAATCTTTGTTCTTTACCAAGAGCAATAATGCTGCCGATTACATTAGGTAAATTATATTTCAAAATCTTCTATGCATTTCAGGTGCACTGCTCTCCTTCTCAGTAGCCTTGCTTGCTACTATGCCTATTTGTTTTGTATTTTGTGTTCATTTCATTGGCCTGAGAAATTATGTATGAGTGTAGTGTAAAGAACTGCGTAATGCTAGACACTAAGGGTCATATTTTCAATTACCGGCGCATCCCTGCAAAGTAGCAGGGATGCGGCAGTAATTGTGCGCCATGCCACCACCACCCATTGGCCCAAAACGTCACAGAAGCCTTATGCATCTGTGGCGTAAAGGCGGCGCATTGCTGGAGTTGCGTGCCAACGATGGCGCAGCTCCAGCAATGCTCTGGGGTGCCCTATCTCCCCAATGCTGCATCACGCCGTACGTCGGCTTCAAGCAGGCGCAGGGTTTGAGTCACGCATCATTGTCCTAAAATTGACTGATTGACATCTTGTAGATTTCCCTCAGCCACTTTTAGGATTCGTTCCTGCGCAGGAACGCCCTCCCTTGCGCCGAAACGCCCCCTGATGGTGCTGGGCTTTACAACGTGATGCATGTCCCATATGCGTTTTTTTTTAAATACATACGTCGCACCATGGCGACTCTTTTGTTCTGCCGCTGCGTCACAAAAGTCACGCAACAATGGAGGAAAATGAGCCGCAAGGGACTTCTAAATCAGCCCCAACAGACTGAAGTCCAGTCCTTCCTTTAGACACATGGCTATAAGAAGAAATAGTGGTGGTGGTCGGTGGATTGATAGTTTGAGTTTGCAAGCAGGATGGACTTTGTCTGTCACTTGGCGTGCTGCGGACTTCTGCCTGCCAGGCCTAGGCAAACCTTTTTAGTAGTCTGTTTATTGAGTTACATAGGAACTTTGAAAGTCAACGGTCCGCAAATCAGGCAATACGAATAACGTAGTATACCACATGAGATAGACAACTATTCCACGGGATATATTGACCTATCTATTTGCTATTTCTCCAAAATATTTTGTTATAGTTCTTTTGAAATGATTGATTTGGTTGACAAATCTCACCCATGTTTTCTGGTCTTTCTTTCTTTCATGTTGTACATCAGCTCCCCCCAAGGGCAAGAGGAGGACACAGGAGGAGGGTGCTGTTCAGGAGGATGCAGGCCAGGATCGGGCAGGCGAGGGCTCCTTTGCTGGCCCCAGTAAGTTTTAATTTTAATAAAGAGTACCTATTTTTTCCTAGCGTTCCTCATTCGATTTTTTCTAAATCGTCTTTGATCTTCTTGTAGACTGGATCTAAATTCTTATCCTGCCTCGACTATGACTCCCTGTGGTATTACTAGATTATTCTTATTAGTCTGTCTGTGTAGCTAACTAAGATTGCACATTTGGCAATTCCATTGGACTCCCATTCTAGTCAGCAATAGCTCTATGCACTGAGTGTAGTCCTCTGGGATTGTCCATAATGTCTTTTCAAGTCTTCTAAATGTTTATGCTTTGACAATTGCCAACAATAAAAAGGTGAATGACCACCAAGAAAGAATAAGATACTACTTTACTTTTGTTTTGGATAGAAGGACAATCCATTCTACCACTGTTGCAGGGACAAATCTGCACAAACCGAACTATGAACACTAAATAGTGCATTGTTTATCAATTATAATAGGCGCAGGTAGACTTTCTTTCCACATACCTCAGTGATATCAGACTTTGAAGAACCCCCAATCTCCTTACTGACTAGATAGTGTGGCAGAGTCATTTAGCTCCCTAAGTCACCGATGATTGATCCCCAATGATCATTAGATTATCCTACGCAGGGCAAGAGTACGGAGTCACAGTCAAGAAGTGTCAGAGGCACTCATGCTTGCAAAAATTCCAAAACCTTTAGCTCATCCACTCTAGTCTGGAGGACCAAAAACCACAGAGTCTATTTAAGTTTAAAAGCTTTATTAAAACTAAACACATTTATTAAAATCAACTTTGTCATAAAAGTAAACGTTTAACTGAAAATGGAAAAGTGCTTAGTGCTAACGATTAATTGGACACATTTCTTGTGGTCGAGCTGAGCTCTCACCTGGTTTGAACTTGAGCTTAACCCTAATCGTGTTCTTAGAAGTCAAGCTTCTGTTAGGAGAAAAAGTGTTGTGTGTTAAAAATAAAAAGCAAGCATTCATCAGTTGTGACAAAAAGTGCAGCAAGACAACAGCCTTCCCTGGAAAAAGGGAAATTTTTACTGTAGAGTATACAGTTACAAATTATTACATTGTATTTCGTTTTTTTTAACTTTCTTTATTCCTCCTCGACCAAATATTATACAGTAGTGAGTGGTGTATTCTAACATTCTAAAAATTTACTTTGTAGGTGGAACATCTGGTGGCGGGGCCAGCGCGGAGGTGGTGGATGAGGAGGACAACTCTTCTGGGGAGGAGGCGGTGCGAGTGCTGGACAACACCAATGTGCCTGTGAGGGTTGACACGGTGGTGGCGGGCACAGGTAAGCTATATATTCGAAAAGCGAAAGAAGGGTGTAAGTAAGTGTGGAAGGACGAGAAATTTTATGATGGCTGGCAAAGAAGAATGATATGTGTTTGCTTGGCTCCCGAGGTGGCTGGGAAGGGAAGAATATGGTATGGTGCATGGCTGGGTCAATGATGAAGCAAGGATGGGTGGAAGGACAACAGCCTGGGTGGGTAAAACATAAACTGTATGTGTGCATATACTTTGAATGGATGGATGCCTGGAGCATGGTATTATCTGACTCTTAGATAGCACATGTGTATCTAGAGAGAGTAGATGGTCACTGGATGAACTAAGTGTTACCTTGAAGAGCATGTAACACCGCACCCGCACGTCCGTTCCAGTGTAGGGAAGGCAAGGAAAAGAAATTGTAAATTTGTCCAATACTACCATGAATAGTAGCAATAGTTTGTATTGCAACTGCAAGCACAGCATATATCCGGTTATTACGGTGGACACTCCGTACCTCTCTTAATAACTTTAGTTTAGTAGTAGTACGTCATTCATGTGTGGGTGTATCACTGTTCACTCAATAATAAGCAAAGCACCTAAAGTCATCCCATATGTCATCAAATACATCCCATGTGAAGTGATAGATAATCTAATTATTTAGCTTCTTCATTTTCCTTTTCTAGTACTTATTTGCACTGTAGGGTGAAAGGTAAATTAATTAAGCAGTAGCCCTTGTAACAGAGTATTCTCAGTGCCACCCGTAATAGAAAAGTAATAGCTTCACCACCTGCATGTACTGGACCGGTACAGTAACGCAAGTCTGTCTCACTCATCATGGTGTGCGTCTGTTTTTCTCGGGTGCAAGTTCACTGCGCTGGCATTCTGCCGGCTTGCATAAGATAACGTACCAATTTTCCGAAACAAGAGAGAAGAAGAAGAATAAGACTGGTGTACTGTCATAGTCGACTGTAATGGAAGTCCATAGTGGTCGTAGAATTTGTTCATTAAACTACCACTAATGTTAGAGCAAGGATGCAGAAGTGGGAGGTTAGATAGATACTGTCCTCAATAGTTATGTACTGTGCTTTCAATTTGCTACTTGTACTGTGACACAACTTTCTGCTCAATCACTTTGTGTTATTAATGTTAAGGAGCAATGGTTACAGACTATGTCTTTCTTTCTTCATATAGTTGCTCCTTCCAAATCGACATCACGGAGGGAGCAGGCTCGAATGGCCCGGCAACGGAGGCTGGATGCCACTGTCGCGGAATATCGGCGGCTGGTGGCCCTGGAGGAGTCGGAGTACACGCAGTTGACCGGTGCAACCACAACATCCTCGACTGGGACAGCTGCATCCTCCTCCGTGAACCCACGGGCTGCCAGCCAGCGCAGTGCTCCAGCGGTACGGAGCCGGGCTAACAAAGCCAACCGCCACCGCCAAGCAGCAAAAAGACCAGCTGCCCCCCACAGGAGCTGCAAGGCACGCCAGCGCCGCCTAGGAGTGAGAATGTCCTACCTGGAGCAGGAGGTCCATAGGTACAAGAACTTGGTGGAGGGCCTCCGCTTCGAGCATGCCACCCTCCGCAAGGAGTATGATGCCCTGGCCGCAAAATTCACCAGCACCCTCCAGTAGTGGAGTGTCCCTTGCCCTTTTTTTAGAGACTTTTGGGGGGTGGGATTTGGGAGTTGGGTGCTTTTTGGGACTTTTCAAAGACAATCGTTGGGGTTAGGGAGGGTCTTGAGGGAGATTATTTTGTTAGGGCTACATAAATATACTTTTTTAAACTTTATCTGACCATACCTGTTTTTTACTGCTTTTCAGTCTGGTGGGTGGGGTGTAACAGTAAGTTTGTTTTCCTGAAGAGTCCTAGGACTTTAGTAGTACTACCGTCAATCTCTCGTCTAGTCCTAATACTCCATTATACTACCTCCCACCAAACGCTTATCTTACCTGTAATTTGTGTTAGATATTAGGGCTAGGCCCAGGGCTGGCTCCACGTGAAATGGGTATTAAGGTTGGCAATCCTGGGCGGATGAAATTTCCTCATTGCGGTGGTACTAGTGGTGTGACACAGTGGCAGTTGCATGCCTATGGAAAAAAATAAAACAAAACCTGGTTTGTCCTTACTGTAGCATTACAACGGTTACGGCACGATCGAGAATATAGCAGGTGACAGTACACTAGAACAGTGCCACAATGTAGCCTAACAAATGGTAAAGTATTGCAAGTATAACTAGTACTTGCGTTGAATTTATTTGACATTGGCTCCTACTACTACAAGAAATAGTACTGAAGCTGAGTAAGGCTAGAATATATCCTTGTATTCCTTCACCAGCCTGTTGCTATGACCTTATCCTCCCCAGCAAGTGTGTGGAATTATTGATGTCATTTAGTCAGTCATCAAGCAAAACCACACAGCCCGGGGGAAGAGGGTTAGGGTTTGGAAAATGGATGGGAATGGGGGTTTCTTTTTGGGTAGGTTTTGTTGAGAGAAGAAAAAAAAAGCACAACATGGACAAACAATAATTGAAGATAAAGAAATCTTTGGGTACAAACTAAAGCTAACCACATGCAGTCACACTCATAGAAGAAAACAATGGAGGATACTGTATCTGTATTCTGTATGTTGTTGGAGTTGTCCTGTTGAATTTGGTAAGTAAGTTGCATGCAGCAAACAATTCCTCTTATTAGCGGCACTCCTCCATTCCAGCTGATGCTTCGTCCCTCAATGTTGGTGACCACTGACAGAAGACACCCTGTCCACTGCCTGCCTGGCGGATGTTGACTGAAACCCG
Organism: Lissotriton helveticus; assembly: GCF_964261635.1. Lineage (NCBI taxonomy): Eukaryota > Metazoa > Chordata > Amphibia > Caudata > Salamandridae > Lissotriton > Lissotriton helveticus. Next base: position 482,107,846 of record NC_136073.1, read on the forward strand.
GCCTGTAATTATTGAACGTAAAATAGGAAGTGCTATTACAATACCACTGATAAATAAATATAAGGTATGTACGCTGTGTGGTGCAAAAAGTCACACTTTGATTTCCCTAAGACAGTACAATATTGTTGAAATTGCGTACTCTGTCTGAGTCACCTTTTTAAGGATAAATAAGTATGGCCAAAATAATAGTTAGCTAACCCTAACGAACCCTAAGTTACAAAAAGTGCCAAAAGGTTTTTCCTTATGGATTTTGTCCTAAACACTTCTATCCGTTATTAGACCTTCACAGGAATGCCCCAAGAGACCCGCCAACCCACCCGCCAAAAAGCACACAACAACACCCCCAAACAGCCAAAAAGCAAAATCTCATACTTACAATATCTCTCGGCCTTCGGTCCAAACGCTCTGTGCAGCTAGGTCATCATCATAACTTCTGTTTTCCACCACGGATTTCCTGAAAAGCAAATGCAATCAAGTTTAGACTGTCGCAGCAGTGCTCCGACAGAGACACCAAAACCCACCAACAAACACCAGGAAGCCCCTCAAACAGGCCCCCGAAAACGCTACATTGAGCAAGATGTCAGAAGAAATAGCAAAAAAAAAATCTGCATGGATTTTGTCCTAGACACTTCTATCCGTTATTAGACCTTCACAGGAATGCCCCAAGAGACCTGCCAACCCACCCGCCAAAAAGCACACGACAACACCCCCAAACAGCCAAAAAGCAAAATCTCATACTTACAATATCTCTCGGCCTTCGGTCCAAACGCGCTGTGCAGCTAGGTCATCATCATAACTCCTGTTTTCCACCACGGATTTCCTGAAAAGCAAATGCAATCAAGTTTAGACTGTCGCAGCAGTGCTCCGACAGAGACACCAAAACCCACCAACAAACACCAGGAAGCCCCTCAAACAGGCCCCCGGAAACGCTACATTGAGCAAGATGTCAGAAGAAATAGCAAAAAAAAATCTGCATGGATTTTGTCCTAGACACTTCTATCCGTTATTAGACCTTCACAGGAATGCCCCAAGAGACCCGCCAACCCACCCGCCAAAAAGCACTCGACAACACCCCCAAACAGCCAAAAAGCAAAATCTCATACTTACAATATCTCTCGGCCTTCGGTCCAAACGCGCTGTGCAGCTAGGTCATCATCATATTCATAACTCCTGTTTTCCACCACGGATTTCCTGAAAAGCAAATGCAATCAAGATTAGACTGTCGCAGCAGTGCTCCCAGACCCCAAAACTCACCCACAAACACCCGGAACCCCGCCAAAGAGCACCTCAAAGGTCAGCAAAAACGGCAAGAAATTTCCGCGTCATATTTGGTCCAAAACACTTTTATCCGTTATTAGAGCTTCACAGCAATGGGCCCAGAGCCGTCAACTCACCCGCAAAGAAGTAGAACACCTCCAAAAGTGCTGAGTCTTTCTTCATTGGGCGTAATCCAGCCCTCTGCTTTGAGGGAAATAGGAGTCTGGAGGAGGAGGATAGAGGAGCATGTTCTTCAGAACTTGTGAACCTGAGGAATGTAGACTGCGGCACCTTCAAATCAATAAGCAAACAAGTGAAGACAGTTCTGCTGATGGGCTTGTTTTTGGGATTAGGTGATTAAAGTTTAAATTAAATTAACTGTGCAAAACAAAGAAAGACAGCCACACAGGAATAAAAGTGAATAAGGATGAAAAAGAAAGTTATTGATTCATTGTCTCATTTTCAGGGCTCGGTGTCAGGGAAAAAGAAGAAGATTTCGTCATCATACTCTGCGAATTCAGGCAGGATGAGGTCAGTGTGACCGAACAGAGAACAAATCCCCTCATCTACGTTGCCGTCCTCCTGGTCTTCATGCGGCGTGCTTTCTCGTACTTTGTAATCTGGTGGTATGAGGTGCTGATTCATCTTGATCATTGTCAGCCGCTCCACATTTTTGGGCGAGAGGTGGCTCCGTTTGGGAGTTACAATGCCACCAGCAGCACTGAAAACCCGTTCAGAAGACACACTTGCGAGTGGGCAAGACAAATAGTTTATAGCCAGGTTGGAGAGCTGTGGCCACAATTGTTTTTTCCCATGCCAATACTGCAATGGCTCATCATTAAGAAAGACCTCTGTTGAGTCATTCAGATAGTCCTGCACCATCGATTCAAGGTCCTCAGCGGTTCCTCCACTTTGCTTACTTTTTACTGTGCCTGTGACATTTTTTCGAGAACCATACCCAAGCAAAGTTAGCCAATCCTCTACAGCAGCCACTGTTACTGTTGTGTCTGGTGCAGATGATCCGGTTGCCGGTGTCTTTAACGGCTGAGAGGTCACTTGTGTCACAGCCACAGGTGCAGAAGTGGATTTTTTTGACTGGGGATGGCCTGCTGATGCTGATGCTGATGAACTGCCTTCTTCTCCTTCAATATCCTGCCGTTCTTTTTCAAACCTCTTGGCTGACCAGGCTAGCCAACGTTTGTACTTTTTAACATCTTCATCAGCAAAAGGAAAGAATGCTTGGCCTGCCAGCGCCTTTTTGTAGTGTGGATCCAGAATAGTAGCACAAATGTAATGCTGTTCTGAGTTGATCTTTTTAAGACGTTCATCACCACGTAGGCGCTCTAATAATTTCTCCGACAAAATAAAAGGGTCTTTTTTTTGGCATCTTTTTCAAACTCAGAAGACACCGCCTTCAGTTGGTGCTCCAGCATGCACAACAATGGGATAGCTTTTCCCAAATTACAGTCCTCCTGGCTGACTGCACGCGTGAAGAACTCAAAAGGACGAAGCATGTCTGTCAGGCTTTTAACTATGTCCCATTGCGCCGCACCCATCCGCAGGTCCATCTGAGCTGTACCCTCTGTTAAGAAATAGTGATCGAGTACCGTATACTGCTCATACAGACGCTCAAGCATGTAGAAGGTTGAGTTCCAACGTGTTGCCACCTCCTGGATGAGTGCTTTCACTGGCATTCGACGTTCAAGTAGCAGCCTCCTCAGATGCTTCCGGGCCTTAAAAGAATGGCTGAAATGGTTGCACATTTTGCGGCAGGTGGCCATTACCTCGAACGCTGTACTGTCTCTATCACTCAAGAATTTTTGAACTACCAGGTTGATACAGTGCGCCAAACACGGCACTCTGAAATAGTCACCCAGCGCCATGGCCTTAACTACATTGGCGCCATTATCCGTGGAAACATAACCAATCCGGCGTTTTTTTGGGGACAGCCAGTGAAAGACCTTTTTGTTAAACTCGTCCAAAATGTTTTGTGCTGTGTGACTTTTCTCCAAGCCAAACATGGCTAGTGTTGCATGTTTCCGAGCAGCTTTAAAAACTTGGTCCGGGTCAACACCTGCGTTTAGCTTTGCTTTAACACCTGAAAAAGAGACCCAGTGTGCAGTGATGCACATGTAATCAGCGCCTGCGCCACTGGTCCACATGTCTGTTGTCAGATGTATAGTGTGAACAGCACTCTTCTGCAAAGCTGCCCCAATCGCCTCCAGCACATCTTCATGTAGTGCTGGAACCGCAACTCTGGCAAAATAGAACCGGCTAGGAACCTTCCATTTAGGGCAGAGCGTTGCCACTAATTCTAGAAAACCTACCGCTTCTACAAAAGAAAAAGGGAGAAGGTCCACAGCTAGCATTTTAGCCAGCTTAGTGTTATACAGACGCGTCAGTGGGTGGTTGAGTTCATATGGCGCGTCTGAAGAAAACATGGTTCTAATGTTGCCCTGGACCAAGCATTTACGGGATGATAATGACTTCGTTGACGCAATTATGCTCGCTGGTGAACTTTTGCGCGTTGGTGTCTCACTCGCTCCAACACTCTTAGTGTGCCTCTCATGGGGTGTGCTGCTGACAGGGGTACTGGGTGTAAGTGAAGTGTTTGACATGTCTTCTTCCTCCTCGTCATCATCAGATGAAACATCAACGTTTTCTTGACTTCCAATTCGGGCTTCCTTGATCGCCTTTAGGTGCGCAAACCATTGGACAGTGTACTGTCTCTTAAGATGACCTCTTTGGCCTCCGGTACCATAGTTGGTACCTGACTTACCACGACTAACTGCAACCTTACAAAGGGTACAAATGGCGAACTTTTCCCTTTTTGGGCAAACAGTAAAGAAGTCCCAAACTGGTGACTTGAAGTGTCTGTGGGGCCTGGAGGAGGCGGCGATACTGGTGGTGGTGGTCATGCTGCTAATGCCAGATGAAGTGGAGGATCTGGATTGCCCAACTTTTGTACGTTGTGCACTTTCACCGCCACTAATTAAGGTCGAGGTGGATGGAGGTCCCTTCTTGCCAGAAAGAAATATGGAAGCGGTACGAGTTGGTGTACTACTTAACTCCAATGATTGTGGTGGTGTTTCCACTGCCTCCTCGTCGACAACATCATCATCATCACGCTCAGCAGCTTTTCGGGCTAGGGTCAAAATGTCTGTTTGCTGCATGCCCGCTGGGGCTGCAGTTACCTTTATGATGACTGGGTCGTCGTTGTCAGAGTCTTCATCAGCAGCAGTATCCGCCACTTCTTGCTGAGCCTCATCATCACACTCCATAACTCTGAGACTTTGGACGAGCTTCCTTTTACGCTTAACTACCTTTGTCAGATCATGGTGTGCCTCACTTTCAGACGGCAGTGGTGCTGGTTCCCAATTTTGATCCGTATCATCAGAAGGAGGTGTGCTTGAAGAAGATGTAGACACCACCCTTGATCTCTTCCTTGCTAGGGGTGTGGAAGACAATGAATGATCATCAGGAGGAGTGTCTTCCTCAAATGATACCTCGCCTTGATTGTCGATTTCCTGATGTGCCCCTACTTCGGGAGGAACAACTATTGTGGGGACTTGTGACCCTCCATGCACCTCAGCTTGCGCATCTCCTTGCGCTCCCTCTCCTTCCACATGTACTTGGGCTTGTACTTGCACATGTGATAGTTGTTGCGGCTGTGGTTGTTCAACACTCATCAGATGAGCTACAACAACCTGTGTTGATTGAGGGACATTGCTGCTGCTTTCTTGCGATGAGCCAACATCACTGGTCGATGGTGATTGAACAACTATACTGGCTGCCTCTGCAGCACTCAAGGGCTTGGACGTAAGTTGGCGTGGTGGTGGTGGTGGCACTGAGCCCAATGGAGCGGGGGTGCTGCTCCCAGCTTGGTCCCCAGCAGATCCCGCTGCTGCTGCAGGCATACTTTTTTTTTTACTCCTAAAAAAAGGGCGGCCGGCACACCAGTCTCCTTGGTAACTTGCTTCTTCTGCTCCTTACTGGCACCTTTCTTGCTAGAGGAGCTACGGGTAACTTTTTTTGGGGCCATCTTCTTCAGAGCAGGTCAGAACAGCAGGCAGCAGTTGCACGAGTTGCAGAGTTGTCTGTGTCCAGACGTGACGTCGCGTGACGTTATGCTGCACACACACACCGCTGCAGGACTTCTTCCTGGCACTGGTGGTTCTCTTGAGACTTGTGCACCTAAAAGCAATGGAAGACAGAGGAACATCAGTTCAGTTATACACCCCAAAAAATCGACAAAACACAGAAAAATCAGCACAATCCCATGCCATCCATGATGTTTACATTGAAGACACCCCACAGAAAGACTAGGGCCATGCAAGTATGCAACACTCACTACCCCTGGGCATAATGGATGAAAAGTAGGCAAAATAAGTGCAGGCCTCAGACACTGCCTCTCTTCAAAATGGCCCCTTACACCCCAAGCCAGTCCACATCAACAGTACACCCCAAAAAAACAGAAAAACACCCACAAATCACCACAATCCAATGCCATCCAGGATGTTTACATTAAAGAGAGTGAGACCACACTACAGGCACACTCAGTCCATGCACCACTACCCCTGGGCAAAAGGCCACACCAGCAGCCCCAAAGAAACGACAAAAACCACAAAAAACAGCACAATCCCAGCCCATCCATGGCCTCAATGGTGTGTAAATTCAAGAGGACACCCCACAGAAAGACTAGTCCCATGCAACACTCACCACCCCTGGGCAAAGGGCCCCACCAGCAGCCCCAAAAAAACGACAAAAAACAATAAAATCAGCACCATCCCAGCCCATCCATGGCCTCAATGGTGTTTAAATTCAAGAAGACACCCCACAGAAAGACTAGGCCCATGCAACACTCACCACCCCTGGGCATAATGGATGAAAAGTAGGCAAAATAAGTGCAGGCCTCAGACACTGCCTCTCTTCAAAATGGCCCCTTGCACCCCAAGCACATGTTGCCTGTACCAGCCAGCACTCAAGATGGCCACCACCACCACCACCCACATGGCCAGTCCACATCAACAGTACACCCCAAAAAAACAGAAAAACAGCCAAAAATCACCACAATCCAATGCCATCCAGGATGTTTACATTAAAGAGAGTGAGACCCCACAGGCACACTCAGTCCATGCATCACTACCCCTTGGCAAAAGGCCACACCAGCAGCCCCAAAAAAACGACCAAAAACACAAAAAACAGCACAATCCCAGCACATCCATGGCCTCAATGGTGTTTACATTCAAGAAGACACCCCACAGAAAGACTAGGCCCATGCAACACTCACCACCCCTGGGCAAAGGGCCCCACCAGCAGCCCCAAAAAACGACAAAAACCACAAAATTCAGCACAATCCCAGCACATCCATGGCCTCAATGGTGTTTACATTCAAGAAGACACCCCTCAGAAAGACTAGGCCCATGCAACACTCACTACCCCTGGGCATAATGGATGAAAAGTAGGCAAAATAAGTGCAGGCCTCAGACACTGCCTCTCTTCAAAATGGCCCCTTGCACCCCAAGCACATGTTGCCTGTACCAGCCAGCACTCAAGATGGCCACCACCACCACCACCCACATGGCCAGTCCACATCAACAGTACACCCCAAAAAAACAGAAAAACAGCCAAAAATCACCACAATCCAATGCCATCCAGGATGTTTACATTAAAGAGAGTGAGACCCCACAGGCACACTCAGTCCATGCATCACTACCCCTTGGCAAAAGGCCACACCAGCAGCCCCAAAAAAACGACCAAAAACACAAAAAACAGCACAATCCCAGCCCATCCATGGCCTCAATGGTGTTTACATTCAAGAAGACACCCCACAGAAAGACTAGGCCCATGCAACACTCACCACCCCTGGGCAATGGGCCCCACCAGCAGCCCCAAAAAACGACAAAAACCACAAAATTCAGCACAATCCCAGCACATCCATGGCCTCAATGGTGTTTACATTCAAGAAGACACCCCTCAGAAAGACTAGGCCCATGCAACACTCACTACCCCTGGGCATAATGGATGAAAAGTAGGCAAAATAAGTGCAGGCCTCAGACACTGCCTCTCTTCAAAATGGCCCCTTGCACCCCAAGCACATGTTGCCTGTACCAGCCAGCACTCAAGATGGCCACCACCACCACCCACATGGCCAGTCCACATCAACAGTACACCCCATAAAAACAGAAAAACAGCCAAAAATCACCACAATCCAATGCCATCCATGATGTTTACATTAAAGAGAGTGAGACCACACCACAGGCACACTCAGTCCATGCACCACCACCCCTGGGCAAAAGGCCACACCAGCAGCCCCCAAAAAACGACAAAAAACAATAAAATAAGCACAATCCCAGCCCATCCATGGCCTCAATGGTGTTTAAATTCAACAAAACAGTTGTATCATGCACCCATACCCAACCCTGGTCCTACTGGATACTGTGGCTACCCACAATATAATTTATTTAATGTTCTGAAAAAGTTCCAAAATTGTAGTTGCAGCAACTGTAATGCCCCAAACAAACTTACTTGTGAAAGTTGATTTCTAATCCAAAAGTGATCCAAAGAAAGTCAAAAAGGCCTCCAATCCAGCTCCAGCTCCAGATCCAAATGAAAGTGACCAGGAGATGGACAAAGCACTGGGAGGAGCCTGCTGGACAGGAACAGGAAGTTGGAGACTGTGGGGCACTTCCTTCCCTCCCCCCCCCAAAAAATGGAGTCCTTGAAAGAAAAAAGCCCATGCAAATGTCAACCTGAGGAGTGATTCTGATAAAAATCATCATTTTCTGAAGGTTTATCCTGTTTGCTGGTGGATTTCTTGTGCAGAATTGCAAAATCTCTATTTCGCGAGTGCGAGATTGTTCCTTTCAGCCGCAACTACGTGTTTGCAATTGCGAACTCTCGCGAGGTGTGCTGTGCAAGGTGGCAAGCCGCGATTACGTATTCGCGGGCGCCAAACTCCCGCGGGATCACGCAGCAAGATCCAAAATGGCGCAGCACTCGTAAAATATGATCGAGAAAAACAACTCGGCAAACGCTTAATGACGGAAAGTGAACACCGTGCACCACGCCGCGCGCCGCAACCAAGCAAAAAATCCGCCGCGAGCGGATTCACGGATTTTCGACAAATTTGCGAGAGTTCGCGGATTGCGAATTTGCCGAAAATCCGAAAAATCCGCGAGCGGAGCGGATTTTACGCCCATGCTTAGTAGCACAAAAAAGAAGTATATAGCCACGCTTAACTGATATTTTATGAAATTCCATTTTTAATTGTCACTCCTTTCATATATACAGCAACAGTTTCTGAAGAAAGCTTATTTGTATTTGCCTAATAAAAACTGTTTAAAACCTAGACTGATTCTTTTGCTGCGCAACCACACCTCCCATCAGGAAAGTAAACACCACATTATAAGTAAATAGCACTCCTAAGAAGTATGTCACCTACAAACTTGAGAAAAAAAACAGCGCTAGACACTGTCATTTTTCCACCATGATTTATACACCACACAGCAATTATATAAATGGCCCTTGAAACATATTAAAAACATTGTTTCCCTCATAATCCCTCTCCACCACCTTATGGGCACTGTACAGAGTTAATAGTGTTCCTAACCTGCCCTCTACTACTTTCTTTCCCCATACTCCTTTGGAAAATGCATCACAATATCACTGACAACAGTGAACCGTTCCCACCCAATAAGGAGCAAACTTGTGTTCGGAAGACTTTAGCCAATAAAATGTCCATGTTGTTCCACAGACGACCATCTAATGACTGCCAAACCGTCTACTTTTATATCTTCACAGCCAATGAACATTAAGCTTCGTAAAGTCCTGCTTTGAGCACGTTACCCTAATACTCCCCGAACAAGAAGGAATCGCTTACAAAACTTTTCCACTGACTTCTTCTACGACTAACGGTTCCTATGAAAAAAATAAATATAAATCTCCAGCACAGTAGCTATTTCAATTAGCAACATATTGTGGTGAACTTCTAACCTCTGTACTCACGCAAGTAATCCATGAACTGTTACTATGGTAACAGGCAGAAGGTACTGGCTGTACAAAACACGTTATATTTACCCTGGATCCACTACAAGACAGAAAGAAAAGCATAATACCACATTTACAACCCCCTTGCACAGTTTTTTTAATAAAAAGAGGCCCCCATGAAGGCGGTCCCCGTAACTCCGGGGGGCCATGAGCCCCCCCGCATACATATAGTTAAAGACCCGGGGGGTAGTGATCCCCACGCAGGGGGACCCTCTGAGCCTGCCATTTTGAAAAAAAAATTGCCCCCGGGGGCTAATTAACAATAATGCAGGCTTCGCCTTTTTTTTCTTTTTCCCCCAAAACACGTACCCCGCGATTTTTTTTTTTTTTAAAGAAAAAAAAATTTAGCGCGTGACCTTATGTACGGAGCCCCGTACGCGTACGGCGCGAAAGTTTCTAATTGCTCAAAAACATATATTTATTTATTTAATGTACATAATAAAGGAAGACATTATCTGGGATAATCATGAAAATAGTTTTTTAAAACTTTATATAAGCGTATATTACTTTTAAAAGCAATCACCGAAACTGCGGCCGTACGTCGTAAGAGCAAAGATGGTTTGAAGAGTTATACATTTTATAAAACAATATAGTACTGCACGCTAAAGGAGAAAAGTCAGCACAATTATTGACCCCTCTCCCAACATTTAAAAGCCCCTGTGGGAGGTTGTAAATTAATTGAGACTGAATACGTTAGTACAGCCTATTGTGCTTACGCTACCAGGAAAACACAACAACAGCACAAGGCCCAGATTTCCATTGTAGTTATTTCTTAGTTGCAGGTCTAGTTGTCAGATCGACACACACACACTCCCTCATGGCTGGAACAGACCCACACCACAACCATCCAGCACATTCCTCACTGCACACGTGACCCTACGTATAAAAAAGACGAAGCGCACGTGTTGTACGCCATTTTAGAGTTGTTCCCAAAGTACCGAACAAGGGGCCCACTACTACATGCGTGGCCTCTTTGGTCACTGACTTAGTGGTGCCCAAAGCACTGAGCGGGTGAAGAACCTGCGATGATGATAATGGGAGCACGAGTATGTCGTTAGCCTTAGAGATATCAAGACTCGGCACCATATATGAGACTACTTTGTTGGAGATCGGGACTACATCATGCATAAGGTGTCTTTTCCACGAAAAGGTGAGCAGTGAGGCTTGAGTACGCATCTGAGGGAGTCAGGGTTGTACCAGACTAGATACAAAAACGTGACTTATTATTTCAGACGAACGCAATCCTATAAAGTGTATTAATTTACATGTATACATTTTTTCCCAATAGCAGGAAAGTTTTTATAATCGCTGAAATGTCCAGAGTATTACCAATACAAACAGTTCGTAGAAATGTGAGAAGAAACGTGTATAAAAGCACGATGTTATCCAACTCCAAATAATATAGTAACAATTACCAATCATAACATCTTTCTTTTAATATCTTTTAGATGTAGAGCTTCAGGATGGATTATGTAACAAGGACGACGGCAATGGCACAAGGAGAGCAAAGAAGCTTGTTTCCGAAAGAATGACAAGTTATCTGTGAAAGGAGAGAATGTGTAGTATGCAGTAGGCGTGCAAAACACACATTGGGCTAACAGGGATTCAGCTAGGATGAGATCGCTTCCTAGGCCCACACACAGTCGCACCTGAGTACTTCACAGGTCTTTTAAAGACATGTTGCTAGTTAATGAGGCTTTCATGTGCCCCCCCTGCAGCTTCACTCTTCTTTTTGCTTGAAGTTAAACCCCCGATATTTTTTTCTAGCCCCCCCCGATATTTTTGACTGTGGTTGCGCCTCTGGCTTCAGGCACCCCCCCCCCCTGTCACGTGTGTCGCTCCCACGTTTTAATGTCCTTTTATATCTCTTTCTCTTTCTTACTCTCTCACATTGTTTCTGTTTCTTTTTTTAAGTTTTGGACGCTGCTATCTCCAGTCTGCTGTATAGAACCTTATCTGAGTTGAAGTGGGAAACTCTCTTGGTTACACTGAAGGCTTCTTCGACACGTAGAGCACCCTCTTTCAATGACGCCAATGGCACTAGGTGAGCAAAGAATTTTGTTTCCGAAACAACAACAAAAGATTTGTGAAAGGAGAGAGTAGGTAGTGTGCAGCAGCTTGACTGTGTAGAAATGTATAATTACCTCCGAGCAGTGACAACAGATAGGTTACAACAGTCTGAGAAACAGATCTACAAGCTTATTGCGCCACTTTTGTGTCACTTTTAACATGGGAAAAGTGGCGCAAGGAGCTTGTAAATCTGCGTCTGACTTTTCAAGAAAAAATCTCAACTCCAGACTCTGCAAGACAGTTTTAATGTTGTTTTCTCTCTCTCTCTTTCTCTCTCTCACTCTCTGTGACATCATTTCTCTTTCTCTTTTAAAGTTATAGACACTGCTGTCTACTTTGACGTGTAGAAGCAAAGTTGAATTGAAGTTGTGAACTCTGGTGACCGCAATGTTTATACAAGGTAAGCACAGCAGCCTAAATATACAATGCCTCCATTGCAATGCATTAGAAATAAATCAGCGTATTTACAATCCGGTTGTGCCACTTTTGTGTCAGGAATGCAATAGGCCCTTCCATATAGATACCACTTGAACGCAAGACTATAACAGAAGTGAAATGTACTAGGCACACTGCACATTTAAAATTGTAGTGTTACCTTCACTTGTAATGCCTCACCTTGTTTAGTCACATCTAAATAACTTTAAACTCTTTTTTCTTTTTTGTTTAGCAGATTACCTAATCAACATCTTTTGGAGTCCACATCACAATTTGTTTATAATACTGTTTTATTGAAGTTATTTTTCTAGTTGTTTATTATATTATCTTTAAGTTACGTTTACAGTTATTGTTGTTTTAATAAAAGTTAATTAAGGACACTATATACTTTTTTTTGGGGGGGGCGGTCCACAACAAAAATAATATTTATAATTTGAAGTACTATAGTAAGATGTTTGACAGTGGGGTTGAAAAGTACTGGCTGTACAATAAGTTATATTTTCTCTGGATGGACTACAACATAGAAAGGAAATCAAAGTAAAACAAAACAATGTGTACCACATTTACAAACATCTTGCGACATTTTCACTTGCAAACCTACTCCCCCTACAAAATTAACTGTGTGGGCCTCAATGACGCCCCTCAAACCACGAAAACGACCACCCACCGGAGATTTCTGTATTGTGTGAGGGAGGCTGCGTTGCCCACCACCTGATGCCCTGGAGTCCACCACACCCACACCCGGTTCCTGCAGTGTCCTGGGGGGAAACAGCCATTACAACGCAGTCATAACCATGCGTGACCATCACCACAAATTCATTAGCACGCATATGGCTTTACCACGCATGCTTTTACAACTACTATACATTTACCACGCATGATAAAGGCATAAGCACGGTAATGGCTTTGTGGTGACGGTCAAGCGTTGTAATGGCTGTGCCTTACGTGCTTCAAATTAGTTTTTAGGTATGCGTGTGGCCAAGTCTGATATGATCGGAGGCCAAGGACAAACACTGTGGTGTCTGTGGCTGGAAATCTCATGGATCACAGAGAAGATAGGCGGAGGGTAAATTGAAAGTAGCAGGTATAATAAAAATAACGGAGTAAAACTACTAAAATGGCAGAGGACGGAGTATGTAATTAACGTTTGGCGTCTCGGCAATACGTTTCAAATAAATATAGATAGAATATGATTATTAATATATTACAAAAGTATAGCAGCGGATGAGGCAGAAGAAAGCGGAAAATGTAATACCTGAAATGAGGAGAGGTTTGCTTGGCGAACTTGAAGAAAAACAAAGAAGCGTGGACTTGGAAACGAGGCTGCGCATGCGTAGAGAGTACAACTGGTACAGAAAAAAACCCAGAAAGTTTTACATACTATCATAGAAATACAGCTCTTTTTTTGACCAGTAAAGTTAGTTCTGAAAAGAACTGTTTTTTATGAACCCCAAAGCCCCCTCGGTCCCAGCCGGCTCCCCGCGTCCTTTGTGAGCCGGCATTGCTTTTCGTCACCCCGGGCACTGCAGAAGGCGGCACTGTAGGCACCCCGGGACACTGCAGAAGCCGGCACTGAAAGGTGGTGGTCCCCAGGGCTATCAAAGACTCCAGGAAGGGGACCGAGCAGCCCCCCCTCCCAACATTCAAAAGCACCGAGGTGTGGTAGTCCCCGTGGCTGGGTGGTCCGTCCCCCTATTTTCTATATTAGAGCCCCGGGGAAGTGGCGGTCCCTGGGGCGTGTGTGGGGGGCTTGAAACCTCCCCCACACAGTTTTTTTAAATAAAAAGAAGCCCCAGGGACTGGCGGTCCCCGGGGCTCCGAAGGGGCCATGAGCCCCCCGCATACATATAGTTAAAGCCCCAGGGGATGGCGATCCCCGGGGCAGTGGGACCCCTCTGGGCCCCCCATTATGAAAAAAAAATTGCCCCCGATATTTGCCCCCCGGGGGCTAATTAACAATATAGCGGTCTTTTTTCCCCAAAACGCGTACCATACGTGTACCACGCAATTAAAATAAATAAATAAATTGGGCCTAAAGATCCATGTAGGACCCCCTGAGCAGGCCTAGAGGGTCAGGATGTTTCTACCCTGCCCCCTTTCCTTATTTTTCAACTTTGTTTTACTGTGTCTCGGTTCTACCGAGGCACAAGATGGTTGCCAACACTTCCTGGTTTGGAGTGTTGACAGACAGTTGACATCCAATCAGCATGCAGCTCGTGCTCGTAATTGTACGGATTTCCGTACGCGTACAGTACTTAGTCTCTAGATATCACTATGATTTTACTTTTGATTTTCTCAGGAACTACTGAACAGATTTACACCATTTAAACAACAGCTCCAAAGTTCGCTCGCGCTGCCTGGATGAAAAGCGCCGCTTGCCGCAATCTGGACAAGGACCCAAAGTAAGTGCTTCAAGGATGATTTACTCCCTCATGCCACTAATATATATATACTGAAAAAGACCATAGGTTTCAGGCATGTTATAGTTAGGAATTAGCATTTAAAAAACCTAGGAAATTCACTGAAAAAACCCATAGGTTTTAGGGGTGTTATAGTTAGTTGGACATTTCACTCGTACAAAACCATTGAAATTCCTGCGTTATAATTAGTTGTACTAACTATAACTTGCGCGCCCGCAATCCACTGCTGATGATGTCACATATGACATCATTCATGACATGGTCAGTGCATCACTGATGACATCACTGATGACATCACTGATGACATCTCAAATGACATCACTGATGACATCAGTGATCACACCATCCACTGAATGTGGTTTCCTTCGATATTTAAATAAGTATTATATATATACAGCAATCTACCTTGAAGACTGAGTGGATGAATAAGTGTGTGAATGGAGGATTTAGTAGCAATGTGATTGACTGTCTAAGTGATGAATTTAAAGTGTCCCACTAAATATATGGGATAGTGATTAAACTGTGTGAATACCTGTATCACTCTATCTCTTGTTGTGTAAACTACTACATAAGTTGGTTACTAGCTATGTGAAAGTCTATATTAGTTATTAATTAGTTAAGTGAGTATTTGTATGGGATAGTGAATGAATGTGTGTGTGGTTGGGTGTGAGGTGTGTGACTGTCCAAAGATGTGTAAATAGTTGATTTAGTAGGTATATGAGGTTAAGACTGTATGTGGAAACAGTTGTTTGTGTAAGTGAATCTCTTTATGGGTGTGGTGATGAGTAAATATATTTCTCAATGATACATGTCCAACAAACTAGAAATATAAAAGGCAGTGTATGTGACAGTTGTTCTATATAAATAAGTATACATAAGACTCATTGATTGTATGAGTGACGTATAGATAACTGTATACTTGTAATAGTGATCTTTTAACACACTAAGGGGCCCATTAGGATGGCGGGCGGACTGCCCCCGCCAAGCTGGCGGTAGCCACCACCGGCCTGGTGGGGGCAATCCGCCCGCCATCCTCACCTAAATGACCCCCTGCCATATTAGTATGGTGGGGGGGACCACAGCGGACAAAAAGACTAGGAGGCTGCGTTGCAGAGAGCTGTTCGGAAGCCATGACCCTTTTTACAACACTCTGCAATGCAGCTCCGTGGCGCTTACTAAAGGTACCTGGAGGGCTAGTTTGCCCCCAGGGACCCTCAGTATTGACAAGGAAATAATTCCCCAACTTAAACCGCGCCACAGGGCGTGTTTGCACACATGTGATCTCAGGCCCGCCCCCACCCTTCACCACTGTGCAAACGCGCCCCTTGGCGCATTTTAAGTTGGGGAATTAAGTCCCTTTGAATCCTGGGGTACCTTGGGGTCCAACTAGACCACCAGGTACCTCCAGTAAGCGCCACAAGGCTGCATTGCAGAGAGGTGTAAAAAGGGGCATGGCCTGTAGCACCTCTCTGCAAGGAGCCCTGTAGCAATTACTGGAGGTACCTAGTGGGCTAGTTGGTCCCTAGGGACCCCCAGTATTGAAGGGGAATTAATTCCACAATTTAAAACGCACCACAGGGCGCGTTTGCAGAGTGTGCTTTTGTGAGGGGGTGGGGCCTAGGGCCAATTGCGCCTTTTAAAAAAAAATAAGAATAATTGAAAGGGGGCTGTGTGTCCCCTTTCTTTTACTTTTTTTAGGCCCTAGGGAACCCATGCCCCAGGGCCTGACCCCAAATATATATTTTTTCATTTTTTTTATGGGAAGGGGGCTGCGTGGCCTGCCTCCCACTGGCCAATTCCGGGCCCCGGAAACCCCATCCCCCGGGGCATGGCCAATTCATTTTATTTTTTTATGGAGGGGGTCTGCATAGCCCCCCTCCTCAGGCCACTTTAAGGCCCCGGGCACACCATCCCCCGGGGTCGGCCTTTTTTGTAATAGTTTTATTTCTTAATGGGGAGGGGAGCCATGTGGCCCCCCTCCCGGGCCACTGGTAGCCCCAGGGACCCCACTCCCCGGGGCTAGCTGAGGCCCATCTATGGGCTTTAAAAACTCAACAGGAATCAGTGCAACCATTTGGGGTTTAATAGCCGGACTACAGCTCCCATGATGCCCCGTGGCAAAGTCTTAGATTGCGAGTCATTCGACCGGCCCATCAGGGGGCGTGGGATTACGTTCTAAAATAAGGGAACTGTGACGGCAGCATGCTATCTTTCCAACCAACCAGCCTCTGAAGAAGAAAGGATTCGAAACGCGTCAGGCGAAGGACATTGGAACTGCTGTTTTTCATTGTATCGGCAGATGGTGAACGTCTATACCCAATAAAGGCTTGATGCTGTCAGCTCATCTCGAGTGCAACTCACTGCTTAGGCAGACTTGGAGCATGATATATATAGACATATTAGACACAGAATCGCTATACACGACTATGAATCACAGTGCGGGTCTAGCGGCAGTTAAATATTTTTTAGAACAAAGACCCAGCGAGTTCTATCAACATAATAAAGCGATCATTAGCCTAATCAATTGGTGCCTAAAGAAATTTTTTTTCCTTTTTGGCAACGATCTGTTCAGACAGCTTAGAGGCGTGGCCATGGGAACCTGTTTCTCCCCCAGTTACGCGTTCTTGCACGTGGGCTGGTGGGAGGAACAGGTATTGAGGAAAGAATACAAAGCACATTTTGATAAAAACATAGTATGCTTCCTTAGGTACATAGACGACTTCTTCATTGTGTGGAGAAGAAATGAAAAGGAAGCACTCAATTTCATTAAAGCCATCAGTGTTACCGATCTTAATCTCCATTTCACATCCCACATAGATAAGACCAATATAGAAATCTTGGATGTCAGGTTGTTCATAAAAGATAACAAAGTTGAAACTACTTTGTTCAGGAAGCCTTCAGCTGGAAATGTGACACTTCATGCCTCTAGCTCCCATCCCAAGCATCTTATTGCTAGCATCCCCTACGGGTAGTTGCTACGCCTAAAAATAATTTGCAGTGGAGACAGCGACTTTGAAACATGTGCAACAGAATTATTGCAAAGACTCAGGGTTCGTGGCTATACTGACAAGATGCTTAATGTTGCCATGTCCAAAGCCAAATTAAGATCTAGAGACAGTCTATTGCCTAATATTTCTGAAGACAATAAACTGCCTCAAGAACTTAATGCTTCAAATGTAGAACCTCCAGATAATCAAGATCCAAGACTCATAACTGCCTATAGTGAAAATGAATGTAAAATCAGATCCATAATAAAAAAGAATTGGGCAATTGTACTTACAGATCCGGTTTTGCGTACCAGCTTACCGTTGACTCCTACTATCACATTCATTAGAGCTAGGAACATGGGTTCTATTCTGGATCAATCTAGTCCTGAAATTAGAACCAACTCCACTTGGTTGAAACCTATTCCAGGTCTCCACAAATGCTCGTCTTGCAGAGCCTGCAAATTCGGTGTGAGTAAAAGCGAATACCACACGCCTTTCGGCTCTACTGCTAGTAAAATAGTGGGAAGTTTCAATTGCAAAACTGAATTTGCCGTTTATGTCCTCACGTGCTCCTGTGGATTGAATTACATTGGGAGTACTAGGTTGCAGGTGCACGTGAAGATTTTGCAGCATCTTCGAGCAATTCTGCACAGCGACCCCACTTATCCAGTGACTCGCCATTTTAAGCAAGTCCATAATAACAATGTGAACTGTTTGCAATACTTTGTGGTTGCCTCTGTACCAAAACAACGTAGAGGGGGAAACAGAGAGTTGCTATTAAGACAACTGGAGACTAATCTAATTTTTGAATTTGATAGTAAATGCCCCAATGGCCTTAACAACTTGGAGGATATGTATACCTTTCTCTAGCTGTCGGTTTTTGAGACTTGCTTAGTCCTGTGCTGATTTGTCATTGTGGGATCTGGTTCTGCACTTTAGTAGGCATAAATATGCTTGGATACTAGCACAATATTAGTATACTACGATAAAAACTATGGATATGCTTTAATAATACTTATATCCGCTGTAGTACACCAATAACATTCCATTGCCTCTGTCTGAATATGAGATATTTAAATGCATTCAAAGGAAGCTTTTATGTAACTCCTCGTTAGTTTGATAACAAAACACTGCTATGTTTTTTTTTAATACCCAACACTGAATGAATTGCTTTTATACATAAATCTTAACGAACATGAAATTTATATTTATATTGTTTAATCTATATATATGTATTTATTCATATCGTCTCATACTAAAACATGTTATTTATTTCTCTAAATTATAGAGATCATATTAGCACTGTTTTGCACACATTATCTATTGCTGCTATGCATTGTTTTGCACATTCGTACAAAAAAGCCTGTTGTTCATTATTTCATGTTTACAGTCTAATATAGTGTATCAAATTCACATGAATCGACATACAGAATCTGTTCGGATTCAACCGGATATAAATATGGCTTGCAAATTGCATGCCGTAGATATAAGCGATCTTAATCTCTATTGGTTTAATTTATTTTTGCAATTAGGATTTGTCATACCATGATGAACTGTAGCCAAATTGTATACTTTAAAAATGCATTCAAGCAGAAATTGTGCAATATCCTACAATCAATTGGTATGTTTGGTTTTCATGTGAACTTTATTATGTGGGGTTATACACACATTTTATAAAGCAATAATTGGCAGGAGACATACAAACACATAAAAACGAAGAAATTCTGGTTTGTGTAGTCTCATGACACAAGTCTGCCTTTTAGCCCTATTGTCATGTGACTGTACCCTGTGATCTGGGCGGATACATAGTAGCATTCAAAAATGGCGATTTTACACACAGTCTCTATGTGATCAAGGGCTCTCGAGCCCGAAACCCGTCATCTGCCGTAGCTGTACTGGATGTAATGGTTAAATAAACATCTTGCCTGAATGAAGTGGTCCGTTTCTCCTTCTTCGCCGCTGCAGTGTAAGTAGCCGGAGTTGCCGTCTTTGTATATATATATATTCACTGAAAAAACCATAGGTTATAGACCATATATTTAGGAATTAGCATTTACAAAACCTTATTTTACTCACACAAAACCATTGAAATTCCATATATAGTTAGTTGCACTAACTATATATCGCGCACCCGCAATCCACTGCTGATGATGTCACATATTACATCATTCATGACATGGTCAGTGACATCACTGATGACATCTCAAATGACATCACTGATGACATCACTGACGACATCTCAAATGACATCACTGATAACATCTCAAATGACATCACTGATGACATCACTGATGACATCTCAAATGACATCACTGATGACATCACTGATGACATCATCCAGTGACTGTGTGTTTCTGTAAAGTTAAAATGTGTCTTACATATTGAAGAATGAGTGGAAGTATAAGTGTCTGGACAAAGGATTTAGTAGGTGCATGACTGAATGTATGAGTGAGTGATTAAATGTGTCTCACTGAGTGCATGGGTTAGTGACTAAACTATCTTAATTTGAGCATCATTATGTCTGTTGTTCTGTAAACTGCTGCATGTGTTGATCAGTAGCTATATGATTAACTATATGGGTTACTGATTGATTGTCCAAGTATTTGTATGGGAGACTGAGTGTGTGTGTGGCTGGCTGGCTGGGAGGTGTGTGACTCTGTGCAGATCAATGTGTACTTGTATCAATGATTCTATAAGAAGGTAAGTATGTGTTAGTATATGTTTGAAAATGTAAGCTGCTCTATGTTTAACTGTATAGACAAGAAAATGGAAGTGTCATTGATTCTTTAACAGGACTGACTACGTGTGTGAGTAACTCCATGGATGAGTGGCAGACTGTGAGTGTCTGTATAGGTGTATGAGTGCATATGATAGTGTTGTAAAGATGAGTGATTGTATGTATGAATGATTGTATGGGTGAATGAGTGAATGTGTGTGTAGACATAGGAATCAGTGAGTGCGTATGTAGTAACTAGTATTGGTGTGTCAATGGTTTCAAAAATTATACTCTGTATTTAACACTGGGTGAAACAGAGGTTATATTAAAATGTGAGGAGATGCATTGTATTGTCACATGAATGATATCATCAGTGATGTGGTCATTGATGTCAAATCAGATGTCATCAGTGATGTCATCAGTGATGTCATTTGAGATGTCATCAGTGATGTCATCAGTGATGTCACTGACCATGTCATGAATGATGTAATATGTGACATCATCAGCAGTGGATTGCGGGTGCGCGATATATAGTTAGTGCAACTAACTATATATGGAATTTCAATGGTTTTGTGTGAGTAAAATAAGGTTTTGTAAATGCTAATTCCTAACTATATATGGTCTATAACCTATGGTTTTTTCAGTGAATTTTCAAGGTTTTGTAAATGCTAATTCCTAACTATATATGGTCTATAACCTATGGTTTTTTCAGTGAATTTCATTGGTTTTTTAACAGCTAATATCTGTAGCTGTAAAATGTATTCTTCTTTAAATCCAAAAATATATTTTATATGTTTATGAATAATTTTTTTTTTAAATATTTTTTTTTCTTCGTTCCCGCTTCGCGAATCGGGAAGCTTCCCGTTAGCTGACCTTGATGCCGCGAAATAGACCGCGAGCCGGTAAACGTTTCTTTACCGCAACTGCCGCGTTAGAAAACAACATCGTGACGCCTCCCGTCCGCATGACGTTTCACGTTGTCGCGTGATACGTCATATGACGTGCTACGTTAGCGAACTGGTACGCGAAGCGAGTCGCAAAGCGCAGGTTTCTGGAAGCAAACCGGGAGGCCCTGCAAAGCGCTTAACGTAAACACAGCAGGTCATGTGACTTGGTAATAATACTTTTCATTGGTTCATTTCACTTTTGGTTTCTTAATGATGTAAGACTAGGTCATATAATCTAAAATGAACACTTTTCATTGGTTGAGAACTCTTGTTTTTCCCAAATGATGAAAATCCCTCCTTCTTTCCTCACTCTGACTTTCATCATTGTGAGAGAAAGACCCTTTGTGATCACTGAGCAATGGCTTCTTTAGTAGCTTCAGCTGGTGCTTCCCCACCACCTCCACCACATCCAAGGAAGAGTGGACCACCTGCTCAAGTTATAATTCAACAAGAAGAGGAAGAAGAGGAACAGGACGACGAGCACGAAGAGAGGCAGTTTTTGCCTGAGGAGCCCAGGACGTCTCACCGGAAAGAAAACTTCATTTGGCAATTTTTTAAAATTCCCAAAGGTCAGAAAAAAGTAAATGCAAGATACGTAACTTGCCTTATATGTCAAGATAGACTGTCCAGAGGGACCGAGAAAAAATACAGTTTCGGAAACTACACAATGCATCGCCATATGACTAGGTGGCATCCTAACAACTACAGTGCTGCACAGTTTCGGAACGACCTAGATAATCTCCCTAGTATGGCCAGAAGATCTGTTGTACCGGAAGTAACGGGACCAGAGGGCAGGGAGATAGTGCCAAATATACAAATGAGATTTGGTGAAGTAAAACACGTCTGCGTACATTGCGATGGATTCATTTGCTACGGAGAAAGAAGCATCACTCTGATCAACAGAGCTATTGACTATCATATGCAAGTTTGTACGAAACGCCCAAAATAATAAATACTTTTTTTTTGTTTTGTTGCTCCTGTTGAGCCCTTTACAATGAATCGTTTTCATTGCCCCCTCCAAGAAAAACCCCAAAAAATATAAAACTGTTCAGAAAAATTCAAAAAAAGTAAAAAAATGTTCAGAAAAATAATAAAAAAAATATAAAACAACAAAAACAATAAAAAAAAAAGTTCTTTTCAGAACTACCTCCCCGTTATTAAAAAATTGGTACAATATTTGGAACTGTGCCAACCTCTATTTCTCTTAGTACGCTTCCCAGTTCGCTCGCCGGTAAGAGAACCGGAAGCGAACCAAAAACAGTAAGTATAAGGGAAGGAAACAGACACTTATGTTAAAAGAAAGACAGCTATAGGGGAGTAAACTAGAGATACTATTACCCGTAATCCACTGCTGATGATGTCACATATTACATCATTCATGACATGCTCAGTGACATCATCAGCAGAGGATTGCGGGTTTTTTGGCAACGTGCCTTATCCACGGTTTAATAACGCTGCCTTTTGCTTTATATAAGTTTTCAAATTGTATGAAATATATACCAATAGGTCGTTATGAACCTTTAGGTAGTGCTTTTCTTCATGAGGTCTGGTCGCTTCCATACACATACAGATGTTTCAAAGATGATCAAGAAGTTTATCTGAATGGAGAGGAATGCACTGAGATGCCAGATCATTCACTAATGTGTAGGCACATACAGTTACACGGTTCATGCAACAAACACCGACCAAATATGGCTTGCGTGTTGCAAGGCACGCCAGTTCCTGCTATCATCCCCACGTTCAAGTTGTGGGAAAATGGTAGTTATTTGATGCTCAATAATGAAGATTGTTCTGGGTTAATTAAAAGTATTCCTTTTATCGTAACAGTAAGTGAACGGGTTATTTGCTGCAGAAATGTTCTATTTCCTCCCACACATGAACATAGGGAGTTTTCAATCTCGCCACAAATACCAACCTTGGGAGCAGATTTCAACGGCATGGCAAGACTAAGAGCTCTTTTGTCTCAGAGAGAGGTGGCCTTGAGTTCGGCCCGTGAAACTTTCGTGCTTCACATAGCGAACACCCGTACAGAGGTGCAGACCCTTTTAAATACTGATTCGCCTTTGCATTTCAGCGACATGGTTCGGACTATCTTTAACGCATCCTCCACAAAGGCCCTGGCGCACTTTTTTAAAGTTGTTACCAGTGGTCTCGTGACTTCATTTGAGAAAATCTTTGGAGTCATCCCTGCTTTCTTTCATTCTATTTTTTCCACTCTGCTTCGTGGATTGCCATTTTTACTTGCATTACCAGCGGACGCTCTTGTGCTTTTTTACATTTTTAAATATGGATGTCCCTCCTGTGCAACCTCCCGCCCTGCAGCTGCTGACACTGTTCCGCAATCGCATGGTAGAATATTATGGCACAATGCCGTTGGCGATATTAAGCACGGCATATGGATTATCTTTTCGATTCTCCTACTTCACCTGTGTCCAGCCTGTATTTCACTGCCTGACCTGTGATTTCGATTGGGCCATTGATTTGTGTCTCTGCGGACCGGTTTCTCCTGACGTCGACTTTAATCAGCTGATGACTCCTATCATTACTCACGAGTTGGTTTGTCCTGGCGAAAGGATTATGGCTGTGGCATTGATGCATGGACTAATTGGTCCCTGGAATTTACTGGCGGCAACACAGTCTTTCTTGGAACAGAGCTTTCTTGAAAACCCACCGAGCTGTCCTCTGATGGTGATAGAGGATCCGGTGCTGGGAGAGCACGTATGTTCTTTTCCGCTTTTAAATTGGATGGCTGAACTCTTTTCGGATGAAGACGGTGACTTCCTATTGGAGGCTGTTGCAGCTTATTTTGCATACACAGTTATGTCATAGACCTTTTTCATTTTTGATATGCTGAGTACTAGCATTTCATTGACAATTCATTGACTTATTTGTCAAGTTTTTATTATTTAGCTTGCCTATTGGCTTAAGACTCGATAAAGTACTTGGCTGTTTTATTTTTCTTTAGCATTAAATTTTCCTAGTTTTTAATATTTTACCTTGCGGACCGTCCACATATAAAGTTGCAATCTGCTCTCATGAGATGGCACTTCTATTATCTTATTCAGTTCGTTTCCGGATCATGGGGAGGTGTCATCTAGGTCCTGGATATCTTTACACCGTGTTAAGTTAGCATGGGCTCATTACCGGTTTAAACGCCATTTTTCCTTTTTTGCAACTTCTGCACACGACACTTAGTTGTTGCTTTAGCTTTCAACCTAATAGTTCATCGTGATTTACATGAGAATAATATGTTATTGCTCTACTATCTGCTTTACTTGTTAAACTATATCTGTACAGCGAGTGCTGAAGTTTCAAGAACAACACGATACAGAATTGTTATGAGGTCTGATCTCCACGACTTCATACTCATAACATAAGTGCAGCTTCTGCCAATTCTAGGCATGAGGCGGGTTTTATATTGCTTTGCCGAACACACATACACAACACTTGATGCGGTTCACATGAAGAGAGAGCTGGTGTATGCTGATGTGATTCCTTCAAATCTAAGACACTAAAGTATGGGCACGCCCTAAACCAACACAAAGAGACCTTCTTAGCAAATAATATAATATGTGTATTAGGGAGGGTGAGATATAAGCAGCCGCGGGCCGTGGAGGGAGTTACGATGGGGCAGGGAGGCGGGGAGGGGGAGGGGCAGGGTGGAGCCCTCTCCACCCTGCCCCTCCCCCTCCCCGCCTCCCTGCCCCACCGTAACTCCCTCCACGGCCCGTGGCTGCTTATAAGTGTTGATAACTCTTATTCATTTACAGCATGTTAACATACTGTCACCATTCGCTTTTTATGTACTAGTAACTATGCTGGTAATTTTGCTACTGATAATATGTGTACTTGTATTATCTAAGATACTACGCCTGAGAAGACGGCATTAGTAAATCAACATTTCAAATACACATGTGTTCTTCTTAACTCCATGTTCTGGTTTCTAAGAAATATATAACGACCGACTGTTCATGAGTTCCACGTATCCTGAGGTACTATAAGTTCATATTCTGGATTGTCTAAACATTGAGAGTTTGTTATATCCAATGTGACACTGTACCTAGCTTGCTAAGGGGTTTTTGAGTACTAAGGTGAGTTTTGGGGCACCCTAATTCGCCGAGGTTCCAATCCTCTGTCCACAGTTCTGTGTGAGAACAGAAACCCTGCGACAGGGGCACCCCCGACCCTTCCTGGAGCTTCATCACACTTGCGATACAACTCCAGCAATGCGCCACCTTTACGGCACAGTTACATCACGCATCTGTGCTGTTTTTGCCCCATGATGCGCCGCATTGTAAATGCAGCACACCATAGGTGACGGAACAGCGGCACAGAATGACTAACACATCCCTGGTGATGCGCCAGTCATCATAAATCTATCCCTATGCTTCTTATCTTGTTCGAGATGAACCGCCATATGTATCATCAAAGTTTTTTGCATTTCCTAAATAGCGAACTTTAAGGAATAAATAGCGATTCTTTACCATTCCTAGTTTGCGATTAGATATTTGCTAATTACAAATTACCCATTCATTTCCTTCATTTCCATAGGGCGGTTGGACTCACTTTTAGCTCGAACGGCTGAATGGATTTCCACGAAACTTGGCAAAATTGTAGGGACTGGTAGCCCGATGTGCCTTTGCTATGTCTCAAGATATATGCTCCAGTGGTTTTTACGAAAATTAACTTTGAAAAATATATATTGGGCTACATTGGCCTATATATATGTTAGAGCCCAAATGTAGCCCAATGTAGCCCAATGAAGCCCAATGAAGCCCAATGTAGCCCAATGTAGCCCAAAGATGGCCGCCAGAGACAAAAAAAACAAATGTAGCCCAAATATCAGCCAGATGTAGCCCAACTATAGCCCAGTGACAGAATGACCAATCAGCTTCGCAAACCTCCGTTACGCGAAGCGGAGCGCTGTTACAGATATATATCTTTTTTTGAACGTTAATTTCTCAAAATCCACTAGAGCACATATATTGAGACCTAGCAAAGGCACATCGGGCTACCAGTCCCTAATATTTTACCAAGTTTCGTGCAAATCCATTCAGCCGTTCGATTATTATTATTTTTTTTTTTTTTGCCCCGCGGGGCCCTTTTAAAACCTCCACATCAAACCTAGGGGGTCAGCGAGGATCTACTATTCCCCCTTATGGTCATTTGCCCCTTCGCTTTGGCCTCCTCTTGTCTCTCGATCCTACCGAGAGACAAGATGGCGGCCGCTACGGACTGTTTGGAATGTTGACAGACGCCGGAGAACCAATCAGCTTTGCTTCACAAAGCTCCGTTGCGCGAAAAGTACGCGTCCTGGAGCGCTGCCCGGTCCGCTGTTACAGATATATATCTTTTTTTAAACGTTAATTTCTCAAAATCCACTGTAGCACATATATTGAGACCTACAAAAGGCACATCGGGCTACCAGTCCCTACAATTTTGCCAAGTTTCGTGCAAATCCATTCAGCCGTTCGGGCTAAAAGTGAGGCCAACCGCCCTATGGAAAACTCAATGTTAAAAACACGTTTTGGGACCCCCCTTTTTTCTCGGCCCCCCCTTGACGAACCCCCCCCAAATTTTCAAGGGCTGCTCAGAAACAAAATGTGCCATTTTCCTGAAAATTTCAGCCAATTCCGTCCACAATCTCCAAAGTTATTAGACATAGAATTTTCAAAAATCCCATAGAGAAAAAATCCTAACTATATATACCTACTGGCGACCGCCAGTAGGTAATATATATATATATATATATATTCATTGAAAAAACCATAGGTTTCAGGGGTGTTAAAGTTAGCTGGACATTTCACTCATACAAAACCATTGAAATTCCTCCTTTATAATTAGTTGTACTAACTGTAACTCTCGCGCCCGCAATCCACTGGTGAAGATGTCACATATTACATCATTCATGACATGGTCAGTGACATCACTGATTACATCACTGATAACACCTCAAATGACATCACTGATGACATCATCTAGTGAATGTGGTTTGGTTTGTTATTTAAATATGTATTATATATATGGCAATCTCCATTTAAGAATCAGTGGATATATACCTATCTTGCTGGGGGTTTAGTAGCAGTGTCATTGACTGTTTACTTGACTAATTTATATTGTCTCACTAAATATATTGGATAGTGACTAAACTGTGTGAATATCTGTATTATTTTTTCTCTTGTTGTGTAAACTGCTGCACCAGTTAGTTACTAGCTACGTGAAAGTCTATATTAGTTATTGATGAGTTAATTGACTCTTTCTATGGGAGAGTGAATGTGTGTGTGTGGTTCGGTGGGGGATCTGTGACTGCCCAAAGATATGTGAATAGTTAATTCAGTACGTATATGACATTAAGACTACATGTTATAATAGTTGTTTGGGTGAATGAATATCTTTATGGGTGTAGTGATGAGCAAATATATTTCTCAATGGTACATGTCCAACAAAGTAGAAAATTAAAAGGCAGTGTATGTGACAGTTGTTGTATATAAATAAGTGTACATAACACTCATTGATTGCATGAGTGACTGTATAGATAACTGTATACTTCTAATAGTGATTTCATAACACATTTAAAGACCTGCTGGACCATACTGTAGATCTGACCCAGTAGACACTTCCCTACAGACACCTCTTCAATGCAGGCCTATGAGAGGGGTGCGATGAATCAGGCACACTGCACAAGTGCGAATAAGCAATATTGCCAAGTGTTATGTTAATTTGTGATCTTTGACCTCATTCAGTAATTTTAAAGACTTATTTTTATTTTTGTTTTGCAGGTTACCTACCCTCCTACCATTGGAGTCCATCTCACATTTTGTTTATTATATTGTTATGTTAAAGTTATGTTTCTAGGTATTTATGTTTTCTCTAATAAAAGTGAATTAAAAAAATGAGTGTATATGTCTTCTTTTTCTGACATTTCACTATTATTTAGTGTGATAATCATATGCTTTGAGAACATTTAACAATAAAAAGTACAAATGATGTTTATAACTAGAAGTATAACACTGAGGCTAATCTTTACCTGCTCTTTACCAGAGTCTGTAGCTGCGATTAACGGTTCCTATAGAAAATTTTAAAACGCCCAGCAGAGTTACTGTTTGGATTAGCAAGATTGTGTGGTGAACTTGTGACCTGTGTGCTCACTTAAGTGTTCCATGAACTGTTACTATGGTAGCAGGCAGTAAGCAGTTTGGGGGTAGGGTTGAAAGGTACTGGCTGTACAGAAGCCGTTATATTTACCCAGGATCCTCTACATAACAAAGGGGAAAGCAAACTGAGACGACAGAACACTGTGGGGCAGATTAACAAGCCCCTTGCGCCACTTTCGCATCACTTTTCCCATGTTAAAAGTGACGCAATAGTGGTGCAATGGACTTGTAAATCTGCCCCTATGTACATTACGAGCAAAAGTAGTACACAGCTCTTTGAATTAACCTTAGGGGAGGGCTCGAGGTATAGCCACTGACATTACAAAACCCCATGTACAATTTACCTACTCTGTACTCAACAATGGGCAATTATTTATCGATCACAATTAGACAGTGTTGCTTCACGATTCACAGTGTGCACTTCACTAAATATTTTGTGCCTATTTAAATGGGAGACGGGATTGTCGACATTACAAAAGTTAGGGGCATATTTACAAGGATGGCGTTAAAATTATCGCCGCTTTAACGGCAGCAAACTACAGCTAAAATGGCAAGAATGGACTTCAAAATCCTTTCTTGTCTTACTAGAATATTTTTTTTAACACTGCTGTTTGCTATGGCAGGGTGAGAGCTGAGGCTCCCGCCCTGCCATAGCAAACTTGGTTTGCATTTTGAAAGAGAGAACACGTAAACCTATTCTCTCTTTTAAAATGCAAAGCAGAATGCTTTTCCCCACGGGGAGCTGTGTATTAGCACCCGTGTGGAAAAGTAGTGGTAGCTTCCGAAGGACGCAGGACGCTGACTGGCATCATAGGGACATTGGGCCTCAACCCACAGTCCCCAACGGTTCCTATGGAAAATTGCATGGGGAAAACACGTTTTTAGGACCCCCTTTCTTTCTCAGCCCCTGCTTCACGAATCACCCCAAGACTTTCAGGATAGGAGAGGACCGGAGCACCCCACCAGTTTAGGAAATTTCGCGTAGATTCGTCAACCGCCACCCAGAAAGAGGATGACACAACAAGGGGGGACAACCCCTATGTCAAGGGACACATCAGAATCGGAAGTGGAGAACTCCGAGAACGAACCATCTGTAGATACAGATGGAGCATCAGCAAGGAATGAACCAAGTTATTTTCGGGAATACAAACTGATGCGCGAAACCAAACAGAGGCTGGCCCAGAGAACACACCCCACGCAACAAGACCAAGGAAAAAACGCAAAACAAGTAGGCGACAAAAACGGAGGTGGCGAAGAAACTTACCAATGAGTAACACGGAGTCCGGGATTGATAGGGAAGAGGTAGCTGACCAAAACACCATGACAATCATTAACCTAACTCAAAAAGAACCTTAAGTACGGATGAAATCAGAGTACTTCAAAATTGTTTAACATTTTGTCCAACCATGGAACCTGACTACACTCAGATCACAATTGATCTATTTAAATATATTCGGTAATTGAAGCTACAAAAACTCCACTTGCTTCATCCTAGTACCAACATCAGTAACCAAGGAGCGATGATTGATGACCCCAATGCCAATACAAGTAATGATCTCAACACTCTGGGGGTACTTTTGAGTCTACAAGATGATGAGAGAATGGCAGGAATGAACACATAAGCCACTGTGGAAGAACATGTAAGAGAGATGGAAATTACACAGGGTGGAGGTAAAAGCCATCTCAAACCCAAATCTAGGACTATACCTAAGACACCACATGATGCTATAGATGTCTTCAATGAGGCCATTATTGCTGATCTCAAGAAACTCATGACGGACAAGACACCAATGAAAAGTCAGTAT
The DNA here is from genome assembly GCF_964261635.1 of Lissotriton helveticus. Taxonomy (NCBI): domain Eukaryota; kingdom Metazoa; phylum Chordata; class Amphibia; order Caudata; family Salamandridae; genus Lissotriton; species Lissotriton helveticus. The sequence goes on from NC_136073.1 coordinate 482,137,686, forward strand.
AATCTCACTAAAAAGGAGTGGGACTTGCTACAAGACCTTAAGAATGACAAAAATTTGATTTTCAAGCCGTCCGATAAAGGAGAGAACATTGTCATTTTAGAGAAAGATCTGTACTTGAGAAAAGCCAAGAGACAACTAGAGAATCAGGACTGTTATACAACCATTTCCAAAAGAGAATATCTTAATTGTATTCAAACTTTTTACTCATATCTTGCAGAGTGGGAAACTGAGGGTATGATTGATCATGAAGAATTTCTCCTTTTATATTGTGAAAATCCTGTCCTCCCCACCTTTTATCACTTACGCAAAGTGCATAAAGATCAGGTCAACCCCCCTGGGAGGCCTATAGTGGCATCAATGCAAAGTCTCTTAGAAAACTGCTCCATTTACATAGATTTATTTCTATCTCCAATGGTGAGGGACTAAGCGTCGTATGTACAAGACTCACAAGATTTTTTAAGGCTCATAGAGGGTATTACCATGGAGCCTGACATGATGCTGATGACTTTAGACATCACAAGTCTTTATACGTCTATCCACCACACCCAAGGGCTACATGCTATTGAATGGTTCCTAGGAAAAAGACCTCTCAAATTTCGACAACACAATCAAATGCTTGTTAACATGACGAAGTTCTGCTTGGAACATAATATCTTCATCTTTGCAGGACATTTGTACAAGCAATAAAGGGGGACTGCGATGGGCATGTGCTTCGCCCCCAGCTACACAAATCTTTCCATTGGCTGGTGGGAGAAGCATGTGGCCTAGGCAGGGACCAATGAACAATGGGTAGACAGTATTATACTTTGGGCGAGGTACATAGATGACCTCTTTGTCATCTGGTGAGGCGACCGCTCCTCGGCTAAGGAGTATGTCAAATCCCTGAATGACAATGAGCTCAATCTATTTTTTACTGCCAGCATCAGCAAAGAGACTGTCTGCTATTTAGATCTGGCTGTATCTGTCGAAAAAGGCAGACTACTTACTCTATCACAAACCTACCTCAGGGAACATGACTCTTCATGCAGGGAGTCAGCACCCCAAAAGTCTGATCTCCAAAATACCATATGGAGAGTTATTGCGTATTAAACACAATTGCACTATGGACTGTGAATATAATCTTGCCAAAAGGGGTGCGTTCAAACGCTTCACAGCCAGAGGCTATTCTTTGAACAGCTTACGAACTTTGGAGACTAAAGATGAAAAGATTCAGAGGAAGGATTTGCTAGTGACCAAAAGCCTAGGAAGAACACTGGCAATGATACTGGCAGTATGAGGAAAGAACCAGTGAGGATGATCACTCAATTTAATTGTAAATCCACCCAAATCATGCAAATCTTCAGAAAGAATTCGAAAATTCTACAGACTGATCAGGTAATGGGGAGTACTCTTCCTGTGAGACCAATGATCACCTATGGGCGATCATTTAGTGCATAGTCAGAATCAGAATCAGAATCAGAAAGTACTTTATTCGGTTAAAAATCATTATCCATAAAAGCAACAACATGAAAAATTACAATTTATACAGATCTGTTTAAAAACACATAATTTCATTATATTTCATTTACACCAATGGATTTTCGTAATTTGAAAACATGTTTAAAAAAGCTTAAAAGTACAACAACGGTTAAAACTGTGTCCATTCTCTGATATTCTAGAAAAGCTAAACGACATCTATTTAAATTCATGTCTTTGAGACAGGGGATTATAACTTTTCTGCGAGGTGTAATATAAAATTTACAAAAGAATAAAATGTGAATATCAGATTGGGGTGAGGAATCATCACAGGGGCAGGTAGGTAAATGTCTGAACCATAAGTTCATTTCTGCATAGTCACTTTCAGATAGCACCACCTAAGAAGGATCCTGTTCATGGTTTCTATCCTTGCATGCGTTGCAAAGCTTGCAAGTTTAGTAAAAAAGTTTCTAGTAACAGAACCGATATCAATGACCCCAAAAGTCTCTGGAAGATCAACCTGCTACTTAATTGCAACTCAGAGTATACCATTTATTGCCTGGTTTGTCCCTGCAAGAAACGGTATGTTGGAAGCACGAAACATCCAGCGAAAAAGCGAATCCTCGAACATATGCGGGTGATCAATAATGAGGATACGAATTATCCTATCGCCCATCACTTTGAGGAATTTCACCAAAGCAATAGGGACCTATTGACTTTTTTTTACTTGGATCAGGTACCTAAAAATGAGAGGGGAGGAGACAGAGTGAGACAATTGCGTGTACTAGAATCTAAGTACATTATCAAGCTTCAAACCATGACTCCGGGAGATCATAACGGAGACGAGGAGATGTGGTACATTTGGGCTAGTATGTCATCCCCACCACACCTTCCCTTCTTCTATCACTTTATACTCCACTTTTTTCACCTCCTGACTTTGAATGGAATTGTGAAATAACTGCTGCAGCTCTCTCGATGAAATTTTAATTGTGCCTATGTTGCTATTTGGCAAGTTAGATAATTGGAACCGTACTATATAATGGATTTATGTTGTCCCTATACATTGTACAGTGCAGTGAATTGCACTAATGTAATGATTGTCTGAATTATCCGAGGACTCTCTAATCTAATAAGAAATTAATTTTTGATAGCGACTAGCGATATGACATTAATTCTGCCACACTGTAACATTATGCTGGATCATTGCTTATTCAGGGTTCAATTTTAAAGGGTATATATGGGCCAACACTTTTGTTTCACATGGTTTTTTGAATATTATTCATGAAATGTGTACATTACCAGTGATTTTTTGACCATGTGGAACCATTCAGGTTAGAGGGCCCATTCCCTGCAATGCTGCTGTTTGTATATACCTTGGTTTATTATCACTGTTTATTTGTTAATTTTTCGCACTATTGCACTTTCAAAGATGGCCGCTACACATTTTAGCTGTCGTCACCGCTTTGATGCTTAGCATTCAATCTCGGAATGTTTTGATCACATGCACCTATGAAGATGTATTTAAGTTCAAATCGGACTTTGTGTCACTGACACTGAGAAAGGCTTTCCACGCTGAAACACATCTGTCAGTGCGGGGGGGGGGGGGAAACCGCACAATAAAGAATCTTGCCGTAACTGATCCGTGACTGTGTCTCTGCTGTGTGTATTCATACTGCTGTGGATGAAGATATCGTGGCTCACCACCGCGACGACAAAAAAATGGGGAGGGGCACACAGCACAAACAGATAAAAAGTCTGATCCCGTGCAGGCAGGAGCAATGTTTATGTTCCTGTCTGGTGGGAGCAGAGTTAGTGTTTCCTCTCGCTTAGTGAGAGCTTTAAAATTGATCGGCCAAGTGAGAGCAAACATATTTCACTGCCTGCACCAGTGCAAGCAGGGAAACCACTTTGTCTGGGATTTGGGGTCCCCAGGGACATTTTCGGCTCCAGAAGGGGGATTGCACAGTCCCTCTCTTTTATGTGCATGGCCAGGCCCTGGGGTTGGGTTCCCCGGGGTCGAAAACAGCCTGTAGAGGGGGCCCCACTCCCTTTTTTGGGCATGGCTGGGTCCCAGAGTGTGGCGGTTACCCCAGCAAGGGGCGGCTGCTCCATTAGGGCATAGGAACGCTGCTCTCCCCGCCACCAGCAGAAAATAAAATGATAATAAAAAGTTGCCAGCGCTCCAGCCAATCCTGAAGCTGCTCTGCTGCAAGAGCAGCTTCAGGATTAGCCGCAGGCTGGGAGCCTGTGACCAGGACCAGAATGAGGATGAGGCGATTCGCGGGAGGAACGGCAGCCGCAAGGTAAGTTTATTTTCATTTGTATTTTTTATTCCCCCCAAACCCTCCCCAACTCCCTCCTCCAGCCCGGCTCGCTCTCCCACTTTGGCAGCAGGCGGGCCGCTACTGACCCAAACCCATGATTTATTGTCGATTTCATTTGCGGAATGGAACAATTTTGCACACCAAAATCTGTGAATGTTTTTTTCTATACCATATGTGCCATGGGACAGATTCCTTGTGATTCAATTTGATACCATCCACTAAAACATGGCAGGAAAAGTTGGTGTGAGGCGATGCCATATCTTCAACCACAGTAAAAGGAGTGCAATTTTTATCTTATCATCTATGTGACAAATGTAAGAAAGACCAGCTTCTGTATGGGTTATAAAGCTGGCCTCTTTGGGACTGCTAACAGTATTCCAAGCAATTTATTTACGATGGCCTGCAAACAGCCTGAATGTGTGTAACACCAAACACCTGCTCCATGTATTTCCAGCAAGAGACATTTGACATTGTAAAGTGTGATTAGTTCATTTATGGGTTTTTGACGTAATTTTCTAGCAAATGTAAAATTGGCCTCCACAGCCCCTACAATTTTTAAAGCTCTCTGTGATAAAAAGCTTTTCCCACTTATAAATTAAGTGCATCATGATTCCAAGGTTATTACAATTACGGAACTTTGTAATATGGATCTCACCAATAGTGAAACTGCATAAACGAGGGGGGGGGGCCACAGGTCATGATGTTTGATTTTTGGTGATTAACCACATCATCTGTGTAGAGGAGGACAGGCACAAATAGGTCACCAACCCTAGGAGAATCCTTCCCTCTGGTCCTCAAAACTTTAAAGGAATTAATATAAAATACAACTAAAAATGGTGTGAGTATGCATCCATGTCTATCCCCCATTTGGGTCCCAAAGAGGGGGATACAGTCGCCTTCCTGGTCATACCATACTTGTGCTGTAGTGTGAGACCTCGACCCCTGCCTTCCACATCATATCCTAGTCCTAGCCCCTGTCCACCCATGCCAATGGCACTGGAGAGGTCCATATAGTAGCTAGGTAGAGAGAACCTCCCCATGCCTCAAGATACTTACCAGTGAGCAGGTTCAGGTACTGTTCAACTGTGCTGACAGATTGATGGAAGTCATACTGAACCTCTGAAAGAAAGCAAACTCCTCTGCACATTTTTAGTGGAGGAATCTAAAAGGGAGACAGGGTGATAGCATGTTGGTTGCCTTCTATCACCCTTTTTAAAAATGGGAGCAAGAGTAGATTTCTTCCAAGAACTTGGAATGAATTTCAGATCTAAGAGTAGCATAGAACACATTGGTGACTAAAAGGGCTAAAAATGTTATTCAACTTTATGCTACCTCACTCCACTCTACTCCACTGCATGCCACTATACGCTATGACATGCCACTCCACTCTATGAAAATATTACTCCACTCTATGCCACTCCACTGTGTCCACTCTATGACACTTTCTGACACTCTACAGCACACCACTCCATTGTACAGCATACCACTCCACTCTATGACGGTATACAACCTTTACCATGCATTTTTTACCACGCAATACCATTACAACGCTGGCATTACAACGCAAACCATTACAACGCATTGCGCTGGGGGGCGCTCTAGGATAGGAAATAAGTTTAATTTTCTATCCAACACCTTGCCTAGTGTCCACGGGGACTGGAGTTGGAATAGAAAATTATACTTACCACTATCCAGCACCTCTAAGCGCTATGCGTTGTAAAGGTATGCGTGGTAAAATCCGCGTTGTAAAGGTATGCGTGGTAAAAGTATGCGTTGTAACATCATACATCCCTCTATGACACATTACTCCACTCCGTGCTACACAACACCACACCACTCCACTCTTCTTAACTTCACTCTACTTTATGACATGCCCTTCTACTCTATGAAGCTTTACTCCACTCTACAATACGTCATTCCACTCGACTCCACTCCGCTGAACTCCACTGTAGGACTCTTTACCCCATCCTATGACGCTATATGCAACTCTACTCCTCTCTATGCCCCGTTCTACAACACTATACTCTGCTCTATACAGCTCTACTTGACAACACTAAGCCTCTCTATGACACTCTACTCCCCTCTATGCCCCTACACTCCACTTTAAAACACTTTACTCCACTCTATGTCACTTTTCAACACTCTACTCCACTGTATGCCATTATACGACATTCTATTCCACTGTATGACACTCTACACAACACCTTCTATGCCACTCCACTCCACTTTACTCCATGAAAACACTACTCTACTCTACTCCACTCTATGTCACTTTACAACACTCTACTCCGCTGTATGCCATTATACGACATTCTATTCCACTGTATGACACTCTACACAACACCTTCTATGCCACTCCACTTTGCTCCATGAAAACACCACTCTACTCTTCTCCACTTCACTCCACTATGCCACTCCACTGTACACCACTCTATGCCACTCGAGTCTACGAATCTCTGTGCCCCTCCACTCTACTACACTGTACTCTATGCCACTCCACTCTACTCCAATGTATGTCACTCAATTTTATGACAGTTTCCAACACACTACAACCTGCTACTGAACTCCACACGAAACTCCAATGTATGATACTTAATTTGACTTTATGCCACGCCACTCCACTCTACTCCACTGTACACCACAACACTTCATGACACACCACTCCACTTAACTCTATGACAGTTTTCGCCACTCTACGCTGCTCCACTGTATGACACTCTACTCCACTCTGTGGAGCTACACTCTACCACACTCTATTACACTCTATGCCGCTATTTAACACTCAACTACACTCCATTCTAGTCCACTTTACACCACTCTGCTATACTGTATGACACTAAACAACACTTCACTCCTCTTAACGACATGCTATTCCACTATATGACAAGCCGCTCCACACTACAACACTCTATTTTATGACACTCCACTTGTTGACAGTCCAGTCTACAACACTCTACTCCACCGTATTCCATGCCACTCTACAATACTCTACTCTACTCTATTCCACCTCTACAACACTCCACTCGATGACACTCCACTCAACGGCATGCCATTGATTGACACTCCACTGTACAATCCCCCACTCCACTGTATGACACTCTACTGTACTCTACCACATGCCACTTCACCAAATACCACTCCACTCTAGAAGACTCTACTTCACTGTATGCCCTTCCACTCTAGGTCACTCTAGCCACTCTACTATATGCCACGCCACTGTATGCTACCCCACTGGGACTGTGCTCGACTGTATCCCACTCTACTTTGTGCCTCTCTACTCCACTCTACAGGGGTGTGGCGCCACGGCCAGGGCGACTGACTCCGGATCTGGGGATCACGGTTCGATCCCCGGTGCCGGCGGCAGATTAGCTCAGCACCATGTGACTCTGGGCAATAGCTTGCTTAATTTTCCCGACGGCCGCCTAGAGACCCTTACGGGTGATTGTTCGCGCTTTACAAATGTGGATTATTATTATTATTATTATTATTATTATTATTATTATTATTATTATTATTATACAACCCTGTACAAGACTCCACTTTACGACACTACACTCTATGATACTCCAAGGTACAACACTCTCCTCCTCTGTGCTGTACGACACTCCATTTGACAACACTCCACTCTACAACACTCTACTCCACTCTGTGCGACTCTATGAGCCTGTACTCGATGAAAATCCACTCCATGAAACTTCAGCCAACAACTCCCCTCTTCATGATACTCTAATCTACGATACTCCATTGTATGGCACTCCACTCCACTCACTGCTATTCCACTGTTCTCTATAACACACCATTCTTCTCTATGTCACTCCACTTGACAACACTGTACTCCAATGTATGCCCCTCCACTGTATGCCACTCTACTCCACTGCATTCCACTCTGCGGCACTCAACTCCATGATACACTGCTCTACGGCACTCCACTCAATGACACTCTACTGACCAACACTACTCTATGCCACTTCAGTCTACAACATTATACTCCACTCTATGCCACTCTATGACAATGAACTCGAAGATCCACTTGACAACACTCCATTTGATGACATGCCACTCGACAACACTACACATTTTATTTAAAAAAAATCAATGAAATACCAAAGGTTGAAGCTTAGTTACAGTAATGAAAACATTAGTTATTCTTTATATATAACACCAACTTAAACTACACATACCATATAAACTCTGAAATGTCTTAAACCTGAGCACCTCCATACACAGTGCTGTAAACTCACTAGCCACACAACATCAACTATAACTCACACCTTCTCCATGCGCTGCATATACCCCTTGACTTATAGCATATTAAATTTTAGCATTCCTAATAAGACTTATGACATGTCTAATGAAATCATTTATAAAAACACTGTGCATGGTAGATTGCTGAGTTTGTAAAAGGATTGCTAAAAAGTAGGTTTACAGTCCACTTAATTAATGAGAAACTCAGCTTGGTCTTTCATCGGTCTATAGAAATCTGTCACAGGAAGTTCAATCATCGTTGCTAGGTGTGCCAGTTTCCTGTCCTAGCAACAATTTTGTATGCACATGATGTGTTCCTTTTCATTTTTAAACTGCCGCAAAATGTGTCACTAATAGATTAACTATTGTTCTAGGCCACGGACTCACTATATCTAAGATGAGATTGGGAATTTGTGGCATTAAAACTGAGATCACTTTCTCAATCCGCTTATGAATGGTGCCATAGTGCTTCATTTATGAGGCCCCTTGCAGCACTTTTGCCCAGCTGGAACGTCACTTTTTTGATGTTACCGTGGCGCAATGTGCCACAGCATTTTTACAAGGCTTTGTAAAGCCACTTTACCTGGTTATTCATGACCCTCTAAATATGTGCCCCTTTCACACCGAACACTTTGTGAAAGGGCTGTCCATGGGTGTTGCTGTTCCCACGCAATACCCATAGAATCTGAGGCATTTTCACTTTTACGAGAAATCGTAAATTTGGGAATGTGGCAGAGTCTAAAACCACCCAATGGGTGGCATTAGAGAGGCGCAACAAGGAGAAATGTTTTCATTTCTCATCGTTTTTTTCTTTTTCTATGTCTGCTGCATTATGCAGTACACTTAGAAAGAGGAAATCACCTGAATTTATTGTTTTTTACAGGAAGGTGTCCCCTCCTGCACAAAATCAATCATCCCTGCAAAGCTGGCACCCTTGCTGCATGGTGCAAGGGCGCCTGTGTTGGAGCATGGAAGCCATTGGTATACAGTCAAAATATCGAGTAAAAAATATAGAATTACATTAATATCGAATTAAAAATATAGAATGGACAGAATATCAAATGGACAGAATATAGACAACAAAAATATTGAATGTAATGGACAAAATATCGAATGGAGAGAATATAGACAACAAAAATATTGAATTTGAGGTAAGTATGTTAATATCGATTTACATAAATATAGAAAGTTAAAATATCGAAGTATATAATATAGATGTTAAATATATTGATTTTTTAATATCGAATTTTTTAAAATGTTTTTTATGTTAGTTTATGTGTGAAAAGTGTATATTTATTTTATAATTTATTTTAAGTAATGAATTTTATGGTATTCAATTTTTGCGTAACTTAATTCTGTAGCGGATTGCGGGTTTATAGGGGAATAGGGAGGGAAGTAATTTAATTATAATTGATTAAATGTTTTAATTTATTTATTGATACTTATCTTGAAATAATTGCTAATTAATTTTTAATTGGTAATTAATTAAATTATGATTGGTAATTAATTTTTATTAATTGATTAATTGATAATTATGTACATTTTATTATTTTTTTTTCTGTAGCGGGTTGTGGGTTTATAGGGGAATAGGGTGGGAAGTAATTTAATTATAATTGATTAAATGTTTTAATGTATTTATTGGTATTTATCTTGAACTAATTGTTAATTAATTTTAATTGGTAATTAATTAAATTATAATTGATAATTAATTTTTATTAATTGATTATTATGTTAACTTTATTAATTTATTTACTGTAGCGGGTTGTGGGTTTATAGGGGAATAGGGTGGGAAGTAATTTAATTGTTATTAATTTAATTTTAAAATGTATTTATTGGTATTTATTTTTAATTAATAGTTAATTATTTTTAATTTGCTAATTAATTAATTGTAAATTGGTAATTAATTTGTATTAATAGGTAATTATTTTTAATACATAATTTGTATTTGTATTTTTAATTGATTATTATATTATATTAAATTGGTAATTATTTTTAATTAATTTGTAATTGGTATTAATATTACATTTTTTTAAATTAATATATGAAGTATTTACTTTCCCTACTGTTGCACTCACTGGAGTGGGAATAGTAATTTTAACCCCTACGCTATCCTGTGCTTTCTCTACTGTTGCACTCTCTGGAATTGGAATAGTAATTTTTACCCCTACGCTATCCAACCCTTTCCATACTGTTGCACTCACTGGAGTGGGAATAGTAATTTTTACCCTCCCACTATCCAACGCCTTCCCTACTGTTGCACTCTCTGGAGTGGGAATAGTATTTTTGATCCCTTCGCTATCCAACGCTTTTCCTACTGTTCCACTCTCTGGAGTGGGAATAGTAATTTTTACCCCTATGCTATCCAACGTTTCCCTACTGTTGCACTCTCTGGAGTGGGAATAGTAATTTTTACCCCTACTCTATCCAACGTTTTCCCTACTGTTGTACTCACTGGAGTGGGAAAAGTAATATTTACCCCTACGCTATCCAACGCTTTCCCTACTGTTGCACTCACTGGAGTGGGAATAGTAATTTTTACCCTCCCACTATCCAACGCCTTCCCTACTGTTGCACTCTCTGGAGTTGGAATAGTAATTATTACCCTTACGCTATCCAACACTTTCACTACTGTTGCACTCACTGGAGTGGGAATAGTAATTTTTACCCCCCCACTATCCAACGCCTTCCTTACTGTTGCACTCTCTGGAGTGGGAATAGTAATTTTTACCCTCCCACTATCCAACGCCTTCCCTACTGTTGCACTCTCTGGAGTGGGAATAGTAATTTTTACCCCCACGCTATCCAACGTTTCCCTACTGTTTCACTCTCTGGAGTGGGAATAGTAATTTTTACCCCTACGCTATCCAAAGTTTTCCCTACTGTTGCACTCACTGGCGTGGGAATAGGCATTTGGCCGGCTTGGCATGACCACATCAGACTCTTTACGTTCGACCCAGCGCCTAGAGGCCCGAGGGCAGTTGCGTGCTCTATACATCTTTTAATCATATCAAATAGTAATTTTTACCCCTACGCTATCCAACGCTTTCCCTACTGTTGCACTCTCTGGAGTGGGAATAGTCCCTACGCTATCCAACGCTTTTCCTACTGTTGCACTCTCTGGAGTGGGAATAGTAATTTTTACCCTCCCGCTATCCAATGCTTTCCCTACTGTTGCACTCAATAGAGTGGGAATAATAATTTTTACCCCTACGCTATCCAACGCTTTCTCTACTGTTGCACTCACTGGAGTGGTAATAGTAAATTTTACCCTTTCCGCTATCCTACGGTAAAAATATTTTATATTTTTTATTAATATTACGTTCATATATATATATATATGTATTATTACGTCAATTTGTATGTTTTTTCTTACTTACGTTAATTATTTATTAATTTTAAGTTTATTTAAGTATTTTAAGTATGTTTAAGTTAATTATATTTATTATTTAATTATTTTGTAATTACTTTAAAGCCTTTACAAAAAATCGATATATTTAGACTAACTATATTTTTTACAACAATATTCGATATGTTTGTACTTACCTGTTTGGAAATAGGAAGTCTATATTTTTGCATTCTATATTTTTTACTCGATATTTTGGTAGTTCTATATTTGTGTCATCGATATTGTTTCAGTGATCCAAAGCCATTGTACGCCGGCACAGGGGAAAAGGACAGGAACACACTGCAATATTTAGATATGGAGCAACCCTGCCATTTTGTTTTGATGCAGGGCGCGCAGCAAGATTCCTTGCTGTGCTGCCCGGCACCAAAACCTTATAAAGTGGGCCCAAAAACTGCAGCATAATTGTCAAGGCCACAGACTGTTAGCTCCATACTACGTGTTCTAAGTCCTTGATTGAGGTATTTCACTGCCATTTTATGTGCATGGATTGTGAAGCCTAGAAATTTAGCTTACGGACTATCAAATACAGGCAAATTTTTTCTTATTTTACATTTTTTTCAGGTGACCTATGGCAGTTCTCTCTACTTTGGCAAGCAGGTTATGGTGCCTTTACCCTAACCCCTTATGTGACCTTTTTCTTTTTTTGAAAATGTGGGGACTTGCTCTATATTCCGAAATGGAAGCTGACAAAGAAAATGTTCTCTTGAGGCCGGCCAAACCGAGGTTTCAGGTTTGTTGTACAGACTGCAGTTCTGCGGGTCCATAAATGTCCAAAGAAAAATGCTGTCTCATCTATAGAAGGCCTTAATTGTTTTTAAAATGTTTAGGCCGTGTTTGACAGTTGAACCTTAGCGGACTAAAAAAGTTGAGATGTAAAATGTGATAAACTGTTCAAGCCCACGTGGAACACATTTACATTTAAATACTTATATTTCAAAAGCTACTGAATACATTTACAACAATTCAACAAAAGTGCCATTTCTTAGTAAAGTTCTACATTCTCGTCAAGTTTAGTGTAAATCCATTCAGATGTTGTAACTGTAGGTGCAAAGAAAATTTCATACGCAAGCAAAAATGGGAAAATACATTTTTATTCACCACATCTGTTCCCTAATTGTTTTCTACACAGTGGACCATCACAAAAATTGACACATTGGACCATAGCTGTATATGCTAACATTTTGCTGTAGGAAACAGGCTTTGTATATTCTATACCAAAGTTAGGTATAGTGTGCACAGAGTCCAGTGGATCCCCAGAGGCTTTACAGATGCTAAATTTGATAACACCAATACTCTCTTTTGTGGGCGTGTGGGCGAGCAGTTAGGCTTATCATAGGGCTGTTCAGAATTTGTTGTACACACTTAGGCAAGAAATGGTTACACACACTCAATGACTAAATCCAAGAACAATTGTGGGTTAAAATATTACTTTTGTATGTTTATTACTTAGAACCAAAGATACTTTGTTGCAGTAAAATACATTTTGTAATATCACAGGTTTTCAGTACAAAAGGTGGAAACTGCATTTTTCAAACAGTTCAATGTTAACATTTGGAAGGAAAACAATCATGCAATTTCACAGGTGAGTACATGACTTACACTTCCAGACTTCTGGTTTTAGGACCAACACTTGGCAAATGTCAGGTAAAAGTAGAGACTGGGGCGGCCAGGTGCAGAGGTGAAATTCGGTCACTGGTGCCCAATGTTAATCAATAGAGACTGGGGGCACTCAAAGACGTGCTGGTTGAAGATAAGTAAAAGCAGTGTTGGGTGTCAATCTTTGGGGGTTAAGCCCAGCACTGGGGGGCAACAAGACAGCACCAAACACACCGCCCCAGTGGCACAGAGGAGGCCGGGTGCAGGGTGCCAACACAGTATCGGGTGCCTAGTAGAAATAAATTGAGAATGAAGATTTCGAACAAAGGATGCAGGCTCGGACCAGAAAGCTGGACGTAGGAAACCGGTGGCTCTGGAGGTAAGTCGGGATGCTGATGAATTCAGGGACACCGTTGGTGGAGCTCCCCAAGGCCAGGGGGCTGAAGATGCAGGAGTGTATTTGGAGGTCAGAAAACGCATACTAGAGCCAGTTGCGGTTGGGGGGGTCCTTCGTATTGAGGCTGCAGGTGTTGGGCTGGAGTCCGAGAGAGGTCACTCTGGAATTAACTTGAGCTCAGGAGTGCTGGGGAATCTTCGTGGGATCAGTGGGCCACTTCGACTCGGGCCGGAGACATCCAGAGCAGAGGTAGGCCCAGAGCTCTGGTTGGGAAGTTCGGCAGGGCACTGTAGCTCTTGTTGGTTTCCTTGAGGACAAGGCCGCTGGTCTTTGGGTAAGGCAGGAAGTCCTCCCAGGGTCATGGAGGTCGCTGAGCCCACAGGATGAGTCGCTTTTTGGAGCAGGTTTCTTCAAGGGCTGCCTTCCCTACTGTTGCACTCTCTGGAGTGGGAATAGTATTTTTGATCCCTTCGCTATCCAACGCTTTTCCTACTGTTCCACTCTCTGGAGTGGGAATAGTAATTTTTACCCCTATGCTATCCAACGTTTCCCTACTGTTGCACTCTCTGGAGTGGGAATAGTAATTTTTACCCCTACTCTATCCAACGTTTTCCCTACTGTTGTACTCACTGGAGTGGGAAAAGTAATATTTACCCCTACGCTATCCAACGCTTTCCCTACTGTTGCACTCACTGGAGTGGGAATAGTAATTTTTACCCTCCCACTATCCAACGCCTTCCCTACTGTTGCACTCTCTGGAGTTGGAATAGTAATTATTACCCTTACGCTATCCAACACTTTCACTACTGTTGCACTCACTGGAGTGGGAATAGTAATTTTTACCCCCCCACTATCCAACGCCTTCCTTACTGTTGCACTCTCTGGAGTGGGAATAGTAATTTTTACCCTCCCACTATCCAACGCCTTCCCTACTGTTGCACTCTCTGGAGTGGGAATAGTAATTTTTACCCCCACGCTATCCAACGTTTCCCTACTGTTTCACTCTCTGGAGTGGGAATAGTAATTTTTACCCCTACGCTATCCAAAGTTTTCCCTACTGTTGCACTCACTGGCGTGGGAATAGGCATTTGGCCGGCTTGGCATGACCACATCAGACTCTTTACGTTCGACCCAGCGCCTAGAGGCCCGAGGGCAGTTGCGTGCTCTATACATCTTTTAATCATATCAAATAGTAATTTTTACCCCTACGCTATCCAACGCTTTCCCTACTGTTGCACTCTCTGGAGTGGGAATAGTCCCTACGCTATCCAACGCTTTTCCTACTGTTGCACTCTCTGGAGTGGGAATAGTAATTTTTACCCTCCCGCTATCCAATGCTTTCCCTACTGTTGCACTCAATAGAGTGGGAATAATAATTTTTACCCCTACGCTATCCAACGCTTTCTCTACTGTTGCACTCACTGGAGTGGTAATAGTAAATTTTACCCTTTCCGCTATCCTACGGTAAAAATATTTTATATTTTTTATTAATATTACGTTCATATATATATATATATGTATTATTACGTCAATTTGTATGTTTTTTCTTACTTACGTTAATTATTTATTAATTTTAAGTTTATTTAAGTATTTTAAGTATGTTTAAGTTAATTATATTTATTATTTAATTATTTTGTAATTACTTTAAAGCCTTTACAAAAAATCGATATATTTAGACTAACTATATTTTTTACAACAATATTCGATATGTTTGTACTTACCTGTTTGGAAATAGGAAGTCTATATTTTTGCATTCTATATTTTTTACTCGATATTTTGGTAGTTCTATATTTGTGTCATCGATATTGTTTCAGTGATCCAAAGCCATTGTACGCCGGCACAGGGGAAAAGGACAGGAACACACTGCAATATTTAGATATGGAGCAACCCTGCCATTTTGTTTTGATGCAGGGCGCGCAGCAAGATTCCTTGCTGTGCTGCCCGGCACCAAAACCTTATAAAGTGGGCCCAAAAACTGCAGCATAATTGTCAAGGCCACAGACTGTTAGCTCCATACTACGTGTTCTAAGTCCTTGATTGAGGTATTTCACTGCCATTTTATGTGCATGGATTGTGAAGCCTAGAAATTTAGCTTACGGACTATCAAATACAGGCAAATTTTTTCTTATTTTACATTTTTTTCAGGTGACCTATGGCAGTTCTCTCTACTTTGGCAAGCAGGTTATGGTGCCTTTACCCTAACCCCTTATGTGACCTTTTTCTTTTTTTGAAAATGTGGGGACTTGCTCTATATTCCGAAATGGAAGCTGACAAAGAAAATGTTCTCTTGAGGCCGGCCAAACCGAGGTTTCAGGTTTGTTGTACAGACTGCAGTTCTGCGGGTCCATAAATGTCCAAAGAAAAATGCTGTCTCATCTATAGAAGGCCTTAATTGTTTTTAAAATGTTTAGGCCGTGTTTGACAGTTGAACCTTAGCGGACTAAAAAAGTTGAGATGTAAAATGTGATAAACTGTTCAAGCCCACGTGGAACACATTTACATTTAAATACTTATATTTCAAAAGCTACTGAATACATTTACAACAATTCAACAAAAGTGCCATTTCTTAGTAAAGTTCTACATTCTCGTCAAGTTTAGTGTAAATCCATTCAGATGTTGTAACTGTAGGTGCAAAGAAAATTTCATACGCAAGCAAAAATGGGAAAATACATTTTTATTCACCACATCTGTTCCCTAATTGTTTTCTACACAGTGGACCATCACAAAAATTGACACATTGGACCATAGCTGTATATGCTAACATTTTGCTGTAGGAAACAGGCTTTGTATATTCTATACCAAAGTTAGGTATAGTGTGCACAGAGTCCAGTGGATCCCCAGAGGCTTTACAGATGCTAAATTTGATAACACCAATACTCTCTTTTGTGGGCGTGTGGGCGAGCAGTTAGGCTTATCATAGGGCTGTTCAGAATTTGTTGTACACACTTAGGCAAGAAATGGTTACACACACTCAATGACTAAATCCAAGAACAATTGTGGGTTAAAATATTACTTTTGTATGTTTATTACTTAGAACCAAAGATACTTTGTTGCAGTAAAATACATTTTGTAATATCACAGGTTTTCAGTACAAAAGGTGGAAACTGCATTTTTCAAACAGTTCAATGTTAACATTTGGAAGGAAAACAATCATGCAATTTCACAGGTGAGTACATGACTTACACTTCCAGACTTCTGGTTTTAGGACCAACACTTGGCAAATGTCAGGTAAAAGTAGAGACTGGGGCGGCCAGGTGCAGAGGTGAAATTCGGTCACTGGTGCCCAATGTTAATCAATAGAGACTGGGGGCACTCAAAGACGTGCTGGTTGAAGATAAGTAAAAGCAGTGTTGGGTGTCAATCTTTGGGGGTTAAGCCCAGCACTGGGGGGCAACAAGACAGCACCAAACACACCGCCCCAGTGGCACAGAGGAGGCCGGGTGCAGGGTGCCAACACAGTATCGGGTGCCTAGTAGAAATAAATTGAGAATGAAGATTTCGAACAAAGGATGCAGGCGCGGACCAGAAAGCTGGACGTAGGAAACCGGTGGCTCTGGAGGTAAGTCGGGATGCTGATGAATTCAGGGACACCGTTGGTGGAGCTCCCCAAGGCCAGGGGGCTGAAGATGCAGGAGTGTATTTGGAGGTCAGAAAACGCATACTAGAGCCAGTTGCGGTTGGGGGGGTCCTTCGTATTGAGGCTGCAGGTGTTGGGCTGGAGTCCGAGAGAGGTCACTCTGGAATTAACTTGAGCTCAGGAGTGCTGGGGAATCTTCGTGGGATCAGTGGGCCACTTCGACTCGGGCCGGAGACATCCAGAGCAGAGGTAGGCCCAGAGCTCTGGTTGGGAAGTTCGGCAGGGCACTGTAGCTCTTGTTGGTTTCCTTGAGGACAAGGCCGCTGGTCTTTGGGTAAGGCAGGAAGTCCTCCCAGGGTCATGGAGGTCGCTGAGCCCACAGGATGAGTCGCTTTTTGGAGCAGGTTTCTTCAAGGGCTGCAGAAAGCCCGTAGGGCTGGGGCCAATCAGCTGTCAGCTGGAGTCTTCACTGCTAGTACGGATCTTCGTCCTTCTTCTTCTTTAAGTTGCCAGGAAAACCAAGGATATATACTTAATTTAGAGGCATTACAGTGCCTGGGAGGTAGTAGCAAATGAGCTACTTTCCTTTAGGGTGACTACACCCTTTGTATGCCCACTCCCTTTTGGGAGGGGGTATACCTCTAATCCTATTGGCTGAAATCCTAACAACCAATATGGAGGATTTTAAAAGGACGGGGTCACTTCAGCTTAGGCCATCTTAGGGGTGGTCCTGGCTGAGAGGGGACAAACCTCTTCAGCTCACTAGTCTTCCTGCCGACCTTGCCACCAAAGTAGGATTGGTCAAGGGGTAGGCATCTCCACTAGCTGGAGAGGCCCTGGCTAGCATAACAAAGAGCAGGAACTCTTTGAGGCTCTCCAGCCTTGAATGCTGCTCCTGCTTGGGGGTAGGTGTGAAGCACCTCCTCCCAGAGCGGGCTTTGTTTCTGACCAACAAGAGCACAAGGCTTCCACCTCAGGGGGTCAGAAACATGCCTGGTTAGGGGCAGGCTGGTGCAGACCAGTCAGCCACACACTAGCGGTTTGTTAGGTTTTCATGGGGCACCGCTGAGGTGCCCTCTCAGTGCATTTATTAATGAATCCAACTTTGGCATCAGTGTGGGCTCATTATTTTGAGATGAAAACATCTTGGGATTCACTTGAAGCGCGTCATGGAGCTGTGGAACTCGTATTGACACGCTCCTAGCCCATGTACTTAGTATGGCTTCACTGGGCTCCTATAATGCCTAAGAATGGACCTAGGCACTGTAGGGGCATATCTGCTCATGCAGTTATGCCCTCATAAGAGGACCCTGCCTTAGGGCTGTAAGGCCTGCTGTAGGCATGGCTTACCTATGTGCCAGGTCAACTCTTCACTTTTAGCTGCACCACAACATGCACGCTGCAGTGGCGGTATGCATGTGTTTGGTGAGGGGTCTCTTAGGCTGGCATAATGCATGCTGCAGCCCTTAAAGACCCTCTATGGTCACAATGCCCTTGATACCACTGGTAACTTTTACAAGGGGTTTATATGTGGACCAGAGATGTGCCAATTGGGGAAACAAAGGTACAGTTTTGGGAAAGAACACAGGCACTGGGAACCTGATTAGCAGGAACCCAGTGCAGATTCAGTCAAAGTTGCATCACAAGCCAGGCAAAAAGTGGTAATACTCCTTAGCACAGGTCTATCATAGTAATTATAAGTGTTTCCACATTTTTGAGACAATCACAGTGCGTAGATGATATTAGTACATCAATATGTGTTTATTCTTGTTCACTTTGAAGTTTTCCACACAGCCGACACGTGTTTCGTCGCAACCGGGATAATACCCCACGACATTTTCAAGGCTATTTCCAGAATTGTTCTTTTTTAGTCAGTATGCGGTGATAATTCCAACCCGCATAGGGGTTCTACGGGGGTCTTCTGTTTTTCAATATTCAGCATATGTTGTCCACAAAGGCTCCAAATCTTGGTTTATATAGGAGGGCTTTCGCCCGTGTCTCCTCGTTCGTAAAGGCTCCCCGTTTACAATCAGCGTGTCCGCTCACGCTGATTGTAAACGGGGAGCCTTTACGAACGAGGAGACACGGGCGAAAGCCCTCCTATATAAACCAAGATTTGGAGCCTTTGTGGACAACATATGCTGAATATTGAAAAACAGAAGACCCCCGTAGAACCTTTATGCGGGTTGGAATTATCACCGCATACTGACTAAAAAAGAACAATTCTGGAAATAGCCTTGAAAAAGTCGTGGGGTATTATCCCGGTTGCGACGAAACACGTGTCGGCTGTGTGGAAAACTTCAAAGTGATCAAGAATAAACACATATTGATGTACTAATATCATCTAAGCACTGTGATTGTCTCAAAAATGTGGAAACACTTATAATTACTATGATAGACGTGTGCTAAGGAGTATTACAATTTGTTTGGAGGCTTATGCCTACTTTTGGGAAGGATCAAAGTGGTACCTTCTAGCTTATAGCACCGTTATATATAACGTTTGGAGTTAATTGAATGTGAGAATTTCTAAGTGGCGCCAGACAGCCTATACAAAACCACTGCTTGTGCCTGATTCAGGCAAAAAGTGGGTGGGGGTACTGGTACAGAAACCCACTTTCCTGCAGTTTCTAAATTTGGTCCAGGCCCATCTATGGGTTCAAAGTTATAAACAGTCTAAGATACGCTCTTCAATCTACATGGAAATAACAGTTCTGCTCCTGGTAGTCAGCTTTTGTGTTCTCTATCATTGGCAAAAAGGATATTGAGCATAGTAGGCGGAATGAGTTATGGTACGTGTTTTCTACCACAATGGTGAATTTCAAGTTCCTTTTTAAGCTTGAGTTCTCAGCCAAACAGAACCTTTAACTTGTTGTTAGACCTGTCATCCTTAGAGTAGTCTTCACCCAAATGTTTTGCCTGCCTACCTCCTCTTTTGCTATTTCTTTGGTCTTGGGACTTTGAGCACTTTACCACTGCTGACCAGTGCTAACGTGCACATGCTTCTCCCATAAATATGGTGAAATTGGTGCATACCCAATTAGCATAGTTAGTTTACTCATTGGTCCCTTGTAAAGCTGTATACCATGTAGCAAGGGCCTGTAATGTATCTGCTACTGGTAGGCCTTCAGTACTGGTTGTGCCGCCCACACAAGTAGCACTGCCCTTCAAACCTCTCTCAGGTCTGCCATTGCAAGGCCTGTTTGTGCAGTTCACTACCACTTTGACTTGGTGTTTAAGATCACTTGCCAAGACTAAAACTCCCCTTTTATTATACATCTGTCACCCTCTAAGGTAAGCGCTAGGCAGCCCTATGGGCATGGGCTGTCTAAGTAAAAGCTCGGAAATTTACTTTTAAGTTTTACATGTCCTGTTGGTGACATACAGCAAAATGTGTTTTTCACTACAGGGAAGCCTGCTCCCCTCATAGGCTAGCATTGAAAATTCCTTTAAGCGGTTGCTGCTCGAATATGAATTTATCTTTGAAAAAATTAAAGAAAAGAGGTATTTACCAAAGCAGGAACAGTTGTTTAATTACACGCAGCGGCCTGGAGATCAGGCAACAGAGTGGTGGTCAAAAGATTGTCTTGAAGCAAATTGGTTTTGGCCATCATACTGTACTTGATATGAAACATCATTAAACGGTTTATGCATTCCACTAACTACACACATTTAGGCTTAGTCTCAGGGCCATAAACCAGGGGTTTGATGAGAAGCACAGGTGGGCCTCGTCCTTTTGTGAACATACTGCAAGGCCAGTGGGTATGTGTCCAGAGGTACAGTATGAGGAGCAGGTGATCACTGCTTGTAAGGTGCATGCTGTGCCCTAATTGGCTGTGTGTTCCTAACTTCATGTGGCATATGAATTTATGGGTTGTTTTTCAGAATGTCTGCCCCTCTGGCCAAGCGTCTTTTATTGAGGCCAATCTCCTGAGACCATTGTTGTGTACCTGTCTATCTGTGGGATAGATCTGGGTTCTCCTGTCTATGCGTTCTGTCTAAGGATTAGATGTTCCTCCCACCCATGATGTGTCAATTTGGGTCAGGCCTAGGTTGCAGGGCCACCTAATCAAGTATTTCTGATTCGGGCTGAGGGGGAGGCCACATCGGGTAAATTCAACAGCAGAGATGCAAGTTTGTTTTTATACGTACATATGTTATGGTGTACATGGACATCATATTGTTCAATTTTAACACTAATTCCTGAGTAGAAAGGAGTGGCAGAATCAAGTTTCATATCTTTGGAATGGTAATGATAAATCTTCTTGAGCTACTAAAGTTGGATTCAACATTACTGTTTTAAAAATGCCACTTTTAGAAAGTGGATATTTCTCTGCTCTTACTGCTTTGTGTGCCTTGAGCCTGTATCCAATGCATGTCTGGGATGGGTGATAGTAGCTACACTTTGTGCATTCCATCTAGACAGACACAAACACAGAAAGGGTGGTTGTGACAGAGCACTCATCATTATTCATCTATATTGTGGTAGCTTTTCCAGTGCTGGAAGAGGAAGAGGGAGGAGAAGCTCACACTTACACCTGAATAGGCAGTGTCCTATGTCCCACACAAAGGGCTGATTACCCCCTACTGATAGTCTGGAGCCAGGACTGGGATGAAAGGGGTACATGTGCACTTCAGGGGCTTGCTTTGCAGTCACCCCCACTTCAAAGGCACAACTGGGTATAAGTCCTGAGGCTCTGACCCTACCAAGACAGTACACTACTGTATCTGTGAAGAACTATGTCAGGAGTAAGGACTGCTTTGCTACAAGGTTTGCCACTCTGCTTGACTGACTGTTCTAAGAAACTGCTTCACTGCTGTTCTGTGCTGCCCAGCTGCCTGCTGATCTCCACCTTTCTGAACACATGGTCTGGACTCATTTCAATTGAACCCAGGGAGACTCCAAGGGCTTGCTGGATTGCTTCCTGTTTCCTGAAGTCTCAGAGTTATAAAAGACTTCTTGCAACTCTGCTGGCACTGGTGAACTCTGCCATCTGTGAGTCTTACCCTTGCCTGAGGTGCCTCCTCCAGTTCTGGGCCTCAGAAGTGGGTTTTATTAGCTGTGTTGCTACAAAATCAATGTATCATCACCACTGCGCTGATCAGAACCAATACAGTGCCCTTTGATGCCGACACATTGCCGATCCGAAAGCATCCCTGCATGGATCAATGACAATGCAGGACCTGACTGCGAGGTTCGATGACAAAGTAGTGCCAACTGGAGGTCCCAACTGCAAGGCTCAACTTCGACGCAGAGACCCGACTGCATGAATCGAAACCGACGGATCCTATTCTCGACAGTGACGCCCTGCTCCATCCAAGGTACTTTGTCAGCGGGAGCTGTTTGAGTCCTGTAGCTGGCCTTCCCTCCATCGTGGTGAGCCTGAACTTTAGATTTACCCCAGTCTAGTGCGACCTCAAGTAAGTTTTTATCGCTATTGACTTCTAAGCAGTATTTTTGGTTAATTCTTTAAAAAATTCATACCTCTGGTTCTACTATGAGGTTTTTTATCATTTGTTCTTGATTTACTTTGATAAATATTCTCTATTTTTCTAACCTTCATGGAGTCTTTTGGTGGTATTTTAATTGTGTTACTGTGTGTGTGTGTTGCAAAAATACTTTACACATTGCCTCTTTAGATAAGCCTGACTGCTCTGTGTCAAGCCACCAGAGGGTGACCACAGGTCATCTCTCATTGTGTATCCAACTTATCCTGACTAGGATTGTTGTCCCTATTTGGACAGGGTGCATACCTCTGCCAACTAAAAACCCACTTTATAACACTTGTGTTTTAGTTTTCAAAAACTTTTATAGTGTTATATGATGCACATCATTCACTTACTATATAAATTTGTCCCTGCACTCAGCAGGTATTAGCCATATTCCTCAGTGTATGTGCTCTGCCCCTGCAACATGGTTAAATTGACTGATTCTCAAGTCACATATTTAACATTCAATAAAGACAATAGTATGTTGTGCAGGAAATAAACTAGAGGTATGAAAAGGTCAATGCCACCGGTGGATCACATATTGTGCCATCCACCAAACCGGCTTGGAAAGCATGACTTCAGCCAGACATGTGTAGCCTGACTGCTGCAGCCTTTAAACATGCAGCTAGGACTGTCAAAATAACATAACCACTTTTTGACTGCTAGGAAGCCTACCTTTAAATTGTATATATGTCAATTAGTAGGCCTTGCAGCCCAGAACGCAGTAGGCCTTGCAGCCCAGAACGTAGTGTGTTTGGTTTTTGCAAGCGGAACATGTAAAAAGTTAGGGCTGGCATGTTCCTGCATTGACTAGCCCCCAAAGGTTATTTTCATCACATAAGTGCTGTGGCAGCTATGTAAACAAAGCAAAAGTACAGTTTACATGCTAATTATGTATCTTCAGTTCAGAACAAGTCACAATGTACATTGTCCAATTTGTTTTTTCATAAATTTCTGTTTTCAACCAGACCAGACCTACTGCACATGCGTGCATATCCTAGAGAGTTCTATTCCCAACCATAGCCTTTTTTCTTTAGAAGTCACTTACTTTAATGAAAATAAAATTGTTTGCACACTGGTTCCTTTTAACCTATGCACTATGGTGGGTGTGTGATCCTGATTTATATGAAACCCACAATTTTACCACTGCAAACTCAATTTTCTTTCCATCGACTACACCTCCGTACTGGTCAGGCATCCCTCTCCATGACCCCCTTTCTTTTATTGACTTATGTTTTGACTGTTTTAGCATTGCTAAATACTTTACATATTTTTCTAAGTTAAGCCTATTGGACTTGTGCCATAGCTACCAGGTTTAAATGACTGAATCTGTGTATTTTTACCTAACAAGCCTTTGAGACGTATTACGTGTGTAAGAATCCTATCCTCCCATGTAATAACCCATTTTCTCACACCAAGCCTTGAGTTGTGCAGCAATCAGGCTGTCCAGTGAATGTGCACTCTCTTATCTGTTTCTGCATTTGTTATTGCTTGTACTTCTGTTATTTACCCACAGAGGCATAGAGAGTTTCACAAGGAGCTCAACCTCTTCCACAGATAAGAACAACTAAGCTTTACAGATGGCCATATTTTCCCTGAAGCACCTGCCATTCTAAAAAACAATGTGCAATCTATGCAGTAACTGGTGGTGGTGTGCTCTACAGACCGCTTCTCTTTTCGTGGGTATTGCTTCACTGAAATTAAGACATAATTATAAGTAGGGCTCCCGGTTCTATGATATTTATATTTTTGCAATTTCCATCTGTATTTATACATATTAGTTTTTTGCTAATTTTACCTGTATTTATCCATATTTATTTTAGGTTTTGTGGAAAAATGAAGCTGAAATGTGTATATTTCTGCATTTATTTAACCAGCTAATGTACACTCGTTCCTTGAACGCCTGACACTTTTTAGAGATATATTCCCACTCAGGTGGTGAAATATGCACTTGAAGAAAATATATACATTTTAGTATCAAGGTTGTGCAAATCTACTGCTGTTTAGGGCTCTTAATTAAAATCCCTATATTTGTTTAATTCCCCTTGCCTGTCAATCCGCAAAACTATTGGCCTGGCAGTCATGATTGCCAGCATTTAGATTCACTCAAAAACAACCCAATTTCCGTTTTTATCCACATAAAAAAAAAAAATACAGACAGGAAAATAAATGGTTTTCTGTCTGCATTTATCTGTAAAAATCAGTAGTAACGAAAAACAGGGAGCCTTAATTATAGGTAGACCAGCAAATGGGCCTTTTGTTTCCCCATCCCTGGAGTTTCCAATGCCACGATTCGCAGTAGTTACGATGGTGTAAAACTTTGCTCATTATGAACAGGATCCGGAGGGTCCACTAAGCAATAATAACAAGTATTTCCCTTTTTTAATTTAGAGCCTGCTTTTTTAGTACACGTGATTTTCCTATGGTTATTCTTAACACATGTAGAACGCCCTAACCACCAGTGAGGTCTTGCATCACTTTTCCCTGATCCCAATGCTTCAACGTTGCAAGCTGGAGCCTGCATGCTTTGTATTTTCAGTTTGAGGCTGGGGCCTGCCTATGTGATATGTGTGTGGATGAAAGGCAGACAGGAGGAGAGAAGTAGGATGTTGCTAGTGAGGCCGGTAGTGTGCTCATAGCGGTGTGACTAGACACAGCACAGATGCAAGATAATTGATGTGATGGGTGGTCCAGTATGGGTATGGAAAGCATGAATCCCTGTCTTATTTAACCACGTCCAGGGAAGTCGGTAATTCGGGTCTGATTCCCCTAAAAATGTCTAATTTGTACCCTGTACTTTAACACGGAGATCTGAGCTGTTATTAGTAGCTTAATTTTCTGAGTGGAAGTAAGTGATTCACATTGTTCATATACCTGTCTCAGTGGCTCAGATTAGGGGACTATTGTGGGTTCCATGGCATTTGAATCCATGGTATTTAAGATATTGTGAGAACCCTAAAAACCTCACAAGGTTGGATTTTGTGAGGGTGTGCGGGCTGTAGTGCCTCCAAATACCTGCCATGGTATTTTAATGCATCAATGGCTCTAAACGTTTTAAATGTTTGTATTCCTTACTCATCTTGGTGCAGCTGCCTCACATTACTGTATATAGTATCACAGTATTCAATGCTTGCAATATGATGATTATCTGTATTATTTACAGGTGTCTTGCAACATAGGAGGGAATAAACATCCAACAAATAATAAAGATCATGATGACAATATGATCATAACCATATGATAAGATTGCGAGAGCAATTTGGAATTAAATGAGCAGTGCATAACAATATGGGGAAATTACCCATTTAATAGTATGAGCCCCCAACACTGGGGAGCCAGTTACAGATGTATTTAGTGCCACAGAAAGAGAACAACGCACCAAAATGGGAGACACAAATGTTTTTTATTCGTGTCGTCCGCACACAGAAATCTGCTCATACAAAAGACTGATGCCCATACTCAACTTTTATATACTCCCAGAAAGCTTTCTTCACTTTGGCTTTGGCTGAGGAGCTGATTAAAAGCAGTACAGTCTGCATAGCTTTCAGTTCAGTTCAGTTCAATAACTTGTATTCGATTATCAATTGTATAATCATAAAAAGTACATAGAAAAATTTTCATCACTAACATAAGTTAAAAAAAATATACAAGTTTAAGGAACATACTTAACAAAGGTTTACTATTTAAGTGTTTCTGATTAATTTAAAAGTTTTTGGCGTAATGTGATGGTTGCTTTAAGAAAAGTCACTATGAATTTAGCTTCATGTGGTGTGTTTAAAAACTGCAAAAAAGAAATGCAGAGTAGCACTGTCTATGGCCACTGGTTCGAAGTAGCGGAATGATCCATGTTTTGCGTGGAAGTTTGTAATATTTGCAAAACAATGTAACGTGGATCGTTGACTGTGGGGAGATTCCACCACACGGACAGTTCATCAGGTTACGAGACCAGTTTTGAGGTTCCGGAAAAGAGACTAACCGAAAAAAAGTATTGAAACGAAATCTTGTTAGTAAGAATTTCTCATGATTAGACAAAAAGTAGGACAGATATAGTTGCATGCCTTGGATAGGTTGTATTGCACAGATTTGTTCGTTTGAAGGTTTTATGATCTCAACTTGATTTCGGAGCTCTCTCAGGTGTGTCAAACACAATGATTTTAGGCGTTTCCTGGAGATGTCTTCGATTGTAGCAGGATCTTCAAAGTAAGAGTTGCAACCAAGGTCGTTGAAAAAGTTCCGTACATAAGTCAACCATGGAATCTTATGCCAGTTAGATAAGGCTAAACAGTCTGTGATGAGGGAGCGTGTTAAGTGACATTCAGGTCTGGTCCATATACGTTGCCACAGTAGGATGGGTTGAGAGCGAATAGTGTCAGAAATATATTCCATACCGAGCTCACAGTGCGAAGCGAGGATCTGGGAACTTTGCGGAAGGGCTAGAACGTATTTAATAAAGCCATTCTCAGTTACTTGAAGGTGGTCTATATGGCCATATCCCCATACGCCTGCTCCGTAGGTGGCCACACTATGGCACTTGGCGTAATATATTTTCAAGAGTTCGGGTGGCGCGGGTTTCCCCAATTTTCTCGAAAAAGAGATCAGGGCCGATGTTGCACGTCGAAAATGAAGGTTTCTGGCGGCAATGGCTTGACGCCAGGTTAACGTGTCATCCACCAGAATTCCCAGATAGGGGTAAATTGAGGTTTTTTCCAATTTTGTCTTGTCCACAGTTATCGGTCTATGGTTTTTGACCCTGGGGCCAATGTACATAGTAAAAGTTTTCTTTATGTTTATTTTGAGGCCAAGTGAGTCCATGAAGCTGCCGTATTTGTCTATTTGGATCTGAAGTTGATTCAAAGTACGGGCTAAGATGACTGAATCATCGGCATATAACAGTTTGGGTATCGGACGGTGGTTTATCTGGGGTAGATCCTGGCTCCCTTTCAGCATGGCCTGCTCTAGTCCATTGGTGTAAAGGTTGAACAGGAAGGGAGCCAGTACACAACCCTGTCTTACTCCCTCTGTAATTGGAAAAGAGCGGGACAACTCACCGCTGGTACCAAATCTTACTCGCCCCGAGGCATTTGAATAGAGTTCTCGTAGGAAAACTATTAATGGAGGGTCCACTCCAAGATTGCTGAGTATTTCCCAGAGTTTCCCATGTTGGACGCAGTCAAATGCCGCGCTAAGGTCGACATAGACGAGGAAGATGTTACCTCCTTTGGCGCCGACATATTTCCCGGTCAGGAGGGCTAGATTGAGAGCCTGTTCCACGGTCCCAAGCCCCTTCTGGAAACCGTATTGCAGATCGGTTATGATGTTGTTTTCCTGGGCCCAAGATTGTAGACGGTCCAGGAGCACTCGACCTGCAATTTTTCCCATGGAATCCAGAAGGGAAATTGGCCTGTAACAGGCTGGGTCGTTGCGGTCGCCTTTTTTAAAGATGAGTAAGAGAGTTGATGTCGACCATGACTGAAAGTGCCCAACCGAGGTTACTGCTGACATAACCCGGGTGATTATCGGTGACCAAAATTCTATGTTATGGAGGAAGATGTCCATTGGAACTCCATCGGGGCCCGGGGCTTTGCCTGATTTCGATGCCTTGATTGCTTTAACAACTTCACTAAGTTGGAATTGAATGTTTATCGGGTAGGAGTTGTTTGTCGATATATGGACTTCGCTTGCCTCTGAACCGATATCTGCCGTGACTTCGGAGGATGGACCAAAAGTTTTGGAAAAATGGGTGACCCAGTCATCTTCAGTTACTGCCACGTCTAGGTGTTGGCCTTCAGTGCTGTCGGCCAAAAATGGAGATCTTATAACTTGCCAAAATAGGGCACTGTCCTTCCTTAGGCTGCTGTCATGCAGTTGTGACCATAGGTCATGCTTGATTTGTTTTTTACGTTCCCTCCTGGCTAAGTTATATGATTTTCTTAGGTTGGAAATTTCCACTTGGTCTCTTATAGGTCTATGCAAGGCTTCTTTTAGGGTTGAAAGGTCCTTCCGACAGGCTACGTCGAACCATCTCGTGGTTGAGGGCTTATTGTTCTTTAGTTTGACGAAGAGTTCTTTACTTATTGTCTCTTGGATATTGTGAAAGCTACTAACGATTGTTTGTGGTGTCGTCTCTAAGGACGTGCATTCCAGTATCCAATGGTTGGATTTTTCAAGGATCCTATGTGTCGTCTCTACCGGGTCAATCTTGGCCCATTTGACCGTGTAGCCATTCAGTTTATTCATAGTAAGCGAATGCTGATTTAAAAGACTTAATTTTACAGGGTGAGCATTTACCAATTTTGTAGTGATTCTTACAGTGAGTGGATAGTGGTCGCTCATTACATTTGTCCCAGTTGCAAAGTCTGTTAGTTGCCCCTTCAGTGAGTGGGAGGATAATATGTAGTCTATGGTTGTTAGGAAGCCTCTTCCGTGAAAAGTTGGCAAAAAGTCTTGCTGTGGGTCTAGTAGTTCGTTTGCAAAGTCCAAGTCTAAAGAGAATATGATCTCGTTTAATTTGTTTCCACATATCGAGTGGGCGAAGTGGGGCATGGGACTGCCATGTTCATTTTGCAACCCACAAATTCCTCTTTTATGGTTAGGGCACAGAGGGAGGTTAAAATCACCGCCCCATATTAGGTGTACTGTGCTTTGATTAGAGTCATTTTGCAGGGTTGTAAAGAATGTGGCAATCTCTGCTAGGGTTGACAGACAGTCCGATATACCAGCGTTATTGTAATAGTTGATGAGAGTATAGGTGGAGTCATTAGTAAAATTTGTCTGGATGATTTGGTATGTCTGAGATTCTTTTAACAATTTTGTGGATATACAAGGGAGAGTATTAGCGATGTAAATCGTAAGACCCCCTTAGGCCTACCCATGGGTCCCTGTACTGCTGGGGTGAAAAAAGTTTTGTATCCCGTTAGATGTTTTGGGATCGTGCACCATGTTTCTTGGAGGCAGATTATTTGATGTTCCCTTACTGTAACAGACCATGCATCTGATGTTATTTTGGAGGATAGTCCTGCTACGTTCCAGAATATAATGGAAAGATTCAGTTTGTTGGGATCAAGGGATGCGTACGGAACAAGGGGGTCCCTAAAAGAACTCACTGTCGGGTTCACTGTCAAACTCAGAGAAGGGTCAACGTGATCTCTCAGATCGTTTTGTTGATGGAAATTTGGATCAGTCCTAACCCTAGGAAAGACGGAAGGTCTAACTGTCGTGTCATTAATTGAGGTATGGGTGGTATCTGCCATGGACGCTGATTTAGTGTTTGTGTAGATAGGCGGAATTTGTTTAGCTTGGCTACTGGATTTAGGTAAGAGTAGCTGCTGCCTAAAATTTGTTAGTGAGGGAGTGGTGTTAATAATTTGGATCTTTGGTTGAGACCTAAACGGTCAATCCACCATCTCTAGGCAGTCAAAGCGATTTCGTATTGGAAAACCCTGTCAACCCTCCTGTGGGTGATAGGGTCTGCTTTGCCAGGGCTGCCTTTGCCAGTCTCTAGGTCTATTTCTCGTTCCATGGTCATAGGTATAACCCACCTGTTTCCAGTGGTCTTCTTGAGGATGGTGCCAGTTCCAGGGTGGGACATATTGATGTAAATTTGTTGGCGAATAGAAGAAAGAAAGGTGTTGGGCATCTATTACACCTTTTTTCTCCAGTGAGGGCCATGAGCAGATGTGCTCCACGGTAGAAGGATCTCTGCATGTTACTATAATACAGTCTCCACGAATCGACTTAGGTGCTTCACCTACCCATGCTACTCTACGAACTGAAGAGATCCCTCCGGAATGATGGAGTTCTAGTGGCCTATTAATACTTAGCCACTGCATGACCTTATTTTTGAGTGACCAGGCAGTTTCTGACATACCTACCGTTAATTCAGGTACACCAGTGAGGATGATTGTGTATGGGGTAGCCTCTGGCGGCAGATAGACTGGACGCCTGACTCCTGGTGCCTTTTTTGGGGTCTTTTTAGATAGAAGCTGAGGTAGGACCGTTGTTTTGGAAGGTGTGGACGTCGGTTTGGGTGTAATTGGGCTTGCGGTTGCATTCCCTGGTGTAATCCCTGTTATTCCTGATTTTATCAAGCCTATACTAGGCGTATGTTGAGGGAGCTCCGTGGTTATTTTGGCCTTTTGTGCCCTGAGCGTTGCGTTTTGTAAATTTTGCATTGGGACATTTTGTTTAGGATTGTGAGAAGGTGGGATGATCGGGTTTGGTTGTTTTATTACTACAGGTGATTGTGAGAGGAGAGGTGTTTTTGAGGGCTGAGTAACGTTTCTCAACCCTTGCTTAACAAGATGTGGGTTTGTATTGGGATGTGCGGAAGATAAAATTGCCAATTGGGCTTCCAGATTCCGTATGCTTAATTGTATAGGCTTTAGCTGCTGAGATAGAAGATCTTTAATTGAGGTTAGCATGTGAGATGTGGTTTTACAGATTTTGCAGGGGTTATCTATATCCTCAGTGAGGGTGATAGGGAGTGAGAGGTTGGTTTCTATTGGAGTTATCGTTGTTTGTTGTGTGAGTTGTGTTAACTGGTTAGGTTGCTCCCTCCCAGGGTCCCTCTCGTGGCCTGTAGGGATGGTGATCGAGTCTACAGCGTTGTCAAGGGGGTTCGTGCTGTGGTTCTATAAAATCCACATACTCCTACTCAGGGGTCTTACCAATAGGTAGTCCATTCAAAAAGCAGCAAAGGAATTGACAGAGAATCTGAAATATGAAAAGACATCTTTATTACATACAACAGTGAGGCTACGTCGCCCAGCCACGCCTAAAAGCGACTGAATGAGATAGCCTGCCTTCATGGACTCCGCACAGTCCTTTTATACAGTTTTTTATGCCTTAGGCACATATTTGAAATACATTCCCAGAACGTGCACACAGATGCAAAACCCACTTTCAAGATAAGTCCAGGCCATAAACAATGTCCACATAATGAATACATTCTTTAGCTGACAAGGCCGGATAACCCCAAAACAGTAAGATCACAGCCCATGGCATAAATAGCTCGTGGAGGCAGGAACAGGGACAGATGGAAGTAAGATAGGCAGGGTGTGTATGTGATGAAAAGGTTTATGGCATGTTGGGCCTTGATGTTATCTTGCTCGGCCACTGGGAGAGGAACTGACCAAACAGGCTCGGCCTGGGGCAATGGTTTCACCTGGTCCAGGTCAGGAAAAAGTCAATCAAGGTGTACGTGGCTTTTTGGGATCGAATTTAGCTGTGTGTTATAGCCTATGTAAAGGGCAACACACAACATGGCTGCTGTACACAAAATGGATGCCAAGGGTTCGAAACGAAAATGACAATTTCGAGGTGAAATTGTTACTGGAACATAACGAAAATGCTTGTACATAGTGTACTAGCCATTCTCGGTCTTTTGATATAAAAATCGTCATGCTACGACAAAGTTTATTACATGAGTCCAGAATTTAAAGTACCACAGACGCACCTTTTGCCCTTACATAGGCAATAACCTATACTCACGCTAGTCTGGGTCCAGATCTATATTTTATAAAAATCCTCAAGATGTTACTGAAGCGTAATCCTATTACCTAGCGACTCTCTCGGGACAGGTCTCCCTACACACGCAGTAGCACAAAGGCCATATATGGCAGGACAAAAATAGGGAGTGCCTCTATCTGTAGTATGTGGTACAAGACCACACACCCAACAATAAGTGATGTTCAACTACTAACTGATGAAAACGGTACAAAAGGGATTTATCAGTAAACTCTGATCTCCTAACTATCCGTGTTCGGGTAACATCTGGAAAGATGAAAAGAAGTAGAAGTAGGAAAAGACATAGGTTTGGGAGGTGGGTGCAGATGTGATTTGGGCAGCAAAAACAATCCCACCCATAAAAGACAATGCCTGCTTAAAACACACTAGAAAACACGTCATTAGGAACATAAGAACAAAGTAGTGACCGCTATTACAAATGAATCATAATTTTCCACAACCCTAAGCAAACGTACATCCTAAAATTATCTAGTACATTTTAGGTCTTCTTATGCATTTCTGTAATTCATTATATGTTCAAGTGAAACAGTGGTGACTCTCATTAATGCTCTGAGGTGAAAAGGGAATACTCTTTCACAGAAAATGGACGTTATTCTGCTTCTACTCAAGGGAATAGTACTTTAAAATAATGCTAGCAAAGCTGCAAAAATTAGTTTCCAAACTCCAATTCTTATACAAGCTCACAGAAAATACCCAGAGTCCGTCAAAGCCTCTGCTGGTAGGCTTCGTTTGTCCATCAAATCCGCTTCCAGTGTCTTCTTCGCGTTGGGCCTCTTCATTCAGGCTCTACATGACTCAGTGTCCGTTGGAGTGCCCTCCTGGCAAACACTCATAGCTCAATTACAAAGTCTCAATGTCTCAAGGCAGTGCACCAGTGTCTCTTCTTCGTGGCAGATACTACAGATGATGCACCCTTCATTGATCAAGGGCACAAAGCATTTCATGCAGATCCAAGCACTACTGAGAAACAACCCAGCAAGATCAACAGCACTTTCAGACTCCAACACTCATCAGAGTGTCAGAGGACGCTCAAGCTGCTCTCTCATGGGCACCAGAATGTAGTGCCTTTTTCCAAACGTGGATCCTTGGGTGCACTGCCTTTCCATTGGAGCAAAGGGAAAAGAGGTGTGTGGGGGGCCAAAAACTCAGGCCAAGGGGATCAGGGGACCGCGCGCTGTCAGAGGTTCAAGCACATGACAGTTGAACAAACTGAACAAACTGGATGACAGCCCTGCCATCAACAACAGGGATCCTTCGCATCTTTGAAACCAGCTCCTCTTTTCATTTTCTGTTTACAACGCCTTCTGATGAAACAAATGGCTTGCTTGGGAGGTACCATTGGGGGCACGCTGATGATCGCTGTCACGCTGATGATTGCTGTCACACTACTTGGTTGCAGGAATTGTAGAGCCAAGAAGTCTGTCTTTCATCTGTCACTGATGGAGAGTGTGCTTAGTCTCGATCACAGGTCTGCAGGGTATCACTCTTCCTTTGACTCTGGAAGATTCCCGCAGAACCTAGTGATATAGGAAATGTGACAACTGTTAGTTTCCTTCAAATCAAGCACAAAAACAGTTCATGGGTTTTGACAAGGGGACTGCAAGCAGGTGGCCTGCAATCTGCAAGGGAGTGGCCACACGCCATGGGACAATGTTGGTCTAGAATGCACTTTCATTTCCAAAAAGCAATTTCAAACATAAAGGCAGTAGGCAAACGGTGTCTCTGGGCTTTTCAATTGGGTTTCCGTGTCAGAGCATATCCTTCATCATCTAAGGGTAAATAACTACATGAAAATTCTATCTAAATGGATGTTTTTACATATGGTGGCATTGTCTAATGGTGCAAATACATATATTCCTCAATGATTAAGCCTAGGTGTTCTAAATTCCTTATCTAGAACATCTCAAATAGAGAAATGACATAATACAGAATATCAAGGACATGAAGAAAAATCCCTTTAAAAATGTGCATTAAGTGCACTATGCAATACAAAGGCTAATGATCAAATGTGCAGACAACAAGACCAGAACTGGAGAGTCCCGCTATTTGCATGATTAAAACACATCTGATCCCACCACAAATTAAAGCAGCAGGAATAAAAGAGAACTGAGGAATTAAAATAGACATTGAAGATTCGTCATGTTAAAAAGGTAAACTTAAGATATCTCCTATTGAGATGGAAAACGTGTCTTACTATAACATTGGGTCGGTTAACCAGCCTGTCACTACCCCGACAATCAGTCTGAAAAAACATTTTACATAACATGGGGGATCCCTGATACATCACTTTAGTCTAAAAGTGTGCGCATAAACAATACACCCATAGTAATAAATGGGCTGACTGGTGAAAGGAATATGAAAAAGGGAAATGGAAATAGGACACAACTAAAATCCCCAATAACTAAGCATGATGCGACATCGGTCAGGGGAGAAACAACAAAAGAAAAATCTATAGGAAGAACAAAAATTCTTGGGTGATAGTCAAGTTTGTGACATAATACCAAAAAGCATGGACGCAAAAGTCACAAATAGTGCAGAAATTTGGACTCTACCACGCCCTTACACCATATACGGTAATGTCAGTTAATGGTCCAGTTCCTTCTGCAGGGAAAAAAATGAAAAGTTTAGGTCACCTTTAACAAGAGCCACAAATCCATAATTTCATCCTTAGGTCCAATCAAGGATACATAAATTTAGAATTACCTGGTCCATAAGGGAGAGGGCAATATCATGACTCATGTATATCTCTTTTATTTTACTTCAATACTATTATGGCCAAATTTTGACTTACACTGGTGAGGTGTTGTCTATTCGTGTCAACAGCATGCAAACATCATGTCTGTGAAATTTAGTGTCAATACAAATTTTACCCAATTATTGTAAAAGTGACACATATCGTCATACATGCCTCCTTGCAATAAAGGCAAACTTGTAATAATTTCTTAAGTAGCAACATAAAACACAGCCAACATATACCAAGCCATCAAATATACATGCAGTATAGCAAGCACAAAAAGGCATGGACAAATCACAATAACATAAGCAGTGACGCATGTATTCACGCAGCCCAAAACCCATCAATGCAGGCCTGCTTAATTTGTCAGGTTTAGAATCAAAAATCAAAATTGCACCAAAATTATACTTTCATTTAATCGCAAAATTTGCACTTTCACTTACTCCCACCCTTTTGACAGATCATCACCAGCACTGGAGATTGAACTGTCAAATAAAACTTACAGTATCGACCAGTAGGAACCCCACGAACATTTCCTTGCAAAGAAGTTATAAAAAAAAAACATCTCTTTTCAACATACTGCTGACTTGCCATAACATACAAAATACCAACTGTAATTAACCATCTTCCAAAAACATACTAATTCCAACTTCTCAAAAAGCAGAACTCATTCACAGACACTCTACATCCCCTGCGCCAGAATGCCCTGAGGTCCGAAAGGCCCTCAGCAGAACATCTCGTTTCACTTACTCCTAACCCCCACCTCACTGACCTTCAGGTCAAACTCTGCCTGACATACTTCGTGCGTTCTTTGACCATCCTCCTATTCGTCCCTGGAGCTGACAAATGCAAAAACTGTCCCACTCTTTTTAACCCTCCAATAATCAACCCTATTGAAAAACTACATGTTATAAATAACTTCTTTAAAGCGTTAAAAGTCATTTATTCTTAGAATTTTTAAAACATTCACTGTGAAGAATTTGCTGAGCACAACAACACAACATACCAGCTTAAAACAACTGCTTGTTACCACCCTATGCAAAGATACCCCTTTTCACCAACCCTAAACATGAATGTCCAAGTAGGCCCTGCCAAGGCTAGAACCTTCAATCCTGATACAAAACAAAACCTGTGCATCATTCACATTGGCTCACTGAGGCAGCATAGCACCCCAAATAAGAATAACTGGCAAACTTATATGATACCTAAATGTATGTATTTACTAAAGCTTAAGACACTGTAAAAGTTACTCTAATGGCAAGAATGCCTCTTTAAATAGTCTAATTTACCCATTTTCGACTTTGGCATTCAGGGAACTTAAAAGTTAATATCCTATGATTGCTTTACATATTAATCATCCTCAGAATGTCCTTTACACATGACAGAGGTTGAACATTGGGCATCTCTCATGTAAATCCTAGAAAAAAAAAGTCTTTTACGCCTGCGCCAAGCGAAAACCAACATGCAAATTACCTAATTATTCAGTAACACATAACTTAAATCAAATTGTAATGCTAGGGAGTCATAGCATGAGTACTAAGCTTTATAAATATCAAAAAACGATATTAAAAAGCACTTATTTTTTTTCAGATAATTTTTTTCATATTGAATAATTTTTCTTTCAAAGAAACCAATTATCTTTTTATGAGAATTCCACATATAAAGGTAAGTTGCATCCCTTGCCTATAATTTTAGACGAGTTCATTTATGCGCCGAAGCACAAAAACCTAACTTTAAACATGACATTTTCCTGCATCACATTTCTGCGCCACTTTCATTTAAATGGACGGTTATGCAAAGTTCCACCCATCTTTAACTGGGAAAGTGCTGGCTGAATGAACATTCCTATCAAATGTACTGCAGCTGAAAGACTTGCCTGTAAACATCTAATACAGTGCAATTTAAGAAAAAATGCTGTAAATGTATTTATTTTTGCAAAAATAGACAATTTCGTTTTTCCTTTTGGGGCCTTATTTATATCCATTGAATGTTTTTCCTAATTTTATCCTTTTTAAGCGTGTAACGGCAGTTTTGTATGCGGGCATATACTAATGCATGTAGGTACAAAAAATGTTATAAGTTCGTTTCTCTATAAAACACACAATTTATTTTTGAGGCCTTTCATATTCCTAGTAAATACGAATTTTAACTTTATCTAATTTCAATCCTTTAACATTTTGCACATATGCGTTTTGCTTAATTTATACATTAAATAGCAACATATAGCGATTTTAGCATGTCGCATGGTAAACTGCTTCATGTTCATGTAATTTTCGACCTCATATAAATTAATCCAACATTTCACTCAACAAACTGAAAAACATCAAAACTCTTAATACACACATGAGCTCATTTCAAACAGAGACAGAAAGTGTTGAAACATTCAGGACACACAATACAGCGCTTTTAGGCATTTTGTTTCATAAATTCGCGCCAACGCTATTCACAACAGAAGTTACAGTAACGGCAAAAACCACATTTAAACACACATGGAACCCACAGGTCAATACATAGGACGGAAACAGGACAGCCCAGACTGTACTCAAAACCCAACCATTGTAGCTGTAACCATATTTACAAGAAACACTTCTCAATAGTGTTAAAAAAGACTGCATAAACAGCGCAACAGACCACTGTATGTGCAAGAAACCAAAAATACACTCAATACACTAGCTTTAGGTGGCAGAACACCAAAAATCGTTTTGCATGTAAAATTGCCCAGAGCAAAGGATCCTTGTTTTGCATTATGTCATATTTTAATTCCCTGGGGATACAAAAATCACCAAGGAAGAAATATGTTTGTATATCTAAACCTATTTAGATATTCCCTAATGGAAGCCGGCAAATTCAAACGTATACCAAAGTTGGCCAACACAAATCTCCAAAAATGCTAAGATCAGGCATCCTATATCCCACTAATCTAGCTTCTAAACTTCAAGGGGTTATCTCTATCGATACACTCGTAAATTTACAAGACCCTTGGTTATTGAAAATTGCAATGTTCAAATAATCTTAAGCGCAATACCAAAGTACTACGTAATGGGCGCGACCCACAAATACTTACCAAAATACCAAAGAACTAAGGAGTGGGCGCGACCCACAAAACTAAGGAATGGGCGCGACCCACAAATACTTCAACTGGAGCAGATGGAGAAAAGTCTCTTCATATCCGCCTACACAAATTACAATTCGCATATCCAAACCTATACAAATCTATCAAAGCTATAGCAAACAAATAGTTGTCCAAATTCTAACTGCCAATTCCCAACTGCACTAACAGTCTCTTTTCTTAAAAAAACACTTACGCCAAAAAGAAAGGGTTTCTCAATCAAGAGTGGCATCTTTTGGAGATTCTGAGTCAGAAAAATCAAAAACATACTGAGCCGCAAAGACAGAGAATCCCCCAGAACCTCTGTGCACAGAGTACCTTTTTTGTAGATTTCTGTCTTGCCTTCCCCAGCAGTTTTCCATCCTCTGACACAGTTACTCCTCAGATAGCCACTGGACGATCGAGCCGCGAGTTGGGCGCCATTTGTGGTTCTATAAACTCCACATACTCCTACTCAGGGGTCTTACCAATAGGTAGTCCATTCAAAAAGCAGCAAAGGAATTGACAGAGAATCTGAAATATGAAAAGACATCTTTATTACATACAACAGTGAGGCTACGTCGCCCAGCCACGCCTAAAAGCGACTGAATGAGATAGCCTGCCTTCATGGACTCCGCACAGTCCTTTTATACAGTTTTTTATGCCTTAGGCACATATTTGAAATACATTCCCAGAACGTGCACACAGATGCAAAACCCACTTTCAAGATAAGTCCAGGCCATAAACAATGTCCACATAATGAATACATTCTTTAGCTGACAAGGCCGGATAACCCCAAAACAGTAAGATCACAGCCCATGGCATAAATAGCTCGTGGAGGCAGGAACAGGGACAGATGGAAGTAAGATAGGCAGGGTGTGTATGTGATGAAAAGGTTTATGGCATGTTGGGCCTTGATGTTATCTTGCTCGGCCACTGGGAGAGGAACTGACCAAACAGGCTCGGCCTGGGGCAATGGTTTCACCTGGTCCAGGTCAGGAAAAAGTCAATCAAGGTGTACGTGGCTTTTTGGGATCGAATTTAGCTGTGTGTTATAGCCTATGCAAAGGGCAACACACAACATGGCTGCTGTACACAAAATGGATGCCAAGGGTTCGAAACGAAAATGACAATTTCGAGGTGAAATTGTTACTGGAACATAACGAAAATGCTTGTACATAGTGTACTAGCCATTCTCGGTCTTTTGATATAAAAATCGTCATGCTACGACAAAGTTTATTACATGAGTCCAGAATTTAAAGTACCACAGTGCTACCTTGTTTGGGAATGGCTCCTTCCCTTACTCCTCGAAGATAAATATCTATATTAGTGTCAGCCCCTTCGAGTGTTTGACAGGCTAATAAGTCAGGAGTTGCCTCTAGGTCGTCTGATGATGGAGATTCGGACTCAGACTGAGTTACAGATAAATCAACAGTGCAAGGGACTGTGTTGATGCCAGCATTAGTCACACTCACGGGAAGGGAAGAAATAGGTAGTAATTGCTGGATAGGGGAAGCTGCAGTTGCTAAAAGGCCCAAGGACGAGCGTTTTGCGTTCATGAGGTCCAATGACACTCTTCGTTCAAGGAGAGAGATACTATGATCTATTACCTTGGTGGTCCGTGAGATAAATTGGTCTATCGGCCCAGTTAATTGGGCTACAGCCAGGGCGGTTTTGGATTTGTTTTTTGTGGTGCTTCTGGTTTTAGTAGGCATGATTAACATATGAAGCAAACCTGTGGGCTCTGGGATGGAGAGAGTTTGTAGCTGAGAGGACCAAGGGGGGTGGCCCGGACCGGGCTCTACCGGTCACTAACGGGCAACAACGGGCCCGCCCTTGGCCCGGGCTTCGCCCCGGGCTGCGACCCGCGCGCGTCCCGCGATGCGCGTTAGTAGCCTTGCTTAAAGTCCTGTTTGTGGGAGAGGGGGCGCGGCACTGGGAGGGGGCGCGGCTCACACGGGAAGAGGATCCAGCTGGTGGTGGTGGATGCTGGTCCTCGCAGTCCCGGGGCCGCGCCTCTCACCTCCTCTGCGGCCGGGCAGTTGGTCTCCTCCTCACGCTGGAAGTCAAACAGGTTGGGAAAGGTCTTGACAGCTACTCCTGTAGCGGCGTTAAAACAGCAAGGGCAAAGGAATCCTCACAACGAGCGGCTCCCGCGTGGCGGGGGCCGCGAGGAGTAAAGAGCGTTTTTTGGAAGGGGCGCGGCACTGGGAGAGGGCGCGGCTTCACACGGGAAGAGGACCCAGCTGGTGGTGGTGGATGCTGGTCCTCGCAGTCCCGGGGCCGCGCCTCTCACCTCCTCTGCGGCCGGGCAGTTGGTCTCCTCCTCACGCTGGAAGTCAAACAGGTTGGGAAAGGTCTTGACAGCTACTCCTGTAGCGGCGTTAAAACAGCAAGGGCAAAGGAATCCTCACAACGAGCCGTTCAGTCTGCATAACTTTCAGTCTCAGGGCATAAAGCCATTCCTCGATGTGTGACAGCCATGGAGTAGTCAGGTTCCTGTCCATGTGATTGCGAGGAGAGACGCCGATGCCAATGTACGTTATTAACAGTAGCATGCAGTCCTCCCCGCTGTGTTTGGATATTCAGCCACACTAAAGGAAACCCTTTGTCTTCCAAACAC
Organism: Lissotriton helveticus; assembly: GCF_964261635.1. NCBI lineage: Eukaryota > Metazoa > Chordata > Amphibia > Caudata > Salamandridae > Lissotriton > Lissotriton helveticus. The sequence continues at coordinate 482,178,143 of NC_136073.1, forward strand.
AGGCATACAAATATGTGCATTATTCCGGCCATAATAGCTAGGGCTGCTGTTTGCTGACATTTTTCCCGAATCCGGAGTAACCAGTGCTCATTGTTGTTCACATACCCTAGTGGAGCCCTGAGGGATAGAGATGGATTTTGCATTTCCTCAATTTCTGCACTTCGGATGTAACATTGAGGGATAGCGTATTCTTGAAAGCATTGCTTTGTGTATAGACACCCCACCTTCACACGTCATTGGCTTCTGAGTCAATACTTTAGTGAATGATGTGATAGCTTCCTGATGAAGGCATTCCCGCCGAAACGGGCGAAGTGTCAATACACCATCAGCCTCTTAAACACCTAAGCCATTCACATTGTGACCTAACAGTTATTCTAGCATGGTTTTATTAATCAATGCATTCTGTATTTAGTTAGATGTACCTTGGATTAGCACACTGAGTAGGACCATACGATTGATAACTATCCTACAACAGAAATGTATAATCCAGTGTATTAATGACCATACAGCACATTGTGTAAGATAATTAAACAATAGGAGATGGGCCCCCCTTAACCAAAGGGACAGGGCGCCAAATTGACAACCTTGCCCCGAGGGGCCCACTGTAAGATTCTCTTCGTAAGGAGTGTGAAATGGGTGGGAAACAGGGAGAAAAACACATTAGGGGATTGTATTGTTGTGAACTTCAAAGACCCTAAGGTAGCACAGCATGTCACCCGTGGTCCCCAGATAGGCATGCGATCAAACTTACAGGCACAAGATCTAAGTTATTTCTACAAACCTGAAAATATTGGGTCCATTGGAGGGCATTGGGAAGACCATAAGGGGTAGACAGTGCAGCCAAACAGAGGGCGGGGAAGAATACACAGAGAGAGGAGCGAGTACCCGGGTAATGATGCTCAGGGAGCATATACACACGGGAGTCGGGCAGTTCAAATGAGGGAAGGGTATGCTCTCCCGCTGTTTAATAAATATGCGCCATTGGGCTGGGGCAAACATCTCAGTGAATTAGATTGACTACCCAAGGATAAAATAGGTAAGGAAAGGGACCCACAGCTAAGAACACAAGCAGGGGAACCCCTAAAAGGAGTACACCAAAATACGAACCATGTGGCACCATGTAACTTACCTCAAGTTAGACCTACAGATACCCAAACATCCAGTGAGCCCATCATGACCGCTGGACCCGCCACCAGTGGTCACTGGAGCACCCTTGAATTAGTCTCCTGGAACGTGGCGGGTCTATCAGCCAAATTCCAAAACACTGAGTGGTTGGAATACATCACCAGATTTAATATAATCTGTGTCCAGGAAACCTGGGAAGTGGAACCGACTAATTTCAATTTGGTCAGGTTTAAATCCTTTGGTGTCCCAGCGGGTAGATCCACGGCAGGCAGAGCAAAGGGTGGTCTCCTAATATGGGTTCACTTGAGTTTGGATGGGGTCTGGAAGGAGTTAAATTGGAAATCGGACTGTATGATAGCGGTACAGTTCAAAAGTAAGGACCTCAACTTAACTCTAGTCAACTTTTATAATGCAGGAGGATGTAGAGCTGGTGAGCTGGAGGAAAGACTGGGGTCACAGAGAGAGCGGGATCATGGTGCTACGGCCCCATTGATTCTAATAGCAGGGGATTTTAACTGTCATTTGTGTCCGAACCTGATACCATTCACGAAAGACTAGACATCTTGTAATGTAGAAGAGGGAGCACGTTTTGATCATACGGTGGAAGGAAGGGAATTAAGTAGGGTGCTGAAAAGTTACAATATGGAACACTCAATGGATTTGTTACCCATTAATCCTAATAAGCAGATTAACCCTACTTTCATAGGGAGAGGCCATAGTTCATATATTGATTATATACTTGTATCCCAAATGTTAAAACAGCTAATTTTGGGTTTTAGCATTGATTGTAGTGGTTTCAGTGATCATAACCCACTAACAGTGACGGTGGCAGTGTCAAGGGTTAGTAAGGTGGAGAAGTGTGGCTCACTGGTTAGAGGAGGCAGACCTGGAAGCAGAGGTCAGCCCGGGACCAGGGTTCAATTCCCGGCTCGGCGGGGTCTTGAGTCCTAAAATGTCCATGAACTCGACAATTCTCGCTCCGGTGCCTACTCGATTCACGGGTTCACACTCTGCGACTCTGGGCAATAGCTTGCTTAATCTCCACAACGGCCCCTCGCGGCGGGATGCCTGGCTTTCACCCTGCGGATACCCTGCTGGGGTTATCTCACAGGGGAATACCAGGACGGGTTCCCTAAGCAAGCGCTTAGAAACCGCTTGGTGATTTGCGCTATATAAATTCCTCTACATTTACATTTACATTTAAGGTAATAAGGAGGGGGGCAAAAGGTATTAGGGAGACGGTTACGGACCAAGGTTGCGCCTAAAATGGTCCAAACTTAATGGAGATAGTTTTTATAAATCACTTTTGGAAGAGGGGTAACAGCGCCTAGAGGTGTGCTTAAACCTAGAGGTCAATGGGCCCCCGCTCGTCGAGGCATTTGAAGAGATAGGGCGGCTAGTAGATAGCATAATGCATACGACGGGACGGGGAAAGAAAAAGATCGAGCCCAAATGGTTTGATAGAGGGTGCTCTCTAGCCCAAAAGAATCTAAGAGCCGCTCTCAAATACAATCCAAGAGACAATCAAAGGGTTATGCACTGTAGACTAACTTATAAACAGGCAGTAAAGCGCCGGAAGAACGCGCTCCAAACCCAAACGTGGGACGATCTTGGAGGAGCGGCAGAAAGAAGAGATCTTTCCACTTTTTGGTCGATAGTCAACAGCCCTTGCTTTCAAGATGGAAATAGCCCACAAATAGCATCTAATGTGCTCCCTGATTAGTGGGTGGAACACTTTAGAGGATTATATAATAGGGGGACCACCGAGATTGAAGAGCACGAATGGGGGGGGGGGGGATAGAGATGACAGAATTTACACTAGAGGAGATTGCGGGGGGCATCAAGGGCCTGACCTGAAATAAAGCCCCAGGCCCGGATGGGATCCCGTCGGACCTCTTTTTGAGTAAAGTGGAACTGTGGGGCCCAGTATTAACAAGAGTGATAAATGCGGCCATAGTTTCTGGGCTACCCCGTTCATGGTCAACGGCCACATTTGTGCCCATTTTTAAAAAGGGGAATAGGGATAACCCCCAGTGTTATTGCCCTATCTCTTTGATAGATGTAACCGCTGAATATGTGACGTTATTCCGCACACAAATACGCCGCATACCATCACTCCGCAAAAAAAATACCGCAAGTACTATTACTTGCGGTATTTTTTTGGGCAGGGTTGTCCTTAATCGCCTCATGAGTTGGGAAGAGGAACACCACATTCTTACTGATGTCCAATATGGTTTTCGGGCCTGCAGATCCACGACCGACCAATGCCTAAATATATATCTATTGGTGACAAAATAAATAGTTGCTAATAAGGAAAAGGTTTATTTGGCATTCATGGACCTGGCAGCAGCCTTTGACTGTGTGAACAGGGAGAAGTTGTGGGCCATGAAGTCTAATTTAGGGGTAGATGCTGGGCTTATCAAGATTTTGAGAGCCCTTCACTGGAACACATCTGCAAAAGTGAGATACAATTTGGATGGAGGGAACACCGAGTCCTTCAAGTGTACCAGTGGGATCAGGCAGGGGTGCATTTTGGCCCCCTTTTTGTTCCCTCTATATATTAATGGCCTAGAACAATTTTTAACTGAACTAAAAGTGGACTCACCCAGAATAGGAAGCTGACCAATACCTGTCCTGCTTTACGCAGACGATGTGGTCTTGCTGGCACGTACCCCACTTGGACTGCAGCGTCTGATAGACGGGTTTGTAGATTTCATGTACAGCTTAGATTTATCTGCCAACATGACTAAATTGTATGTTATGGAGGTGGGGCCTAAAAATCTGGGAAAAAATGTTAACTACAAAATAGGCACAGTGAACTTAGCGAAGGTACAGCCCTTTTCATACCTGGGAATTTTATTTGATAGGGGCCTACATTTTAAATCACTGATTGAGGAACGCCGTAATAAGTTAGTATCAAGCTCAGGGGCAATAATGAATTTTGGTCGCAGATTGGGGCGATGGTCCCCTGAGCAAATGTTGACCCTATATAACTCGATCTGTTATTCAAAAGTGGCATATGGGGCAGAACTGTGGGGGATGGTGGAGGCATCTAAATTGCAAATAGAGGAAAATAAATACCTGAGAAGGCTCCTCAAAGTCCCCCAGTGTGTATCCTCCCACATTCTACATAAAGAACTGGGCTGTGAGTACTTAGAGGATAGGGTGAGGAGTAGGCCCCTCGTTGCTTGGCTAAAGATTTGGGTCAACCCAGAAGCCAGTCTGACAAAACAGGTAATTTGTGACTGCCTGGGGAGGGAGAAGGGAATGTCCATCCCATGGCTCAAGTATGTGAAGGATGGCTTGGAAAGCATCGGGTGTGAGGATCTTTTTCTGACGCCATCCTGTATAATTAAACTGGATCAGCTCAGAGTAAAGGAGATGCTTTTCAAACACAAAGCCATAGCACGAGACGTGAAGGCTAGAAATAAACAGTCAGTAAAGGCACTTGCTGTAGTGAGGTCCTGCAGTGGTCTGGAGCCCTATCTTTCCCTTATGCATAATGCCCAGGATAGATTTTTATTTACCGTTTTAGGCTCAACCTTTTACATCATTTATTGGCCGAGCCGACGGGTTTTACTAACTCAGTTGAGTCAAAAGTGCCCTGCGGCTGCGATCATCGATCTCCGCAGGATACCCTTCATTTTGTATTAACATGCCCATTTTATTTAATGCCCAGGCGTCGTTTTTTAATATGTTTGCTTAAAAAGGCCAATCTTAGACACGTGAAAGAAGCTCTCGTATTTTTACAAACGGGCCGAGACCCCCTGACTTTATTCTGTATGATAAACTTTTTAAGAGCATCAGCTAAATTAAGAGACACTAGAGGAATCTGCTGAGCAAAGCCTCTCACAATTTTGATAGAAAGGTGGAGGGGCGAATGTTTGTCTCTCATATGATTTGTGTACAAATAGAACTGTATCTCTTTTGATGTTTTTTTTTAATTATACATGTTTGTATTTTTTATACTGTACTTTGATGGTGTTAATGAAAAATGCCGTATAAAGAATATGATGATGATGATGATGACAACCAGTCAAAATGAAACAGTTTCCCTTTGAGTAAATGAATTAAAAACCATACAGCCATTCATCCAAAATTAGACCAATGTCACCAAGAGGTACTATTCAGATTCATATAAAATTATGCACTTTAATTTAAAATGCTGGAAAATTTCATTAATACACACTCAATGTAATATTAAATATGTGCAAAACAAGCTTGTCCATCAAATTATGTGTACTATATGGAAATTCCAGGCTGAATCCAGCCGTGATAGGGGAAAAGAATGTTACCATCACAAACCCACTGCTGCAATTTGCCCAAGACCTGCCAGAAAAACATCTTCTGGAGGATGTACATTAAACTTATGGGCCTCTGGTTATGTGGGTCGGATCTTGCTCCCTTTTAATAGATAGGAACAATTACAGCATCTCTCCAAGTATCAGGGAAGGAAGCACCAATAATATCATTAGACAGGAAGTTAATGTACAGTTCCCACATTTCTATTTCCGAGCAGTACAAGTTCCCTGAAATTAGATCGAGGCTTGGCGCTTTACAAGGCTTCAAGGACATTATCAATTCTCTGGTATCATCCAGTGAGAAAAAATCCTGGTCAGGCTCAGCAAGAGTACCATTAGACGTGGTACATGGATCGAAAACACAAGACATTCTGTCAGAACGAAAAAATAGACTAAAGATTAGAAAAGTGCTGAACCACTCCCTGCTTTTGGATATATGGTGGAAGGTTGGAGTGCGCCCTTCCAGACTACCATGGGCGATTAGCTGCTAGAAGGAAGACATATCATTCCTTTGGGAGGACTTGAGCAAGTCCTGCCAGTTAGTATCAGCCAGTTCTTTTACTCGCTGCAAGCACACCTTTCTTTTTTTTATTAGTTTTTTTATTTTCATCAGATAGGGCATATTCATACATTTGGCATAAGCAAATAAATGAATACAGAGAAACAGATATATTAATAGATAAGCAAGAAAATAGTGAGAAAAAAAAGGAAGAAAAAAAAAAGGAAACCTTACAGTGACATAGCATATATAAGAAAAATGTTTTAGGGGAAATACTTCTTATTTCATATTTAGCCAGAATCAAGTACCTTAGTCCATCCAGGGCCAATGGTCTACACAGCGCCTCTAATTTGACAAGCGATCTGATACCACTTGCGTTTGCCAGAGCTGCCTCTAAACCATAAGTATCTCTAATAATCGCCCACCAATCCTCTGCCACCGGTGGTGTAGCAGAGACCCATACCCTGGCAAAAGCCAGGCTAGCTGCAGCCATCAGAATCTTAAAGAGACGCGCTACTGCTGGATTGCCATCTTTATATCCCAGCATAATTTCAAGATACGTAAGTGGATGATCCAATCTTATTTTAGAGTAGAGTATTTGCTTGATTTTCTTCCAATACCCACTTAAATTTGGACATTCCATTAACATATGTTTTAAGTTAGCAGCATATAGTCCACATTTTGGCCATTTTATCTTATCCCCCGTCATATTTCCCTGGGCCCATTTAGCTATTCTAGCCGGAGAGTAATACAGCATGCAAGTAATATGTGTTTGCTGGAGTTGTAAGCTAACAGAATGGACTGAGTCCTTAACATAGCCTAATACCTGTAACTATTAAATTTTCAAAAATTTGGCACTGGCTCCCTATAGGCCTGCTAGGCAGATGTAACTTGATCAAAATAAAAATCTTGCCTAAATTCCTATTTTTGTTTCGTTCTATTCTTTTTAAAGTCCCCAACATGTTTTTTAAAACACTAGAGGGGGTTCTTAGTAGCTTTATTTGATATAAAAAAAACGAGGAGGGTGGTTGAGCTGCTTAAAGCTACATATGATTAAGGTGGGCTGGGCTTCCCAGATTTCAAAGTCTATTTCTGGGCTGCTTTTACGGGCCGTTTTCGTAGTTTGCTTGGTCTAGATCATACTGATTCTGTGTTCGCGTTCATGCTGGGGAACCAGAGGGATACATTTTTATATGGAATTAGAGATCCAAACTATTTTAAAAGGGTGAAATTTAAGATTGTTAAGGATATTGTATATATTTGGCAAGCAATGTCCACTAGGTGCAATCTACCGATATTCCATAAAAAACTACCCATTGTGGGGGAATCCCACTTTTCCTGAGGTGTTTCAGGATCAAGCGGGTAACATTTGGGTGAACTATGGAGTAAAGTGCTTGGGCGATTTATATAATGATATAGGTAATAAATCATTTGAAAATTTAAGACTGGCCTATAAACTTCTGGCCCATTTCTTGTTTAAATATTTGCAGATTAAGGAGGGTTTTTGCATCTCTGCATTCCCTGGTAAACCAAGGAAAAGGCTTGGGGAGGACTTCCCTAAAAGTGTCAGCTTCCACCTAGACCTCTAAAAGATGACTTAGAGAATCAAACAGATGACTATGAATGTTAACAATAGGGATTGCATACAAAGCATCATTGTTAGACCTGGCTATTTCTGGTAGGCTAAGGCTGACGCCAAAGCCAGGCAGAAACCACCATTCTAGTCAGGGGAAGGAAGTCACACGCCAAGATAACCCCTGCTCACCCCCTTGGTAGCTTGGCACGAGCAGTGAGGCTAAACTCGGAGGCAATGTGTAAAGCATTTGCGCCAGCACACAACAGCAACAATCATACTAGGCACACCACAAAAGGAACTCCACACAAGGTTATATAAAAATAACTTCTGTATTGTCAAAATCACATCAGATAGAAATCACAGATGTACATTGTGCCAACTGGCACGAGCAATATTCACAAGGGATTATTTACAAGACAGGGCCACATGGGCCACTGTCAGAATCAACACTCTTAGAAATAGAAATACTGTCAGAAATTAGAATAAAAGGATATAAAATCACTGTAGCACAAATTAACAATTATAGATCACATCCAGTAACTACTGGGAACAGGTAAGTACACACTACGCAATACTAATAACCATAGGCCTAGATCACGCATGGACACATAACCTCTCTAGTATAACTATACTAGGCAAAACACAACCACCTAAGAATAAAATACATTTAGGGGTAGAAGCAAGAACACATTACACATGATGCATCATAAACACATTCAGCGGTGTAGGGAAAAAGGTAAACACATGATGCATAAAACATTCAGAGGTGTAAGGAAAGAAAGAACACATGATGCATAAAAATAAATTCAGAGGTGCAGGGAAAGAAAACACATGATGCCTAAAACGGATGTATGACGTAACAACGCAGGCTGTTACAACGCCTGCCTTTACAATGAGGTTTTTACATCGCAGTCCATTACAACGCATAGTGCTTTTGGGTGTTAGATACTGAATAGTTTAATTTACTATTCCAACTCCAGTCCCCGTGGACACTAGGGAAGGTTATTGGATAGTAAATTAACCTATTCCCTATCCTAGAGCGCCCCCCAGCGCAATGCGTTGTAATAGTTTGCATTGTAAAAGTTGCGTTGTAATGGTAGTTCGTTGAAAAAGTTTCGTTGTAAAGGTTGTATACCGCCTAAACATTCAGCGGTTTAATAACAAGACACATGATGCGTCAAAAACATTCAGAGGTGCCAGGAAGGAAAACACAAATCAATAGCGCAAAGACACATGATGCCTAAAACATTCAGAGGTGCAAGGAAAGACCACACAATTGCGCAAAACCTACATAAGCCACCACCTGTGGCAGTCCCTAGGCCAACTGGCCTTGTTGGGACTAGGTCGCCCTGTGTCTCAATGTCAGGGGCCTAAACGGTGCAGGTGCCCACTACTTGCTGGGCACCTGTGGACAATCCCAAGCGCCTAAACGGTGCAGCTGCCCACTAATTGCTGGGCAGCTGGGAACTTCAAACTGCGGCAAGGGCTCTCACTGGCCCTAGACAAACTGCGCCGCAGGGGTTTGAGCCACACAGGCTCTCAGTCAGCTGAGGGGCATTGGAGCCATCTGGCTCTGTGAATTCTCTGTCCCCAAGAGCCTCACTGGGCTCTAAAACCAATAGGGGCTGGGAGCCTCGCAGGGCTCAACGAATATAACCCCACGAGCCTCTCTGGGCTCGCACAAATAGGCGCCGCACGTTGGAGCCCTCCCTCTGGGGACTCGAAGAATAACTGCGGCCGGGTCTGAGCCTCGCAGGCTTTTAAACACAATGTGGACACTCAAGAGCCCCTCTAGAGCCTCTCAGGCTCCTAATCACAATGGCCGCCGTTGGAGTCCCTCTCTGGGGGACTCGGACCAAACAAAAATGCCCCCGGAACGTTGGAGTCCTTCCCTTGGACTCGGAACACAGATGCAAGGGCCCCGGGAGCCTCTCCCAGGCAACGCACTCACCGGCTGCTTCTAGGAAGTTCGCTCTCCGCCTTCCCTGGAGCCTCGGCTGCTCCGTCTCTGCTGCGGCCGGCCTTCTTTCGGTGCCCGCAAGCGCCGCATTCTTCCTCCTCACAAGGCAGGAGCACGGGGAAGCCCTCGAGGTCGGGCCAATCCCTGCGCGGTCCCAGGATGACGCAAGGGGAATCTCCGCCGGCTGGGCCAATCCCAGCGTGGCCTTCCCGTGACGTCGGCGGCTGCTTCCAGTCGGCCCGGTGCTGCGGCGGTGATACACGGGGCAATGCCGGGTGGGCTCCGGTTTCAAATATCAATATAAATTGAGGTGGGCACTCGATTGAGGGGCATGAAAATCGGCAAAATAGCGGAGTGGGCTCCCGCACCGCTCCCAGCGCAAAATGCGAGCCAATGCCGGGTGTGCACCGGCTGTGCACAAAAGCGCTCCCCAGCACTAGGACCAAAAAGAAAGCTCTCTCAAGCGCTAAAGGCAAATAGAGCGCTACCAGGCGCTAGGGGTGAGAGCAAAGCACTCCCAGCGCTAGGGAACAGTAAAGGTCCACAATTCCAGCAAAGTCCTTCAGGGGTCTAGGACCTCAGCAGTCCAGGACCTAAGGTGGAGCACAGCAGCTCCCAGAGAAGGAAAGTCCATCAGGTGTCCAGGGGCTGGGCAGAGCCCAGGGATTCCCCTGGGCCCAAGCAACATCACGCCCCTGGCAGATTCAAGTCGAAAAACAAGAACATTTTGGAAGGGGACACAGCCCTTTCTTATACAGAGAAAAGTCTTTGAAGTCTTTGTGCAGGCAGTGTGAGAACCAGCTAGAACTGGTTATAGGGAAGTCCTTTCAGTATCAGGGACAGAGGTGACAGTCGCCCAGCGGGGAGGTGGAGCCAGCATTGTGGCAGGCAGGCACAGCCTCATTCACTCCCAGGTGCTATCTCCTCCCACTTCCCTGGCAGCAGATGCAGCCTTTCATCCACAGGCTGACTCAGACAACCTCCTGGGGGCTCCCCAGCCCCTGTCATCCTCAAACCAGACAGTCAATCCACAAGCAGGCCTAGGCACTCTGGGCCAGTCTCACCAGCCAATCACACGCCAGGCACAAATTACACAAATATGCCAACTTCTAGAAGTGGCACTTCTACACTAGACACACTCATGCCGCATATACCATTGCGCAGCATTCAATCTCACGAGTTCGCACATACCAAACTCGACCCTGCACTCCCCACACATCAGGAACTACCATGGGCATACATATTCCCCATTCATTCCTATGGGAGGGCACGTCACTCACCACACATACACAGAGAGCTCACGCACTTTACACTGTACCACAGTGAAAAAGTGCGCAGAGGCCTAAAATCACCAACACCAGGTCACAGAAACAGGCTAGGAAAAAGCAAAAAGTTTCGGGGTGTACCTGCCAAAAGGGCCAGGTCCAACACAACCCCCTTCCAGCCAAACCGCAGGGTAGACCAATCACTCCACTGATGGGCTTCACTGCTTTGGGCGACAAAACACGGACACGGGCCCGCACAGCAGGGACACCCTCCAGTTTTTCACCACTCTGAACCTACATGGTTCCCTCCAAACAAGAACTCTCTGACCCAACTAGGATACCCCACTGGTACACACTAGTCATCCCCAGCCAGGACCAGGCCCTAGGCCATCCAAATATCACAGGTCCTAACCAATCCACAGAGTGGGGGGCAGTTACCCCTGGCACACATTAGCCATTCTCCACTCTCCCTCTCAGTGTAGCTACAACTACCACTGATCCAACAACCTAGGGACCACACCCTCAGGCTGACCAGAGGTCACGGCCAAGAATGCCCCACCCTACCTCTACTTCTGGGTTTCCGCACCCTCACAGGGAAGCACTCACCAGAACACAACTCTCCTACCAGATCAGGACCTAACTCCATCACTGGTCTATCACCTGGAAACTATTTCACTTCTGAGGTACAAAGCACACAGCACAGTTCTTCTTCAAGCAGGTGGGGGGACACAGCACACAGCAAAATCCCCTTTCCTCTACCTTAGTGGAAACAACAAACTGCAGGTGAGCCCCAGATCACACAGCAAGGGCAGCCCCCTCAGTCTCTTCAGCTGATCTACCTTGGCAGAGATTCCTTCTTGACCTGGAAGTTTCCTAATCTCCCAACCTAGGATCTAAACTCTCAGGTTGCACCTGGGCCAGAAGTACACCGTCCCTCTGCACCCCCTTCCAAAGTTCTGCACCCTCCACTTAGGAGCGGTACCCCTCAACACCAGGACCGCCGGAGTTCTGGTTACAGACACTCCCCGTCCTCTAGACACAGGAAGATCCTCCTCAAATGACCTGTAAGTACAGCCTAGGCCGCTTGACCTGGCGCTCCCTTAAGGAACCCTCCAGGCCCTGAGATAGGGTTTCGGGCCAACGTGGGACACACCGTCCCACACTCACTCCGCCTCCACTGAGACAGGACGTGAGCCCCTTCACCCCTACCATCCTAATGGGACCTAGCTGGGTTACACATGAACCTCTTCACCTACACAGGATCATCAGATACACAAGCCACTATTTTTAGAATCACTCCCTAATGTCTCTGCAAGACATCTAGCACACCGCCAGAAATCCACCTTCTTATCCAGTGCCTCTGCAGGACCTCCTGCACACCACCAGAGGTACACCTCATGTGCAAGCTCCTTAAAAAAACTCACACCAACTCCTCCAGTTCAACACAGCACTCATCCACACATTCCCCCTCCAGACTGGTGAGACAGTTCCTCACTGCCCCTGACTCTCAACCTGTACCCATCTTACTGAGCACCAGGCACCATACTCTGGGAACTGGGAATGGGACTTCACACACTGGACATATTTTAGCTACCACCACTGGATCCTACCATACTGCACTCAGGGGATAACCACCCTCCCAAGCAAGCCATTCCTCCTCCACACTCCCTCTCTTCCATCTACCCACACAGGAACAGGAACAGGGATTGGACACTGGACCCAGCAAAGGATTCCTAATCTATGGGAACCTCCCCCTCTACTGGCGTCCCGCCTTGTCATTTTCTCTCATCTGCCACTAAACATAAAAGCGCAGGAAACACCATTTGAAAATGACACTCTTGAGGAAAAACAAAATCACAAACAAAAATCTAAAACATGTGACTATCTAACAAATGCAGAGTTGTGTAATGTAGCCAGCTGTCGCTGTGGCACTGCGCAAACACAAGTCTAAATCCGCACCACTGACCAACAATGTTAGACCTGGCTATTTCTGGTAGGCTAAGGCTGACGCCAAAGCCAGGCAGAAACCACCATTCTAGTCAGGGCAAGGAAGTCACACGCCAAGATAACCCCTGCTCACCCCCTTGGTAGCTTGGCACGAGCAGTGAGGCTAAACTCGGAGGCAATGTGTAAAGCATTTGCGCCAGCACACAACAGCAACAATCATACTAGGCACACCACAAAAGGAACTCCACACAAGGTTATATAAAAATAACTTCTGTATTCAAGTTCAAGTTCAGAGATTTCAGAGATTTGTATAGCGCACTACTCGCCCAGAGGGTCTCAAGGCGCTTCGGGGAGGGGGGGTATAGTACTTATCGAATATCCAAGTTTTGAGTTGCTTTCTGAAGGAGAGGTGGTTCTGTACAAGGCGGAGGTGGTGTAATAACAAGACACATGATGCGTCAAAAACATTCAGAGGTGCCAGGAAGGAAAACACAACTCAATAGCGCAAAGACACATGATGCCTAAAACATTCAGAGGTGCAAGGAAAAACCACACAATTGCGCAAAACCTACATAAGCCACCACCTGTGGCAGTCCCTAGGCCAACTGGCCTTGTTGGGGCTAGGTCGCCCTGTGTCTCAATGTCAGGGGCCTAAACGGTGCAGGTGCCCACTACTTGCTGGGCACCTGTGGACAATCCCAAGCGCCTAAACGGTGCAGCTGCCCACTAATTGCTGGGCAGCTGGGAACTTCAAACTGCGGCAAGGGCTCTCACTGGCCCTAGACAAACTGCGCCGCAGGGGTTTGAGCCACACAGGCTCTCAGTCAGCTGAGGGGCGTTGGAGCCACCTGGCTCTGTGAATTTTCTGTCCCCAAGAGCTTCACTGGGCTCTAAAACAAATAGGGGCTGGGAGCCTCGCAGGGCTCAACGAATATGCCCCCACGAGCCTCTCTGGGTTCGCACAAATAGGCCCGCACGTTGGAGGCCTCCCTCTGGGGACTCGAAGAATAACTGCGGCCGGGTCTGAGCCTCGCAGGCTTTTAAACACAATGTGGACACTCAAGAGCCCCTCTAGAGCCGCTCAGGCTCGTAATCACAATGGCCGCCGTTGGAGTCCCTCTCTGGGGGACTCGGACCAAAAAAAAATGCCCCCAGAATGGTGGAGTCCTTCCCTTGGACTCGGAACACAGATGCAAGGGCCCCGGGAGCCTCTCCCAGGCATGGCACTCACCGGCTGCTTCTAGGAAGTTCGCTCTTCGCCTTCTACGGAGCCTCGGCTGCTCCGTCTCTGCTGCGGCCGGCCTTCTTTCGGTGCGGGGCTCTCCTCTCCTCATGGGAGCCCGCGAGCGCCGCAGTCTTCCTCCTCACAGGGCAGGAGCACGGGGAAGCCCTCGAGGTCGGGCCAATCCCTGCGCGGTCCCAGGATGACGCAAGGGGAATCTCCGTCGGCTGGGCCAATCCCAGCGCGGCCTTTCCGTGATGTCGGCGGCTGCTTCCTCTCGGCCCGGTGCTGCGGCGTTGATACACGGGGCAATGCCGGGTGGGCTCCGGTTTCAAATATCAATATAAATCGAGGTGGGCACTCGATTGAGGGGCATGAAAATCGGCAAAATAGCGGAGTGGGCTCCCGCGTCGCTCCCCACGCAAAATGCGGGCCAATGCCGGGTGTGCACCGGCTGTGCACAAAAGCGCTTACCAGCGCTAGGACCAAAAATAAAGCGCTCTCAAGCGCTAAAGGCAAATAGAGCGCTACCAGGCGCTAGGGGTGAGAGCAAAGCACTCCCAGCGCTAGGGAAAAGTAAAGGTCCACAATTCCAGCAAGTCCTTCAGGGGTCTAGGACCTCAGCAGTCCAGGACCTAAGGTGGAGCACAGCAGCTCCCAGAGAAGGAAAGTCCATCAGGTGTCCAGGGGCTGGGCAGGGCCCAGGGATTCCCCTGGGCCCAAGCAACAGCACGCCACCTGGCAGATTCAAGTCGAAAAACAAGATCATTTTGGAAGGGGACACAGCCCCTTCGTATACAGAGAAAAGTCTTTGAAGTCTTTGTGCAGGCAGTGTGAGAACCAGCTAGAACTGGTTATAGGGAAGTCCTTTCAGTATCAGGGACAGAGGTGACAGTCGCCCAGCGGGGAGGTGGAGCCAGCATTGTGGCAGGCAGGCACAGCCTAATTCACTCCCAGGTGCTATCTCCTCCCACTTCCCTGGCAGCAGATGCAGCCTTTCATCCACGGGCTGACTCAGACAACCTCCTGGGGGCTCCCCGGCCCCTGTCATCCTCAATCCAGACAGTCAATCCACAAGCAGGCCCAGGCACTCTGGGCCAGGCTCACCAGCCAATCACACGCCAGGCACAAATTACACAAATATGCCAACTTCTAGAAGTGGCACTTCTACGCTAGACACACTCATGCCGCATATACCATTGCGCAGCATTCAATCTCACGAGTTCGCACATACCAAACTCGACCCTGCACTCCCCACACATCAGGAACTACCATGGGCATACATAGTCCCCATTCATTCCTATGGGAGGGCAGGTCACTCACCACACATACACAGAGAGCTCACACACTTTACACTGTACCACAGTAAAAAAAGTGCGCAGAGGCCTAAAATCACCAACACCAGATCACAGAAACAGGCTAGGAAAAAGCAAAAAGTTTCGGGGTGAACCTGCCAAAAGGGCCAGGTCCAAGAATCATCCTCATAGGGAGAAAGAGCTGAACCCAAAAGGATCATATATTAAAGGAAGCCACTGTGGGGAAGAGCGTAATTTTGGCCAGTTAAGGACTCTCTAGGAATTTGAAACAAATACATTCTCATATACACTAGCCGACTCAGAGACATCTAAAAACCACTCTTTCATTGTTGAATGCAACCCATTATGGTCGCTCTCTGATCTTTCAATTACACAAAAGTCCACCATCCAGCTGCAAAAGCTAAGGGACAGGGTTATATAGTTGATTCTGCTCCTAGATGAGCCCCTGCAAAACGTGCCTGCACTGTCCGCATCAGAAACGGATCTTCCATTGCAAGCACGTGACCTGTGAACAATGGTAAGTAATGCCATTTGTGTTGCTACAAAATAATCAGATGGTATGGGGGGTGAGCTGAATTCTGGGATAGTCAGGACCTCATTCTCACATTCAATGATTAGTGTGACAAAATCCAATGGCTCGTTAGTAGTTTTGAAACGTGCGTGCCACAATAAGCTTGGAATTGTGAGGCAAAGACACAAACTGTTTCTCCAAGATGTTTAATATTGGAGATTTCGTGTTAATGGCCTCACAAAGGTTGTAAATATTGGAGCTATAGGTTGTGAGCCCATTATAAACCTTTATGGATATCCCAAAAATATCAGGTGACCCAGTATCAAGCTGCACAATAGCCCACAATATTGAAATTTTAGTTCAGATCAAAAGGCCCCAGAAGGCTGACCGGATGAAGGGGGAAGCCCATTTACTGAATAAGTAACAAAACCAGACCTATATACCAGTTCTAGAGCCCAGGTCTCTTGAAAGAGGCAGGATTAAAAGATTCGATAAAATCATCCCATTAGGGACCAGCCAACTTATTACGTATCCCAGCAAGATTCCAAGAAAGGATCTGCGAGTAACTGGAGGTTCCCAATTGTTCAATCTCAGGATCTGTTTGAAACTCATTACCACCAGGATCAACAAATGCCTGGTTTGTCTGAAGCAGGAACAGAGAACATTGAAGCAACTGGGAAACCTGGACAACACAGTGAATCTACCTCGCTCAAAGGCCAGTCCCTTACCATCCTTATCCCCACCAGCATGACCTTTACTGTTACAAAAGGCTAGTTGGGTTCCTGTACTGGTAATGTGGATAGCGCTTGCTTCAATTGACAGTAACCTGTCTAAGGTTTCTCTAGAGCGCACTGCAATCTCTACGGTGTCACTGAGGCCGGGCTCCAAGTACTTTTTGCGGATGCCCAATATATCCTGCATTATAATAGACTTGCACCTATAGTTAGCTCTCAACCAATGTAAAACTCTGTTACATAGTGAATCCCTGCTCTCAAAGCATTTACTCTTTAGGAACATTGGTTAACTTAAAACTGTAGTGGCTATTCATAAGTTGTGTCTTTTTTGCGGGAGGGTTCTTCTGTAAGCGCAATCATGGAGACTTCTAATCGGTGGACCGCCCTGTGCCCCTCCCAAAAAGGGGGGGCAGGTTCGTAGTCAGAAGTGTCTCTGAGATGCCCTGCACACCATGGCGAGGGGCAAGTTTAGGGTCACTTCTATGGCCCTGCCAAATACCTATCCCTCTTTCTCCACCCTAATTCCTAACAAGCTAGTGGGGGTAGATAGGGCACACTTGCTGCATCCCGTGGGCACCCAAATTGGTCCTCATCTGTTCTGCTCAAGCAGCCAGGCCTGGGCAATGGAGGGACATAGTAGAACCAGCTTTACTACCCTCTGATCCAGTAGCATGTGTCAGCAAATGTGTGACTGTATTCAGTTAGGATTCTAGTGACTCTTTTCATACCTTCCACTTCATTGTGCAAGACTAAGACCATTTCATATACATTTCTACGACATACAAAGGCATTTCATTCTGTATTAAATCTGATACTAATACATCAATAGTCCATACTCGTCAGTGTTTTAGGTGTATATTTAAGTGCATTAATAATACTCTGCATTGATTATTATTGGCTTGAAATAGTTTTACAAATATTTTTAATCATAGATTTGTCCTAATTAATTTTACATTCTAGCAAATAGTTAAGATTAATTTGTTTATCCTTCTGTGTAGAGACTCATCCTGTATGGACTCATCAGTTTACTACTGTTGTTGTTTTACGGCTAAAGATTGTTTTAATCTACACAAAGTAAATTCTACCTACCAACGTTAAGTGCTAAGTTAGAAATGTTGTATTTCTAGCTTTAATTGGCCACCTTGAGGTGAGTTGCATGCTTGATCCGTGGGGTGCTATTTCCAGTACATTCCTCACTGGGAGGATTTCCTTTAAAAGCATGTTCAACCAACTTTCATGGATAATCTCGAAATCTCGGCAAACACAATGTATCAATGAAGGACGCCAAGAGATGGACCAAAAGCTGTGTTAACAACCCAGGTACACGTTTACTAATTGCTGTTTGTCTCCATTCAGGCATGTAAGTGTGGACTTGAAGACTTATGTAGATGGTTCGCAATAACCATGTGCTCTTCTGCACTTAACCGGGTCACTGAATTTGCTGTGCATGTTGCAATGGAGTAACATCCAGTTCCTCAAAGTGCTGCAGGTTCAAAGTGCCACATTTTTCTTTACTCTCCTGTCTGTTTCTACTATCCAAAGAACCGCTTTCTAGCATTACATAGGACAATTCAGATTGAACATGTGAAACAACCAATTAATTCAGCCACATGCATCAAAAGAAAAACCGGTCGCAAACGGGCAGATTCTCAGAATCTGCCCCTTTGCAACCGGTATTTTTGCATTTGGGATGCATCATCCAAAATGCAAAAATCGCAATTTAAGTAATCTCTAAATTGCGATTACTTAAATTGCAATTGCATTTAAGGAATCGCAAATTGAGATTCCTTAAATGCAATTCATTAAAGTAAACATTACCATGAAGTTGTACTTCATGGTATTTTGCAAAAACTTTGAAAAATGCACTCTTGTGCATTTTTCAAAGTTTCATGTAGCGCACACACATGCCCTTAGGGCATGTGTGTGCACAGCATATGTGCACAGATCAATTTCAGGGGGGTGCAACAGGGTGCCCTTTTGACACCCTGGCACCCTTGAAATTGCATTCTCAATTTGCGATTCTCTAATTGGGAATCACAAATTGAGAATGTCTTCCAATTCATTAATGAATGGGGAGGTATTCCTTAATTGCGAGTCGCAATTTGCAAGTCACAATTAAGGAATGTTTAGAAGTCACTATTTTTTAAGCGATTTCTACATGCATAGTCTTTTGTGATTCCTTAATTGCGATTCCTTAAAAATCGCAATTAACAAAGCGCAAAAGCCAACATTGATGCATGTGCCTGAGTTTTATTAATGGGAATTGCTCATCTCCTCAAAAACGAGTGTCTATCTCTTTCTTATTACAGATGCGCCATGATATTACAGCATGCCTGTAATAAAAGAAATACTCCATTGATTGCTTGTAGTTACATATTACACTTCAATGGTGACGACACAGACCCTGCTTTTCTACAGCTGTGGGGAGAGGTCTCCTCGACTCGCTCTTCTGCGGCCTCCCCCACGGGAGAAAGGAAGTCTGTTCACCACAGCTGCCTTCGCCAACACTTGAATGCTCTCTCAGACAGGAGAGAAAGGGGCAAGGCTCATGTGCCAGCGTCTACCCAGCCAGCAACACTCTGCCCACTTGTTACGTGATACAATACTCCCAACTGCACGTACAAAAGTACTTTGCAAGTCATCTTAGAGCACCTTGCCTTTCTCAAGGCATGTTGCCTTTGGACTCGTACCTCTATATGTTCATGGAAAGTATTGGTCACGTGGAATATCCTTATTAATGTACAGTTTGGAGAACATTAGTCCATATATAAAGTACAAGCAATAACCTTTTTAAACTTTTGATAGATAGACAAAATACACAACAGACTCAAAGGCCGCCCACATGCAATCTGTATGGGTGACGATAACCTTTAATCTGTATATTCGACATTTGATTGTTTATATTGGCATATAATATTGTCATCTTAGATTTTGTAATGTTTCTATCCAAACATTATACTTCAAAGGGAATAATCATTCTACCGAACAACAAACGTATTCCTTTATTAGCTCATTTTCAGCTTTTCTAACACCAGCCTTTTTTCCCCCTGGTTATTGCTAATAATATTTGATTTTAATGACTTGTGATTAGACAAGAAACTATCTCCATATAATAAATAGTACACAATAAATTAGCACATTTATATGGCTTCTCTATTCCCACTTAAGGAGCAGGAAAGACATAAATGTAAATTCTTGTTATGACAAATGTAAGAGATAATCATTTAAAGTGCATTTAATTTACAGTAATAGCAAGAACCTCTTTATCGATGACTAAGAGTATGGAAAAAATGACTGCAGAATAATTCAAAGCACCGAGAACGCACACTTAAATTCTACTTAGCAGTTACAGATTCAATCAGCGCGTCCTTATTTCAAAGTTTGAAAGAATATTAACACTCCATGTCCAATCTCTGACACAAGACCCGTCTGCATGTGCAGTTTATTTCTCTGTAAACTGTAACATTGTTTTAATAAACAGAATACTTGATCCATGTTTGACCAATGTGTTCAAGTGGAAGATTATTTTGGGAGAAAAATTAAAAGGAAGGATTCTTTTTGCCAAACTCAAACACCAACTAAACAAACTTAATCAGGCACCTGCTCACCGCCCCCTCGCAGCAGCTGTGTGAGGGAGAGTGTGTATGAAGTCATGTTATCAGTAACCAATAGGTTTCTGTGCTCCACCGACCTTGAAGACATATCACTGCCAGGGGCTCACAGGCTGCTCTTTCTTCTTGTGTTATTGGTTTGAGAACTATAAAAATGTCACGAATTCACAATAAATCACTGTTCACTTGGGGTTTGTTGTTCTGGCTCATTTGATGTGACTTCGCTGAGAACGGCATGGCTCCCAGGATGGGGAGCGTGGCTCGCAGATAGATAAGTGTGAAGACAAAGGGCGCTTGTGAACGCATTCCCCTCTGGAGCGAGGGACGAGGCCGGCCTGGTGCTGACAGAAGCAGGGTTCAGGCCCGTCCTATTTCAGTTCCTTCCATAAGTGACATGAAATGGGAACATGGTGCTTTGTGTCTAATGGTATGATCATGACGACACTTACGATTGATTGATTGGCCGCATTTAAACAGTAACTACCACTAATATAGCGCATTCTGCATTTCCAAGTCTCTAGGCGCTACTGTGCACACTGCCTGCACATCCGGAACGACAGAGCAAGTTGAGAGAAAGAGTGAGACTTTAAGGCTGCTGTAAACTACGTACGACAGGGCACCGGTCTGATATTATCAGATTATGATATATTTTTGTTATGTTTTGTTGTGTCATGTAGTATTAGGTTATGTTACGTAATGATGTGTTATGTTAGGAGATAGTATAGTATGGTGAGTTGTTTACCATGTGTCCTAGTTTCAGGGGCTGATTCAATACTCCACACCCAACCTTTAGCACTAACCTTAAGCAAGAAAGTTGCTTCCCAGAGGGTTTGAAAAAATAAGAGAAGAACTTTGAAAATCTGATTTTTTGGGCGGAGGACTAACTCCAATGATTTAATTAATTTAAGTCTAAAATAAATGTAAGCCTAAGATTCTAGTTTTCATAGTTACTCATAAAGGGCAAAGTCTGTTTCTATACAACCTTAAGTTGGCAGGTAAGGTAAGTGAGGCGAAGAAAGAGAAAACGATTTTCCCAGATTGACACAACTAAATCAGCTGCTGAAGCAGGGATTACATTTCAGCCTTTCATGTTCGTTAGTCACCATTTTACGTATTGGGTCTCTGTTGATTGATCCAACTCGTGTGCATTCCAAAGGAGTACCACACAGATGCTTCCTAAAAGGGACACAGACCGAAAATTCCACATGTTCTTGCAGAGTTTTCAGACCTCCATGCTGATCTCAGGCAATGGCGCTTAGGGAAGGGTGTGGCGGCAGTAGGAAGGCAATATGAAGTGAGACCTTTGACTTTTGTTATTTAGCAAAAGCAATGTGAATACTATAAATCGAAAGAAAGTGCACTAGAAAATGTAGTGTAGGGCTTAAAGCATGCACATTATTTGCTACATTAAATAATATGTCATTTTGGCCTGTCTACTGAACCACCATGATCACTGCATGCACTGGCCTGTGTCAATACACCCCCAAACATAAGGTTGGTAACAAGGTGCATGGACCCCGATCCACACAGCTGGACCATCCTGTCACAACTGGCCTACTCAAGTGCATGCCACTGCCCCACCCGGCAGAAATGGTCACATCAGCGATTGAAAACACTGCCCACCTGCCCACCAAACCTTAAGAGAAACATGTGTCACTCCTATTTGCAAGAACTAGGCGACTTATTTACTTACCTCATCTTACACACCAGCCCAAATGTCACTTTTACCCAGGAAAACCTGGAGCACTGCTCAACACACTCCACTGAGTGTAACTCACTGTATGCGAAATTCAGCTGGGGTGTTACTTAACAATTTATACAATTGAACAAAGTGATCAACAATTCAATAACACATATTGATTGAAGAGTCTTCAGACGAGATATGGATGCTTGGTTCTTTTAATTGTTTGTCGGAATTTGTTGGCTGTCACAAAATCCACAATGTTGGCATCATCAAATCAATTTAAAGCATTCCCAATGCATTTCAGGCTGGGTGTGCCCTTCATCAGGGGTCTTTAAAATTGTAGCGTGAAGCTATTTTCGGTCAACAGATGCAGCCCGGGCTGCAAATACAGGGGGGCTGGGTGAAGAATAGTATGTCGAGTGAGCCGTCAACACTCATAGGACTGCCAGGAGTAGAAAAACGCCTAGGCGAAGAAAACCTCTCGGTGAAATCGGCTCTGAAGAAGTGTATCGGCAAGACGTTAACACTCGGAACATCCATGAAGGGCACACACAGCCTGAAATGCATTGGGAATGCTTTAAATTGATTTGATGATGCCAACATTGTGGATTTTGTGACAGCCAACAAATTCCGACAAACAATTAAAAGAACCAAGCATCCATATCTCGTCTGAAGACTCTTCAATCAATATGTGTTATTGAATTGTTGATCACTTTGTTCAATTGTATAAATTGTTAAGTAACACCCCAGCTGAATTTCGCATACAGTGAGTTACACTCAGTGGAGTGTGTTGAGCAGTGCTCCAGGTTTTCCAGATCAATATCTGGATATTTCCTCTATTTTCAGTACAAAAGGTCGAGCAGGACCTTTTTCGCCTAGAGCACGCATTTTGTTAATTGTTGAATAATTATATAATTTAATTGTGTACAAGAACAGTTAGATTACAGAGTGCATACCAGCTGCTTTTGCTCATAGACTTCTACCCAGGAAACACTCCTGAGGCTGCCATGCCAGCATTGATCACTTTGTGCTTTAAAACCGGCATGTGACACATGCATTCACACAAAAGGACCCCATCAGTCTAGAAATACATTCAGTCTCAAAAGGTGCAATGAAAGGTATTTATCAGGAGCAACTTCTTTTGTACCCTCCATTATGTATTATTATTGGTCGTGGCAATTGTGAGCTGGCTGACCAATGCCAGGGTATGTGACATTGATATTCCTTAATCAGATGCTTTTGCAAGAAGGTAGGTAAGTACATGGAGTACATGAGCACTTTCTAGGAGACTGGGGAGATTCGGGGGATCATTTAGATCCTAGCAGATGGCTTCTGGCCTGCCGGGGAAGCAACGGCTGGTGGCAGAGGCCAAGAGATCTACAGCAGCTCCCTTCACTGGACTGATGGTTTGCCAAGCAGGCATCAGGTTTAAGGTGTCTGTTCTGTAAACATTTTGTTGAGAAAAAGCAAACTCCCATAGTTGGAGCTTGTTCTCTCTAAATAGAAAACAACTGTTTAGACTCACAGGAAGATTTCTCCCTGCATGTTGGACCTGCCCCTTTTTGCAGGGTTATTCCCAAACATTTAGCCTTCATCCTCCTATTTTTTCTCACTTGTTTTTGTTGGTTTTAAGACTCTGGACATTTAACCACTGCTAACCAGTGCTAAAGTGCATATGATCTCTGTCTAAAATGTATAGGTGATCGGCTTATCCATGATCGGCATATTTGATTTACTCTTAAGTCTCTAGTACAGTGCCCCAGGTGTGCCCAGGGCCTGTAAATAAAATGCTACTAGTGGGCCTGTAGCTCTGATTGTGCCACTCACATTTGAGGTCTCTGAACTCACATTTTAAAAATACATCTTTTGGTGAAGTTGGTTTTTAAATCGCGTTTTTCAAAATGCCACCTTTAGAAAGTGGGCCTTTTTTGGGTTGTCTGGCAGTTGGTCTCTTGTGCATTCACTCTAGACAGTAACACAAAGGGAGCTTAGGTGTGCCCTGCATATCCTGATGGCCCATTATTAGGCTGATGGGCCTACCTGAGCTAGAATGGTGGCAGGAGTTGTCACGGACACCTGAATAGAGCTGTACATGTCCTCACATGGAGCCAGGTCTGGAGCCCGGTTAGAGAAAGGCAGGGTCCTGTGCACTACAAAGACTTTCTTTTGAAGTTTGCGTACTTCAAAAGCAGAAAAGGGTATACGTATTGGATCTCTGACACTCCAAAATCAGAACACTTCTGGACTGAGGACATTCGGCCAGGAAGAAGAGCTGGATGTTGTCGGAGGGACTACCACTCTTCCTGTTGCTTTGTTGTGCTGGCCTGCTGCTTGCTGCGTCTGTCCTGGGAGTGAAAGGAGTGGACATCGCTTTCTGTATCCTGCTTCCGAGGTGATTCAAGAGCTTGTGCGTGTTTGCCTCCTGTAAAGTGGTCTCAAGGCCATCAAAGTATTCACATGTCAGGGCCTGGGCGCTTCTGCTGATAGTCCTGACTTTCAAAGTGGTGCCAAATCCAGTTCCTGGACCCATGGAAGTGTAACCTGGTGATTTTAAAGAAAAAATCCATGCATTGACTCCCAGCACCTGTTTTCTCAAAGCATCACTGCAAAAGATCGCAGCATCATCACTACCTGCACCGAATCGTGGTTCCCGCTAGAAGTATCGACGGTGGCTTTCACCACAGGCCTCAGCTCACCGTTGCAGCATGTCAGAAAAATTGCTGCTGCGTGAATCCACAGTACCATGACACCGACATCCGTGGCACCCACTGCGACTCTGATGCAGTGCCTGCTCGCAGATGAAGAATCGCGGCTGTGAAATTGATGGAGCGCCTGCATGATGGGAAAATGTTCACCTACCCTTGGTTGTGTGTTTCCCTACAGAGGAATCACGTACACTGAAATTCACCTCAACACGTGGTGTTACCAGCCAATTTGGTGCATGCTACCCTGTCTGTGTCACGTTTATAGGGTCTTCTGTGTTTAAAGCTTTTTCCTTTGACTCCTAGATATTTTTGTATGGTGTAGGTGCGCCTGCATTGCCAGAGTCACATCGACACACCGCATCTGGATTTTCAATGAATCGTCCATCTACACCGACTCTTCATCGACACCCCACCACAGTAAGGAACCAAGGCTGTGTGTCAGGAAACCAACGCATCACCTCCCCTGCCAGTAAGGAACCAATGCATCACATCCCCTGCCAGTAAAGAACTGATGCATCACCTGCCCGCCCAGCAGTAAGGAACCAGCGAATCACCTCTCCCGTGTAGTAAGGAACGGGTGCATCACTTTGCTTTTTCGGCACCTCACCTCCAGTGCCTTGCACCATCTTTGAATTTTAACACATCTATGGTACTTTGTGCGTAAACGAACAAATCCATTGATGTCTACGGACTAAACTTGCTTAATCTTTGAAACATGATAGTTTGACTTGTTTATGTTAGATTTTTATCAGTTTGTTCTTGTTTTATTCAGATAAATATTGTCTATTTTTCTAAACAGGTGTGAACTCCATTTGCAGTGTGTTCACTGTGTTACTGTGTGTTGGTACAAATGCTTTACATATTGCCTCTGAGAAAAGCCTGACTGCTTGTTCCAAGCTACCAAGGGGGTGAGCAGAGTTACCCCCTTACCCTTTATGACCCCTTACCCTGACTAGAGTGAGGGTCCCTGCTTGGACAGGGTGCAAACCAATGCAAACTAGAAACCCCATTTCTAACATTGCACATCTGGCCTTTTCTAATTTTCCCTTCCTATGCCTAACATGCCTGACATAGTGGACATTGGCAGGGTAAGTGAGTGACAGTTACCCCACGGCAAGAAAAATACATCAAGGCCAGAAGAGGGGTCATACATATGGCCTTTATGGACCTCTCCTGTGCCTTTTCCCTAGGAGACAGGGAAAAACTTTGTGAGTTGATGGAAGAAGCAGGTATTAACCCTCCACTACTGGATCTTTTAAGGCGCCTCCATTGGGACTCAACTAGGAAAGCGCGTTGTACTCAAACTGGTGATTGCACCCATTCCATACGGGTCACACCAAGGGGAGGGCAGAGTTGTATATTGGCACCATTTTAACTCTTATTTTATATCAATGCTGGAGAGTCAGTTTTAGTTTCGTGTGTCAAAGAGGTCCCCAAAATAGGTCCTTTTCTGGTTCCCATACTTTTGTACTCAAACAAAATGGTCCTTATTGCACGCACAGCCAATGGACTACATGTCCTTTCAGATGGTTTTAATGATTTTATAAGAAATTTTAATTTAAAGGTCAATCATAAATAATTCTTTAATTTGGCCTGCGGTCCAAAAAATCCCTGCACTAAAAGTTTTTTTTTATTGGGGAGACCCCCATTACCAAGATATATAACTTTAATTGTTAGGGCATTTTGTTTGTTGTCAACTTGACTTGGGATAGGTTAATCACTCAGAGAATACAGACGATGGTGGCATCTTGTGAATCGATTTTTAGCTTTGTGAAAAAGCAGAGAACTAGGCCACAAGCCTCTTAAAGAGATGTCCATGTTATATAGGAGTACATGTCTCCTAGCTGGGATCGATGTAGAAGGAGTATGAGGATCTGCAGGATTGGGTACTCTGCAGGCAGCTGAAAATACGTTTTTGTGGATACTCCTGGCAACCCCTAAAACCACAAGTTTTATCTCACACCATGAACTGGGTTTAGGGTATTTGTGGATGAAGTAAGTCTAGCTTCCATTTTATTATGGTTGAAAGTATGCTACTCCTGAGATGCGTTTCTTCAACAAGGGTTTAGAGGACTGCGTTAACCTAAGTAATACGATGGCTATACCTATGTTGAGAACACTTTCGGAGATCTTGGTCTAAGCCATCTTTTCAATACCTCAGGCAGTTTTGGCCCCCATGCTAAGGACCTGGTAAAACAAAGGTTCTTTTCCGATAGGGAGAAAGCCAGAATAATAAAGTCTCTTGATGTGGTGTCTATTCTCCAATATGTGCCAATATCAACCACCACAGGTACGGAACTGAACTTATCTTGGATAGAGAACCTTGAGCTAAGTTTTTACCTTTATTGTCTAAGATTAAGTACAAATTAGTTTTTAGTAGCCTTTCCCCGAGACAGATACTTGGGTTGCCTCACTTCCTTGTTGCCATGTGACGCATTTTCTAACCAATCTATAAAGCACTTTATGCTGTTTTTGCACATTGTATTGCACTATAAGAACTCGTTTGTTACGATCTATTTTACCTCACATGAATTTTAACACACATCTAGAAGGGTTGCACTTTTACAACGTTTATATTCTCCCACAATATTTTTTTCCGTCATAAGCATTATCTCCTCTGCCTTAAAACAGAGAAGGAAATATGTCTCTTGATTATGACTAAACATTGATTCTCGCATGGTTGTAATGTGCATATTTTAATAGTCATACCCCCAGATTCATCATTGTCCTGTTTTGCGAGTCCTTAATAGCGATTATTAAGGAATCGCTATTAAAGACTCGCAAAACGGGATTCATGTAGAAATCGCAATTTTATTTGCGATTTCTACAGGTTCCTTATTTGCGATTAGCAAATTGCTAATCGCAAATAAGGAATGACTCCCCATTCATTCCTATGGGCCTAAAGGCTCATAGGAATGAATGGGGAGTCATTCCTTATTTGCGATTAGCAATTTGCTAATTGCAAATAAGGATGTAATTTCAAGGGTGCCAGGGGTGTCCAAAGGACACCCTGTAGCACCCCTGAAATGTAAATGTAGACTGATGTTGCGCACACACATGTCCAAAGGACATGTGTGTGTGTAACATACAACTTAGAAAAAATGCACTAAAGTGCATTTTTCTAAGTTTTCGCTATTTACCACGAAGTCAGACTTCGCGGTAAATAGCGGCCAAAAATAGCGATTTCGCAATTTTTAAAAAGTTCACGAATAGCATTTAAGGAATCTCAAATTGAGATTCCTTAAATGCGATCGCAATTTGATAAATCGCAATTATTTGCGATTTTTCAAATTGCGAGTTCAAGAACCATTGATGAATCTCAAATGCCATTTTTGCGGGCGCAAACGGCCGAATTTTGCGATTCGCACCGTTTGCGCTCGCAAAACTGCTTGATGAATCTACCTGATAGTTTTTAATTAACTAAAAATTGCTTGTCTGTACTGAAGTATTCTTTGCATCTAACCCTCCCGATAATAATGTACTCAAATGTAATTCTTTATCCCTATGACTATCATTGGGATAGTTTACTAATATGGTTCATATTGCTTTTACCACTAGAGCATGTATTTGTGTTTTTAAGTTATAATGTTTATTTGTTGTTTTGTTATTTGTATTGCAAGTTTTATGTCTAACAGTTATCGTGCTATGTTTTAGCAATAATGATGTTTTATCATGTGCTTTTATTTTTTATATTTTGACCCAATAAAGATTTTGACTGACTGACTAACAGGGTGCAATGACCATCAGTGTGACCTGGCAGAACCTTGTAGGACAGACCCCTGGGATAAAGGTTTACACTGGTGAAGCCAGCATCTCTCCACCAATGTAAACATAGGGATTTCTCTGCATATAAATAGATAGGGGCATCTGAGACTTGGTGGGGCAGAGGCATAGCCAGTAGCAGCTCGTAGTGGGAGTGTTGCGGGGCGGCGGGGCAGGGGTGGGCCAGGGCGCATTGCAACGTGCGCACTGTAATTTGTTTTGTTTATTTATTTATTTATGTACTTACCTCCAGTGGGCCGTATGCCGGAGTTTATTACCCCCCACCCTGCACATCCCCCGCCCCCCCCTCCCACCACCCCACAACACTCCCACCATGAGTCGCTACTGGTCATAGCCTATTTCAAACAGTGATCCAGCTCCACCAAACTTGAAATGAGGCCCTCTGCATTTCTGACGATTTTTTGTCATTTGATTGGGTGGATGGTTGCATTCAGGACTTTTGATGACCTTCTATACATAGAGGACTGCATAGAGAGCCTTCATTCACACTGCAGTTTTACTCGGGTAAAATTCCAACATATGCAAAAGGATTGCAAATGTGCATTGGTACTAGTAGTAACATATTTTCTAAAAAGGAAAGTATTTTTCCCTGTGGATAAATACCTTCCCTAGAATTATCCTTCCATCCTCGCGCTAGAAAGTCATATTTGCCTACACTGGACAGGAGTAAAGGAGCAAGTTTGTTTGTATGTCCATGGTGGGAAACTGCCTACAAATTTCTGAGGAATACTTACTAGTTTATTGGTGTTCTCCAGTTGCAGATGGAGGTATCTGGTACCGACCTCAAACCCACTCCACAACTATACTGGCAAATGCGGAAATGTCACTTTACTGGCGGAATGTTCTCGTTTGCTAACGCACTATTGTATATTAAAGATTCCAATGAATCCTAATTCTGTCACTCTGCACCCCCGATTATGAGTCGGCCAGAGCAAAATTCTGCAAGGAATTTTGATGTGCCTGGTTCAAAGTAGGTAGGTTTTTCCACATCCTGTTTTTCTAGGTGTGGGAGAGCCATACTTGATTTTTCTGGCCTTTAATTCCGGCTGGAAGAAGGGGATGAGGCTTTGTGTGCAGCACCAAGTCTCATTCCTCCTTTCTTCGACAGGAGATATATACAATGATTCACCCTGGCAAAGAACCTTGGGGCATATTAGCAAGAACCTCGTTTAAATTATCGTGTCTTAGCGGCAGGAAACTGCCGCTCAAACGGCGATAATGGGCTTGCTAATATGCGTTATAGAATTCCAATAGAAGCCCAGGTTAGATGTGCCGGACATCTAACCTGGGTTTCTATTGGAATTCTATAACGCATATTAGCAAGCCCATTATCGTCGTTAAAAACAGCGATAATTTTAACGAGGTTCTTGCTAATATGCCTCACTCTGTTTTTCTGCAAAACTGCCACCACCCACTTGTTCACCCCACCACACCCACAGGTCAATGCATACATTTACCACTTGCTTAGAGCAAGTGGTAAATGTATGCGTTAAAACCCCAAGGAATTGCGAATTCTGTGGTGTTTTACGCCTGGCAAAACTGGTCCCGGACTGTAAATTCTCATTCCTGTGGGTCTTACTCTTAATTGCATGGCACTGGTGCAATTCTCCCATTATCCCAGTACCATGCAACTTGTGATCAGTCCAAACATTGAGAATATTCACCTTTATTTTGACCATTTTGCACTGCTAGATTGAATTTAGGTGTGCAAATACATTGGCGAATCGGGTCCTGAGTCAAGAGTGCAGCCTGGGTCTTTGATCTTTGGAGGCCCAAACATTAAGCAATATGTTTCCAGAGTCTTAAAGTCTGCTATTTACAAGAGGTGTTCCATCAATATACTGGTAAGGCCATTACAGCGCCCGACTCGTTCTCTGTGACCATCATTTTTTATTTATTTATTTATTTATTTATTTATGCATTTTTATATAGCGCGGACTTTACCCGAAGGTGTCAGAGCGCTTCACAATAGGAACAGAACTGATACATGAGAACATTACACGTGAGCAAAATACAAAGGCAAACGTTACATTAAATGAAGCAAAAATGACATCGTGCGCTAACAAAATATAAGAGGTAGCAAACGGTGCATTACAAAAATGACAATCGTGAGCCAACAAAATATAAGAGGTAGCAAACGGTGCATTACACAAGTGACAATCGTGAGCCAACAAAATATAAGAGGTAGCAAACGGTGCATTACAAAAGTGACAATTGTGAGCCAACAAAATACAAGAGGTAGCAAACGTTGTATTGCAGGAGGAAAAAGTGACGTGTGCAGGTTACAGAAAGCATACAAAATAAACATAGAGGTATAATACTGCAAAATGTGGAGGACACTCCAGCACAAGAACAAACGTTACGTAGG
Organism: Lissotriton helveticus; assembly: GCF_964261635.1. NCBI lineage: Eukaryota > Metazoa > Chordata > Amphibia > Caudata > Salamandridae > Lissotriton > Lissotriton helveticus. Next base: position 482,208,750 of record NC_136073.1, read on the forward strand.
CACTGGTGGCACTTGTGCAGGTATCGAAACAAACAAATGTAAGAGGTAGAAAACAGTGTGTTACAGGAGAAAGTGACGGGTGCATGTTACACACGAGTCCCAGATACAGGAAGAAGGATAATACTGCAATAAAAGGCAGACTCTCAAACCACAAGAACACACTGGGAAGACACTTCCATAGTCATGTAAAGTAGATTTTTCAGTAGTTGAAGCAGCTTATTCAAACAATTTATAAACACTGCACAATGTTTTTCATGCTTGCGGTCTTAAGCAACACCCTTTACTGTGTATTCTTCTGTCTCCGTTGTATGTAGGAAGTCTAGTACATGACATCTTCACGATGGGAAACTGACACAGTCTCTAGATTGGGAGATATCTCCGGTTTTCTCCCCTGTGTTGGCTGTGTCGCGTGTGTAGAGTCCTAGCATGAACACGGTCTAGTGTTCAGGAGTGATGTAACCCACTTTACACACACCCACCACAGACGTCATGGTGTCACATGACGCTGCTAATAAAAGGGACCGAGCGCACATGCTCGAGGCCATTCCCACTACCCCTAACTGGTGTCTGTGTGCTTATCATTGCTGCTGTTCACCATGCGGGCCTAGGGCCCTTCCCAACACTACAATGGCGACGAGGCCGGTAGTGCAGCCCATGCGTGCCACTACCCACAGCTAATAAACAAGAAAAAGGGGAAGAGAGCTGCCCGCCTAGAGGGCATCCCCTGCAGCAGGGCGCAGCGCGCCGAGAAGCCGGTGGGCACGTCGGAGCCCCGCAGTGACCGGGAGCCCCACAGCAAGCCGACCGGAGCCCACCCGCGTCGACCGCCACCACCGAGTGCCACCAAGCAAGAGCGGACCGCCCAGTGCCCACCTGCGACGGCCGCGAGGCTGCAACCCCCACCGGAGAGGTGCACGGGCCGGGCGGAGCCTACCCGCCACGACCGCGACGGAGCATCTGGCCCGCCGGCCGAAGGTGAGCCCCAGGGGCGAAGTGCCCGTCATGAACTGTGCTAAGGTGTAAGCAGGACCAGCGGAGCCTACCCGCGGCCTGCCCGAGTCGTCCCCCGCCCCCGCCGCGTGTGTGCTTAGAAGTGGCGGGGCACAGAGACTACAGACTGCGTGAAAAAAAGTGCGGCCGGACCCGCAATCACCAAAAACAACGAGGGGGAGGGAGCGGAGTAGCTAACCGCCTCCCGACCCCCCTCGCAACGTGATCCGGGCCAGCGGAGCCCACCCGCGGCCCGCCGGTAGCGCCCCCCCAAAGGAAGACTCTGCAGCGCCAGCGGAGCCCACCCGCGGCCCGCCGGTGGCTCCCCAACAAAGACAGTACAGGCCGTGCCAGCGGAGCCCACCCGCGGCCTGCCGACGGCACCCCCGAGAGGAAAGAAACTGCAGAGCCAACGGAGCCCACCCGCGGCCTGCGACGTCCGTGGCAGGTCTCCGCCGCGCAGCGTGTGGAATGTGAAGCTGCTGCGGCGGGAGACCGGAGCCTCATCAGCATTTAAAAAGGCAGAGCCGGCGGAGCCTACCCGCGGCCTGCCTCAAGCACCCCCCGCCTAGGGAAGAGTGACTGGAGCGACGCGCTCCCCCCCCCCCCCCCGCCAGAGCAGAGAAGCATCGGCACACACCCCCCTGCCCGCGTGAGGACTGCAGAAAGCTGCCGCGGGCCGGGAGGGCTGAGGAAAGTGAAGGCAGGACAGGCGCCGGCAACAGGAGTGTGCCCCCACCTCCTCGTTTCCCCGGCAAGACAATAAAGTGCCTGTAAGCGGCCAGCGCCGCCAACGATACGCTGTGCCACACCAAAACTCTAAAGACTCTTACCCCTGTGCACAGACACGGAGCAGTACCTCACCTCTCACACACATGCTCTCCTGCATACCAGGAACCACACATGGAAGTGCCGGCACACACAGCAAGCATGTGAGCATGGACCCCATGATCTAGAATAACAGTGCCTCACTCAGCATGTGCCCAAACAATGAGCCTGTGCCTCTCTGCACCAACAGAACAATATGCAGAATGAGAGACACTCACCAGGTCCCAGCAGCTCCAGCTCCCCGTGTGCACTGAGGGACAGACAAGAGAGTGCTCAACCAGGGAAGAATGTATTAGGCAAGGCAGGCTGGTGCCAAAGTGAAGGTTACTGCCACCCAGTGGCCAAAAGCACAAGTGCATCTGCATCCATAAGGACAAAGCAAGCATTGCACAACGCAAGCTCAATCAGCAGCAGCAAAGGGGCAACAGACTGAGTAGCGCCCCCAAGGAAAGCATCTGAACTCCCGCAGCAAGAAAGTGCGCAACAGCGCAGAAGACACCCACACACACCAGCAAGGAGTCGGCGGCTGCCACTTCCAACGCGACGTGGGAGGAGGCGCGAACGTCTCACTAGGCATCCAAGCACTGACGTCTGGAGGAAAAGACTGCCAAGCACTGGAAGAACGTCCAGGGAAAAGACTACCGCGATCAAAGGACGGAGAGAGCAGCGACGCCTTGTGGCCACAGGCGCTCACCGCAGCATCAACTACTCCCGCCAACGGTCCGAAGCATCAAGTACCTGACGACAGCCAAAGCAGCAAGTACCCAACGTCACGCAACAGGCGTCCCAGAACCCTGAACAGTAAGTGCGCAATCAACGCGCCACGTGGCAACGCACAGCCGCCGCAAGCAGAAAGAAGGATGTATGCAGCGCCATCGCGCAGAACAATCTTCGCGGACGACCCCACGACATGGCGCCTCCAAGGAGCCGATCCGCAGAACGATCGCCCATCAAGTGCCGACCCGCGACAGATCCATGGCGCCTCCCAGGAGCCGATCCGCAGAATGATCGCCCATCAAGTGCTGACCCACAACAGGTCCCCTAGGAACTGTTGTAGCGCAAAGTCCGACAGGACGACCGAAAGCAACCTGCCAGGCATCGGCAGAAGTGGACCACCAACCGGTCCAGGACGTTCAACCATGAAAAGGTCTACGGACGTGGACCCCCGAACGTCACCAACAAGCATCAAGAAAAGAAAGCATCAAGAAAAGAAGGTTCGCGACTCCAACTCTGGCTGCTGAGGAAGAAGGAGAAAGTGTCCCCGACGGGGACAAGACCAGGGGTACACATGCAGAGTGCGCGCACTGCATGGAGGACCCAGGTCAGGAGAGAAGACACAAGATCGGACCAAGTGATGTCGCGATGCAGGAGGAAGAAAAGGAGAGATCCGTGTGGCACATCTGCCACCGCGAAAAGGAAGGAAGAAAAGAAGAGATCCGTGTGGCACATCTGCCACCGCGAAAAGGAAGGAAGAAAAGAAGAGATCTGAGTGGCACGTCTGCCACTGCGAAAAGGAAGAAAGAAAAGAAGAGATCTGTGTGGCACGTCTGCCACTGTGAAAAGGAAGGAAGAAAAGGAGAGATCTGAGTGGCACGTCTGCCAGCGTGAAAAGGAAGGAAGTATATCCATGTGGCCTGTTGCCACAGTTAAGAGTAGAAGGAGAAGTCAGGGCGAAGCAACGTCCCCACAGTGAACCAACTTAGGAAAGAGAGAGGAGTGCAGGAAGACCACTCACACTCCCGAAGAGAAGGGAGGCGTCAAGTGCCAGGACAACGGTGCGAGGAACACGAGGCCGGAAGAACACCAGTGGCAAAGAAGACCAGCTGACAGACGATGTTTCCGCACACCCAGGATCTGCGGAGAGGAGCAAGCGAGACCGTTTGTGACATCCACCTTTGGGGTCACACGGACACTGGACACATGCCAGCCGTGGTGACTCAGGGGCAGAGGCCTCCGGGACGCAGTCCCCGCGACGAGAGACGGTCCTCCGACGCCCATCCGAAAGGTCCGGGGAGGGCGAAGACATCGCAAGCAAAGACAGAAACCAACAGCTACCTCGGGACGAGGCTGCGGAATCTGAGGTGAGGCACATGGTCTGCTACATACCCCCACTGACGGCGGCGCAGGAGCAACCTGATGTGGCACATCCAGCCCAACGCAAATCCGAGAGAGAGGACCTCAAGGATATCCCGTGGCAGGGGAACACCGACGAGAGGGGTCATCCTAGTGAGAGGGATGCCTTGCAACGGATCTGCCTTTTGCCAAGTAGGACACAGACTACAAGTGAAGCTAAGGCCGAGACCGGAAATCGTGCATCATTCCCCGGCGAACGACAAGAACTCTAACTGCACCCGTCGCCATGGAAGTGAGCAAAAGAAGGACTGTGAGGACAATCTTGTCGCAGAGTCGTCAATAGACTGGTTCCATCGAGCACCCCCAAACCGGTGCCACTGTGAACTGACGTTCCCCGCGGCAGATTGAACATCATCTGTGATTCCAAGTAGCGGCGGATAAAGGGACTCAGCGGAAGTTGAACACTTTACTGCATCCTGATACAGTTTGTTTTTCCCACAGGTTGATTTCCGTATGTGGGTTTTTGCGATTAAAAAATGGGAGGGATGTAGAGTCCTAGCATGAACACGGTCTAGTGTTCAGGAGTGATGTAACCCACTTTACACACACCCACCACAGACGTCATGGTGTCACATGACGCTGCTAATAAAAGGGACCGAGCGCACGTGCTCGAGGCCATTCCCACTACCCCTAACTGGTGTCTGTGTGCTTATCATTGCTGCTGTTCACCATGCGGGCCTAGGGCCCTTCCCAACACTACAGTGTGTACATTTTTGCTGACGAGCCATACAGCCCTGATGTTTGTCATTCCTTGAATGCTTGGCAGAATAGAAATGTTATGCTTCTGCTGATTGTGAAGAATGTTTTGGTAAAGTAAATTACTTTCTCAGATACTTGATAGATTGTTTTCCTCAAAATTGCCACAAACTGAAAACAGTGCGTAGTATTTTTTCAGTTTGCCAGAAACTCAATAAGGCCATTTACTGCTTCTTATTTACTGCAAAGACAAAATGAAACACCTTAAAAATATATATGGACTCTAAAACTGTAACCGATCCTTTACAAGCATCCTAACTTTCACGTGATGAGGAGGGGTGTAAATAAACAGAAGAAAGTAGAACAGGCTGAACTATATTGAACTGAATCATTCATGCGGCAGGATTTTTGTGCGAATGTATCTAAGCACAGTAAAACATCACACTATGGTGGTACGACGCATATACAATTAAAACAGTCGTAGACTTTTTTTTAACGACAGTGGTCCTTTAAAAGCCAGTTTGCGTGGAGTCTCAAAGTGTGGGCCATTTGAATGTACTTGGCAGGATTTTAGTTGAAGTGCACAAGTGCACTTGCAATCTGTTTCCAGCCCTACTATAATTCAGAGAGGTGAATGTAATCTTTATAAATGTCTATGGGGCATATTATCAAGGACGGGCGATACATTATCACCGCTTTTATCGGCAGGAAACTGCCGATAAAGCCGCGATAATGGGCTTGATAATATGCTCTATGAATTCCTATCGAAGCCCATGTTAGATGTCTTCACATCTAACATGGGCTTCGATAGGAATTCATAGAGCATATTATCAAGCCCATTATTGCCGCTTTATCGGCAGTTTCCTGCCGATAAAAGCGGCGATACTCTATCGCCCGTTCTTGATAATATGCCCCTATGTTCCAGCAAGGTATACTAGGTACGCCACATATAATACTTCTAATTCTTTTTCATGTGTTTTGACTCGTACATGCCTTAACATAAGTGCGAAGTGTTCTTTCATATGATTTGGGTATTGATTGTCTTTTCACTATAGGTAAGCATTATTGCCCACAGACAGCTGTTAGTTACCTTTCCCTGCAATTATGGACCCCAGCACATGTTAGAGCTCTGATGTACTTCTGAGTACTCTGTTGTGCACCCTCAAGTTTTTTCCCATCACGCTTGGGCAGTATCATCTGCCCTGTCCGTTATTCTGGGAAGATGATGATCCATATCAGAAGATGGGAGAGTAGTTCCGCTGAAAGTGAACCTGCTGGGCCACCTTATTGTTCTTGTTCTGGTTTTACTGGACGCCAGGACTCCCTTTGTGCGCTTCTACTGTGTGTTGTCTTGTGTGTTTGCTGCTCCTGCTTTGTAGCGACCCGCTGCCTGTTTGGTCTTCCTGCATGCGCTTCTGGGAGGGCTATGCTTAGGTTTGTTTTCTGCTGCTTCTTTTCGTCCGCCTTATATGGTCACCGCTTGGCTTCCTCTACGTTAGTTGTCTTGTCTATTTACCCCTTGTTTGGCTGCGTTCTATGCTGCTCCGCGCCGTCATACACTCTTGGTTTGTATTGGGCCAGAATCGGCTCGCTCGATCCAGCCGACTTCGCCTTGGGTTTATGTTTAGCGGCGTGTCTCTTGCTTGCTTGGTTGTCGGCGTGTATTGCGGGTTGCGGATGCTGCTACTAGGTCTATGCAGTGGGTTGGCTGCCCAGAGGAGCGCCTGGGTTTGTCGTGTTATGCCACTAATTGCCGCCGCCTCGTAGCCAGCATAATCTGCGACCTGGCTGTGCTTGCACGGAGCTGGCCCCCCTCTGGTGAGGTCTCAAGATGGCCGTCTCCCGAAGTGGGTGTAGTTTCGGTTTCGCTTTTTTTTTTTCCTGTTGTTGCTTGCTGTGTGGCTTGCTCGGACCTACCCGCTGGGTGGGTTGGCACAGGTCACTTAGCTGGTGCTTCGCTAGGGTGCTCACCTGCTGCTTGTGGTTCCAGCACGACCCGCTACCTGCACCTTCCGCTTTCCTGTGTGTTCAATTTTAGCGCCGGCTCGCCTAGTCTTGCAGCCTTCGTGACGAAAACTTGTGGCTTCCTTCTGGAGCCTCCTTCACCCAGTGTTGCTGTGGGTGTGTCCCAGGTGCTTGGGCCGAGCTTGCCCCTCCCAAGATGGCCGCCTTCCGGGGTCTCTTTCGATTATTGTGCCGCGGAGTAGATTTGGCCAGCTCGCTAGTACCTCCTTGTGCCGTTCTCTACCTTTGATGTTCCGAGTTTGGATCGCCACTCCTAGCGCTTATTCTGCCTCTCTGTGCTCTCCTTCTTCGGATCACTGTCGTGACGCCCAACTCAAGATGGCTACGTTGGGTCCTTTTAGTGGGGTTTGGTTTCAGTATCGCGCCTTGTATGCACCTTATTTAACAACAAGGGGTGGTGATGGACAGAGTTTATGAATTAAGCAGAATACTCTCACCCAGTCAAGAGATCAGGGCTAGATCCAACACCGTTTTTTAGCTCACTGCACCATCCCAGTTCAGAACCTGGCTATATGCAAATTAGTCTGTTCCTGTCCCAGTGCATGATGGGAACAGGGCAAACCAAACTACCAAGCCAATTCTTACATTGGGAAGGAAACAAGCTTCCGGGGACCGGTTTCTGGCATTTCAGCCGTCGTCGGCCCGGCTTGCTTGAATCCTGATGGTGCAATGAGCAAGGGACTCACATCTGAGTATACCCTTCCACGCTTAGGGTGGACAAAATATTTAACAACAAGGGGTGGTGATGGACAGAGTTTCTGAATTAAGCAGAATACTCTCACCCAGTCAAAAGATCAGGGCTAGATCCAACACCGTTTTTTAGCTCACTGCACCATCCCAGTTCAGAACCTGGCTATATGCAAATTAGTCTGTTCCTGTCCCAGTGCATGATGGGAACAGGGCAAACCAAACTACCAAGCCAATTCTTACACTGGGAAGGAAACAAGCTTCCGGGGACCGGTTTCTGGCATTTCAGCCGTCGTCGGCCCGGCTTGCTTGAATCCTGATGGTGCAATGAGCAAGGGACTCACATCTGAGTATACCCTTCCACGCTTAGGGTGGACAAAATATTTAACAACAAGGGGTGGTGATGGACAGAGTTTCTGAATTAAGCAGAATACTCTCACCCAGTCAAGAGATCAGGGCTAGATCCAACACCGTTTTTTAGCTCACTGCACCATCCCAGTTCAGAACCTGGCTATATGCAAATTAGTCTGTTCCTGTCCCAGTGCATGATGGGAACAGGGCAAACCAAACTACCAAGCCAATTCTTACATTGGGAAGGAAACAAGCTTCCGGGGACCGGTTTCTGGCATTTCAGCCGTCGTCGGCCCGGCTTGCTTGAATCCTGATGGTGCAATGAGCAAGGGACTCACATCTGAGTATACCCTTCCACGCTTAGGGTGGACAAAATATTTAACAACAAGGGGTGGTGATGGACAGAGTTTCTGAATTAAGCAGAATACTCTCACCCAGTCAAGAGATCAGGGCTAGATCCAACACCGTTTTTTAGCTCACTGCACCATCCCAGTTCAGAACCTGGCTATATGCAAATTAGTCTGTTCCTGTCCCAGTGCATGATGGGAACAGGGCAAACCAAACTACCAAGCCAATTCTTACACTGGGAAGGAAACAAGCTTCCGGGGACCGGTTTCTGGCATTTCAGCCGTCGTCGGCCCGGCTTGCTTGAATCCTGATGGTGCAATGAGCAAGGGACTCACATCTGAGCATACCCTTCCACGCTTAGGGTGGACAAAATATTTAACAACAAGGGGTGGTGATGGACAGAGTTTCTGAATTAAGCAGAATACTCTCACCCAGTCAAGAGATCAGGGCTAGATCCAACACCGTTTTTTAGCTCACTGCACCATCCCAGTTCAGAACCTGGCTATATGCAAATTAGTCTGTTCCTGTCCCAGTGCATGATGGGAACAGGGCAAACCAAACTACCAAGCCAATTCTTACACTGGGAAGGAAACAAGCTTCCGGGGACCGGTTTCTGGCATTTCAGCCATCGTCGGCCCTTGCTCACTGCTCCATCAGGATTCAAGCAAGCCGGGCCGACGACGTCTGAAATGCCAGAAACCGGTCCCCGGAAGCTTGTCTCCTTTCTGGTGAAGAATTGGCTTGGTAGTTTGGTCTGCCCTGTTCCCATGATGCACTGGGCCAGGGACAGACTAATTTGCATATAGCCAGGTTCTGAGCTGGGATGGGGCAGTGAGCTAAATAACGGTGATGGATCAAGCCCTGATCTTTGGACTGGGTAAGAGTGGTCTGCTTAATTCAGACACTCTGTTCATCACCACCTCCTTTTCTGAATCGTTTTTGGCCACTATAGGTGTGGCAGGGTATACTCAGACATGAGTCCCTTGCTCACTGCTCCATCAGGATTCAAGCAAGCCGGGCCGACGACGGCTGAAATGCCAGAAACCGGTCCCCGGAAGCTTGTCTCCTTTCTGGTGAAGAATTGGCTTGGTAGTTTGGCCTGCCCTGTTCCCATGATGCACTGGGCCAGGGACAGACTAATTTGCATATAGCCAGGTTCTGAGCTGGGATGGGGCAGTGAGCTAAATAACGGTGATGGATCAAGCCCTGATCTTTGGACTGGGTAAGAGTGGTCTGCTTAATTCAGACACTCTGTTCATCACCACCTCCTTTTCTGAATCGTTTTTGGCCACTATAGGTGTGGCAGGGTATACTCAGACATGAGTCCCTTGCTCACTGCTCCATCAGGATTCAAGCAAGCCGGGCCGACGACGGCTGAAATGCCAGAAACCGGTCCCCGGAAGCTTGTCTCCTTTCTGGTGAAGAATTGGCTTGGTAGTTTGGTCTGCCCTGTTCCCATGATGCACTGGGCCAGGGACAGACTAATTTGCATATAGCCAGGTTCTGAGCTGGGATGGGGCAGTGAGCTAAATAACGGTGATGGATCAAGCCCTGATCTTTGGACTGGGTAAGAGTGATCTGCTTAATTCAGACACTCTGTTCATCACCACCTCCTTTTCTGAATCGTTTTTGGCCACTATAGGTGTGGCAGGGTATACTCAGACATGAGTCCCTTGCTCACTGCTCCATAAGGATTCAAGCAAGCCGGCCGACGCCGGCTGAAATGCCAGAAACCGGTCCCCGGAAGCTTGTCTCCTTTCTGGTGAAGAATTGGCTTGGTAGTTTGGTCTGCCCTGGTCCCATGATGCACTGGGCCAGGGACAGACTAATTTGCATATAGCCAGGTTCTGAGCTGGGATGGGGCAGTGAGCTAAATAACGGTGATGGATCAAGCCCTGATCTTTGGACTGGGTAAGAGTGGTCTGCTTAATTCAGACACTCTGTTCATCACCACCTCCTTTTCTGAATTGTATGCACCTTAGGCTCACGGACTTATCGATCACCGTTTTGTGGCCCGTCTTGTCCTGCCGGTGCTGCCTTCCGCTTAGAGCGTTGTTCATCCTTTTGTCCTTCTGCGCGTTGCTTGGAGGATTGTTTTGCAGCGTGTGGTGGTCTATACGTAATCTCCCCCTGCTTACGCCGCCATCTTAGCTGTGCTGTTCACCTCGCCGCTGCCAGCACTCTTTGCCTTCTTTCGGTTCCGCCCTGCCGTCTCTATTGTTCTGCTTCATCTCTTCTTGTGCCCCAAGTGTTCCCACGACCGCCGCTACCTTTTCTGTTGGGATTCCGGGCAGTTTCGCTGTTTAGCTTGCCGTTGTTTGTTACGGGGTTGCGGAGCTCTTGGACATAGGCGTCTGCCTGCGTTGCCATCCAAGCCACCATGGTGCCAAAACGCGTAGGGATATAAGAGTTGTTTTAAAGCTGCCACACGATCAGACCAAATAAAGTGTCAGTCTGTAAGGATGCCGAAGCTGTGGGCTCTGCTTTGTTTTTCGTTGGTACTACTATCAGGATCTCCATTCCTTCCTGACATCCCGCCCTGCAGCGTTGGAGGCCCCCGGCAAAATGGAGCAACTCGAGTGTATTCAAATGGAGGGGCATGATGCGCTCGAAACCACGCCAGTCACAGGACTTCCATGAGCATTTGGTGTGAGTTTAGAGAAAGGGAGACAAAGGAGGGGCTGCCCTCCCTCTGGCAGCATTGTGTTTTCACTTTCAAACAAGGATTCACAATACTGTGGCAGCTAAGTGCTCTATGCTTCTTTATTCGTATTTTCCACTCTGCATCAAGATGTTAATATGGACACTGGCAAATGTGGATAGCTATTTTAGCAAAAACATAACAAGATATAAGCCAAGTTGTCAAATCTGAATAATGGTGCATTCTGGGTATGGTGGTATGAAACTAGGACCATGTGACCACTGGGACATTATAAAGTACCAAACCAACTCACCTGTGATCAAGGCGCATGGTGCCGAAACGCGTAGGGATATAAGAGTTGTTTTAAAGCTGTCACACGATCAGACCAAATAAAGTGTCAGTCTGTAAGGATGCCAAAGCTGTGGGCTCTGCTTTGTTTTTCGTTGGTACTACTATCAGGATCTCCATTCCTGCCTGAGAGCTCGCCCTGCAGCGTTGGAGGCCCCCGGCAAAATGGAGCAACTCGAATGAAAAAAATTATATATATGTATATATATATATAAACATATATATATATATATATATTACCTACTGGCGGTCGCCAGTAGGTATATATAGTTAGGATTTTTTCTCTATGGGATTTTTGAAAATTCTATGTCTAATAACTTTGGCGTTTGTGGACGGAATTGGCTGAAATTTTCAGGAAAATGGCACATTTTGTTTCTGAGCAGCCCCTGAAAATTTTGGGGGGGTTCGTCAAGGGGGGGCCGAGAAAAAAGGGGGGTCCCAAAACACGTTTTTCCCATGTTAATTTCCATAGGGCGGTTGGCCTCACTTTTAGCCCGAACGGCTGAATGGATTTGCACGAAACTTGGCAAAATTGTAGGGACTGGTAGCCCGATGTGCCTTTTGTAGGTCTCAATATATGTGCTCCAGTGGATTTTGAGAAATTAACGTTTAAAAAAAGATATATATCTGTAACAGCGGACCTGGCAGCGTCCCAGGACGCGTACTTTTCGCGCAACGGAGCTTTGTGAAGCGAAGCTGATTGGTTCTCCGGCGTCTGTCAACATTCCAAACAGTCCGTAGCGGCCGCCATCTTGTCTCTCTGTAGGATCGAGAGACAAGAGGAGGCGAAAGCGAAGGGGCAAATGACCATAAGGGGGAATAGTAGATCCTCGCTGACCCCCTAGGTTTGATGTGGAGGTTTTAAAAGGGCCCCGCGGGGCAAAAAAAAATAAAATAATAATAATCGAACGGCTGAATGGATTTGCACGAAACTTGGCAAAATTGTAGGGACTGGTAGCCCGATGTGCCTTTGCTAGGTCTCAATATATGTGCTCCAGTGGATTTTGAGAAATTAACGTTCAAAAAAAGATATATATCTGTAACAGCGCTCCGCTTCGCGTACTTTTCGCGTTACGGAGGTTTGCGAAGCTGATTGGTTTTTCGGCGTCTGTAAACATTCCAAACAGTCCGTAGCGGCCGCCATCTTGTCTCTCGGTAGGATCGAGAGACAAGAGGAGGCCAAAGCGAAGGGGCAAATGACCATAAGGGGGCATAGTAGATCGTCCCTGACCCCCTAGGTTTGATGTGGAGGCTTTGAAGGGGTCTCGCAGGGCAAAAAAAAATATACCGTTTTTTTAGTTTTTTTGCGTGGAGTGCGCCCGGTTCGCGAACCGGGAAGCGTTCTGGGGAGCGTACTTTCTTGAAAATTAGTGAAAAAAGTTAGAGTAAAATAATAATTGTGAGTGATCAGATGTAGGGTAGCTCTGAAAAGAGCTTTTGGGTTTATGGTACATTTAGGTACTTATAAGTAGGTACCAATGCACATTCTTAAATTCAGAGTGAAAACTCTGTTGCCCTCATCTGAGAAGTGAACTCCATCTCCTCTGTAGATATCTTGCATGTAGTAACGCAAGTTATTGTTGTACAGGGAGCCCATTCCATGGTCTCTCATGTAAGCTGAAACAGATTTGTTTACATGCTTCCTCGACTTCTCAATTTGTGGACAAAATTGGTTCGACCACCTCCATTTCTGTCTTTGGCATATATTTGAATATACCAAGGCAGTCTGAGGAAAAAGTGCCATCAATTGCTCAAAGGTGTCCTTTAAAAGCATTTCCAGACCTACCCCAGTCAAAGTGCCCAAATCATTACCTCCACAGTGCACAATTAACAGGTCAGGTTTTGGCAAATGCATAAAGGTTTTCACCAATGGTATCAATTGGTGACATTTTAATCCTCTGTGGCCAAACCACTTAATTTCCACATCTTGTAAATTGAGGTTAGGTAAATTCCTGTTTTCAGCGTACGTTTGAGCCCAATAGATGTAACTATGTCCAACAATCCAGACAGAAAACATGGTGAGAGAAGGTTCTGCTGCAGTCAGATGAAGTGTGGCAATGAAATGGCAGTTGAAAAAATGAGAGTGTAAAATGAAAAAAACTGAGGAGTTTCTGTGTTAATGAAGCAGTAAGAGTGATTGGTGGATTTTGATTGCTGAAAACAGAAAGTTAGTGTGCATGGATGAGTTCGTTGAAAGATGTATTTTGAGTGGCGAAGAAAAAATCATTAAATGAAAGAATGCTCTGGATATGCAGGTGCACTGAGAGTTCAGAGTTCAATTGCAACATTGTTGTGTGAGAGGTCTTGCAAGAGGTGGTTGCTATGCAGAAAAAGCAGAGAGGGGGCAGAGGGGGGAAGGGTTTTGCTTTGAAAAAAGTGAGGGAAGAGTTTTGATTGGGTGACATGAGAGATATGTGTGAGGAATTACAGCATTTCTGTGCTTTTGATAGCTGCAGACTCTGGAGTGCATACCTTTTGCTCTGCTGAAGACAAATTGGTGTGTTTCTGAGACTGTTTTGAAACTCAAAGTATTTGCTAAGGTGAGAAAAGATTTCTTTAATTTAGATAGAAAATAGTGTGCTTTAAGGAGAAAATTATGAAGAAAGTTGTGTTTTTCAAATGTTGCTTTGTCTCAAGTGTTTCACAAATAGATTTTGTTTCTTTGAGAAATTGTAATTGGAGAAAATGTGAAGTATTAGTACTGACAGTGCTTTTATGTGCATAGGAGCTGTGGAGTTTTTTCAAATTATGACTTGTAAATCGTTTTTGAGAAAAAGCAATGGTTTTAATATTGATGAGAAGGACATAATGGTGTCTGCTTCTTTATAAGGTAATTGAGAGTCTCTGATGTTATTTTTCCCATTTCAATGTAAGAAGTTTGTCTGTGGAGCAAATTGCTTGTAAATATGCTCCCACCTGTGCATGGCAAATTTAGATTTTGAATGTTTCCGTTACATAGGCATGTTAAAGGTGACTGAAACATGCTGCAAAGGCAATCAAAAAATGCTTTTATGTGTCTTAAGGACATTTTAAGTCATTTCCCCATGTGCAGTGTTTTCAAATTATGAGTTGAAAATCGTTTTTGAGGTAAAGGAATGTTTTCAAAATTTATGTGCGCCATATGACCCCAAATTTCTTTTTCAGGGGTGCAGCAGGGTGTTCTTGAGACACCCCTGCACCGTCGGAAAAATTCGTAATTTGCGATGAGGTAATTGCTAATCGCAAATTGCACCTTCATTCCTATGGGCCTCCTGCTGCATGGAAATGAATGGGTAATTTGTAATTAGCAAATAGGTCATCGCAAACTAGGAATGGTAAAGAATCGCTATTTATTCCTTAAAGTTCGCTATTTAGGAAATGCAAAAAACTTTGATGATACATATGGCGGTTTATCTCTAACAAGATAAGAAGCATAGGGATAGATTTATGATGACTGGCGCATCACCAGGGATGTGTTAGTCATTCTGTGCCGCTGTTCCGTCACCTATGGTGTGCTGCATTTACAATGCGGCGCATCATGGGGCAAAAACAGCACAGATGCGTGACGTATTTGTGCCGTAAAGTTGGCGCATTGCTGGAGTTGTATCGCAAGTGTGATGAAGCTCCAGTAAGGTTGAGGGGTGCCCCTGTCGCAGGGTTTCTGTTCTGACACAGAACTGTGGACAGAGGATTGGAACCTCGGCGAATTAGGGTGTCCCAAAACTCACCTTAGTAATCAAAACCCCTTAGCAAGCTAGGTACAGTGTCACATTGGATATAACAAACTCTCAATGTTTAGACAATCCAGAATATGAACTTATAGTACCTCAGGATACGTGGAACTCATGAACAGTTGGTCGTTATATATTTCTTAGAAACGAGAACATGGAGTTAAGAAGAACACATGTGTATTTGAAATGTTTATTTACTAATGCCGTCTTCTCAGGCGTAGTATCTTAGATTATACAAGTACACATATTATCAGTAGCAAAATTACCAGCATAGTCAATAGTACATAAAAAGCGAATGGTGACAGTATGTTAACATGCTGTAAATGAATAAGAGTTAGCAACACTTATAAGCAGCCGCGGGCCGTGGAGGGAGTTACGGTGGGCAGGGAGGCGGGGAGGGGGAGGGGCAGGGTGGAGAGGGCTCCACCCTGCCCCTCCCCCTCCCCGCATCCCTGCCCCACCGTAACTCCCTCCACGGCCCACGGCTGCTTATATCTCACCCTCCCTAATACACATAATATATTATTTGCTAAGAAGGTCTCTTTGTGTTGGTTTAGGGCGTGCCGATACTTTAGTGTCTTAGATTTGAAGGAATCACATCAGCATAGAAAAGATAATCCATATGCCGTGCTTAATATCGCCAACGGCATTGTGCCATAATATTCTAGCATGCGATTGCGGAACAGTGTCAGCAGCTGCAGGGCGGGAGCTTGCACAGGAGGGACATCCATATTTAAAAATGTAAAAAAGCACAAGAGCGTCCGCTGGTAATGCAAGTGAAAATGGGAATCCACGAAGCAGAGTGGAAAAAATAGAATGTAAGAAAGCAGGGATGACTCCAAAGATTTTCTCAAATGAAGTCACGAGACCACTGGTAACAATTTTAAAAAAGTGCGCCAGGCCCTTTGTGGAGGACGCGTTAGAGATAGTCCGAACCATCTTGCTGAAATGGAAAGGCGAATCTGTATTTAAAAGGGTCTGCACCTCTGTACGGGTGTTCGCTGTGTGAAGCACGAAAGTTTCACGGGCCGAACTCAAGGCCACCTCTCTCTGAGACAAAATAGCTCTTATTCTTGCCATGCCGTTGAAATGTGCTGCCAAGGTTGGTATTTTTGGCCAGATTGAAAACTCCCTATGTTCATGTGTGGGAGGAAATAGAACATTTCTGCAGCAAATAACCCGTTCATTTACTGTTACGATAAAATGAATACTTTTAATTAACCCAGAACAATCTTCATTATTGAGCATCAAATAACTACCATTTTCCAAGAACTTGAACGTGGGGATGATAGCAGGAACTGGTGTGCCTTGCAACACGCAAGCTATATTTGGTCGGTGTTTGTTGCATGAACCGTGTAACTGTATGTGCCTACACATTAGTGAATGATCTGGCGTCTCAGTGCATTCCTCTCCATTCAGATAAAGTTCTTGATCATCTTTGAAAATCTGTATGTGTATGGAAGCGACCAGACTTCATGAAGAAAACCACTACCTAAAGGTTAATAACGACCTATTGGTATATATTTCATACAATTTGAAAACTTATATAAAGCAAAAGGCAGCGTTATTAAACCGTGGATAAGGCACGTTGCCAAAGCAGTCAACCTTTTGGATTTATACTGGAAATGTTAAAGGAAGAATTACGGAGTAGGGCCTGTAAATCTTTAATAGACAACGAGTAAAATTACTCCAACCATCATATTCCTCTAACTCCGGGATAGTAGGGGTGTTTAATTTTTTAGAAGTAGCCAATCCAAAGCATTTGGTCTGGGAAATTGTTTCATTCACAAACCACATATGTTTTGGGATGAGACATGCACGGTGGAAAGCCTCAGTGCCTTGTACCTGCCAGGTTCGTGAACCCCAAACTGATGTAGATCCTGGATATTTTTACTCTGTATTACGTTAGCATGGTCTCATTACTGGTTTAAACGCCATTTTTCCTTTTTTGTAACTTCTGCACACGACACTTAGTTGTTGCTTTAGCTTTCAGCCTAACTGCGTCAAGATCTATGCCTGCTTCAAGCAGGCGCAGGGTTTTGATGTAGCTTTGTCCTATCTGATTGTAAATGCGGCACACCGTGGGTGGCAGAGCAGCGGTGCACGTTAACTGGTGCATCCCTGGGGATGTGCTAGTTAATATAAATCTGCCCCTTTACATTTAATTATGTGCAGGGGACACAGAGTAGGTGAGGTTTATCCAAGGTTAAGAAGAGATGAGTCCTGTTCAGTGAAAAATTGGAGATAGGCTTCAGTATATTATATACTTAAGTAGTGTGTTAAGTTTTTGATGACTGTTATTAATTTACTGTTGGGTAATAGTGGTTAATAACATTTTTTATTATATTTTACCACAGATTCAACTGCAGATTATTTCAAGATTTTAGGATGCCTAGCAAAGAAAGAGTAAGAAAGGCTGCAAAACGTCAAAGACAGCAGGACCATGGAATAATGCAGCAGTCCTCTAACAAAAAGATTTGTCAAGTCACCAAGAAAGCACCGGGTAAGAGTCGAAAAACAGTCATAAGAAATATGTGTAGTAAAAAAAATATTACTACAGAAAATGTTTCAGTCCAGAAAAGGAGAAAGAATTCAAATGGTAAGGAAAGGCCAATGAGAAATGTTACTGCTAGAGTAAGAGATAACTCTATGCATGAAAGTAGAAGGAAACAACAGTTTAGGGATATTCGTAAACGAATGTTCCGCAACAGGATAATTGGGAATTTGTTAAAAAATATTAAGAAAGGTCAGCAGAAAGTGGTTTTTTATAAGAGAAAAAAAATAGTTGAGAAAGTTATTGATCAGGCATTTGAAATTAAACGTAAGTTATTTATTTTGACAATCAATAGAATTAGGAAGCTAAACAAGGTAATTTATGATTTCAAAAGAAATAGTAGATGGAAGAGAATAGTTAATCGTAGTAATTTTTGTGAAGTTTTTTCTGGAGAATGGATGCATAGTTCAAGCTCTGAGGCATTTTTTAATGAGGAGAGTTATTTCCAGGATAATGATTTGGTGCATGCAGTTGACACCAGTGGTCGAGCTTATGAAGTGAAAGATGGTTGTCCAGTTGATAAAGAAAAACTTGTGAGAACAGAGATAGAAGAGGTGTTAGGTAATGAGGTTTTAGGGAGACGTCCTAAGGGTCCTGTGTACACCTGGAAGTGTAGTAGTATTTGCAGTGTACGACAGGATTCCATCAATTTGCTTTGTGATTTTATACGGTCATTTAGTAAGAAAAGTTTGAAGCAGAAAATGAAGTTGTTGCAAGAATTAGATCCTTGCAGAGTGAGAGAAGTGATAGGTTTGCATGGTCATTCACTGGCTTGTCTTTCCAGGAGAGTATGCCAGAGTGTTTTTCATCATTTCAGGATGCTAGCAGGGCATCATAATAAAGTGAGGAAATTAGTTAGAATGTTGTATTATGCTAAGAGTCCAGCAATTATGCTTAAACAATTATGCGCTGCTCTTTTGCATGGTTCTGAAATAGATGTGAAGAATATATGTGAAGAAATTGAGTTTTGTTACTTTGGAAGTAAAGAGGAGAATGTTGAAATTGACCAAGAAGAAGAGAGTAATGTGGAAGATAGTGTACAGGTTTCCAGTACAGATAATTTCCAGAGGGAAATTGCGACGTTTGAGGTGAAATCAAGTGAGAGGCCAAATTTCACTTGTGTGTGTTGTCGACGCACTTATTATAAGAATCAGACTAAGTTAGTGGATTTATATGGAAAAAGTGAAAGGGAAAATAATAGTGAATGGAAGGATTTTACAACATACTTGATGGTAGAAAATTGTTTTGATTTGGGATTGGATCAACGTGTGTGTACTTATTGTTCAAACAAATTAAATCAAAACCAGATGCCTGCTAGAGCAGTTCATAATAATCTGGAATTGGTTGAGATTCCTTCTGAATTGAAGGATTTAAATACTTATGAATCTATTTTGATTCAAAGTATCCATCCCTTTCAGGCTATTGTAAGAATGGAGCCAAAGACAGGGAAATTGCCTCCATCAGATTTACAGAGAGGATTAAAGGGAAGAGTTGTTTATTTGCCTCTAGATTTGAAGAAAAACATTAACACAATTGGAGTAGAAAAAGTGGAAGAGGAACCTCTTGTTATCTTAGTTAATGGGGTTCCGACAAAGAATAAGAAAATATGGCAAGATTTAGTAGATGTTAGGAAAGTCAAAAGGGCAACATTGTATTTGAAAAAATATAATAAATACTATAAAAATGTATATGTTGCAGAAGAGGAAGTAAGTGAGGAAGAGGATAGCGATTTGTGTGCTGGTCAAATTGAGAAAGTAGAACCCTGTACTAGTGAAGAAATATATGAACATTATAGTGTTCATCCTTTGCATTCCAAGGAAGTCATGGGGAATGCTATTGAGTTGTTTCAAATGAAACAAGCGAAAGGGAGTCCCATTAGTGTTTGGGAGGAAAGTTTGGAAGCTCGGTGTTTCCAAACAGCTTTTTCCAACAGGTCAGGGAGGAAGATATGATGAGCGACCTCATCAAATTCCTGCTTCTGAATACCGGACTTTGCGATTGTATGCAGGAGATCCTAGGTTTCGACAATGCATTCCTTATTTGTTTCATCTCCTGTTTGAAAGCGATCTGTCTGGACTGTCATATGCAGTGAACCACATCTTGAAAAGTGGTATACACATGCAAAACATCTCGGCAAGTGACTTTATGGATAAAGTCAATGTCCAAGACAGTATTTTGGATTCTCACCTGATTAATCTCATGGCGTGTCAGCGTGGTACTAATGAGTACTGGTACCGTCGTCATGGTGATTTAAAATGTATGCTGAGGAACTTAGGAACTCCCACATGGTTCCTCACTTTGAGCTGTGCTGAGTATGGCTGGGAAGACTTACTTGAATTTCTACGAGAGGCAAATGCTAACGTAGAAAACATCGAATTCAAGACACCCGGAGAACTGTGCTCTTTGGATCCAGTCAATGTATGTAGGTACTTCAATCATAGATTTGAAGGTATGATGTCTTTCATCATGAATAAGAAGAATCCACCTCTTGGAGAGGTGTTGGATTTCTTCTGGAGGAAGGAGTACCAAGCAAGAGGTGCTCCTCATATACATATGTTGCTGTGGATCAAGGATGCACCTAAATTTGGAACGGATGCAGACGACTCAGTGATGAGTTTCATAGAACAGTATTCTACGTGTGCTGTTCCAAACGCAAAGGAGAAAAAAAGCCTAAGAGAAAAAGTTCTACGTTTCCAAAGCCATCGATGTGGAAAGTACTGTCGTCGTAAATTCCGGAACAAAGACAAGTTCTACACCAAATGTCGTTTCGGCTTTCCACGATCGGTGATTTCTAAAGGAAGAGTGAACAGTTTGATGTCTTCGCTGCGACATAATGTGATGAAGAAATCACCTAAAAACACATACAATTTGAAGAGGAACGAAGAGTCTAAGTACATCAACGACTACAACACGGTGATTTTGTCCATGTGGAATGCTAACATGGATATACAGTTTGTGGCTGATAACTGTATGGCTGTGGCTCGGTATGTGACATCTTACATCACCAAAAAAGAGAAGACAGAATTGAAGGATATGTGGGAGGACATTTCCCATGAAAAGAGCCTCAGCAAGAAGTTGTACAGTTTCAGTCTGAAGATGTTGTCGCATCGAGAAATCGGAGCTTACGAATGTTCTGACCGGTTGTCTTCAGCAAGTCTCTATGCCAAGTCCAGGAGTATCGTTTGGGCGAGTGTTGGTCTTGCTGCAACGCGTAATCGAGTTCTGAAACCTGTGCGGGAAATTGAGTATTTGGCGGAAAAGGAGCCAAACAGTACCGACATTTTGAAGAGCAACATGTTGGATACATATTATCCAAATCGAAGCAGTCACCTCGAGAATGTTTGTCTGTATGAGGTTCTGCAAAATTACATATTCAAGAGGAACATCAAAGAAGATACTGAGAAAGGAGTGTATGCTGTAATAGGAAGTGAGGGATGTCTGGTCAAGCAAAGAAAATGCCACTTGATAAACCATCGAAAATTGAGTGGCGAATCTCCTGAAAAAAAGGAGTTTTTCTATTTAGCACTTTTGCAACTTTTTAAGCCTTGGCGTGCAGAAGAGGAACTGCTTGGAGATTTCCTTTGTTACGAAGACTCATTCAATGCTGCCAAGGAGACCATAGAATGTCCTGCTTTTCCCAAATATGTAGAAATGTTGAATGTGGAAATTGAGCAGGAAGCAACGATTGCAGCCGAGATTGCCAGAGACAGTTCTCAGGACAGTCAGAGTTCTGCTTCATTGAGTCAGGATCCACTAGGAGGACCTCTTATCGAAAATGAAGCTGCCACTGCTATGAATGAAGTGGAAAGAGCCATGGCACATGCTCAGGAGGATGTGGTTAACTTAGAAGAGTTGGAAAGACAACTCAACGTTGAGCAGAGGAAAATATATGACGAACTTACCATGCAAATTGATCATGGATTAAGTCATGACAAGAAAGAGTGCTCATGTACGTCGTTGAAGCCTGTCCGACTGTACGTGAGTGGAGAAGCGGGAACTGGAAAAAGTTTCCTTATTAAAGCAATTTCATGTTATTTGCAGGAAAGGACAGAGTCATCGCTGTCTTGTGTTGTCACCGCTCCAACTGGACTGGCAGCACATAACATTAAAGGGATTACTTTACATCGTTTACTGATGCTGCCAGTGGAGCATGACAACAAATTAGAATATCACAAGCTATCTGGAGATGCTTGTTTTGAAGTTTCAAGAGTCTTGAGGAAAATGAAACTTCTTATCATTGACGAAGTAAGCATGGTTTCCAATGTCATGCTTGCCTTTGTGCATTTGAGAATGCAAGAAGTTCTCAAAACAGAGTATGATGTGTTATTTGGTGGCAAACACATCATTGTTTTCGGAGATCTTCTGCAGCTGACACCAGTGAAAGGGCAACCTGTGTTCAAAATGCTCACGCATGAAGATACCAGGAAGTGCTTAGGGAGTATTGGCAACGTCAATATATGGTTAAACTTCAATTATGCTGAACTGCATGAAAATATGCGTCAGGCAAAGGATGAAGTTTACAAGACTATTCTACAAGATGTTAGAATTGGAAAAGTGACCGAGCATGGGAAAGAAGCTTTACATGCACGATTACTGACAAATTTATATCCAGACGAAGATGTTGTGCCTGAGAATATTTTTCAGAAAGTTACTGAGAAAAAATCTGGAATATGTTTGATGCCAACTCTTGCAGAATGTGCCAAATTCAACAACAAAATGTTGCATTTAGAAAAGCAAGAGATTGTGAAATTGGAAGCTATTGACAGAGTAGAGCATATGGGATCAACAATTATTTTGTCTGAGAATCTGAAAACAAAATTGGATTCATTAGAGAAGAGTATATCTAAAACTGCGGGTTTTGAAAAGACTCTGAATGTGTGCTTGAACTGCCGTATAATTTTAAGAAGGAATTTACATGTTGAAAGAGGTCTGGTAAATGGATCAATGGGTAATGTTGTTGATTTTGTGAAATACAGAAATAGAGATGGAATTGAATTTTTAAAAATTAAATTTGATGGCATTGAGGAAGTACAGCTAATTGCTCGTTGTTCTGCTAGATTTTTGCTTGTAAAAGACTTATATGTTCGTCGTAAGCAGTTTCCTGTTTGCTTGGCATATGCGGTGACAATCCATAAATCGCAAAGTTTAAGTGTAGACTGTGCATTGGTGAATATTGGCAGTTCTGTGTTCAAGGAGGGTATGGCATATGTGGCATTGTCACGAGTTAGGACTTTATCGGGATTGTACTTGATTGAGTGTGATGTCACAAACATTTGTGCGGATCTAGATTGTGTTAAGGAATACAATAGGTTGAGAAGAGAGTATGCGCCACATTTGCCTCAGTATCCTTTGTTTGAGAAACGTGTGGTAGGCCGGAAACGAAGAAATGTGACCAATACTGGGGAGGTTGTAGCAAAAAGACGAAAAGTCGATGAACCTGAAATTATAAGCAGAAACAAAAAGGATTCTGTTGAAGATGTTGTTGGTTTTCAATTTGAAAACAGTTCTGGTGTCAACTGCTATGCTAATGTAGTGGTTAATGTTTTGTTTTCTCTACAAAATGTAAAAGAAGAGATTGTGGTCAATTCTGATCAAAGATTTTGCAGTTTGTTAAATTCTGTGTTAGAGAAATGTAGCACTGATAGAACAAACATAGAAAGTGTGTCTGAAATTCGAAATCTGTTAGACAGATGTTCAGGCCAAACACAATTCTCTCAAAATAGTCAGCAAGATTGTCAGGAGTTTTTAATGTATATGCTTGATGTATTGTATGCTGAAGGTGTAGATGTAGATCATCTGTTTGGGCTTTCTTATCAATGGCAGCATGACTGCGAGAACTGTAGGGTATCAAGTAGTACTAGTGTAGACTCAGAAAGATTTATATATTTAACTTTGCCAGACAGTAAATCAGTCTCTTTTAATAAGCTAGTAAAAGCAGCTGATCACAATATGGAGTGTAGGCAATGTAAATCTGAAATGATGTCCACATTATTTATACGAACATATGGCCAGTATGTCATTTTAATGTTCCAACGATGTAGGCCTGATGGAACAAAATTGACAACTTTAATTAAAAATTTTGTGGCTTCACAGTTGTCAATAGCAGGAAGGACTTTTGTAACTGTAGCAATTATATATCATGATGGTTCTTCAATAACATCAGGACATTATACAGCTTATTTAAAGTGTAGAAATGGCTGGTCATTCTGCAATGATTCTGTTTTAATTTTCAAAAAAAAATTGCCATATGACCTTAAAAACTGTTACCTGGTGTTTTTAAAACCAAAATTTTAGAGAAAGAATCTCGGGATGTGCTCTGAGGAATTTCAAGAAGTTCTCATGGCTCCTACACTATTTGGCCTTGCAGATAAGTGTAGTACAGAGACATAACTTTTTACCATAACACTGGACGTTATTGAGAAATACGTGCACTTTGAATGAGTTCAGAAAAACTATTTCTTTTTATAAGCTAATTGAAGCAGCGAATCAAAACATGGAGTAGAGGGAATGTAAGTCTGCAATGCTGTCTACTGTTTTACATTGCTTTGTGATTAAAAGTGATGTAGAGAATTAAATAATTGTACTAGTCATAAAGGTAGTGTAAGTCTGCTTCATAGTAAGCAGTATCAGTGTGATAGGAAATGTAGAACATGATTGAGCAATAAGGGGAAGATATTACTAGTCCAGGATTGTGTAAATGATCTTCAACATTTTAATTCTGAAAGTTGCGGAAATGCGAAAAGACGGGATTGGCTAACAAGAATTCCAAGAGTTATACATGGCTCTGACAAGATTTGGCCTTGTGGAATCTTGTGGTAGAGAGCAAGAAGTCATTTATTGTATGTAACATGTTTTTGAAAACGATGGAGGTTTTCTTTCAGAAAGTGGCGGGTTGAAAGTAATAACAGCACAACAGAGTGTAAGCTGTTCATAGGACATCCTTGGCCGTCATGGAAAGTAAGTTAACTTTAAGGAGTTCTGAATTCTGATTTGTAATGTTGTATGGGTTTTTTAAACACAATCATTTTGATTGTGTTTTTTTTCCCCCGCTGTTATATGATGAATACCTTCAAGTCACTGTTTTAGTGAAATTTGATACATTCTGAGAACAGCAAAAATAAACCATTTAACATGTATAATTAATTCTGTTCTGTTTGCATTTATGATGTACATGTAGAACTGTGTAGGAGGCATGGAGAAGGTGAGGCTTCTGTAAGTGTCAAAGTTGTTGCATACAGTGCTCATATTCTACGTAGTCTTTTATATTTCATTACTTTCACTGTTTCTGACTGATCTAAAAAATTTTTTTTAAAAAGAACAGTAAGTATAAGGGAAGGAAACAGACAGTTATGTTAAAAGAAACACAGCTATAGGGAATAAACTAGGGATACTGTTACCCGCAATCCTCTGCTGATGATGTCACTGAGCATGTCATGAATGATGTAATATGTGACATCATCAGCAGTGGATTACGGGTAATAGTATCTCTAGTTTACTCCCCTATAGCTGTCTTTCTTTTAACATAACTGTCTGTTTCCTTCCCTTATACTTACTGTTCTTTTTTTTAAACAAAATTTTTGGGGTTCGCTTCCGGTTCGCGTACCGGGGAGCGAACTGGGAAGCGAACTAAGAGAAATAGAGGTTGGCACAGTTGCAAATATTGTACCAATTTTTTAATAACGGGGAGGTAGTTCTGAAAAGAACTTTTTTTTAAATTGTTTTTGTTGTTTTATATTTTTTTTATTATTTTTCTGAACATTTTTTTACTTTTTTTGAATTTTTCTGAACAGTTTTATATTTTTTTTGTTTTTTTTTCGGAGGGGGCAACGAAAACGATTCATTGTAAAGGGCTCAACAGGAGCAAGAAAACAAAAAAAAAGAATTTATTGTTTGGGGAGTTTCGGACAAACATGAGCATGATTGTCAATAGCTCTGTTGATCAGAGTGATGCTACTTTCTCCGTAGCAAATGAATCCACTGCAATGTACGCAGACTTGTTTTACTTCACGAAATCTCGTTTGTATATTTGGCACCATCTCCCTGCCCTCTGGTCCCGTTACTTCCGGTACAACAGATCTTCTGGCCATAATAGGGAGATTATCTAGGTCGTCCTGTTCCTCTTCTTCCTCTTCTTGCTGAATTATAACTTTAGCAGGTGGTACACTCTTCCTTGGATGTGGTGGAGGTGGTGGGGAAGCACCAGCTGAAGCTAGTAAAGAAGCCATTGCTCACTGGTAACAAAGGGTCTTTCTCTCACAATGATGAAAGTCAGAGTGAGGAAAGAAGGAGGGATTTTCACCATTTGGGAAAAAAAATAGTTCTCAACCAATGAAAAGTGTTCATTTTAGATCATATGACCTAGTCTTACATCATTAGGAAACCGAAAGTGAAATGAACCAATGAAAAGTGTTATTACCAAGTCACATGACCTGCTGTGTTTACGTTACGCGCTTTGCAGGGCCTCCCGGTTTGCTTCCAGAAACCTGTGCTTTGCGACTCGGTAAGCGTACGAGTTCGCTAACGTAGCACGTCATATGACGTATCACGCGACAACGCGAAACGTCATGCGGACGGGACGCGTCACGATGTTGTTTTCTAACGCGGCAGTTGCGGTAAAGAAACGTTTACCGGCTCGCGGTCTATTTCGCGGCATCAAGGTCAGCTAACGGGAAGCTTCCCGATTCGCGAAGCGGGAACGAAGAAAAAAAAATATTAAAAAAAAAAGTTATTAATAAACATATAAAATATATTTTTGGATTTAAAGAAGAATACATTTTACAGCTACAGATATTAGCTGTTAAAAAACCAATGAAATTCACTGAAAAAACCATAGGTTATAGACCATATATAGTTAGGAATTAGCATTTACAAAACCTTGAAAATTCACTTAAAAAACCATAGGTTATAGACCATATATAGTTAGGAATTAGCATTTAAAAAACCTTATTTTACTCACACAAAACCATTGAAATTCCATATATAGTTAGTTGCACTAACTATATATCGCGCACCCGCAATCCACTGCTGATGATGTCACATATTACATCATTCATGACATGGTCAGTGACATCACTGATGACATCACTGATGACATCTCAAATGACATCACTGATGACATCTTACTTGACATCAATGATCACATCACTGATGATATCATTCATGTGATAATACAATGCATCTCCTCACACTCTAATATAACCTCCGTTACACCCAGTGTTAAATAGAGAGTATCATTTTTTAAACCATTGACACACCAATACTAGTTACTACATACGCACTCACTGATTCCTATGTCTACACACACATTCACTCATACAATCATTCATACATACAATCACTCATCTTTACAACGCTATCATATGCACTCATACACCTATACAGACACTCACACTCTGCCACTCATCCATGGAGTTACTCACACACCTAGTCAGTCCTGAAAAGAATCAATCACACTTCCATTTTCTCATCTATACAGTTAAACACAGAACACCTTACATTTTTGAAACATATACTAACACATAGTTACTCTCTTATAGAATCACTGATACAAGTACACATTGATCTGCACAGAGTCACACACCTCCCAGCCAGCCATACACACACTCAGTCTCCCATACAAATACTTGTGCAACCAATCAATAACCCATATAGCTACTTATATAGCTACTGATCAACACATGCAGCAGCTTGCACAACAACAGACATACTGATGCACACTTTTAGACAGTTTAGTCACTAACCCGTGCGTTCAGTAAGACGCATTTAATCACTCACTCATACAGTCAATCACGCACCTACTAAAACCTTCATTCAGACACTTATACATCCACTCATTCTTCAATATGTAAAACATATTTAAACTTTACAGAAACACATAATCACTGGATGTTGTCATCAGTGATGTCATCAGTGATGTCACTGACCATGTCATGAATGATGTAATATGTGACATCATCAGCAGTGGATTGCGGGTGCGCGATATATAGTTAGTGCAACTAACTATATATGGAATTTCAATGGTTTTGTGTGAGTAAAATAAGGTTTTTTAAATGCTAATTCCTAACTATATATGGTCTATAACCTATGGTTTTTTCAGTGAATATATATATAAATATATAAATATATATATATATATATACATATATATATATATATATATATATATATATATATATATATATATATATATATATATATATATATATATATTAAAGCTCCAAAGTGTACCGACAGTCCCAAGGCACTCAATAGCGGGTGCAAGCTTCCGCGTCGATACTCGCGGTCAATGTTAAGGCTCAAACCATTCCTCTCATTCATGAAATGTGAAGCGCACTCCAGGGGTAAAGCGGCAAGGTTTTTATTCTTTAGCCCACAACTCGTGCAACAGACGCGTTTCGGACGCCAAGTCCTTCGTCAGTGTTTACAGTTACAACCATCTGGCCGCCACATTTAAGGTTGGCCAGCAAACTGGAAAACGGACAACACCCTGAAGCGCATTGAAATGCAGCGGCCATTTCTAAGTGGGTAAAATCCCACAAAGTAAATACAAATCAACATATCATAGGGCTCTTGTGGCCCGAATGCATAAAGCCGTGTATCGGCTATGCACTGCATTACCAAGCACTATCAAAGTCGTCCGTCAAAACAGTTAAAGGGCACAACATTTGTACATATATACATGCATATGAATATATACATCAATCACGTCAGTGATTTTGATGATTTTTCAGATATCTGTACATATAATAATTTGAGTCGCAGATCAAGACAGTAAATAAATTTACAATTTCAAAGTTTGAAAAATTAAGCCGTGGATCGGCTTATCACCACTCCTTGCCTTTAAAGAGGGGTAAATTCAACCAAAATTCTCAATAACATCATATTAGTACTCATAATCCAAACTATCCCAACCATGTTGGCGAAGAAAACCTCATTATCTCATCATCGAGATCCTGTACCAGCCAGTCACATAAGTAAATGCACCACATCAATGAATCTAAGAATATATCATAATCAACTTCAAATTCTCAAATTTTCATTCCCAGATGTTAAAAGGTAATGTTATCTCATTGCATTATGACATATATTGTTCATATTACATGCATTGTATTCCCAAGTGCACAGTTAATTCCTCTCCACTGTTGAGACCCATTGGGTGATTAGTTTGTAGATCGATAATAAAACGTGACTCAAGTCTACGAAGGCTAAGCAGTCTATCCCCCCCTGGGACTTAATGGTATATGGTCTATACCAAAGTACTGTAATAACTCCCTATTGCTTTGGTGCACATCTGCGAAGTGTCGAGCTACAGGATATTATGAATGAGGGTGGGATGCACACCTTTTACTTATTTTTTACGTCAACATTTATTTATCTTCTGTTTGTCCAAAGTTCATCATTTACGGCGTGCAATACTGGTTTTTGTGCCTCCCCCGGTGACACCTTTGAATCAATGAAGAAGGGTGGGGTAACACATGTCACCCCAAAACCAGTCGCAGCTGCCATCATTGCGCCTTTTGGCAACATTCCAACCACGTTTTTCCATTTGCTAATATTCCATAGTTTTAACCATATTCATCCACGTTTTGCCACATTTTCTGTGTAACTCTGTCGTTTCGCTTCACATTCAGGTTATGTTCTGCCATTTTCCAGATTTCTAATGCTTGAACCGTGCCCTCCGGACCTCATTATCAAACACGATCAACGCAGTGGTTCGTCCAAAGCAATATTTATTTAAAAAATCCAATGCATTTCGGGCACCTCATTGCCCTTCGTCAGGGAACACTATAAACAACAATAATAGCAAAAGGTAAACATCGTGTATTCACTTACATCAATTCGAAATTAATCTTACACATCATCTAATCTTAAATAATTAAATGCTTGTACATCATGATCACTGTGCGAATTTGCTTATGTAACCTATTGCCTCAACGCTAGCAAACTCATTTTTGTAAACAGTGCCTATCCAGCCACATTTTATCGCTCGTATCCGGTGCTATTGTGCATAGAGACTGTGGGCTCTTATTCCCCTCCCCGTTGATATAACATTTTCTGTTCACCCTTTACTATCAGAAAAGACTTGACATTCACGGAATAAGATCTGGTTCGTTTTTTATAAAAGCAATGTTTTTCAGGTTGAATTTAACGACACTAATTATGACACATGTCGTTCATGCAAAGACGATTAAACATTTCAGTGACAAATGCAATTGTGTAACAAAATGCAAAGATTTAAGAATGTTTTAATACTGAGCATAGGTTAGCATGGTATTATGGGTAACGTAGTCTCAAGCAAAATGACGTGCACCACCACGTGAACACGAGAGCGAAAGATAGCGAGCGGCACGGGCCAATTAGGAAGAAGGTAGCATAGAGAATGAGTTTTAAATGAAGGGGTAACAACAGGAGGGTAACTTCACCGGATTGGAAACAAGACAGGATGGGTTTTAGCGTTCATTGCAGGTACGTGTAAGGAGTGAAAATGAAGCAGGAGATGCAATGTGACTAATGGACAAATAGACTTGTGAATGAAGACATGAATACTTTGTCTAACATTAAAAACGTACTGAAAGAGTTACTGAGATAATCATGTTAAAGAACACAGGGGCCTAAAACGTAGTTTCTGATAGTAACGGGTGAACAGAAAATGTTATATCAACGGGGAGGGGAATAAGAGCCCACAGTCTCTATGCACAATAGCACCGGATACGAGCGATAAAATGTGGCTGGATAGGCACTGTTTACAAAAATGAGTTTGCTAGCGTTGAGGCGATAGGTTACATAAGCAAATTCGCACAGTGATCATGATGTACAAGCATTTAATTATTTAAGATTAGATGATGTGTAAGATTAATTTCTAATTGATGTAAGTGAATACACGATGTTTACCTTTTGCTATTATTGTTGTTTATAGTGTTCCCTGACGAAGGGCAATGAGGTGCCCGAAATGCATTGGATTTTTTAAATAAATATTGCTTTGGACGAACCACTGCGTTGATCGTGTTTGATAATGAGGTCCGGAGGGCACGGTTCAAGCATTAGAAATCTGGAAAATGGCAGAACATAACCTGAATGTGAAGCGAAACGACAGAGTTACACAGAAAATGTGGCAAAACGTGGATGAATATGGTTAAAACTATGGAATATTAGCAAATGGAAAAACGTGGTTGGAATGTTGCCAAAAGGCGCAATGATGGCAGCTGCGACTGGTTTTGGGGTGACATGTGTTACCCCACCCTTCTTCATTGAGCTACAGGATATGCCATATCCTTATTCATTATGGCTCTTTGATGTTCCAAAATTCGCATTTTTACATTTTTAATCGTGCTTCCAATGTATTGGAGTCCACAGGGACAGGTAAGACAGTAGACAACATACGGAGTTGTACACGTTATGAACTGCTTAATTGGTTTCGGTCGGGACATCCCCGGAATCCTGTACGAGAGGACTCGTCGGCTCGTTTCACATGCCCGACATTTCCCGCATGGGGAAAAACCCTTCATATCTTTGAGAGTTGCATTTACTTTAGGCTTTACTGGTGTCAAGTGGCTATGGACAATTTTGTCTTTGATAGATCTTAATTTTCTGAAGGTTATCAGAGGTTTGGAGGGACATCCTTATCTATTACCGGATCTGTGTGGAGTATATGCCAGTTCTTTGTAATTATCCCTCTTAGAGTGTTTGCCTGGTCAGAAAAGGTTGTGATCAAGCGGAAGGTGTTAGATGTGTCAGTGGATGAGTCTTTTATCTCTTTATTCTCAAGCAGATGTTTCCTGGGAATCCTAGCTACCTTTTTGAGGGTCTTGTCTAACTCTGCCTGATCATATCCTCTTATTAGGAACCGCTTGACACATTCTTCTGCTGCTTTTATGAAGTCACTATCCTGTGAACAATTACGCCTCAACCTAAGCAACTCCCCATAGGGAATACTCCGGATGAGACTAGGTGGGTGACTGCTTGAAGCATGAAGAATGCTATTCCCAGCAGTGGGTTTCCTAAAGAGAGCTGTTTCTAACTTATCCTTGTTCACGAAAATTTTCAGATCCAAATAATGGACTTCAGATGTGCTGATATCAGCTGTGAACCTCAAGTTAAGATTATTCCTATTCAGGTCCTCAATGAATGTTTCAGCTTGTGTGGTGGAGCCCTGCCACACAATAAAGAGATCGTCGATGTATCGACGCCATACAATTATATGTTCAGCCCATTTGTTGTTGTCCCCTGCCAGGGCAACCTGCTCCTCCCACCAGCCGACGAAAAGATTCGCGTAGCTGGGGGCGAAGCAGGTTCCCATAGCAGTCCCAGCAATTTGTTTAAACAGGTCGGATCCAAATAGAAAGATATTATTCATGAGACAGAACTCCAAACACTCAATTAGCATAGAGTTGTGTTCAATGAATTTGGCAGACCTCTTTTGCAAGAAATACTTAATAGCCTCTACACCTTGTTTGTGTCTTATACTCGTGTAGAGGCTAGTAATGTCCAATGTGATAAGAACATATGTTGTCTCCCAAGTAATCAGCTCAAGCTGTTGTAAAAATTGCTTGGTGTCCCTGACATAGGACTTAAGTTCAACAACAAAACCAGATAGAAAGAAATCAATATATATCGATAAATGTTCAGTTAGTCCTCCTTTCGAGGAAACAATGGGTCTCCCCGGTGGACAGTCAAGATCTTTTTGCACCTTCGGAAGGTAAATGTACATGTATTTTTATAGCGCAAATCACCGACACGGTATCTAAGCGCTTGCTTAGGGAACCCGTCCTGGTATTCCCCTGTGAGATACCCCGGCAGGATATCCACAAAGTGAAAGCCAGGCATCCCGCCGCGAGGGGCCGTAGTGGAGATTAAGCAAGCTATTGCCCAGAGTCGCAGAGTGTGACCCCGTGAGTCGAGTAGGTACCGGAGCGAGAATTATCGAGTCCGTGGAATTTTAGAGCCCAAGACCCGCCGAAGCGGGGAATCGAACCCTGGTCCACGGCCTATCTCAGCTTCCGGGTCTGCCGCCTCTAACCACTGAGCCACACTTCTCCACAAGGTGATAAAATGTCGGGATGACAGGTTCGATGTTGCGAAGAAACAAAAATTCATTAGTGTCCAGCATTAATTTATTTCGCCATTTGGTTAATAAATCATTATAAGCTTTCACACTCCGCTGGTACTCCATACTGTTACTCCTTTGTTATGTTATGTTATGTTAAATTGGTTTTTGTAGAGCGCACGGCTACTCAAAAAGAGTGTCCCGGCGCTTTTATTTAAGGTAGGCTGCTTTGATAGTTCTCAGGTACCCCCAGTTGTTGGAGAGATTCTTCACAATATTGCTCTCTCGTGAGGAGCACAGCGTTCCCTCCTTTATCAGAAGGTTTTATAATTATTCCTTCTTTTTGTGCAGATTAGTGAGTGCCATTGACTGTCCTTCATTTAGATTGTTTTTCATTTTTGATTTCTTGTTTTTGGTTGCTGGTGCCGTCCGTAGTCTCATGAGGTCCTGAATAACTGTCTCAGAGAAAGTATCGATAGCGTCATAAGGCATTTGCGGATTAAATTGGGAAGGGGCACGGAAATCAGTGTTGGGGGATTGTTGCTCAATTCCTCTGTACTCTCCCACAGTGGATGATGTTGATTCACTGCCAAGTTCATCCAGGATATTAGCTATATTTAGATCTTTAACAGAGAGTATATCTGTTGGTTGTACTCCCATTTTTTTTAGTTGTTTTCTTTGATTCACAAGTGGATGGTTTCAGTTTATGGAATTTATGTAACTTGATTTTTCTCGTTAATTTGAAAAGGTCAATTCTTGTTTGAGTATACTCGATTCTGTTGTTGGGGCAGAAAGTTAGTCCAAGTTGCAACGTTTCTTCTTCTGCCTTTGTCAGCGTATCTTGTGTTAAATTGATGATGGTTAGATTTTCTCCAGTGTCTACCACCTGTTGCCCTGCTTCTTGCGAGTGTTGTAATTGCTCTTCTTTGCCTTTCCTCTTCCCCTTCCAGCCCCCTCTCCGGGTTCTTCGACGTCTTCTGGAGGTTTGACCTTGCCCCCTCTCAGCCATGTCTTCCGAATTAAGTCGAATTCCTGATGAAAAGGATTCCTCGGGTTTTCTGTAGTTACATCGGGTCTTTCATCACCC
Organism: Lissotriton helveticus; assembly: GCF_964261635.1. Classification (NCBI taxonomy): domain Eukaryota; kingdom Metazoa; phylum Chordata; class Amphibia; order Caudata; family Salamandridae; genus Lissotriton; species Lissotriton helveticus. The sequence goes on from NC_136073.1 coordinate 482,242,191, forward strand.
GGTTGATCGTCATCTGTCACACTTGACTCGGAAGTGGCTGGTTCCACTGGTGGTGGCATGTTCTTCTTTTTCTTCATTGCCGCTCTCGGGGCATCGAATTTTTTGGAGAAGGTCAAAATTCTACCAAGAGCATAGTCCCGCTCATCGCGCTCGAATTTCTCTTGCTTTCTCAATCTTATCTTAAGTTCATATTTCATTACTCATTTTTTCATTTCCCCTCTCAGTAGATTCTGTTTAATGAGATCAGTGTCTTTGGCGATTTCTTCTTCAATCAAGTTCATCTCTTCTAATACCTTCGCCCGATCACTCCAAGCGAATTTTACCAATAGATCAAGCATCGCTTTGCATGATGCAGCTGTAAGTTCGGCCCATTGTTCTAACAATCTGGGATCTGGGCTCTCATATGCTGGAACATATATATATATGTTCACTCCAAATGCCCTTAAGCTTCGGAGAGGGCACACGTTGCAGTCCCTTCCAACCACTGTGCACCTCGAGGCTGCTCGCAGTGTTTGGATCCATTTCTTTTCTCCATTGGCCTACACGTTTTGAGGTAGAACGCCTCTTCTTAAGGGCATTTGGAGTGAACATATATATATATATTTATTTATTTATTTATATCACCCACTGGCGGTCGCCAGTAGGTAATATAAATAAGTTAGGACCTATTTTCCATAGGAAATCCGCAACATTCTATTTGGAATAACTTTGGTGCCGGTTGACAAATCTTTACGGAATTTTCAAAACCAATGGCCAACTCTGGTCTGCTCCTATCCTGAAAGTCTCGGGGTGATTCGTGAAAAAAGGGCGGTCCCAAAACGTGTTTTCCCCATGCAATTTTCCATATGAACTGTTCATCGCAGCTACAGCCCGATCTGCTGAACGGAATTACACCAAATTTGGCAAAGGGGTAGTCCTTAGTCCAGACTCGTGCCCTTTGTTTATATGGTGTAAATCCGTTCAGTAGATCCTGAGCAAATCACATTTAAAGTACATATATATCTATGGCCACGGTGGATCCGCGCACCCTGCCGCGCACAAGCTGTATTCTAATTGGCTGTCAAAACTCCAAATCAGAAAGTGTTGGCAGCCATAAAGTAAATGCGCAAAACACAAAAAGGGGGCAGGGTAGAAACAGCCTGACCCCCTAGGCCTGTTCAAGGGGTCCCACAAGGACCCATCAAGCCCGGGGGCATGATGAAAAAAGTGTGGGGGGCCCAAGCCCCCCCACACTGCCCCGGAGACCGCCACCCCGGGACTTCTAAAAATTTGGTGTGGGGGTCTCTCAGGCCCCCCAGGGACTGCCACCCCCGGGGCTTCTTAAAATTCGGTTGGGGGGGCTCTCAGGAGCCCCGGGGACCACCACCCCCGGGGCTTCTGGTAATTTGTTGGGAAGGGCTCTCAGGCCCCCCAGTCCCGGGGACCACCACCCCCCCCGGGCTTCTAAAAATGAATGGCGGGGTGGCTCACGGCCCCCCACCAGGTGTTCAGAGGCCACACCCCTTTTTGCACCTCTCTACAATGCAGCTCTATGGCGCTTACTGGAGGTACCTAGTGGGCCAGTTGGACCCTAGAGACCCTCAGGATTCAAGGGGCCTTAATCTCCCAACTTAAAATGGACACAGGGCACGTTTACACAGTGGCGAAGGGAGGGGACGGGGCTTGAGGTGACGTGTGCAAACACGCACTGTGGCGTGTTTTAAGTTGGGTAAATAATTCCCCTTCTATCCTGAGGGCCCCTGGGGGCTAACTAGCCCACCAGGTGCTTCCAGTAAGCGACACTGCGCTGCGTTGCAGAGAGGTGGCCCAGGCCATGCCCCTTTTTACACCTCTCTGCAACGACCTCAGTGCTGCATCTTTGAGCCCAGTACTGATCCTGAAAAGTAATTCTAACCGTACTTATCAGTAACTTGAATTGCCTTCCATAGGCTAACATTGACTAGTTTCACTTGGAAATTCTTCTAAGTGTGGAGTTTTGGAACTTACAAATATTCCTCTAAAATCAGCCGAATTACGAATTCTGATTTACTCACCTTTTATCAGGAGAGACCTCAGTGCTGCATTTTTTAGCCCAGTTCTGATACTGAAAAGTAATTTTAACCGCACTTACCAGTAACTTGAATTTACTTCCATAGGCTAACATTGACATTACAGAGCTGGAGGGGGAGACATTTTAGGTCTTGTCAGCGATGTAGGCGAAGGAGCAGCCACCGCTGCAATGGATGCAGGGGGTAGTGTGAGGGCGAGTGAAGAGAAGTGTAGGTCTTTAGAGGGTTGGTGGAGGTTCAGTCAATATAGGCAGGTCCTATGTCGTGGGTGGCTTTGTAGGAGTGTGTGAGGCTCTTGAATGGATGGGAAACAGTGGAGGTCTCTCAGTGGTGAGGGTGATGTGGGTTTGTCTGGGGAGCGGCCGGATGAGTCTGGCTGCAGTGTTTTATATGGCCGGGAGTCTTCTGAGGAGCTGGATGGCAATGCCGGTGTAGAGAGCATTGTAGTAGTCGAGGCAGCTGGCAACAAGGGCCTGGGTAACATTTTTTCTGGTATTGGTTGGGTTCCATCTGAAGATTCTGCAGAGCATGCGAACTGTGTGGAAGCAGAAGGAGGCCACTGTATTGCATTGACTTGTCATTTCATGGTCAGTTCGCTGTTGAGGAGGATGCCTAGGCTGTGTGCATGGTTGTTCAGTGTGTGTCTAGGCCTGAGTTCTGTAGGCCACCAGCTGTGATCCCAAGCAGAGGCGTTCTTCCAGATGATAAGTACTTTGGTTTTGTCGGAATTGAGTTGGAGGTAGTTGTCTCTCATCCATTTGGCTACATTGGACAAGGCGTTGTGGAATTTGATTTTGGCGTTGAGGGGGTCCTTGGTGAGTGAGAAGATCAGTCAAGTGTTTTCTGGTTAGGAGATTATGATGAGTCTGCGGGATCTGACGATGTCTGTGAGGGGGGTCATGCAGATGTTGAACAGGGTGGTGCTGAGGCATGTATGATGTTACAACCCATACATTTACAACGCATTCTTTTACAACACAGTTTTTACACCGCAACATCCCTTACTGCGCATACATTTGCATTGCCTGCCATTACAACAATTTTTTTTAAACTACATTTACAACACATTCCATTACATCGCATTATACCTTTACAACGCATACCATTACAATGCATACCATTACATTGCATTTAAGGGAAGTGTTGGATAGTGTAGGGGTAAAAATTACTATTCTAACTCCAGGGAGTGCAACAGTAGGGTAAGTGTTGGATAGTGTAGGGGTAAAAATGACTATTCTAACTCCAGGGGGTGCAACAGCAGGGTAAGTGTTGGATAGTGTAGGGGTACTATGAGTTGTGATGGTATGCGTTGTAATGATATGCGATATAATGCCTATGTTGTAGTGTCATGCATTTTAGTGTCATGTGTTGTAGTAACATGCAATGTAATGGTTGCATCGAAGTGTCATGCGTTGTAAAGGATGTTGCAATGTAATGACTGCGTTGTAAATGTAGTGCGATGTGATAACTGTGTTGTAAAGGTTGTTTCCCGGTGCTGAGGGATGATCCTTATGGTGTGCCACAGATGACGTCTTTGGTGCGGAGGTGAAGGAAGGCAGTCATATTCTCTCTCTGTGTCCTGTAAGGAGGTTTATCCACTTGAGGGTGTCTTACTGTATACATATGTTGTAGATTCTTTTGATGAGGGTGTTGCGAGAGACAGTGTTGAATGCCGGGATAGGTCGAGGAGGATCAAGGCCACAGTTTCTTCATGGTCGAGGAGTGTTCTGAGGTCGATTGTGGCAATGATCAGTGTGGTATTAGTGCTGTTGGTGGCTTTGAATCTTGATTCTGAGGCATCCAGTAGGTGATTTTGGTCAAGAAATTTGGTGAACTGCTGGTTGATGGCTTTCTGAAGCAGGGGATCAGGGAGATCCAATGATAAATTTGAGATCGCTGAGGTCGGCAGAGGATTTCTTTAGGAGGGGTCTGACGTCTGCTTGTTTCCATCTGTCTGGGAAGGTTGCTGTGGTGATGGCAATGTTGAAGATGCTGGTGAGATGCATGCTGAATGGGTTTGTTGCAAGGTTGTAGAGGTGGTGGGGGCAGGGGTCGGGGGTGCTCCGTAGTGGATGGTAGACATGTTGGCTGAGGTGGTCAGGGCTGTGAGCAGAGAACAGGCTGTAATGGTTTGGCTGATGTTCACATGTTAGCTGAGGATGTTGGGGTTGAGGGTGGCAGGTTGGAGGTTGAAATTGTTGTAGATGTTGGTGATATTGCTGTGGAAGTAGTCTTAGATGGTGTTGCAGAGTTGTTTGGGCAGGGAAACTACTGTATCCTTGTGGTGGACTCCCTGGGACACAGTAAGTGAGTGACCCCCTCTCTTTTAATTAAAGTAACTAACCCAGGGGATGGGGTCCCCAGGGCTTTTTTAAGGCTTTAGGAGGGGGGCCGCATAGTCCTCCTCCACTTGTGTTTACATTTCAGCCCCATGGGATGGCGTCTCCGGGGCCTAGTAAGCTCTGGGATGGGGGGCGGCATGCCCCCTACACTTACTATATTACTTGCCCCAGCATATGGGGTAACCGGGGCCTTTAGAGGCCCCAACAACATGGGGATTCAAAAGCTACCCAGGGTTTGAGAATTTCCCTGGAGGAAATTGAGAAACCAGGGACGCATACCATAGGAGCAATATCAAAGTAAAGCCAAAGAAACAGTTGAAGTCCCTCATTAGGAATGGACCGGGTGGAGATGCAATAATTATTGCACCTTTTAAAATCTGATTCACCAGGGATTGGAAATTCAAAGGGGAGATCATTATCATCTATTACAAGCTGTGCCCTTTAAAATTTCAAAGTTGTGCCCCCTCTTTAAAAATGGGGCTTGACATGTTGATTTTTGTGTTTTTGCACACCAGCATCCTGGTATTCAGTGGGTGTTTCCCCTGGTAACGTTTTGTAAATTTGATCTGCTGAAATTCTTGCAGGGGAAATTGCAAGGTTGCAGTATTTACTTTGAAACTTGTGATTCTGACCCCTCCACAAAGATTTTAGCGAAGTGATCACAAAATAACAACCCACTCTTAATGGAGGAGTACATGTGTTCTGAAAAGCCAAGCGTTTTAAGATACAGTGTCTAATGTCTTAATTGAAAAAAAGCATTTAAAAAAGTTTTTTAAAGACTAAGGGGCAGTTTTACAAGAAACTGACGAATTGGTAAAGATGCATCAGTTTCCCTTGTATCAGGCTTGATACCGTTGCGCCACCATGGTTGCTCTGTATTTACAGTACGGTGCACCATGACGCAAGGTTTTGCAGATGCGTCATCTGTTGGCCCAGAAATCACGCATTGCATTGCTGGAGTCATGTCGCAAGCGCGGCGCAACTCCAGCATGGCATTTTGAGGCCTATACTCATTGTATTGCGTCACTCCTTACGCCTGCTTCAAGCAGGCGGAAGGTTTTGCCACAGTGGCGTCCTAGAAGTAGATTTCTCTGCGTCACTTTTACAAGGCGTTCCTGCGTGGAAACGCACACCTGGCATACATTATACCTGATGCAGGTATAATGTGACACAGGGCTTTACAACATGACCTATCTCCCTAGATGAGTCACGTTGTAAATATACTGAATTGTTTGCGCCACCATTGCGTCAAAAAAAGTGATGCAATGGCGGCTTAAGGGGCTTGTAAATCTGCCCCTAATGGCCCGATTTGGAGTCTGGTAGATGGGTTACTCTGTCAAAACATAATAAATATCAATTTCACTTTATTGCAAGTGCATTAAATCCTCTGACACAAGAAAGCGGACATGATATCAGTCACGGTGTGACGTAGTAATTTATCCACCAAACTCTAAATAACGCCAGACTGCATAGACCAAGCATGTGTCAATACACCCTTTGTACCACAAAAGAAACAAAGAAAACAATATTTTCAATGTTTTGACTGAAAGTTCTTTAATATCGTTTTTTCAGAAGTTCCTAACCAGAATAGTGGCTAATGGGTGTTTTCGGTTTTGAAAACCCTCCACTACTCACCCACCTTTTATTCCCTCTCTCCCCCGTCCTTTATCTCACTCTTTCTCTCTCTTCTACACACTTCCACCCCCATCCCAGTTCATTCCACATGCATAAACTGAGTGTCCCGGTTATGCCAGGAGAATTAGTGCAGTGATAGATTGATGAAATCTTGGCTGCGTTAATTTGCTCCGACAGCACACATAGCATCGGGACATACAGGTCTAGTGAATGATAAATGCATTTGTTTTTCTGTTATCACTCACGCAATGGTTTTCGCACTTCGTGTGAAACTCGTAGAAGGAAGCAGTGGGTTTTGACCAAAGAGCCAGTGGTATATAGCCAAAGGAAGGCAAGGCGGCGCTATAATAACGTGATGGAAAGCAGATTGTGCGCTATATAGCAAGAACTGTACCTAGACTTTTATGCGCTATCAGAATGAGCTACAGAAAATGTACTTATTCACCGAAGTATGACAATGACGTAGTCAAGGTGAGTAAATGCTTTTGTAATACTACAGCATGGAACACTTTCAAGGCGTCACGGGTATTATGAAAAGTGACAAGAATAAAGTTGTGTAACAACGTACTATCGATGAGGGGAAATATTAATGAGCAGTAAGGTACGTGCCACCGAATTTTCAAGGTAATAGAAACTACCAGAGAAATCAAAATAAAAAGCGAGGGAAATCTCCAGCTACACATAACTTTCCCTTTATATGTATTTTATAATAAATGATACCAAGAGCATGAAATGTGTTCTGACTCTGATGTTTTCTAACGCCATCTGGATGATCGTACCACCGAGTATAACGTCTCATTGTGAATGTTGATTTCTGAGCATTCTCGAAATGCCGTTTTGCAGTCTAGCTTTTTCTCATTTGATTGTTGGTGAGGGGGAGGGACTTTTTCCCTTTAAAACACTCTTTACATTGGGAAACTCTATGGCCTGTTGAAGGTCCGGCCGAAACACGTTGCCAGACTTGCACTTTTTGGCACTAGGGAGGATTATGGCCCCGATTCACAGAACTAACTTAAGACAAAATCCTAAACTTACTACCATTTTGGTATTCACAGAAGGCACTTACTCATTTTGGTATTCACAGAAGGCACTTACTCATTTCGGTATTCACAGAAGTTAGGAGTCCTAACTTTAGGACTCCTAAATGCCTTCTGTGAATACCGAAAGTCTTAAAATTAGGATTTTTCTCAGTTTGGTAGTAGTAAAGTTAGGACTCCTAACTTTAGGACTCCTAAATGTCTTCTGTGAATACCGAAAGTCTTAAAATTAGGATTTTTCTCAATTTAGTAGTAGTAAAGTTAGGACTCCTAACTTTCGGACTCCTAAATGCCTTCTGCGAATACCGAAAGTCTTAAAATGAGAATTTTTCTCAGTTTAGTAGTAGTACAGTTTGGACTCCTAACTTTAGGACTCCTAAATGTCTTCTGTGAATACCGAAAGTCTTAAAATTAGGATTTTTCTTAGTTTAGTAGTAGTAAAGTTAGGACTCCTAACTTTAGGACTACTAAATGTCTTCTGTGAATACCGAAAGTCTTAAAATTAGGATTTTTCTCAGTTTAGTAGTAGTAAAGTTAGGACTCCTAACTTTAGGACTCCTAAATGTCTTCTGTGAATACCGAAAGTCTTAAAATTAGGATTTTTCTCAATTTAGTAGTAGTAAAGTTAGGACTCCTAACTTTCGGACTCCTAAATGCCTTCTGTTAATACCGAAAGTCTTAAAATTAGGATTTTTCTCAGTTTAGTAGTAGTAAAGTTAGGACTCCTAACTTTAGGACTCCTAAATGTCTTGTGTGAATACCGAAAGTCTTAAAATTAGAATTTTTCTCAATTTAGTAGTAGTAAAGTTAGGACTCCTAACTTTTGGACTCCTAAATGCCTTCTGTGAATACCAAAAGTCTTAAAATGAGAATTTTTCTCAGTTTAGTAGTAGTACAGTTTGGACTCCTAACTTTCGGACTCCTAAATGCCTTCTGTGAATAACAAAAGTCTTAAAATGAGAATTTTTCTCAGTTTAGTAGTAGTACAGTTTGGACTCCTAACTTTAAAACTCCTAAATGCCTTCTGTGAATACCGAAATTTTTAAAATTAGGATTTTTCTCAATTTAGTAGTAGTAAAGTTAGGACTCCTAACTTTCAGACTCCTAAATGCCTTCTGTGAATACCGAAAGTCCTAAAATTAGGATTTTTCCCAACTTTACTACTACTAAACGGAGAAAAATCCTAATTTTAAGACTTTCGATATTCACAGAAGGCATTTAGGAGTCCTAAAGTTAGGAATCCTAACTTTACTACTACTAAATTTGGGAAAAATCCTAATTTTAAGACTTTCGGTATTCGCAGAAGGCATTTAGGAGTCCTAAAGCTAGGAGTCCTAATTTTACTACTCCTAAACTGAGAAAAATCCTAACTTTAGGACTTTCGGTATTCACAAAAGGCATTTAGGAGTCCTAAAGTTAGGATGCCTAACTTCTGTGAATACCGAAATGAGTAAGTGTCTTCTGTGAATAGCAAAATGAGTAAGTGCCTTCTGGGAATACGAAAATGGTAGTAAGTTTAGGATTTTGTCTTAAGTTAGTTCTGTGAATCGGGCCCTATATGTTTAAATAAATGTGATTTGCCGTACCTGCTCTGGTTGCGCTTCCTGCTCTTCGTACCACCATGGTGAATGGATTCGCTTGGGAAAGGATAGTATGGAGGAAGACGTTGTTGGAAATTTTTATATTTATATCTATATATTACCTACTGGCAGTAGCCAGCAGGTAGTTGTGGTTAGGACCTAGGTTCTATAAGTAGAGCAATTTTTTGTTTTGCTAATCTCTTTGGTGCCATTTGACGAATCATCATTAAATCTTTAAAGCTAGTTTGGCAGTCACTTCATCGGAGGTCTAGAAAGTTTCGTGAGTGATCCTTCAAGCAGGGGCTAAGAAAAAGGGGGAGGTCCAAAACGGGTCCTCCCCAAGCAATTTGTCATAGGGATTTCAGACGAGACTGCAGCCTGAACCGCTGAATGGAATTACACCAACTTTGGCAGAAAATTATGTCTTTGTCTAGAAACAGTGCTTTTTGTAATTTGGTGTAAATCTGTTCAGTAGTTTTGGAGGTAATAAAGTAAAAAGATTTATATATATCTAGCGACCCGGATGCACCAACAGTAAAGCCGTGGTTGGCTGGCCGTGGGCTGAGTGGAAAGTTGAAGCTTCCATTTTGTTCATGGCGACTCAGTTCCCAGGGGGGGGGGGAATAAAATGTAAAAGTGATAGAAGGGGTTAGGTAGAGGTACCCTGACCCCATAGGACTGGTGGAAGTTGTCTGTGAGGGACCCCTCATGAGTAAATAATTGTCCAAAATGTTTTTTTAGCTCGCAAGGGTAATTTGCAAATCCACCTCAGCGCTCAGTGCGATAGGTAACGGATCCATGGATCCAGAACCCAATTAAAGAAACACACACTGTGAAACCAGGTAAACCTACCACACCCTGACAATTCTGAAATGTAGAAACCAAGGGGAGTCTAGGATTATATGACTCGTGTGAATGCCATTCTATTTCTTACCCATAAGGCCTTCTAAACCGCAAACTCTGACTAACTTAAAGGTCCCGGTTAAATGGTACTGCATGTACCTTGGGCCTGTAAATGAAATGCTACATGTGGGTTGCAGCGCTCATTGTCCCACCCACTAAAGTAGCACTGTAAAAGATGTCACAGGCCTGCCACTGCAGTCTGTAGGGCAGTCTTAAATGTGCCATTTTGATCTGACAAAGTAAACTTTTTGGCCGCCTAAAACTTCCTTTTTACTACTTCTAAGGCACCCCAAATCACCCCTAAGGTAGGCACTAAAGGCTCATGTGCACTTGAGAATTACATGTCCTGGCAGTTAAAAACTCCCAAGGTTATGTTTCACTGCAGCAGGGCTAGCTCTCTCATCGACAAACACGGGGTTACCATATGATATTATATTTAATAAGTGATAACTTCAGTTTGGGACCAGCTAGAGAAATACCTCTTGCACTCATTTGAATTGTATTTTAAAATCCTGTTTATTGGTAAAGTTGAATTTTAAATTATTGTTTTTTTACATTATTATTTTAAATTATTGTTCTAAAAATGCCACAAAAAAGAGACAAGTGATGGACGGAATGCTGGACAATGCAAACATTCACCCCCAGTCAAAAGGATCTGGGTTCAATCAGTTATCCTTTTGCTCACCACACCAACCCAGTTTGGACCCAGTCATATACAAGTCAGTCTTGATCCTGTTCCTTTTAGAAATCTGGCATTTTTCTGGCTAGTCCAAATGCCAAAGTCCGGGGTCACATGACTGTTAATGGCTATCCTGTGGTGTAATGTGTATTCCTTCCAGACAGGGGACAATATTACCTTTGGTGTGGGGAAGGTGTTACTCTCCTGAGCTTGATGGCCCGTGGGGTTGTACCCAACCCTTTCTGAACTCCAGAGGGTACCCGAGGGCTATATCCAACCCTTCCTGTCACTGGCAAATGCAGTGGAAATGCATTCCACACCTGGGCCTGGCTGCCCTTTGCTTCCTAAGACAGACCAGAGCCAAACCCAGGGGAAGGTGAAGAACAGACCGAAAACACTTTATGGTTAGACATAAACGGTGTCCCCTACACATAGGCTGGCCCTGGGTAAGAAGATGCATCCTCTGAAACTATCATCAGAAAAGTACTGGACCTGAGAAGATTCAGAGGATGGACTGCCCTGCTGTCTGAAGAAGGAAGGCTGGACCTGTTTGCCTTGAACCATGGACCTCAAAAGTATGATGACCTTCTGTTTGAGGTATAGTGAAATAACAAGCTTTCTGAGGCCTTTCCTGCTCTCCAGTTGACCAGACCCCACTGGACCTGATCTGGTCCTCGCTGCTAGCCTATGTGGGGGCGAGTCCTGACCCCCAAGCATTGTCTTCAAAGTTCTGGACCCTTGGATAGTGTCACAGTCCACTTCTCCTGGTGTAACTGAAGGCTTCAACTGACTTTTCACGAGCAATGACGAGCGCCACCCTACTGACGACTTTACTGACTTTGCCACCAAGCGGCATCCAATTGATGACTTCACTGACTGTGAGAGGCACTCAATCTACAACTTCACCAAATCTGAGTGGCACCTGATTACTGGTTTCCCCGACTTCAATCCCGAAACCTGCCAAGCAGTCTCTGAGACCTGGCATAGCAGCTCTCCATTTTTGGAAGCCCCTCTTAGGACCCAAACCGGCTGCCCTGATCCTTTTGAGACCTTCTCCCTCCGCAGTGATATTAAAGTCAAACCTTCAACGGGGATGAATCTGTTCCCTGTATCTGCCTTATTGCTTCATCAGAGCCAGCCTGAATTTTTGACTTTGGCCCGGGCTAGGACGACCAGATACCTGCAGTTAGCATTTGGCACTTCTTGGAGTTATTTTTATTTAAAACTTAAACAAATTATAATCACAGTTCCACTGAATTGTTTCATTTAGGAGTCATTTTATTTATTAAGATGTTCTAAAATGTTCTAAATTGGTGTGGGATTTTTCTTAATTTGTGTTTTCACTTTATTAATGTTTGAGTGCTGCATAGATATGTCACACATTGCCTATAAATTGAGCCTGACTGCATTTGTGCCAAGATACAAGATGGTGAATAACAGCTTTTTAAGTGACTTTTGTGGTTCACAATGGCATGGATTGCGTTTATTTTTTGAGGTGGGTGCTTACTCACCTCAACTAGTAATCCAATTTCTTACAATGCCAAATCATGACACAGAGATATTATCGAACCTGACAGTAAAACAACCTGGTATGGTGAAGAGGATAGCTGAGGAATTTTGGCCTGGGTTCCACTGCTAACCGGGGAAACCTATCAAACCAAAATATTTCTGAAAACTAGACACGAAGGGAAGTCCAAGGTGGTGTGACACTTGTAGATCCCATTACATTTCCTTACCCCTAAAGCCTAACAAATCTCCATCTTTGGCACAAAGCACACATTTTCCTCATATTTCTGTGAGAGACCATTCCAGAAGCTGTGTGGATCCACAACATTCATATCACTTCAGTGTTACGAACCTTCCCCCCAAAAAACACTTCCCCACTTTTATGGGTGGGTCCAGTGCCCTGTACAGGAAATGCTGCAAAATGCAACATGGACAGATCAATATTTTCAACTCAAAAGCAACTCTTTTTGCAATGTGGGTAGCTGTGGATGGATTTTGGGCCTGGGCTCAACCCCCCATCCGGGAAAGCCTGACAAAATGAACCATTTCTAAAAGTTGATTACATAACCAATATTAAAGTTTTGGGCATATGATAAATACATTTCAAAATTCTAGACACCCAGTGGTGTCCATGGTGACTGGCTTTTGTAATCTCCCTACCTTTTCTTACCCACAACGCCATTCAAACCTTTAACATCGGCAAAAACCTGTTGTATGACATTACTACGCGTTCCTTCACCATGCACATTTTACAACGCATACCACTATAACACATTTACATTCACTAACATTTGAAACACTTTCACCATGCATTCAACTACCATGCATACTTTTACCATGCTTACTGTTACTGAAAAATCCTGCAACAGCATAACACTGTCACCTACTGTTAAAAAATGATACATTAATTGTTAACAAGTTTTTAATTACATTTGACTTTTACACTTTTGGTATTATTTCAAAATTGTATATATTTTGGGTTAGCCCCCCCCAAGTCCCATTTTTTAATTACACTTAAAAATATATCAGCGTGTCACATTGAGAAACACTGCCACCTACTGTTCAAATGAGTGGTAAAGTCTTCTATTGTAAAGACTTACATGCCAAAAGTCTTTATGCTGAAAAAATGTTCTCACGGATTGACTGAAATGACAGCTGTTCCTTGAAGACCAATCAGCAGTAGACCTTCAGGTGTAACATCATGATATGGCAATGCACTGCATGGTTCCTAAACAAAGTACTGTTCTACCTCACAGGGGCGCCAAATTCCAATCCACACATCAATAGACTCTCTCTAGTTCCTAAACAAAGGCCAGCATACGGAAAATACCCGTCATGTGCTTGATATGTCCGTGCAGTCAGTGACCGACCTGCATTGCCATTCATTCAGCCATTCTGTCACACTACATTTTAAGGCTTATTTCGTAAACGCTATTACAGCATAGGAACAGAGATATGCTGATCATGGTTACATGTATAAGAAGTTAGCGGTCATAATTCATCTCTGTCCCCTCACTTCGCCCTCCACTCAAGACATAGTGCCTACTTTAGACTTCAATGGGATCAACTGTACTGAAAATCGTCCTCGACTTTCAAAAAATATTATCCTCCATTGACTTCCATCGGCTTACCCTCCAAGAGCACTGGCGCTCAGATTCATTACTATTAAGGAGGAGCAGTTGTGTGCAAGACACAAAGCAGCACGCACAGCAACACCATCAAGTTCTTCTGAAATTGTGAGTCAAGTACAGGGGAATATGGATTTGCACCGAAAAAGCATTAACCGCCCTCATTACGTATGCAAAGAGGTGGAACAGACAGGAACAGCGTAAACACTGATGGTTTTTGTACAAAGGCAGTTATGGGAATATAGCATGACATGGCTTTTTTTGATGGCCTAGTGCCAAATGTAACCAACACAAACAAGGAGGTAGCAGACTATTTTGTGGTATTCCCACGCATAAAATGTGTAATTACAGGAAATCATGGGGCACATTTATCAATATTTCATGCAGCACGGCAAGTTACCTTGCTGTGTTGCGTGAAAGGGAAAGGGCAGGAATGTGCTTTATTTGACATAATACAGCGCATTCCTGTCCGTTCCTTGCACTGCCGCCCTTTCGGCTGCCCAGTGCCAATGCATGTACTCTTGCTCTTTACAAAGAAATAACGCAGCGTGGCGCTGTATGCCTTTAGCAGTGCTGTGCTGCGTCATTTTAAAAATGCAGGGATGCACCGTATTTATAAGAATACGGCACCCCCCCCCGGTTTTCCTTTGTGCCGGGGCGAAAAAAGCTGCCTATCACGGATGCAGACACCCTTGTGCCATGGTACAGGGGTACCTGCATTGCAGGCATGATAGTATATGTGTAGGAAGGGACACCTTCCTACACATAAACAATCATTAAAGGTGATTTGCTCCTTCTGTGTGTGCTGCATACATAGAAAAGCAAACAACGAGGAGAAATAGAAGTATTTCTTCTCGTTGAGCCACTCTAGTGCCTGCTTTTTAACTGTGTTAGTTTTTGGCACTGCCTCAGATTTACAGATCTGTTTAAATCTGGGGCAGCCTCAAAAAGCAATGGGTGATGCAGTGGAAAGCCCACAGTAACACCCATAACATGCACCTTTGATGCAGAAAACTGTGTGAAAGGGTACAATATTTACAATACGGCATTAAGACACGCAAAGTGGCTTAGTGCTGCATTGTAAATATGGAGCAGGGCATTGCGTCACCATAGTGTTGTAAAAAGTGACACTCCGGTGGCGCAATGCCCTTGTAAATATGCTCCTATGTGTGCTGCAGAATGCATAACACTTAGAAAGAGGAAAAAACTAGGAGAAATAAAGATATTTGTCCTTGTTACGCCTCACCTGAGGAGCATAACGTTTTGACGCATTCGCTGGTCTACCAGTAATGGTAAATCATGGAATGTACCAACATCCATAGGTGGATGCGTGGGAACACCTACACTCCACACTTGGAGCACCTCCCTGTGGCAGAGTAATGCAACGCAACAATTTGTGTTACTCTAGATTTATCAAGTCACGCAGGGTTACTCAAGGTGGCCTTGCATGGTTAGATAAATGTAACCTATTAGTTGAAGCGCCCTTGCACCCCATTGCATGGAACAAGGGTGACGCAACAACTTGAAAAATAGGCCCCATATATTTAAAACAGCTTGCCTTTTGCCAGCTGTCTTCATGTCAGAATGTGCAATAAAGGTGTGCAGAGTGCAAATCTCACACAAGACAGTGATGAGGGACCTTTATGCCATAACACAAGTTTAGAAAATCTGAGGCTTAATCTCATCCTCATTGGAGGCTCCAAAGATTGCGAGGTCTGCCCCTCCCAAGAAATCATAATTACACTTTCTATTTGGAGCCATGGTTTGTCCCAGTGGTTAAAAAAAGTCTTTATAGCTCGTAGTGTTTATTTATTGTGCATTCCTATTGGAGGTATTGTAGACTGGAATTCTGAATATCGTGCAATTGTTGTTTTACTCGATGCCCAAAGTGGAGCAAATACCCAGGAAAAGTTCCTACAGGTTGTAACTCAATGAATTTTTATGAGTTAGAATTGTGGAGCTTAGAACCTTAAATCGGGACTAAATATAATTTGGGCCGATTAAGATAAATTGAGAAACTCAGAATCAGTGGCATAGCTAGGTACTATGCCGCCCACCCTTGGTGGTCCCTGCAGCGCTGAAGAGTGGGGGGGGGGATGCTAGCGATGATTTCTGCATTTTCCGCCTCCGTGGAAAACTAATGTAAGAACAGGGACCTCCCCCTGTCCCTCCCCCTGCAGCCTCCCCTCGCTAACGGCACTACTCAGAATGGATATCTAATTCACTCAGTGTGATCTTTAGTAGTCATGACAAAAATGCATCTTATATGCAATTTTACTTTTTGCGATGGCATCAGCGGCCAAGGACCACATTATCCTCTTCTTGTGATGCCATCATAGGAACAAAGCATGTATTTTGTCACTTCTGCTGCCATGAGCTTTTTTTTTTTTTTAAGTTCAAAATATTTTATTGACATTTTTAATCATAAGAAACAATAAGCAAGACATACAGAAAAATACGAACTTCGCAATTCAATATATAAAGATATAGTTGTGCAAAGAAAACTTAAAAAGGGAAGGGAAGGAAAGAAATACATATAGTATTACATACTTAATAGATAATAAATCGAGCTACTATACAATAACCATATATATAATAACATAACATCAAGGAAAGAAGCAATGACTATTATCAATTTGATAAATAGATATCAATATGAGTCCAAAATAGATGATAAGAGATAGAATTCTGACAAACCCCAGACAAAGATAATTGTGCACCTCTTCTTGTAAAAATAACCCAGGACCACCAAGCATGTACTAATAACTTTGAAACATCTTTCCAACAAAAGGTAATTGATTTTAACGCAGCTGAAATTAAGAAGTTAAAAAGTTTACATTCAATTGCATTTAAATCTTGCGACAAGGATACACATTTGCATATTAAAATGTTATATGATACGTCTTCCTGAATATTGAGAATCTTTTTAATAATGTCCCATACTTCAGTCCAGAATTTAGTTATTAAAGGACAAGTAAAAAGCATATGTTGTAATGAACCAGGATGCAAATTACAATGCCAACATGTATCAGATTGAAGAAGTTTAGCTTGAAATAACCGTGATGGTGTCCACAAGCACTTAAATAAAATATAAGAATTAGTTTGAAAAAGTGAAACAGGTAACCATCCAGATATATTAGAAATCCATATATTTTCCCACATATCAATGGATAATGAAAGCGACAATTCATTGTTCCAAAATGCTGCGATCATATTTATGTTAGAACCTAGATTGTTAGACAATTTTTTATATAAAATAGAAACACCATGAGGATTAGATGATATAGTTTGAATATAAGTAAATATATCAGCATGAATAATAGAAGGAATAGCTTGTGAAAATGAATTAAAAATTGAATTACTTAAATATTAATATTTTATAAGGTCAGAATCAGCTAAACCAAACGAAGTTTGTAACATTTGAAATGAAATAAAAGTATTATTAGAATAAATATCCTTAAGATAAAAAATACCAGCTTTAATCCATGAAGACCAAAAACTAACATGTCTATTTAATTTAATAACATTGCTATACCATAGTGATAAGTGAACAGTATTAGACATGGGGTGTTCAAAAACAGAATCAATATAATTAAAAATTAGTTTGGTGGATTTGATGATAAGAGATTTATGAAGAAATGATGATTTATTCGACATTGTTAACAATGTGGGAAGTGGAAAGGGATTCACAATGGATTTTTCAATAAGGAACCAGGCAGAAGGATTATGTACACAGGAATGATTAAACCAAATAGCACTTTGTTTTAGAATAAACGCTTTATGATAAAGAAGAAAATCCGGAATACCAAAACCAGCATTACCTTTAGACATTTACATTTTTTTATAACTGATACGTTTTGCTTTATTATTCCAAAGAAATTTGGAAAGAAGTTTATCAATATCTTTATAAAATTTTAATGGAAATTGCATGGGGATCATGGCGGGAGTGTAAAATATTTTAGGAGCAATATTCATTTTAATGCATTCCATTCATCCCCACCATGAAAGATGCAATGAAGACCATTTAGACGTTTTATCTTTGATATAGTTTAAAACAAAATCACTGTTTAAAGTTAATGTTGATTTTCTAGAAGAAGAAAATAAAGTACCCAAATATTTTAACTTATTCTTTTGCCAAATAATTTCACGCATGGGAATTATATCAGGAGTACAAAAAACATTTAAAGAAAATAATTCGGTTTTATTAGTATTCAATGTATACCCAGATATCAAAGAATATTTTGTGATTATGTCTATTAAGGAAGGAAACGAGGATATAGGATCATTGATAAACAAAAGCACATCATCAGCATATGCCAATGTTTTAACAATGACAGCCTTAACCGTAATTCCTTTAATAGTATCACATTGTCTGACAGAAGCAAGAAAGGGTTCAATACCCAGTAAAAACAAACGTGGAGAAAGGGGACATCCTTGACATGTACCCCTGTAAAGGGAAAATTGAGTGGAAACTTGGCCGTTAATAAATAGTCTAGCAGTAGGAGCAGAATATAAGGCTGAAATCATACGGATATAATTATCACCAAAATAAAAAGATGTTAAAGTACGAAAAAAAAATTGCCAATGAAGTTTGTCAAAGGCTTTTTTCAGCATCCAAAGCCATGACTCCTGGAGGGCTAATGAATGTCTTTGCTTGTTCAATGACATGTAACAAAGTTCTTATATTATTAGCTGACTATCTATTTGTCATAAACCCTGATTGATCAGAATGTATGATAGAATCTAATATAGGGGATAAACGTGTGGCCAATATTTTAGCATATAATTTACAATCTTGATTTATTAAAGAAATAGGGCGATAATTAGAAACAAGAGTGGGGTCTTTGTCCGGTTTAGGAAGAACAATAATTAAGGCTTCCGAAAAAGAACCAGACATACTTCCTGAAGAAGTAAATGATATAAATAGTTGAAGTAAAAAGGGTGAAAGTTGGAATTGGAATTCTTTATAAAACTCTTCCGGTAAATCATCAGGACCCGGAGATTTACTTTGTTTGAGGGATTTTATAGCAGATAAAATTTCATCCGAAGTAATGGGTAGGTCTAATCCAAGTTTATCTGATTGAGACATTTTAGGCAAATCACAGGAGGATAGGAAGGAGTCTACCAAAGAATCATCATTAAATTCAGGTTTATTATATAATTTAGAGTAAAAGTCTAGAAATTCATTAACAATATCCTTATGGGATATGGCAATTTTACCAGTAGAGCTATGAATGGAGGTGATTTTTTTTTTTTTTTTAATACAAAGGTAATTCGCTAAAAGTCTACCAGATTAATTTACATTAGCTTTAGCTTTAGAAAGTTGGATACCAGCTCTTTTACTAAGAATAGTATTAAACTCATAGTGTAACTTTTGCAATTTATCCCTATATTTCAGATCATTAGAAGTGATAAAGAGCCGTTAATATTTCGCTATTTGCTTTTCCAAGCATTTAATATTTGCATTAAAAGTTTTATTTTCATGGGCCATAATAGAAATAGTAGCTCCTCTAATATATGCTTTAAAAGCATCCCACGATTAAACAAAGAAGTAGATCCTTCAGGATTCAATTGAAAGTAATCAGTAATGGCAGTTAAAAGTTTTGCTTTATTATGTTCGTTGAGAGCAATGCCAGAATTCATTCTCCATCTAGATTGTTTAGGAGATGTTGTCTGGAGATTTAAATTGTCGCGTTACTAAAATATAATCAATTCTTGGGTGAGAATTGTGTGGATTAGAAAAGAAAGTAAAATTTGTATTCGTAGGGAAATAGAGGCGCCATATATCGACTAACTTAGTTGTTAGAAGAAATGTTTTAAAAGCATAATAAACCTTGGAGGCAAGCCACCCAAGCTGGAAAGCAGTACATTATTACATGGTAAACATGGCAAACCCAACCCTGACTGGCTTCAGGCTCCGTGTTTTTGCTGCTGCCGCCCATGCTTCTGCTCTGCTTTCCGCTGCGGCTGGCTCCGGCGCTGGTGCTCTCCTGAAGCACCCGAGAGTTCTCCTGATCTCTTCGCCGTCGAGCCGTCGTGAAGCCGCCGTGAAGCTGCCTGTGCCTGCCTGTGCCCGCCCCCGTACCGCCGCCTGCTGCCGCACTGAGAAGTTGCCTGCACTGCCAGCCTCCCCGTGTGTGCTAGTGTGTGCTTACCTGCCTTCACCTTTGCCGTGCGCGGCTGCGCCGAGACCGAGGCAGTCAGGGCAGGTGAAACGAGGTGAGGTGGGGCAGTCTGGTGAGGCGTGACTCGGCAGGCTGTGGCCAAGGCGGGCCTCGTGATACCCGGGAGCAGCCTGAAGGCCTTCCAGGTTTTTCACCCACTCCACTGACTCAAATTCATAGCATTTTTCAGAGTAGGAGCGAGTGAGTGAAGCAGCAGCAGCTAGAGCTCCCTACCTGCACCCACACCAGGACACCAGAATCAGCACGCCCTCTCGCAGCCGGAGTGCCGGTAGCACACGGAGCACATGGAAAGATTTGGGGAAGGGCGGTACACGTGCAGACCGCCACCACCGCCTCGTATCCTGCGGAGAGGCATGAAGGGAGAGCGCGGCACAGGGCGGTGCGCAGGAGGAGGCTGCGGCCAGCCGCGATCAGCGTGTGTGAGCTGTGCCGCCGCCGCAATAAGACACGCTGGGAGCCGCTGCAGAGGAGAACGTGGGAAGATAGCGCTGCCCAAGGTAGAAGGGCAATACGGGCCTCCCAGCCACCCCTGCCACCACTGCCAGAACGTCGACGACGCAGGGAGAGTGTTTGCGGCCGGAGGTGAGGCGAGGTGGGGGGCGTGTTGTGGGAGAACTGTGGGCTGCAGGGCTGCAGGCAACGTGCATAGTGGGGTTGGAAGTGCAGAGGGGATCGAGCAGGGCCCATTGCATAGGTTAGTGCACCCGGCACGCCTTCTCTCCCACCCCTGACTCCCCCTACTACCATACCACCAACCCAAAAAAAACAACAACAAAAAAACGAGTAGAGTCCTGCAGTATCCCAACAAACTATAAGGATCCCGGTGAGATCACCCACTTCACAAGGAAACCAAAAAAAAGTTTTCAGCCACCCATGTTCCAGTTACATTACAATGCGGTCTGGTAGGCTTAAAAAAGAAACAACAAAAACCCGCAAGAAGATGAACAAAGACCTCATAGAATCACCCGGGGAACAGGAGATGGTTCAATCACCCCCCCAGGTGCTATCACCACCTTCTTCACAGCATCATGAATACGAACCCGGCCCCTCAGGCCATACTATTAAGACAGAAATAACAATCTCTCCAGTGCCCTCCATCAAACATCTCAATACGCAGGACGAAATTACTGACGCAAAAAAGAGGACCCTCAGAGACTATTTCAAGAAACATGGATCTAAAGTCCAAACCTCAACCAACCCCAATGAAACATCGTCCTCATTAGCCCAGTCCTCTCAAACGTTTCGTGACATTGCTCCAGTCCAGATTAAAGTGCAGGACCTGATCCATGAACAGCTTTACAACCCGGTTATCATTACATCCCCAGATAGTCACCACCCAAGAGTCGAACCCCCGATGTCAGAAAAAAAGGGGTTAATATCAGCCACTCAGCCTGGTGATATGTCCCCCACTTTACAACAACTAAATAAGGATCAATGCTTTTCGCCAATATCAATCTCAAGCTAAGACACTCCTCTCAATACTAAATTACCCCTGCAGCAGGAAATTAACCCTCATGTAGATAACTCAATCTCCTCCAGAAATAAAATACAATTTACTCCACAAGCAGCACAGTGGAACAGGACTACTCCGGGTACCATCAAACCGTTAACACCAACAACGCCACCCGTCTTGGTCCATCAGGAATCACCCAAAGCCAAGCAAGGAGAACCTAATGATCGCTCCCTCCTAGACTTATCTTTTTTCAAAACAGAATCAAACAACACAAAAATTGAGACTGAAGGTCACGAGTCTACAATGTTTGATCCCATTGCCGTCTGGCCCCAGCTTTTACAAACCTTACAATCTACAGTATTTGCATTAAACTATCACTCAGATAAACTCGACTTACAAGTCGACCTTCTAAACACACTAGCTGTTTACACAGCAGGGATTGACAACAAATTGGAAGGCCTGAATTCCCTAATTACAAAAGCACAATCCAAAGTCAACCTGACCCAAGCGATATGCTGCTGCTCACCAATCATCGATAGCCTGTCAACGCTTCCCCAGTTCCTTACCCTGGTCTTGTCAGAAATAAGGAAATTACCATCAAGTTCACATGATACACCACATTGCACATGTTTGCTCACAAACAATGTAACTATTCAGAAAGCTAATGATCAAAGCACAAACCAGAATAAAACAAGCAACGGTAACAACGGTAACAAGGGCCCAGCGGTGGTCTTTCAATCTATATTTCAGTCAAGCTCAATGTCAATATTGCAAAAATGACATTCAAGGATGATTGGATCTCTGGGATAAGGATAGATAATACCAAATACACTGACCAACTGATCCTGATTAACGTTTACATCTCACCAAGTACCAAGGATAAAAAACCGAAGTTCAATCATCTAATTCAGACCTTGTGTAATCTAGAAAGTAATTACAAACAGACAAGGTCAAATGGCCTTATTCATTCCTTCGTAGACTACACCGTTTGTAACAAGGAAATCTTCCCCCTGATCGAGAATTACACCATAGTTGCTCGAGGTGACAGTGATCACCATCCTCAAGTGATCACAATGTCATCTAACCTAGCACATCACGCCGTAACCAACCAAACCTCAGGAGGAGATTATACAGAAAACCTCAAAAGGTTGAAATGGTCAGATCCAGTTTTACCAGCAATAATGAGCAAATGTAGAGTCTTGCAAAACCAAAGGAGCACCAACGAATCATCACCATTTACGGCATGGGACCGCTTCTCCCAGGAACTGCTTAAAAACTTTTCCCGCACCTCAGGAAACACCAAAAAATGCAATCCAGCAACGATAACAGATGAAATCAAGAAATTAAAATCAAAACATGTAAGTATAATAATAATAATAATAATAATAAAACATTTATAGAGCGCATGGTTTCACAGACTGTGTATCCCCGCGCTGACTGCTAACAAAACTAACAGAGGAAGAGTGGACGAAAGAGGAAACAGAAAAATGTTATTGGGGGAAGAGGTGAGTTTTTAATTTGGCTCTGAATAGAGTTTCTGAGGGTTCCATTCGCAAATGAACAGGGAGGGCATTCCAGTGTTTTACTCCAAGGTAACAAAAGGAACGACCCCCCATTTTAGCTCTGTGAATACGGGGAAGTTTGAATTGTGTCATACCCGAAGATCTAAGGTCTCTGATCGGACGATGGGTATTAAGAAGGTTTCTTAGATAGATAGGTCCTTTGTTGTGGGCAATCTTATGGGCGTAACAAAGGCTTTTAAATCTAATTCTTTCCCTAACAGGGAGCCAGTGAAGTTTGGACAGAGCCGCTTTGGACGATGTTCTTCTGGGAAGACCCAGTACCATGCGGGCGGCTGCATTTTGGATGCATTGAAGCTGGTGTAGCTGCTTTTGGTTCAAACCTAATAGGAGAACATTTCCGTAGTCCAAATGGGGTGTTATGAGCGCGTGTACAATCGTTTTTCTGGCTTCAGTAGGGATGAGATCAATGATTTTTCGCAGGATTTTTAGCGTGCCAATGCACTTACCTATTATTTTGCTGACTTGGGATTTTCCCGACAAATCCGAGTCAATCATAATCCCTAGATTTTTGACCTTCTCTACAGGGCGGGGAAGTCGCCCAGAGCTGTAGGCCACCATGCCTGGGACCATATTGAAGTCTTGTTCCCCACCACCAACACCTCCGTTTTGTCTCCATTTAAACGGAGGCAGTTGTTTTCCATCCAGGTGGCGACAGCAGCCATGCAGCCAGAGAAATTGGTGGCAGATTTCTCACTATCTGGGGTGAGCTTGAATATAAGCTGGGTGTCATCAGCATAGCTAACAATGCCCACCCCAAAGTATGTTAAGACAAGTTCGTAAGCATCCAGGGGAAGATCATAAATTCATTAACCACAAGGTCGCCCAGAAAGCACTTCGACAAGCAATATTTTGCGAAAAAAACAAACGCTCTGAACAGTTTTGGGTAAAACTGATACATGCGAATAAAAGTCATAACCCAAAAGCTTTCTGGTCACTCGTCAACTCCAAAATACACAAGCAAGGAGCTTTAAGTAGCGCTAACATCCCTGAAGCCGAATGGGTACTTTATTTAACAACGCATTTTGAGGAACAAGAACAAAAAGCTGGTCCACCTGTCAATTCACCAGCAATGGTCCAACAACCCAATTGCTGCCGAACGCCGGGCACAACGGATGCAGCCTCATCAAAGAAAAAAGCTGACTGCAACACAAGGACGCCACTGGCAACCAAAACTAAATCCTCGCTTCAGTCTTTAGAACCACCTGACCATGCATTTACAAACTTGAGAATTACCATGGATAAAATAGTTCGAATCATAACTGAGGGTCGCACTGACGGAGCCCCAGGGCCGAATGGCCTACCACAGGCATTGTTTAAACAAGACACAGAATTCTGGGCCCTTCAACTGGCACTCCTCTTTTCCCACTGCTGGTCTAACTCTGAATTACCAGAATCATGGCGTGGCGCCATTATACATCCAATCTTTAAAGGAGGCAAGAGATCAGACCCGAAAAATTAAAGGATGATTACTCTATTGGATGTCGAATCGAAATACTACGCCAAACTGCTCCTTCATGATCTGGCGTCCTGGGCAAAAAAAAAATCATCTAATACCTTTTAGTCAGACAGGATTTGTGCAAAAATCAGGCACCATAACAAACTTGCTCGCAATATCCGTCCTGTTGGACAAAGCGGTTTCCTCAGGAACGTTTATGCACGGCTGCTTCATGGACTTTAAGGCCGCCTTTGATCGCGTGCCTCGAAGCCTACTATGGCTCAAATTGCGGAAATGGGGGATTCCACCAATGCTTCTACGAGCTATAATTGCGCTACACACCAATACTTGGATGCGCATAAAACTTTGGGACGGATCACACTCCTCAAGGAAAATACTAACATCACGCGGGGTTAAACAAGGCTGCGTGTTAGCGCCCCTTCTTTTTAACCTCTTCATTTCTGACCTGTCAGAGTCACTCAACGAAGTTAATTCTCACCCAGCAAAACTCGCCGGGGTAAGAGTTAGTAACTTACTGTACGCAGACGATTTAGTACTGCTAAGCCATACCAGGATTGGCTTGCAGAGACTCCTCGATCAACAGTCCCTTTATACCATCGGAAACAAACTACAACTGAACCTAACAAAGACAAGGGCAATTACCTTTGGGTCAAGGAAATACAGAGGCGGTGGTTGGTTATACAACGGTAAAAGTGTAGATAAAGCCATCTCTTATAAGTACCTGGGGGTCCACATGGACAGAAGGTACTCTTTTTCCAAACACAGAGATGAGGTAGAAGCTAAAGCCCTGTCAATCCAGGTTGCCTTTAAGACCCTTGCCAGACAACTTTGCGGGCCATCCGTGACCCCGCTCATAACCGTCATGAAGGCAAAAATTACCAGCTTCCTCACCTACGGCCAGGAGATTATGCAAGTGAAGGACAACAGTCTTGTGAATAAAATATAATACCAACAAGGACATTCAAACAAGCGTTGAGCCTTCCGAAATCCTCATCCCCTGCTCAAATACGTCTTGAGTTTGGCCTTCAAGATCATCACGCAGTAGGGGCTGTAGCATTCATCAGGCTATGTAATAAGTTGAGAAGCTCCAGAAAAGGAAGCCTGGAGGCACTCCTGTGGCAGGAAATCTCAGTCGGTCAGCTTGGTAGATCATACTGGCGCCATCTACAAGACTCCCTAAAACGCCTGGATTTTGAAGAAATCTGGAATTTGAACCCATCGCAGCAGGCACTCAAAATCCACATCAAAAGGAATGTCCGCCTCTGGTCCTTTCATTCAGACAGATCTCAACTGGCCGAACGTAAGCACGCTTGGACAATTGTATCACGGTTCAAGCCAGGGATTATGGCCCCATACCTGTCATGTACTTACTCTGCGCTGTGGAAAAAAAGATTCATGGCCCTCAGAATGGGCGAATGGCCATTCCTGTATCACCTCCGAGCTGGCAACGCGTAAATACCAATGTAATGTGCAGGGGGTGTGGGAGTAGCAAGGAATCAATCGAGCATGTGGCATGCCTTTGTCCTGCACTTCTCGATGACCGGAAGATCATGTTAAAGAACGAATGGAATAAACTCGCCATTCGCACGTGCAGACAAGCTATACTTGCATCAATAAACCCGGACAACCCAATGCTCAATATTCGGTTTACCAAGTTCATGACAAGAGCAGTAAGAAGATTTACAACCGGAGAAGCCAGCAAGTAAACAATGGTCAACAATAAATGGGAGGACCAACTCCTCTGTTCCATCAAATAGCAGTTGACCATGGCCTCATTCTTTACACAGACTATTTCTGGGCCCCGTGTGTTCTAGGACCATTAAGCCATAATATGTAGTGTCTTTACCATATTAGCAGATTCACGCCTCCAGTAGTACCTATTATGTATTCTCAATAACCAAGGTTTTTCTCTGTGTTTTTAGCAGATGTTAAACCACAAGGGACAACAACGGCTCCCAAATATTTTTCTAATACTCACTATGAGGTTGTACAATTAAGCGAAGTAATTCTTTTTATTTTTAATCCATTTTTTTAGATGAATGTTACCTTTTAACTCACTGTGATGATACAAACGGACTAAAACGGACATTCACAGGAATATTCTTAAAGGAAAAAAATTATTTTTAGAGATTAGACAAGTGTTTTGTTTTTTTGTTTTTTTTCTCGCTGATGTATGTTTCCTATTGTAATGATTTTAATTAATCAAACAATAAAGTTCTCTCTACACTCTTGGAGGGATGACATTTTGTTTGAGACAATCTATCCAATAAAGGATCAAAGATAACTTTAAAATCACCAGCTACAATCATAGCAACATTTCCAAGTTTGAGGACCTCTGTAGTAAGATTAGACCAAAAATTAGGGTCATCCGCAGTAGGCCCATAAACATTTATTAAGAAAATAATAGCATCATAAACTTTAACTTTAACAATTAAGTACCTTCCTTCTGCATCAGTAAATTTACTCAATATTTGGCAATGAGACTTTTTTGCAATTAATATCGCTACACCGTTTTTTTTGCCAATAGCAGGAGAAGAAACTATACTGTCAACCCACTTCTTTCTCATATAATCTAATATTTTATCATCAACATGAGTTTCCTGTAAAAAACAAAAATCGGCTTTGGAACTACCTAAATAATCTAACATTTTAGTGTGCTTAACTGGATGGCGCAAACCTTTAACATTTAACAAAATTACTTTAATGTTGGCCATAATGAAAGAAGAAAGAAGAAAAAGAGAAGAAGAGGAGGATGGACGAAAGGACATATAAGAAGGTGTGAGTAGCTCTAGAAAGTGTAAAAGGTAAAGGAGAGGGTAAGACTAGAAAAAAGACAAACAACAAACAAAACAACAAACATAAATATGAACAGTGAAACACACACACGCTTTACAAGCATGACCAAAACTGTTGGAGCCCTGAAGTACAATGATTAATCAGAAGTATGTCAGCTGACTACATATTATAAAAAGTTCAAGTAGTAGGATCATGAGTATCCATTGAATGTTGAAGTTGTTGATCAAGAAAATGGCGTAGATCTTCAGGCCGTTGAAAAGATTTTGAGAAGGAATCCTTCCAAATGCGCATCGTTGAAGGATCAAAAAGACCGTACTTATATCCAAGACTTCTTAGTTGAGGGCGAAGAGCAGTAAATTCCTTGCGTATTGCAACAGTTTCTTTTGCAAAATCTTCATGAATAAAGATTTTGTTGCCATTAACCATCAGTGAGGGGATTTCTCTTGCTGCCTTCCTGATCATAACCAAATGATGATGACGAAACACCTTAAGTATCATTTGCCTAGGCTTGGTATGCTGCGGGTTACGATGAGAAGGAATTCTATGAGCCTTATCAACTTCAAATTTCTCAGGGAATTTGAGCTTTAAAAGACCAGGAAGCAAGTTCTCCTAGTATAATCGACAGTTATTTCCCTCAACCTCTTCTGGCAGATTAAATATGCAAAGGTTATATTGCCTATTGCGATTTACCATATCCAAAAGATGTGAGCACATAGGAGATATTTTCGCCACAATTGGGGTAAAAGCGTCCACTTTGGCTTTATTATCTTGAATTTTAATTGAATTATCCGAAATTTTCATGGATAAACATGCCATTTCTTTTTGCACATTTTTAATTTCTGTCGCAATAGTGTCTGTATTAGCCCGAAGTGCCTGAATTTCTTCCAGAATTAAAGATAGTGAAGGTTCAGATGATTCTACCAATTTCGATTTTAATGGAGGTCGTGAAATCTGTTGTCTCCTTTTATTGGGAGTTTTATTCTCCATATTTGCTTAACAATAATTACATTTAAATATATCTGAAGAAATTCTGAGACAGTGTAATAAAAGAATTAAAGTAAATCTTCAAATGACTGGTGCAGCAGCTAAACTGTACTGTGGGTGTGGCTAGGCCCAAGCCTGGCCCTTTCCTGATGTATACTCCGCCCCCCTGACAGAGATTCCAGGCAGTACCTTCATGCAGTGCAGGGAGCAGGAACCAGGAGGCTGAAAAAACACTTTCTGCGCAGAAAAGAGGGTGAAACTACCTCATGCAGGTAATCGCTTCACCAACACAGCGACCCCACTTTAATGCAGTTGCTGACATGAATTCATTGTTTTTTAATAACAACGGGCGAAAAACGTGATGGAGCTCTTCAGGCGGCGGCCATCTTGATTGTATAGCTCACATACAAAAGAACATTTTATAATTCACTAGATTTTTGTGGTGTTTACTATGTATACTGAAGAATCATTATCTTCTCAGGATTTTAAAATACAAGTCGAAGATTTTATAAAAGTAGGAAAGTGTAAAGTCCAGCTCTATGAAAAACAAAGTCACCAGTTATGTTTGCTAAGTTCATCATGTGCCTTATAGTTTCTCTTGGTCCAGGGGCTAGGAATTCAAAAATGAAGTATGGCATGACTAAATGATACCTTGACTCCTACTAAACCATTTTAAATATAAGACAAACCTCATGAGATATGCGTGGGCCAATATAAAGTAAGGGAATTACCTCACTAGCCCCTCCCTAGGGATCCAGAGGGCAAAAACACACAGTTTACAGGATTTTGGCAAATAATATATTATACTTGGTGTTTCTGCACACATTCTTGCATGTTTATCCTCAAGTATTTTAACCGGAGATTTCAGCTTCTTCCAGCAGGTAAAGTCTCCAGGTGAAAGACTCTTACTCCATGGCCTTACTAGGAATCTTGAAATCCAGATTTGGCCAATAAGTGCCGTTACTGGCACCATCAACATCACTAGGTCACTCAAAAAGAGGACTTACAATGGGACATCTCACCCTGAATCTATAAGTATTGAAACTGAAAATACAACTTGATAATACAGTGATAAAATGGATTAGATAGTTTATGTTCACAGAAATAACCCATGTCAACCCTTCATTTATAATTGTAATTGTAAATGAAAATACCATGCAAGTCTTTTGAAAAGTAGTAGTAAGTGATTGGTTTGGTTTCTAATGTTTAAATCAATAACTTTAATCAGGAGATAAAACACCATGAAAATATTTATATTGCTAAATTGCTATTAACACAAAGGTTTGTATTAGGAAAAGGAGTGCAAAATGCTCCTTTATTTTAATTTTATTTTTATTTCCAAAATGTTTTATTAAAATATAGATATGCATATTAGCGGATACAGACAGTACAGAGTATGCAAAAAACAAAAAAAAGACAAAGAGGGGGCTATGTACGGGTTTAACATTCCTTGTGCGCGGTCTCCCCCCGACCGAAAGCAGAAAGGAGAGAGGGGGGGGGGTCATGGTGTTCAGGCTCCTTTATTTTGGTTACATTTTTACAGTAGGTATCGCTGTTTAGAACTGATATGTAGATTTCGTAGAACAGTGAGCAGGAGATGATACAGTTTGTACTTTTACAGTGAATACCTTTGTTTGATAGTTAACTTTCTACATTTTGACTCTGATTTGTTAACTCTATTTGCTCCCCCGTTTGCTCTTTACTTGTTATCCCAGTTCATGGTAATAGTGGGCAACTGTATGAATTATTTTTTTATATTGCCTCAGTCTAGAATGTAAGAATGGTTGAACAGCATGACTAATTTCCAAAACATCACTAAAAACAACAAATTTGATATATTTTTTTTATTTCAAGTTGACACTTTTGTTCATCCTCTAGAATAGGTTTCATTCCAGTGTCCCAGTTAGAAAGATTGCTCGGTGTTAGGGCTGGATCATGAGTGATCCAGTAGGAATACATTATTTATTGCACCTGCAAATATGTGATATGCCAAGGTTTTTACAAGGGAAATGACATGCAGATTTTCATGCTTATTGCACCAAAATCTGCATGTCCTGTTGTTTACCAGGCATGCCCCCACCCCTTTGAATCATGTCAAGTTTGATCTTTCCAAAATGTATCTAGAGGATTCTGATTTTATAGGTGGGTGTGGTGAATTCCGACCCATTTACAATTGCCACCCCTGTGAAAACATCTGTTTGCGCAGAGGGCATGGATGGAGGAAGCACTCACAATTGAGAACTTTGCTGGGCAAATCACTTAATCACCATACACTTCTGCAGTAGCAGCCACTCAAATTGAGAAGTAGTGGGATGGGGAGAGGAACACAAACAAAAAAATGTGAATTATAAATAAAGAAAATATAACTTACCTGCTCCGATTGCTGTCGCCTTGATCCAGATCTTCGCATTCCCTCTAAGAACTTCTGCACACTGCTCAGGCTCGCAAATCCCAATCCCTGCTGGGAATACTATTACCAGCATGTGAGCAGCGCTGGGAATGGTCTGAGAGCCTCAGTTCGGCTCTCAGAGATAGACTGGGAGCCTGTGTTGGTTTCTCCACCCAGCTGTACAAAACAGCCAGGTGGAGAAAGGCTAAGTGTGCATGACAGTTTGGCAGGCCCTCGTTTGGCCGGCCAGAGGCCTGGCCAAACCGTCATGCGCACTTGGCAGGGCCCACCACTCCCTCCTCCTCCCTGGTGCTGCAGCTGCAGCATCAGGATGGGTGGCCACTCCCCTCCCTCGACTCGCAGCCTGCAGTACTCAAAATAAAATGGTAATAAAAATGTTTTATTATCATTTTATTTTTGTCCTTTGCCTCTGCTGGCTTTCAGCAGGGAGCAGGATTAGGAACTGAAACCGGCCCTGGCAAACTGCTCGGTCGCCCCCCCTGAGGGGGAGTGTGGGAGTGCAGCCGAGCTGTTTGTTAGCGCCAGTTTCAGACGATTTTGTTACAGGGGTCGATATTGCCGGCCCCTGGTAACAAAAATCGCCCCCCCAGGGGCCTAAAACTGGTCCCCAACATGGCAGCCCACTGGGAAAATGCCCAGTTCCTGCCAAGGCCAGTCCAGCCCTGGCAGGGAGGCGACGGCCCTCCACCATAAAGGAGGAGCCGTCCCTGTACTCCAGTTCAATTCACTGTAATAATTAGAAACAGCCATATATTGTATACATGTTTTCGTATGGGCATATGCATCAGTTAATTAATCACGTTATCCTTCCTTCAGAGGAATCAAACACTATATATTGGAGGATAGGGAACGGTTCAAGTTGTGTGCATGTAGGTCTCAAGAACACAGTGAAACCTACAGGTTATTTTCATAGTTTGACTGTAGGGAAAGGATTAGCTTTGAGTTTTGTTTCAATGAAAGATGAGGGAACTTCCTTTTTAGGTCTCACCTAGCATTGCAGCACGAATGCGCTGCTTGCTCTGCGAGGCCTCTTGTTATCAAGGAGATTTTAGAAGAGGAATGGCAGCCCCGCCCATCTTTTTTATTTGCGGGCGTCATCGTTTATGGTAAATGCTCGCTCCCTATTGAAAAGGAGGCTTCTTTGTTCCTGCCCTGTCTCCTTTTTGGCTCTCCCATTCGGACTGGATCGTGTACTTGCAGCGTGATATGGTGGGCTTTATCTGGTGTGTGAGCACTATTTTATACAGACACTGATGGGAAAAAAGGCAGCTGCAGTGATATGTGCTTGAAATTGTATGTTTTTATTACTTTAATGAACGCTGCGTCCGCTATGGACACCGTTCTCACTTTATTTATTAATATTTTACATTTATGTTTCGCGGGGCGTCCACCTCAGGGACACTGTGCTCTGTTTGTTTGTTTGTTTTTTATTAACTTTAAAACTGAGCACCGCGCTGCTTCAAGAACACCATGCTCAGTTTCTTTATATATTGTTTTTAACTTTAACACTGAGCGCATCAACCGCTTCTAGGACACCGCCCTCAGTGTTAAAGTTAGAAGAAAAAAAACTAGTGCAGTGTCCTTGATGCGGCGCCGCACTCAATTTTAAACTTAACCATTTGCAATGCAATTGGACCTGTTGCATTACAAATACTCGTTCAGACTTGCTTTGGTGAATAACTATTAACATGGGAAGTGATTGTGTGTAACCTAAATGGGTATTAACACGTTTCCCAGGAATACTTGTGCCATCCTGTGGCTGTTGTAGGTTTCCCAGAATACTCTTAGAAAGGTTTGTGTAGATAAATAGTTTTTTGTATTTTTAGAATTGAGCCCTTTAGGTTTCTGGGTCCAGCGTCCCAATAACTGTCAGCCTCTAGGTGCTATACAGTACGAGCTTTGTACAGGCTGCTCTGTTCTGATTAAGCATGCTCACACTAAGTGACATCACTGAAGAATTAGCATGTGCCTTCCATGTGCACATACATGCTCTGTTCTCATCACTTAAATGGTGATTACTAACAGACACCTAGGTGACGCGTGTGCATGGCCTATCACACTGCTGCATATCTTGTTTCACCCTCCGGGGACTGATTTCCACTCACCTTTGTCCACTGTAAAGATGCTGATTCACAAGCAAAACCACTTCCTTTTATTATATTTCATCATGAAATAAATGTCTACCCCGCCTTTGGGTGCATAACATGACGTGGTTCTTTAATAACTGTGTGTGCAAGAAACAAAACAACATATGTAAATGTATTACAAAGACACTCCCTGTCAGTGGTGTGTTACCAAGTGTATTTATACAGTGTCCATAGTCCATAGCCACAGGTGATGCTGTTTATAGTAGTAGAAAGCTTTATTCGATTTTAAAACAAGATAAAATCATAAAAGCGACAAACATAATGTACAAATTCATACACAGTCATAAAAGTAGATTAAAAATAGTATTAAACAGTTTGAATACATACACAAAATAAAGCCTTTTTTATCTACAGTTCTTTGGTTAAAAAGTTTTGGTACCGCCAACTAGTTGTATGGTATCAGACATATGTGCTATAAGAAACTGTGGATTCCAGCAAAAAAGTTTAAATAAAACACTAGAACTATAATTAATCATGGGTACACCGAATTTTCAAACAACTTTTGAGAAACATAGCTATACTTTTGGCATTGGATACTGTTTCTA
Source organism: Lissotriton helveticus (assembly GCF_964261635.1). Taxonomy (NCBI): domain Eukaryota; kingdom Metazoa; phylum Chordata; class Amphibia; order Caudata; family Salamandridae; genus Lissotriton; species Lissotriton helveticus. Next base: position 482,275,108 of record NC_136073.1, read on the forward strand.
AATGTTGTAATGCCAAAAGGGCAGGGCGGCATCTCCGCAAGCCCTGAGATAACAGTATTGGAATAATCCAGCGTTTGCATGGTAGATCATGGAATTTACAGAACAAAAATACATGATTATTGGACTGTTCAGAAATACCATCAAAGGGATACCGGATAATTGAAGAAGACCAATCTTGTCTCCTTGGAAATGTTACCAAACGGAAAAACAAATTGAGCCTAAACCGTGTCAGCAGATATTTTTCGTAGTCGGTCAGACAAAAGGTGAGATACGGTTGGATGCCCTGAGTGCATTGAATAGTTAAACTATGTCTGTTTGAAACTTTATTAATTTCTTGGGCTATACGTAGTTCCCTTAAGTGTGACAAACAAGACAATCTCAAGGTCTTTCTTGTGATACTCGATAATATCGCAGGTTCTCTAAAATATATTAAAAGATCCAAATCCTTGAGAAATTATGTACAAATGACAGCCACGGGATATCTGACCAATTGTCTAGACCCAAACAGTCTGATATTAGCACTCGAGTTAGGCTACATTGTTCCGTTGTCCAAATGCGGTGCCACAATAATATTGGCTGAATTTTTATTTAATCAGCAATGTAGTCCATTCCCAATTCGACATGACAAGCAAACGTTGGAGAGCACTGCGGAACGGCCAGCAAATAACAGATACAAATATTCTCTACCCTCTGCAAAATATCCTTGGGTACATAGCTCCACACCCCAGCACCGTAGACAGCTACGCTATGACATTTAGCATAATAAATTTGCATGAGTTATTTTGGGGGAGGCTTCCCTATTTTACGTGCACAAGCAATTAGGGCAGATGTAGCTCTTAAAAATTGGAGATGCCTACTAGCAATGGCCGGTTTCCAAGAAGAAATATTATCAAATAAGATATACCAAGGTAAGGGTATGTCTTGGTGCAGTCCAACTTAGTTTCTTCAATTAGTGTCGTTTTTTTCTTAGATGTCTTTTTACCAAAATGCATAACATAAGTTTTTTTAATATTAACCATTAGATCGAGTGAAGCCATGAATGTACAGTAGGAGTTTAACTGGGTCTGGAGTTGTAACGGGGTTCGCGCCATGATCACCGCGTCATCCACGTAAAGTAACGCAGGAATGGGGCGACGGGCGATTGCTGGTAGGTCCCGACTACCCTCCAACATGGCCTTCTCGAGACCGTTTGTATAAAGGTTAAATAAGAAGGGAGCCAGGACACACCCCTGTCTGACCCCCTTTGTGACTGCAAAGGGGATGGTAAGCTCCCCGTTCACCCCAAATCTCACCCTGGCCGATGCTCCCATGTACAGCTCACGCAGGAAGGATATTATCGGGGGGTCTACACCCAGTACTAATAGGACTGACCACAGCCTTGAATGTGAAACACAGTCAAAGGCTGCGGACAGATCCACATAGACCAGGTGGAGATTGCCTTTCTTGGCCTGAGCGTACTTCCCAATTAGAAGGGAGGGATTGAGAGCCTGCTCCACCGTGCCCAGCCCCTCCCGGAAGCCATATTGCAGGTCTGTCATGATGTTATTATCCTCCGACCAGACCCGTAGTCTATCAAGGATCAAGCGACCTGCAACTTTACCAAGAGAATCCAGGAGGGAAATGGGCCTGTAGCATGCCGGGTTATTACGGTCTCCCTTCTTAAAGATGGGCAACAGAATAGAAGTTGACCAAGATTTTACAAGACCCCCTTTTAATGCTGCTTCAATTACCCTGGTCAATACTGGTGACCAGAGCTCCTGATTGTGCAGGTAAATATCTAACGGTACGCTGTCCGGGCCGGGAGCTTTGCCAGGCTTCGAGGATGACAGGGCATCAATTACCTCCTCGTGACTAAAGGATAGCTCAATAGGGTAAGGTGATATATAGCTGCTTTCGTTAGGGTTGTTACCCTCAGCTAAAAATATTTTAGAAAAGTGGGAAACCCACGCCTCTGCACTGATTGCTACCTCAATACTGGGACCAGTGTTCACATCATTCAAGGAGGGTGAGTTGGCCACTTTACAAAACATTAAACTGTCCTTTCTGTTGCTGCTCTCATAGAGCTTCGCCCACAGAGCGGGGACAAGCCCACAGATCTTTTTTCCTTTCCTTCTTACGTTCTTTTTTCGCCAAATTATAAAGCTTTCTCAGCTTCCTAATTTCGAGCTGATCCCTCACAGGTTTGTGTAGGGCTATTTTTAGGGTCGACAGGGCTCTACGGCATTCCGAATTGAACCACCATTTTTCCTGCGAGCCAATCTGTTTTTGTTTACAGAGCAGCTCCTTGCTGATTACTTTGGTAATATTATTAAAACTAGTCAGAATATCATCTACCGAAGAGTGCGAGTCTAGGCATGTTTCTAGCATAGGGAGGGCTCTGGTGATGACGTTGGATGTGATAACATCCGGGTCGACTTTGTCCCATTTCACTGAATAGCCATTAGTTTTATCTAAACACAAGGCTCTTTAGTTTAACAGCCCAGGGTTACCAGTTGTGTTACATCCAGATGGCACTAAGATAGTGACACTGTTGGGGAAATGATCACTACTTATGTAATTCCCAGTAATAAATGTAAGCAGCTCATCCTTCATTTGATTAGAAAGCAGGATAAAATCAATTATGGTGTTACAACCCCTGCCGTGAAAGGTAGGGGAAAAGTCAATTGGGGGTTCAGCTAATTCATTCGCAAACCCCAGTCCTAGGGAGAAAAGTTTTTCGTTTAGAAAGTTCCCAGCACTGGAGTGAGCGAAATGCGTTAGGGCGCTCCCACCCTCATCCACGACACCACAATTTGAATTAATGTAATCTTTACATAGAGTAATATTGAAATCGCCACCCCAAATCAATTTAAAAGGTAGGGAGGAACAACCATTCCGGAGATCATCTAGAACCAGAGTTATCCTAGTTAAGACTTTCACAAAGTCAGGTGGTAACAGATTGTTATAGAAGTTTACCAAAAAATAGGTATGCCCTTGGTTCACTGAAAGTTTAATTATCTGGTAGTTCTCTTCAGCAGAGATTTCAACAATTTTCTTGAGTGTAAGGGTATTAGAAACATATACTGATAAACCTCCCTTAGGTCTGCCGAAAAGGGAAGGACGTGCGCTTGAATGATACAATCTGTACCCCTGTAGATGGATAGCAGTAACCGACCAAGTTTCCTGGCAACATACTATATTGTGTTTTCTAATAATTTCTAGCCAGTTAGGATGGTCGACTTTGGAACGCAAACCTGCAATGTTCCAAAATAGAATGGAAAGGATCAAGCTACCAGATGATGGAGTCTTGGGGGAAAAATGCGATTGATTGGAATGGGTTTCAGTTTCCGCAATTAACCCCTGAGACAGCAAAGGAGGATCTTGTATTGGGTTCCAGGGCCTTTCAGTCAAAAAACTATTGTCCTGGGCCTTATCGCAACAGTCACTGGTGAGAGAAATCTATCACAGTAATCCTCAGAGGAGAAGACCTTTTGGAGTTTGATCGACGTATCTAGTGGACGCATGTTAGAATTATCCTCATGAGTTGGCGTGGGTAATAGTCATTCATTATCGTCTAAACCTGACAAAATGTTAAATCGGTTCTGTATGGGAATCGGAAATGGTCTTGTTGTCGGTTGATAATTGAAATTGCCTTCTTGGATAAAGGGAGTAAGCCATGGTGAGGGATAATAATTGTCTGGAGGCTTAGTATAATCATTCTGATAGTGAAATGTAGATCTATACCGATCGCCCTGATGTAAAGGTTGGGACCTAAAAAAGGCTTCCTGATGTTGGAATACAGGTCTAAGATGATCTACTGGTGGATAGAGTTGAGGCCTAGAGTTATTGTCCTCACAGTAAAATAAGGGTCCAAAATCATCGTCCTGAAAGTGGACTGGTGGCCTGGGATTGGTGGAGTTCAACGCATTTCTGGGGTAAAAGTAGGCCAGGGCACGAGGTATAATTGCATTACTACCATTGGGGGGAAACCAATCTAAAATATAACTAACTGCCCTTGTATCTCCAAAATTTATTACAATAATGTCCCCCGTAGTATTCTTTGTGCTGGGACCTAACCAGGGAAGGTGCCTAACATGTAGAATTTCACCATTCACATTAGGAGGAAGTGGTCTATTTTTCTTAAGCCAATATATGACTTTGTTCTTTAGCTGATTTTGTTTTTCTTTTTTACTATCTGTACCATCCTCTAAGGTCGGAACTCCAGTGAGCACCACCACAAGCGGGACAGCTTCCATGGGCAGTTCCACATTGTGTCTCTTAGGAACGGATGGCCTTAGTGGGGCTTCATGACCGGAAATTTTAGAAGGATTACCCAATGGGTTAGGCTTCCTTACTTCCTGAACCACTTTATCACTACTATTCTCCTTTGGCCTCGATATTGTGGGGGACATTGGTTTTGGCATTTTCAAGTTAGTTTGATTTATTGTAGTAGGTGCTATTTGACCATTTAGTAATGATACGATAGGTGTAAACACTGGTGGGGGCACTGGAACAAACTTGAATCCTCCTTTCATTTCTTTAATTGCCTTTTCTAAATTTCCCAGCTGTTGGCCTATTTTGTGTAGTCTTTCAGCCAAGGGCAATGTGAGAGACCTAACTAGTTTTTCTATACTGCCCAATAAAACAATGCCAGATGGATCTATTGTTGGAAAGGAGAAATCAGTGGGTGCAGGTAGTAAAGGTACGTCAGGAGTGAGACTCATAGGTTTGGCACACTCAGTATGTCTGTGTTTATTAGACTGTGGTCTACTACCCCCCTTTTTCCTCCTTTTCGGGAGAGGGCCTTGTGGTCGGTGTTTTTTTGGAGATTTATTACGTTTATTAATAGACTCTACCACTGGGGACGATAAGGCTACCGGGACTCCAGCCTCTTGCATCATATTACCTGAAGAGATGGAGAAGTTTATGAGCAAGTCATTATTTAGATCAGGAGATGGGGTGATGTCTTGAAAAAGTAGGGGGATACTATTTCCGAGCAAATCTTGAGCACCCTCGCTTTCACAAACCATACTAGGAAGCGGGGACAGGGCTAGCTGTAGCGGGCCCAGGGAGGAACGTTTATTCTTAATTAGCTCAACTGAACGTCGTCTCTCAGCCCGTCGTTCAGCGAGTGTAACATCCCTATCTGTTCGTGAGACATCCCTGATAAGATAGCTGTCTAGTGTCCCTTGTTTTTCTCCACGACCCACTGAAAATGCTACTATTGGGACAGGTGAAGACATTGTGTCAACCTAGTTCTTTAAAAGCCTTGGCAATACAACACAATAACAGTCATATAATCACAAATCTAACTATAGTCACACGTTCCACAACGCCCAATAATTAAATGTATCAAGTGACAACGGAGATGAATCAAGCTGCTGAATAACAGGGGACACGATCTAGGAAGCACTCGTGCTCTACCGTGAATTACACATCTAAGGGGGGTGGCCCGGGCCGGGCTCTTCCGGCCTCTGACGGCCTCAGACGGCCTGCCCTTTGCCCGGGCTTAGCCCCGGGCTGAGTCCCGCGCACGTCCCGCGTGCGCGCGATCAAGGGTGACTAAGTATCAAGAGGCGGGTGGGAAGAGGACCAGCTGCGGCAGATGACCAGCCTCACTGCAGGCTGGTCCTCGCAGTCCCGCCGGTAGCCTCGGTGTCAGCGAAACCCTCAAGTCCTTTCTCGAGCGGCCCCCGCGGAGCGGGGGCCGCGAGGAGTGGGGTCAGAAGCTGCAAGGAGAATCCCTGGAGAAAACAGCAGTCCAAAAGACCTGGTACCCGGCAGGTAAACAGAGGAACTCCCTGTTTATACTTGCTGCAAGTGACTGGTGTTACAACTAGTATGATACTAGTATCCATTTAAAATGTACCATGTCTATCGACACTAAAAGGCTGAAAGACTGAGCATGTCCTTCCAGGATTTGTAATTGTGACATGTGTGGCCATCTTGAGTACCCCCTCTCAAGATTGGACCTCAAATGTTTCATGGTGGTGGTTTGTAATACTGACAACCAGATCTTGGAAAAAAGTGCACTGGTGCATGTCGGCATTAGGGTGGGAAAGAGGAGGACACACCTTCAAAACTGATGCGGTTGTAGGGGAACAGGTCTTGTCCCAGTGGAGAAGAACAAACAATAAACAAGCATTTGCAATGCAATAGGTCTCGCATTTGCGAACTTTCAAGCTATTGGCATTGTAAATGACAATGCCTCTTATTTATCTGTTTTCAAAACCAACACATAGATAAAAAATGTGTCATTTACAATGCCAGTAGCTCAAAGTCTCGCAAATGTGAGATATATTGCATTGCAAATGCTTGTTCTTCTGGTCCTGGGGCATGACTACAAACACAAATGGTTACCCCCTCCCATTTTAAGGATTACAAAGATAACAAACATTCTCTGTCCAGACTTAGAAAGTCTATTAAACTTTCGGATGGTGGAACTAGATTTCGACCCATAAACAATGGGGTGATATCTCTTCATTAAAACGCTGTATGTTATGTTTGTGTTCGTGCAACTTTCTGATGCTCTTAAATCTGTTAAACTACCTGACTGAGTATTTTTTGGTCTGCCACGCACACTAATGTAGATTACCTACAGCCACATAATCTTTCATGTGTTGATATAAGAAGCCAGAATGAAATACAATTTCTGGTGTGGTATTTTAATTTTGTTTCATTTCCATGTGCCTGCTTGTGTAACAGCTGTCTGTTCCCCCACCACATTTCAAGAGCTGTCCTTCTCACGAATTAGATTAACTGAAATGCATTTTCCTCACCACAATTGATATCAGACCGAAAAGGCTAAGAGGATTGCAATGTGAATTGCACCATTTATCTGCAGGTCAGATCTATGGAGGACAAGCCTATTAAGTGGCAGCACGTCCTCCTGATGCTCTAACCCCGTGACCTTAACCTCAACGTAAAGAGGCCGATGATTAGCATTTAGCTTATGATTCTCCCAGGGGGCCTATGCTACCAATGCCAGTGAGCAAATATTTATGCTTGCCATTCTGTATGGTGTACTAAACTGAGGTTATCAGCCTAGTTTAGCTGACCCCCTTTCCTCCCAGGTGTTGTATGAACCTTACAGCCAAAGTTCAACCACTTCTGATTCTTCTTATAAACCACACTGCACACTAGCTTGACCCTTTTCTGTTTCTGATATTTTATCCTCCATTGCATCCATCAAGGTGTGACTTACTGAGCAGGCATTTATCTTTTTCATTTTGACTGAATATTAAAGATGACAACTTTCATTTTCTCGCTCCTAATGATACATGAAAGGAACATTTGGAAGCAGGCACTGGAAACAATGGCCTTGCATAATTCTCAAGCTCTGCAGAATGGAATGGAACTTTCTATTTGTTTTCTGTGGGATCTGAGATTTGCAGGAAGTTCAGGGTCGTGGAGAGGGTAAGGGGTCATTGAAAGGATAAGGTTCTTTTTGAAAAAGTAGTTATAGGCACACATCCGAAGGAGGGCAGGTTTACCTGAGAAACTGATGCCAAACTGAGACAGAAAACCAGATCGGTGTATATAATGCACAATATTTTGATCATAATGAAGTCTTGAATGGAAAGGCAGAACAGCGCGGCCTGATTGGATGAAAAGCTGTCATAGTTTTATGTACATTTTATCTGCAATTCCATTGGCATTAAGTAGCACCTTAAAAAATGAGGGAGACATTTCGAGCAGGCCTATCAGTAGGGCTTTACCCCCTTGTCTATATGTGACAAAACAACATAAGTTAAGGAAACCTATCTCCTCTTGAGAAGGCATAGCTTCGAGTTGCACTGCGTCTCAAATGTGGCATTAGCCTTCTTAAAAAACTTCAAAGACCTAACTTGCTTTGAAAAAACAAGAAACGTTTTGGTTGAATCAGGTGATTATCATGGATTTGTTTATGTTGATTCTGAATTAGGTAGAGTTAGCAAAAAGTGGTGATGGTGGATACTGTGGGTTTGTCACAATTTTAAAGAGCTATTCAAAATAAGAACAAGGAGGGATGTGCATATTGGCTTTATTCGAAGTATGAATCAAAGGAGGATCCTAGTTTTCTCCCTCCCATTGCCTTATTAAAGATGGATGGCCCAGCTAGCAAGGTAAGTATTGTATGATGAAACTGACGAATCATCCTTGTCCTTTGGAGAGTTATTCCCTGAAACGTAGGGGTGGGCGTAACTCGTATATTTGCTGTATGTAACCTTATTATAATAATAATAATAAGGTAGTTTGTAGAGCGCTTGGTTACGCCATCCCGGCGTGTACCCGTGCTGTGAAGAACAGAAAAAGACCCACCAGAAGCATTAGCAAACCACCCATCCGCACCTACGCTCCTATATAATGTACAGGTGAGTTTTGAGAAGACTCCTCAACTTGGCCTCCGACCTTTCCAGTCTAAGACCCACCGGGAGTTTATTCCAACTTTGAGCCACTATGACTCTGAAAGAGCGTGCTCCCATTCTGGCTTTCTTGATGCGGGGGATAGCAAGCCGCCCTGTCCCACCTGAGCGTAAGGCTCTACTTGGTTCATACCTGGAGACCTAGTCTCCCAGATATGGTGGAGCCTTATGCCAGAGAATGCGATGGCATATAAGGAGGGATTTGAACAGGACTCTCTTTTTGACCGGTAGCCAATGTAGTGCCGCAAGTGCCGGCCTAGAAGCAGCTCTTCTTGGAAGTCTCAATACCAACCGAGCGGCCGCATTTTGTAGGACTTGCAGGCGCCCCAAACTTTTTTTCGTAGCTCCTAGAAATAGGACATTCCCGTAATCCATGCGGGACGTCACGAGGGCCTGCGTCATAGTGCGTCTGGCTTCAAGAGGGAGCAGATCCAAGGTTTTGTTTAGTGTTTTTAGCACACCGAAACACTTTCCCACTAGACGGCGAATGTGCCCCTCATAGGATAGGGTAGGATCCACCCATATCCCCAGATTCTTAGCCTCCTTACAGGGGGTGGGAGTGGGGCCCAAACATTGTGGCCACCAATCCACTGTCCATTTAAGATTATCTCCACTGACCACCAACACCTCGGTCTTGGCTCCATTTAGCTTCAAGCAATGCGTGTTCATCCAAGAGGCCAGAGCCTGCATACAGGCCTTAAAATTGGATGCCGCGACCGAGGGTGTTTGGGAGAGGGAGATCAGCAGTTGGGTGTCATCAGCGTAGGAGACTAACTCTACTCCAAATGCTTGCACCACCTCAGCCAGGGGGGGCCATATATAAATTAAATAAAGTCGGACTCAGAGCCGAGCCCTGATGCACCCCCTGTTCCAGCGCCACCTCCGTGGATTGAAAAGAGCCCCGTTGAACCTGAAAGCTGCGGCCCGTAAGAAAGGATTTCAGCCACCCTAGTGCGGATCCTGTGACACCACCTCTGTTAAGACACTGCAGCAAGATGAAATGGGCTACAGTGTCAAACGCCGCACTGAGGTCTAACATCACCAGTGCCATGGTGTGTCCAGCATCCGCACCTTGTCTTAAGGTCTCCGTAGCTCTTAGTAGGGCGGTTTCGGTCGAATACCCTGACCGGAAACCCGATTGGGAGGGATGTAGGAGATTGGCATTCTCTAAGTGTGCCATCAGCTGAGTATTTGCCACCTTCTCGGCCACCTTAGCTATGTACGGTAGCAGAGAAATCAGGATAAGGTTCTCCAAGACTTCATGGCTCACATTGGATTTCTTCCTAATGGGTGGAACTACTGCTTTCTTCCAATCTGCCGGAAGTGTCTGGGAGGCAAAGGAGATCTGCAGCACATGTCTGATGTAAGGCTCCAGGACCAGCAGTCTGTCTCCCAACACCTTGGGGGGTGCTGGGTCCCGAGGGGAGCCGGACTTAACACTCAGGCAAATACTCCGTAGAACATCCGGGGGGGGACAATAAATTGCTCCAAGCGCCTTTCCGCATTACTTGTCCCAGACACTTCCTCAAAGCACAGCCCTCTTTCGGGATTGTTAGAAAAGGAGGCATATATGTCCCTGACCTTGGTGGCAAAATACTCTGCTACTCGGTTACAATCGGTCGCTGAGTCATTGTCTGGGGCATTCGAGCTGGCCACTAATGAGATCTCTTAAAAGATCTCAAAGAGTTCTTTTGAGGAGTTCTCTGCATCCCCAATTCTATTCTTGTAATGGGTGGCCTTGACTCTTCGTAACATAACTTGATATTTTCTCTGCGCCGCCCTATAATTGCTCTTCTTCTGCGAGCAAAAATCCGTGCCCCAGCTTCTCTCTATTCTCTTGCAGTCAGATCTAGCCATCTGTAGAGCTGGCGTATACCAAGGAGCGGATTTTCTGGCTCTGCTACCCGATTTAGTCAGACATAGCGGAGCCACTATATTAAGGGCACTAAGAATGCGTTCATCTAACTTTTTATTAGCGCTGTCGCTGTCTCCGCCCCCTGGCGGACCCCCTTCCTGCAACAGTTTACTAAAGATGTCCTAAGAGAAATGTTTCCATTTGCGATGGGGATAGCTTTGGTTTCCTCCCCTTTGTGTGTCTTCCGCTAAGATGTTAATACTGAAGGGAACCAAGAAGTGATCCGACCAGGGGACTGGTAAAGGAGTGTCCGTCTCCACCCCGTTCCAGCTGGCAAACACCGGATCTAATAAATGGCCATGCTTATGGGTAGGTGTAGTGTTTTTCAGCTCCAATTGCATAGCCTGCAGCTAATGCCTTAAGTCTACCGAATCCTTTAGCAGGCCGTCCTCGAGGTGTATGTTAAGGTCCCCTAGCTCAAGAAGCCTGCTCTTCCTAATAGCCAAATGAACAATACCCTCCATCAGACGTGTCCTGAACTCACCGAGCCCTCCTGGGGGACGATAGAGAAGGATCCCCGTAATAGAATACTGAGGGCCTAATTTTAGGCTGAAATATCCTGCCTCACAGCCTTCCATTTTTAGGGGCTCTAAGGTGCATTCATACGGTGCTTTGATGACCATTGCAATCCCCCCACTCCTTCCCGTATCTCTATCAATTCTGGCTATAGTATAGCCTGGGGGAGAGCTTCTATAATATCAGGACCAGAGTTGTCCCCCAACCAGGTCTCCTTTAGGAAGAGAACATCCAGTTTCTCATCCAAAAGGAGGTCCCAAATCTGATTACTGTGCTTACTCAAAGATCTGCAGTTCAACAGGCCTCCCTGGAGTTTCCTGGTAGCTGTCCCACTAGCCGGCTCGCTCCTGCCCTTAAATGAGCAATGCATGCAGTCCCTGAGTTTTAATGCCTCCATGGAGTGCCAGCATGGCTCCGTAATGGGTGGACATAGGTGTAACAGTTCCTGTTTCCCATAATGTATGAGACGCCGTTTCAATTGGACAGGGGTCGTGGCCCCAGCCCCTGGTCGGCCGCGGACGGGCGCAGACGGGCTTGCCTTTGGCGCGCTATGTGAAATTATAGCAAAATTACATGTGATTATTTGGAATTAAGCGAGGACCGTAACTCAGCATTTAGGGCTAGATGTAGGTAATTTCAAAATACCGATTCTAAAATACCGAATTTTACCGAATCGGTACTTTAGAATCAGTATTTGTGATGTAGGTAAAAAACTGTAATTTTTACCGATTCGGTAAAATTCGGTATCTGCCATTCGTAATTTACCGAATCGGTTTTTACCGATTCGGTATTTACCGAATCGGTATTTACCGAATCGGTACTACCCATTCAATCCTATGGGCCATTTGGCCCATAGGAATGAATGGGAAATACCGATTCAGTAAATACCGAATCGGTAAATACCGATTCGGTAAATACTGAATCGGAAAGGTAAGAAAGTAAAACTTAGGAGTCAGTCAATCAGGTGCTACCACCCACCCCCTCCCAATCAGGAAGTGGCTACACCCAGGTAGCTGGAAGTAATTAGAAGCTTCTGGAGAGGCAGAGAAAGCAGAGCTGAGTCACTGAGCCACAGGAAAACTTTTTTGTGCTTTTAATGTTTGAAAATGGCAAGCAGCAGTGAAAAGGAACTTCCAGAGCTGAAGAGAAAAATTAAATTTAGCACCATGGAGCTGCAGATCCTCGTGGAGTAGGTGGTTAAAGAGCACCAGAAAATGTTTGGAAAGCAGTCCCTGACTGTGGCTGAATCTGCCGAAAGAAAGATTTGGCTGGAAATACAGTCAAAGGTGAATGCTGTAGGAGTGACTCCAAGGGACGTAGATGACCTGAAAAAGAGGTGATATGACCTCAGGAGCATTATCAAGAAGAAAATTGCAGAGCTCCACAGAGAGGCAAACAAAACTGGAGAGAAAAGAACCATGCACCTCCCCTGACTGAGCTGGAGGAGTTGGTGGGGTCCACCATTGAACCAGAGAGCGTCTGTGGACTGGAAGATGCAGACAGCTCAGCCAGAGCTGCCACTAGGAAAGGTAAGACACATGCACAGCAATCACCCCCACCCCATCACCTTCCTTTTTCCCAATGTGGCATGTTAACCCCACTCCAGTAGAGGTAGTATTATTCAGAAGCAATGCATTATGGGACATGTAGTAATTGAGAAACCTACCATGTCCTACAGCACAGCAATCAACAAGTTGCGTAACACATATCAGTCATAATGAGGCTCAGGCAATATGTACAGTGTTTCAGTGAAAATAATTTAATTGTAGAAGCCGTGAGGCAGTAGCACAGAGCTAATGTACGCTTTTATGTCCACAGGCGAGACATCTTGCAGGCGTACCAGGGAGAAGGAAGGCACTGCACCACAGAGGGATGACAGGCAGGAGGCAGGCACGAGTGCAGAGAATGTCACAGAGGACACTGGTGCATCAACACCACTGCCACCATCCCAAGACCTTGAAATGTCTCCACATCTGCAGGCATCCCCAGAACGTTCAGGATCCCCTCGGCTACTGTCCTCACCTGAATTGCCTGCGTCACTGCCGCAAACAACACCTGCACCTCAAAAGAGCAGGAGGCATGCAGTTGCTCCACTGCTTGAAATGGAAACTTCAGCAGGTGAAATAGAGGGGGACGACACCCAAACCTTGGCTGGGGAAGGAAGCACTGCCACACAGCAGCCCAGTGCAGAGGTTGCCCGTACAGGTACCAGACGCCGCAGGGCCAGAGATAGCAGTGCTGCACAACATGTGGAGGGTCCCAATGTCTTCCGTGGGCTGGAGGGTAGCATGGTGAAGATTCAAAGAATGCAGGGGAAGGCCATCCATTCTGTGCAACGCCAGATGAAGCACCTGAATACACATATGGAAAACATAGGGAAGGGAATCAGTGCACTGGTCGATGAGAATAAAGAGATGGCATCAGGTATGAGGGAGATGGCTGCAGGGATGCGGGAGATGGCCACAGGTGTGCGGGACATGACACAATCGGTGCAGCTCCTGTGCACAAAACTGGACCAGGATAGGTTAGCAAGGCCCAAGGACAGGCAACATGCGCAGCAACAAACTAAGGCTATGAACCGCCTTGCCACAGCCACTTCCCTTCTGCGCAGACGATGCATTAGCATGCAAGAGGGACTAACACACAGCAGCAATGAGGTGTCTAGGGGCCTTGCAAGGGTGGACAGTGATGTAGAGGTGCTGCTTAATGCACAGACAGCACAAACTGCTGATCTGGATGTACTGGAAAGTGAGGAAAGCACCAGTAGGAGCAGCATGACAAGCCCCCCTGTTGTTGGGACACGGAGGAGCAGCAGGCGCCATGGTGACCCAACACCCCAAACACCCAGAGAGGACAGCCAGCCACTTTCATCTGGCACTGGTAGGCGTGGCCGCAAATGAATTATACAGCCCACACTCCATGACCTTAAATGGGGAAGTGAGCCAGGACTAACATTACTAAATGGATGACATTTGTGTTGCACATTTGTGAGTTTCAGTACCTGCGTAGTGCCAAATATTAAACTACGTTGGGTGCATACTCCACCTGTCTGTGTCTCTTTACTTACTGAAAAATAATTCCGTGTGATCTCTGCCCGTCTCTGACTGCCATCGGTTGGTGGCGCTACTCCTGCTGTGTTTGGTTCAGGTAGTGCATGGTCATCATCATGGTCCTCGTAGTCGCTCAATTTCACCTCTGTGCCCTTTTTTGTAGCAAGGTTGTGTAACATTGCACAAGTTGCAATTATGTTACAGCAGATGATTGGTGAGTACTGCCGTGCCCCGCCACTTTTGTGGAGGCAGCGGAACCTGCTTTTTAACAGTCGAAAGGTGCGCTCCACAACATTCCTAGTTGATTTGTGTGCCACGTTGTATCGTCTCTGGCTGTGGGTTGAAGGGTTGAGGTAGGGTGTCAGGATGAATGAGCAGACGGCATATGTACTATCTCCTATATGTAAATGAGAAAACCATTACTCACATGCACACATACACATACATCTGCTATATCTATCAGGGTGTGTCACAGTGTTTTACCTAGCAGGTATCCTTCGCCAATTCCCCCGATGTCAGTCGTCTGTAGATCCCATTGTTCTGAAAGATGTAGGAGTCGTGGGTACTTCCTGGGAACTTGGCCACAATGTTTGTGAGTATGTTGTTATAAAAATGCTTACAGCATTGCTAGCAAAGGTACAAGGAGACTCAAAATCGTTTCTAGGGTGTGCATATAGCATCATATATTCAAACAAGGGTATACATTTAGTACAGTTAAAGCAGCACTGTATGGACAAGAGTACAAAAAGCAACCCCAATTGTACTTGGTGCAAAGTGTATGTGAGTGACACAAGAAGGCGACGCAAGTGACAATTGTGCACAGCTAAAGACGGCGCAAGTGAAGTGAGTGTATCTTTGCTAGCAATGCTGTAAGCATGCACATTTAACTGCCTCTCAAATATTACCTTGTGGGATATTGTTTGTTTTTTATATCCTCCTACCCTGCTCCCACGTTGGTTTATGGGTTGTACTCCTGTTGTTTTTTACACTGTGATTATGTTGTTGGCATCACAGATTACCTGTACATTGATAGAGTGGGTTGACTTCCTGTTTCTGTAAATTTACTCTGTGGCAGCAGGTGGGTATATAGGGATGTGGGTGCCATCTATACAGCCGATGACGTGTGGGAAATGTGCAATTTGATAAAAGTCAGTCTTGGTCTTCAGTAGTTCCACATGTGTGTTAGGGAAGCAGATGTAATGGTGCATCCTCTGCATCATGGCCTCTAGGAACTTCCTGAAGAAACGGTACAGGCAGCTCTGAGACACCCCACCTACCACGACAATCACCCCCTGGTAACTCCCAGATACAAGCAGGTGTAGGCTACACAGTATCTGCACATGGGGTGGGATGGCATGCGCCCTTGGGGTTGAGTGCTCCAAAAGTGCGTGCAGGTCCCTGATCAAGCCCAGGATGGTTTGGGGGTGTAGCCTGTACCTTTGCAATATCTCTGGCTCAGTGAGTTGAAAAAGCGTTATCCTTTGTCTGTAGACGTGCTCCTCCCTTCTCCAGACCCTCTCTCCTGCTGCCTGAAGCCGTAGCCACCTTGCTATCACGTAGAATGCCGCCATTCTGGTCACAATGTTGCATTTTGGGGTCTTTTTTATAGCCTGCACCTGGTTACCACCTGCTTTTCAATCCATGGTAAATACCGACTCTTAAATACCGAATTTCATGAAATTCGGTATTTTAGAAGTTTGCTACATCTCAAAACTAATTTTTTACCATTTCCTATTTACCGATTCGGTAAATAAGAATTCGGTAATTTCTGAATCGGTAAATACCGAATCGGTAAATACCGATTCGGAATATTCTGATTCGGTAAATTCTGATTCGGTAATTTCTGATTCGGTAAATTACCGACTTGTATTTACCGAATCGGTCTTTTTTGGGCCCCTACATCTCAATATCCAAATACCGGTTGGTAACGGCCGAAAATTGATATTTTCGCCCGTTACCGACCGGTATTTGGCTACCTACATCTGGCCCTTAGTGCTGTTTCCTAAATGCAAAATACACAGTTGCTTCAAAAATAGACTCGGGATATATTTTGTGTTAAGAAATAGCAATTAATGCAAGAGAACATAAACAGCGGCAGCCGCTTGGGATCTCTAAGTTCATTATTCCTGTGCTCCAGCACCAGAATTTTTGTACCAAATTACTCATAATTACGTGGAAGGGTGGAATTGCATACTATCTTGGTAAATTTGTGTCAAAGTAGCAACACAAAATTACCAAAATTACTCTGACGTAATTAAAATTTCACCCATGTCTACTAAGTATTTACTGATGGCCACTAATTTAGGACACCACAAATATATCTGTTTTGATTTGAAATATTCATGTAAATTTAACGTATCATTAACCTTTATTCTCTTGCAATAGCTTTATTTGTGGCTAACATGGTTGGGCCAATTGTTTCAGTCAGGGCCATTAAAGTCATCTTTATAATAGGCCACATTATGCAGGACAACTACTCTTCTACCATGAACCAACTTTTTTGCCAGATTCTAAATTTACATGTTTAGCATTCCTCCAAATATTAGCTTTGGCTCTGAAAGAGTTTCCATTCATAACAATTTGAGGAATTAATTGTAAACTGAACACACTTGAAAACCTAGATTATGTAGAGACTAATAGATTGATAGTTTAAGAAGCATCACAGTTATATCCTAACAAAAGAAATCAGCGAAATATTTATTTAAAGCAATTAATTGACGGTGGCCCCCATCCTAATGTGATCTGTCAGTCCTCTTATTCTCTGTCCTAAAATAAGATACACTTTCATTAAATTATGATTGGGTCATCAAATCAATCAATCAATCAATCAGGGTTCTTGTATAGGGGGGCTAATCAACCGTTAGGGTCTCAAGGCTCTGGGGGGTGGGTCCTGCAGTTCAGTTGAAGAGCCAGTTCCGGAAAAGAGACAAGTCTTGAGATCCTTCCTGAACTGAGGCAGTGAGGGTGATTGCCTGATATGTTGAGGTCTTTGCGGCGAGGTCAGAGAAGGATCTTCCTCGGGCCATGGTATTGTGGTGCCATGAAATAGTGGCCAGGGTCAGGTTAGGGGAGCGTAGGTATCTGGTGGGAGTGTCGAAGGAGAGGCGGTGGTTGAGGTATGCAGGTCCGATGTTGTGGAGGGCCTTGAAGGTGTGTGTGAGGAGCTTGAAGGTGAATGTTTTATTGATCTGGAGCCAGTGGAGGTTTTCTCAGGTGATCACGATGTGGTTGCGGCGGGGAATGTCAGGATAGGTCTTGTGATGGTGTTCTAGACTCTTTGCGATTTCTTTTCGAGCTTCTGGGCGGTGCCAGCGTAGAGTGTGTTGCCATATTAGAGTTTGCTGCTGACGAGCACCTGTGTGACTGTTCTTCTGGACTCAGTGGGAATCTTTCAAAGCAGGTGGAGCGTATGGAGGCAGGAGAATGAGACAGTGTTGCTTTGGCAGTTCATTGAGAATGAGGAGTCAAGAATGAGATTATGTGCGTGGTATGTGTGTGTGGGGGTGGCTCTGAGAACTCTGGGCCACGATGAGTTGTCCTAGGTGGAGGGGGTGGTTCCCAGGATGAGGACTTCGGTTTTGTCAGAGTTCAGTTTGAGGTAGCTGCCTTTCGTCCAGGTGGTGACTGCCTTCATCCCAGTTGTTTGTTATGGCTGTAGGTTCGTCGGTGAGGGAGAGAATCAGTTGGGTGTCGTTGCATAGGAGATTATGTTTAGTCCATGGTTTCTGACCATGGCTGCCAGCGGGGCCATGTAGATGTTTTAGAGGGTGGGGCTCAGGGAGGAGCCCTGACGGACTCCACAGCTGATCTCTGTAGGTTCTGAGGAGAATACTGGGATCTTGACTCTCTGGGTTTGGCCGGTGAGGAAGGAGAGGTTCCACTCTAAGGGTTTGCCACGGATGCCAGCATTGTGGAATCTTGTGTAGAGGGTGTGGTGGAAGACGGTGTCAAAAGCAGCAGAGAGGTCAAGAAGGACGAGGGCTGAAGTTTCGCCTCAGTCAAGGAGATTGCAGATGTCGTCTGTTGTGGCGAGGAGTGCAGTCTCGGATCTGTGGTTCCTTCTGAAGCCTGATTGTGAGGTGTCAAAGATGTGGTTTATGTTGATGAATTTGGTGAGTTGGGTGTTGATGGCCTTCTTGATGACTTTGGCTGGGAAGAGGAGCCGACAGATGGGTCTGTAATTCTTGAGGTCCATCAGGTCGGCAGAGGGTTTTTTCAGCAGGGGGTTGTTCTCTGTCTCTTTCCAGTCTTTCGGGGAGGTGGCGGATTCAATGGAGCAGTTGATGGTGCAGCAAAGTTGGGGGGCGATGGTGGTGCTCTCTCGGTTGAAGATGTGGTGGGGCAGGGATATGGGGGGCTCCAGAGCAGATGGTCTTCATGTTCCATAAAGTGTTGTCGGTGGTGAGGGTCATCCAGTTGAAAAGTGTTGGCTGGGATCTGAAGCATTTGGGTGTGGTGATTGCAATGTGTTGGGTCCTGCCTTGCGAAGCTTTCGTACATGTCTGTGATCTTGTGGTGGAAGAAGCTGATGAGGTTGTGCAGAGGGCTTGGGAGAGGGGAATGTCAATAGCATCCATACTGGTTTTGGTGAGTTATTTGATCACAACGAAGAGTTCTTTGCTGTTGTATGCATTAGCATTGATATGTTCCTGTATGGCAGTTTTCTTTGTGGCTCTGATGAGGTGGTGTGTGGTGACGGTGGTTTTGAAGGCTGCGTAGTCTGCTGGGGTCTTGCTACTTCTGCATTTTCTCTTGAGTCGTCTGCAGGTTGGCCTGGACTCTTGGAGGGCTGGGAAGAACCTGCTGGCTTTGTCATCATGCCGGTTCCTGGAGGGTTTCCTAAGGGAGGCTAGTGTTTTGGCGCAGTCAGAAATCCACCAATAGAGGTTGCGTGCTCATTTGTTGGAGTATGCATAGGTTGGCTGTGGTTTCTTATGGAGGATGGTGGCAAGTTGGTCTTCGGAGACCTCATTCCAGCTTCTGCATAGTTAGCAGTGGGCATGATGGTGTTGGGTGGTTTTGGTGAAGGAGAAGTATATGCAAATGTGGTCAGATCATTGTAGTTCAGAGGTGTGGCTGATAGACATATTGTTGCTTGCAGAGAAGATGGAGTTGAGCGTGTCTCCTGCTGAGAGCATTGGGGAGATGACCAGTTGTTTGGGTCCAATGGAAGTGAGGTTTTCCAACAGGGCTGAGGTGTTTGGGTCACTGAGGTTGTCCAGGTGGAAATTAAGGTCGGCGAGGAGGATTTAGTCTGTAGGTGAGGGAGTAGTGTGCGATGAAGTCGGCTATGGATTTGCTGAAAGGGAGGCAGGGTCTGGGGGTCTCTAGATGAGGATGCCGTGGCGGGTGGGGTTTGGGTTGGCCTGGATCTGGAAGTGGAGGTGCTCCATGTTGGGTGAGTGATCATCAGAGCTAGTTGTGAGGCAGAGGGTGTTTTTGTGGATGATGACGATTCCTCCTCCTGGTCGGTTGGTCGGTCTTTGTGGATGATTTTGTATCCGTCAGGGATGGCGATGGAGATATCCGGTGCCAAGGTGGGGTACATCCAGGTTTCTGTGAAGAAGGCGATGTCATGGGAGATGGAGTCAAGCAGTTCCCAGGTTTCCACAGATTGTTTTTTGAGGGAGTGTGTTGAGTAGAATGTATCTGAGGTGGCGAGTCCGGTTCTTGGCGGCTGTGCGGTTGGTAGGTCTGGTGTGCGAAAGCAGGAGAAGGTGCAGTTGCAGCAGGTGAATGGTCCTTGGGTGTCATTTGGCAATGCGCGGTGTCTGGTGTTGATGGTGTGGAAGATGCTGGGTATTATAAGTGAAAGGTGCAGGAACCAGGGTGCATGGCACTGGGCATGGTCCAGGCGCAGGTGGGCTTGCCTTTGGCATACCTTCGGTGCAACCATGCAGCAGATGTCATTAGGTAGTGGTAGGGAGATGGGAGGGGGACTGGTCAGCTGAGAGATGGGAGGCGGGTAGCGGCGCTGGAAGGGGTGGAAAGAGAAGAGGCACAGAATGGCATAGAAAAAAGCACTTAAAAGGCACAGAAAAAGGCAAAGAAAATGTACCAAAAAGGCACAGAATAAAGTGAAATACAGACAAATGAAAATACAGGAAAGCAGAGGAAAGGAGATACAGAACTCACCACTGGACCATCAAGGATGAGGCGCAGGCAGGAGCCTGCGAGTGGAGGAGGGCCTCCAACTCATGGATTGGAGGACAGAGGTGGAAACAGCTACCAGGTGGAGCTGCATGACAGGGGAGCAACGATCCGATAGAATGGAATCTAAAAGAGGCTGTATGGTGAATGTATGACATTGTTCTGCATTCTGTCCATCAATTGTTCTTTAAGCATTTGTCACCCTGAGTGGAACGGGTATGCCCAGGCATGGGTCCTGTGCTCTCCATGCCACTGGAGTCAGGCTATCCTGGCTGATGAGGGTTGAAACCCCGAAACCGGTCCTAGGATGCTTGTTCGAGTCCAGGGAGGACCTGGCCTGGCAGTTGGGCTGGACTGTGCCCGTTGGGCACATGGTAAAGACTGATTTGCATATGGCTGGGTTCAAACTGGAATGGCATGGTGAGCAAAAAAACGATGGATTTTGGCCCAGATCTCTGTACTGGGGTGATTGTATGACATTGTTCTGCATTCTACCCATCAGTTGTTCTCTTTGCATTAGTCACTCTGAGTGGGATGGGCATGCCCAGACGTGGGTCCTGTGCTCTCCATGCCACTGGAGCCAAGCTATCCTGGCTGATGAGGGATGAAACCCCGAAACCGGTCCTAGGATGCTTGGTTCCAGTCCGGGGAGGACCTGGCCTGGCAGTTCGGGCTGGACTGTTCCCGTTGGGCATAGGGTCAAAACTAATTTGCATATGGCTGGGTTCAAACTGGAATGGCATGGTGAGCAAAAAAAGATGTGCCTCCTTTGTGAGGCCCCTTGCGCCATTGGAACTTCCCTTTTTGTGAAGTTCCGTGGCGCAGAAGGCTGCGTGATATTTATCAGGCAGCACTTAGCCAATTTTGTTGCGTACTGCTGCCTGATAAATATCAGTCCCTTTAACGCAGTGTTCTGCGTTAAAGGGTCGTGCAATGGGTGTTGCTTGGGGCGTTCCCAGCAACATCCATGGTCTTTTGACACTGCCCCAGATTTACGAGAAATCGTAAATCTAAGGCAGTGCCAAAAGCTTACGCCTCCCTAGGGGAGGCGTAAGGGAGGCGTAACGGGGAGAAATATCTTTATTTCTCCTTGTTTTTCCTTTTTCTATGTGTGCTGCGTTCTGCACCACACATAGAAAGAGGAAAAGCCTCTTGTGATTATTTTTGTACAGAGAGGTTTCCCTTCCTGTACAAAAATAATCATCCCTGCAAGGCCGGCACCATTGCACCATTGTGCAAAGGTGCCTGTGCTGGCGCAGGCAGCCCATTGTGCGCCAGCGCAGGGTAAAAGGACAGGAATGCACCGTACCTTATAGATACGGTGCATTCCTGCCCTTTTCTTTTGCCGTAGGGAAGCGCAGCAGGAAGGCCTGTTGCGCTTCCCTAAGGCAAAACCTCATAAATGAGGCCCGATGGATTTAGGCCCAAATCTCCGTACTGGGGTAAATGGATGTATGACGTTACAACGCATGCTTTTACCACGCATGCTGTTACAACGCATTTTTTACAACGCATACCATTACAACGCATAGCGCTTTGGGGTGCTGGATAGTGAATAGTTTAATTTACTATTCCAACTCCAGTCCACGTGGACACTAGGGAAGGTGTTGGATAGTAAATTAAATCTATTCCCTATCCTAGAGCGCCCCCCAGCGCAATGCGTTGTAATGGTTTTCGTTGTAAAACCTGCGTTGTAATAGCACTGCGTGGTAAAAGTTGAGTTGTAAAGGATGTTTCCCGGGGTAAATGTATGACATTATTCTGCATTCTGTCCATCAATTGTTCTTTTTGCTGTGACATCAAGTGAACAACAATGGTCCCACTAGAGCACGTATTGTTTAGGACTATTCAAGACCCGAGAAATAGATATTTGAAGAAAGACTGTGAGAGAGCAGGTGCATCGTCAAAATAGAGTGTGCTAGCAATGTATGTGACAATTACTTTAATCCAGACATGTGCAAGTGCTGTTGGAATTCTGATGACATTGATCAATGTGTGCATGAAAAGCTGATACAGCTTTCATCCCATCAGAAATGAAAGTACTTTTAGAATTACTTTGGCATATTTTTTTATATTTCTTAGCATGTATATTAAGAAGAGCAATTGGTTTAAAAAGACTGGATGGTACACCTAGATTTTTAGTTTGTTCATTTTTTGTTTTTTTGTTTTCTTGAATTAAAATCAGTTTTTTTTTTACACAAATCGAAATGAACTAAATTTGAATGTTGATATTAGCATCTCCTATGGCATTGCACCCTCTACAATAAATTAGGCTCTAAGACACCCTAAACCCCCTGATAGCATAAGTTTCCAACAGAGGTCGACCTCAGAGACCTAAACGGCAGACTACTGCCAAGACGCTCAAAATCAACACTAATTGGTTTTTCAATGCTGCACAATCCACTATGGGATAATTTATCTAGATCATTTGTTCAGTCCTCACACAGCAAACGCGTTTTCAGTTTAGCTAGATCTTACTGGTGTCACCTCCTTCTCAGCTGAATTACCTCCCACATCCCACAACAGTTACAAGGCAAGGCACCACACATCAACCACTAATGATCACAGATGGGTCAAGATGCAAGCATGTTGGTGGTTGAGACAGTTTGTACTTAGACTTTCTCCTAGCAGTTTGTTCGAGGCTATCATTGGTGGCAGCATCTCAGACTCTCTCTGATTTCAGGGTACTTGGGTTCTTTATAGTGTCAGGTCCCTTCAGGTTTACTCCAGTGGCTGTTTGTTTACGTATGTTCACTCATATACAATTTTTTTTTTTTTTTACAGAGTTTTATATAGTGCGAACTAGACCGGAACTGAATCGGGTATCAGAGCGCTTTACATAGCACCAGTTACGTTACATGAGGACACGCATTCATTTTAGGCACGGGGAGATAAAGTGATTTGCCCAGAATCATAGGAGGTTTTTGGCGTCCTTACCAAGACTCGAACCCAGATCCCCAGGTCCGAGGTCGAGCGCCCTAGCCGTTAGGCCAGCTCCTCTCCAATTCATCCCCTTGACACGTCCCGATTGCAAAACCTAGCAATTCAGGTACACTCTGATGCAAACAATCTGCACATATCTTGTGGAACTATTTCTATCATGTAGTGTTTCATTAAAAATCTTGTCTCAAATATTCTACATTGCAGGGTACCAGCAACAGTAATTAAACAACACCTAGTCTGTGTTACACCGCAGAATGGCTGCGGCCAGCATTCCACGTAAAGGGCCCGTCAGCAACATCACCAAACTCCACCCTTTCTTGGATATTTCTTTGCACAACATCAGATACACTTCGGTATCAGGACCATAAAAGAAACGGAATGTTATACAGCCAAATCTCCTTTGGTGAAAAAAACTCCATCTGCCATCACCAGCTCAACAACATTGGCAGACAGTAATGGATATCCCTTGCCACTATTAACAACAGGAAAAGAGCCAAAATAATTGAGTTTCAACCATCTTCTAGCTTCAAATACAGAAACTATAACTAGACCAAGTTGTTGAAGGACAAAACGACTGAATGGCTCATTGAACTCCACGATGCACCTGAAACTACTCTCCACCTTCCATTTTAAATTCCACAATATAGGGCTCTAAAGCAGTAAACCGCCCATGACATCTGTTCACTGAACTTAGGGGCTATAAACTAACTATTTCTTAGTTAACTAGTATATAGTTTAACTATTCTTTATGTATATGCACACACCCTAAGCATACACACTCTTTAATAAAATGAAGACCAGATTATGTATCACTTACAAGAACAGGAGCAAGTGTTGCTTGTGCCCATTTCTGACTACATTGCACAGTGTTTTAACCTGAAGGAATATAAATGGGTGTAAGATATTGGCTTCCAGGGCTATAGGAAATTGAAAAGAGATATGTTTGTGTTAGTTTTGATGTGAAGCTGTAAAATTAATTCACCACGGGATGCTCCTGTTCCCATGGGCTTTATACTTATAAAACATATCCCTATGTATATGAATCCTATCATTAGAATCTATGGATGTTGCTGAATATGTCACAGACACATATATAGCAGTTTTGGATTTGGAAAGTAGCTGTATGTTAAGAATCTCTCAATAAAGTAACCAGTTTTCACTGACATTGGGTCAGTCCAGAGTTCACCAGCGTACACAATAACTTTTTTACATTTGTTTAAAAAATAAAGTAGTGCATGTAGCTCATGTAGCCTGTGTATATGATTAAAACTAAACTAAAGTAAAATGTTAAAAACTACTTGTAGTTCAAATATTCATTTAGAAACCAGTCTAGGAAGCAAAGAAATCACAGCTTTGGCACTGACCTAAATCCCAAATACAGAGTCTAGATTATAAATAGAATAGGGGAATATTGGTCACCAATACTTCTGGGATAGTCCTTGCATTGCATTGCAGTTCCACTTATTTAGGTGCCTGTGAGATGTTGGCCTGGCATATGCTGTCCACTATTCTAGTGGGCACCTTGCACCAGTCCAAACGACCCTTATTGATGGTAGGTTTAAAGACAACCTTTATAGAAAGCTATCCTAGTGGTAGCTGTGGAGAGCAGCCTTCAGGCTAAGTCTTGAAGGAATGTAAAGCAGCTTGTTTTACCGTCTAGAATCCCATGAATGACCAAATGAAAGGAGAACCACACCAGGTAAATATAAAATATATATGTATATATTCTAAACACACCCCTCTAGTCTCTTTATGAGGCTAGAGGCAAAAGTACACAAGTTAAACTTATTTAGCACACAGTAAATTAGCACAGTATACGTTTTGCCCTAGGGGCCTCACAAACCTTATACTATGAAAGTGGTATAAGTACCGCTGTGAACATAAAGACAAGGCGTAGGGCCTGTAGAACCGCTGGGGCCACCAGGAACCACCCAAGGTAGGGATGCAGGAGACCCACGGGGACGCATGAGGTGTCTAAACACAGCACCAAATCACCATTGACTTCTATGGAGAAAGTTGCGATTAGATTTTCAAGGATTAAGGACACTTAGGAGTGGTCTAGGAACAAACCCCTTCAGTACTGGACAGTTCGAGAGTCAAGACCCACAGGAGCACCAAAGTACTTGTGTTCCCTCACCCAGGGAACCGGGGTGCATAGGTGTCTTTTCGTGTCGGGTTTCGTCATCATTTCCTGTGGAGAGCTGCAAAGAAGTGCTGCAGGCGACCAGATGAAAAGTGTTCGGATGGTCCAAGGGTGGATCGAAGATCTGTAGAACCTGAAAGCAGAGGAGACAGAGTCTGGGTCACTTGCTAGTGACCAGGGAGGCAGTAAGAAGATGCCCACCGATGTCGAGTGATTTCAGGTGCAGGAGGTGAAGCTTGACTCTTCAGCCACGAGAACCAGGAGGCATCGACAACAAACAGGAGCTGGATTCGAGCTGTCCCACATCGGATGTCGAGTGCTGGAGCGTCGGTATCCGGATTGGACCCAACAAGCCTCGGCACAGGAACCCACACAGAATGCAAAGATTGGTTTCAGAGCAGACCAGCAAGGTCTCAGGGACTCACCCTTTGGAGGGGAGTCAGGGCACGTCTGAAGCAACCAGGGAAGCCCAAGAAAAAAAAGGGTTACCTTCGTGGGGACCCACCAGTCGACGGACCAGGGATTGCGAAGGGGCCTTGAGCAGAAATGCTAGAAGCAGGCCCACGAAACACTTGTGGAGTGTTAGCCCACAATCTTCGGTGCAGATGGTGCGCAGGGCTTGGACTATAAGTAGCCCAATGCACAACTTCGGGAAAGCTCGGGAAGTAGATGCACTAGCAAATGTACACGGTGTCCAGGAGTTCCGGTCCCACATCTCTCGTGATGGCTATAGGTCTCAGCTTTGCTGGGATCTTGTGTCGGCCTCTGAGATGTCTGGAAGTCCATGTCCTGTGTCGCAGATTCTTCGGGATCCAGCGGAAGCCTCGAAAATGCAGACTGACAAGATGCTTCTTTGGTGCCTGTTTGAACAGGGGAGTCACTCCTTGAACCTAAGGGAGATCCTTCCGTCTTCTCGTCAAAATAGAATGTCGAAGTTCCAGGATATATGTTGCAGAGTTTCGTCCAGGGTAATCTAAAGTCCTAGGGACTGGGTTCCTATACTTATACTAAGTTTAGGGGATGGACTAACTCTAAGGTCCCACCTATGGGAAGACCTGGGGAGGGGGTGGTTACACCCCTTCCCCTTTGTCCAGTTTCGCGCCAGAGCTGGGGCTGTGTGCCCCAGCAAACGGTTTGAACTGGGGTATGCACAGGGACACCTTGTGTGCCCCAGGCAGTGTCTGAAAAGCATTCGCTGAATGCACCCACCCTGACCGAATACACTAAAGCCTGTCTGGGGAGGTGGTTACACCTCCCTGGACAGGAAACCTATTGTCCAGGCCTCCCCTTCCGGAGTTTCGTCCAGAAGCAGGAGGTCAGACTCGTGTCTGTGGCAGCAGCATCTATTTTGTGATGCTGGGGCTCTTTTAAACTATTACCGGGTAAGTAAGTGTGTACATGTCTTCACCCTCTAGAAGGGTGGATTTCTACCCCCACTGCCAGGACTGGCGGGGGGTGGAGGGATTCCAAAGTCTTTGACACCAAACACAACATGTTTTGATGCAGCCATTCCAAAGTTAGCATTTACTGCGAGGTTATAATGCACTTAAGAGTATATGGCATGGCTGTATCACAGAATAGCTATAAAGAAGGGATTCCGAAAGCTGCAGAGGGGCTCAGCTCATGCTTGGGCACCCTCTCACACAAAATCAAGCACTCTGCCTTTAGGATTGTCCAGGCCTGCCATAGGAGTGACTTACAGGTTTATATGTATTTGTATATATAGGTATATATAGGTATACTATATCTTAGTAAGGGGTAGAAGTACGACCTTACCCAGGCTGCAGTAGCAGACCTGTGGTGCCATTTTGTAAGGCTTCCCAGGGGTGGCATAATACATGCTTCAGCCCCTGGTAGGCCTCTGGGGTACCTATGCCCTTGGTACCTAAGGTACCATATACTAGGGACTCACAAGGGTAACCCAGTAACCAAACTGGAGTGTACCTAATGTAAAGGCAATCAGTTTAGAGAGGAAGCAGCTAGGCTGGGGTCCTGGTTAGCAGGGCCCCAGCCAGACTAAAGTTGATAAATCAGTGAAACACAGCAAAAACTGGGGGTAACCATAGTAAGCGGATGTATGACGTTACAACGCATACTTTTACATTGCATGCCTTTACAAAGCATAGTGCTTTGGGGTGCTGGATAGTAAATAGTTTAATTTACTATTCCAACTCCAGTCCCCGTGGACACTAGGGAAGGTGTTGGACAGTAAATTAAACTTATTCCCTATCCCAGAGCGCCCCCCAGCGCAATGCGTTGTAATGGTTTGCGTTGTAAAAGCTGCGTCATAAAGGTACTGCGTGGTAAAAGTTGCGTTGTAAAGGATGTTTACCATAGTAAGCAGATCCTACTCTCCTACAGTGCCATACCTCAAACTAGGCACCAAAGCACATTTGAGGGCAGTATTGCAGTACTGTGGCTAAAAGATAGAGCGAGCGAGGGACTGAATGAGCGAGAGAAGCTCCGATTTACTAAAGATTTGTACCAGGTATATGTCACATTTGTTACATAAACCAAGCTCACATTGTTAGGATGGGTTTTACAATCCAAGACACATCAGGATTTGAGTTGGAGAGTATCCCAAAATAACGTTAAGTTGCACTATGAACTGCTTTGTGTTACTTTGTATTAAGGGGGGATTCCATGGGTAGTGCATGGGCATGCCCATGAAATCACCCAGGGGTTTTGGTGTAAATACTTATCTACAAACATTGGTAGACATGGATTTGTGACAAAATCTTATGCCTCCTCAAGGCAAGCGTAACAAGGAGAAATGTTTTTATTCCTGTCTTTTTCCAACTTTGAATGTGTGCTACAGTGCACAGCGTGCATACAAACTGTGCAAAACCTTAAAGCATTGTTTTTGTACTAGAAGAGAATCCTTCCAGTAGAAAACCTATTATTTAGGAAAACACACAGCCTTGCACTATGGGGGTGTGTGTAGGTGCAGATCGGGCAAAAGTGTGCTAGTGTTGGGGTAGAGAAAGAATGCTCGATATACTTAGTGAAGATACTGCCCATGTTCTCTCTCTCCATTTGACGCAAGGCATTGCAGCACCTTTGGTGCAGTGTTGCATTGTATTAACCGCATGCGCGCTAGCAGTTTTCTCGCTGCGCGCTGCGTTTTTTTTAAAAAAACGCTTTACATGACGAGCTCAGCTCGTCATGAGCGTACGAGCGTCGTCACTCATGACGAGCTGAGCTCGTCATGAGCGCGGAAGGGGTTGAAGAATAGCAACTCTAGGCCAGAGTTTTAAAGTGTGTGGGCCCGATTCCCAAAGGTAAACTGAGACGTAAGTCTAACTTTATGACTTTGGGTATTCACAAAGGACATTTACTACGCATAAATGCCCTTTGTGAATACCGAAAGCCGAACTTTGCGGCTTTCAGTATTGACGAAGGGCATTTACGAGTAGTAAATGTCCTTTGTGCATTTCTAAAGTCGGAAACTTAGACTTTCGTCTAACTTTACCTTTCTGAATCAAGCCATGTGTGTTTAATCAAATGTCAAGACAAGAACACGCCCCTGCTGCATATATGGACCGTTTTTGATATTGTGTATGAGGTTCGCAATTGTGTTAGCTGCTTGCAGACCAGAACAAAGGTAGGTCAACTGAGAATGATGAAATATATATGTAAAACACCAAAAGTTCCCTAAATACAACCGGGTACGTTCATGTGTATGGCCCACGAGGCATCAATCCACTTTACACTTCATTTAAAATGCAGTTTAACATTGCAGTTCTTTTCCCCTCAAAATTAAAGTGCAATAAATATAGGATCTGACAGAACACCGTCAGGGAACACATCTTCTAAAACTAACCGACTAGAATTGCATATCTCCTACGAGGGAGCGCCAATTAGGCCAAGAACGCGCCCCTGTTGCTCCCAAGGCAAGCGTCTTGGGTGACAAAACTGTCAAATGAATACATCACCCGGCGCGAAAGCAGAGTCCGAATGTGACGGAGCCACTTCGAGCTCGAGAAAGGCAACGATTTATCAATGCAAACTTAATAACATCTATTTGAATCTAACCAAAAATCAATATTTCATTACCAAATTGTTAGCGAGAATGAAGAAAAATTGCGGAAGTCGGGTGGTTTGGTGGAAGCGAGGCATGAGGAGTTCAATGCGGAGACGGGACGATTCATCATGCGCGCGCCGGCGCAAGGGTGAGCTAGGACGAACAGGCGCAACTTGAAGGCCCTTCTATCGTGACCTTGGCAGCGGGACGGAAAACAGGCCTGAAAATGAAAGTGACTGTCATCTCCCGGAAGGGACGGATCAGATCATAAATCAAGCCCAGACAGGGGGATAGGGACTTAGGGAAGGGGGCAGGGCCTTCAGATGAAAAGTGGTGCTTAATTTAACTCCTTGATCCATCAATGCCATTTCACCAGTTTATAGGTGTTCAGAACGATATGTACATCTTCTTTTGGTCCTTAAGTGTCGGCGCGCATCGGTATTTGCTGATAAAGAGTGTTCTTCATTGGTTAACATTTAAACAACCAATGATCCTTTCCTTCCACCTTGTAATAGAGAGGAAGGCGAGCCAGCGCCATCTCTGACACGTAACTAAATCATTTGGTGGCGCGGCCTAATCCTGGGGAGTTTTTGGGTGATTTGCAGAAAATATATAGACATAAACGCATTAGTGTTTCTATTACAGAAATATTGATCGGGACAGAAACCAAGAACTACTTCTCTTCATATTCAGCTGAACGTGAAGGCACTGAGGCAATGAGAGTTTTCCAGAAGCTTTAGTGATGTGAAAAATATCAGTTAATGCGGTTCATCTTTAAATGGCGGAAATGCTCAAAACTGTTTAAAAATTAAATCAATTGTTTGGCTTCACATCTCCAACACGTATTGCTTACATTCAACTGTGCTGTATGAGCCTTCACTGTTTGCGTTAAAAGGTATTCACCTTTAAATGTGCACACATTCCCATCACTTAAATATCCCTTTCTCCAAGGTCACCTTTCTTGTACTACATGAAAGAATACTCTCTGGTACACCCAAAATTAGCAAGTTATGTCCCCATTAAAATAGTATGGTGAGCTAAACCAGGCTTGCTGCCTATCTCATTCACAAGGGCATGTTCCTTCCTTCCCGTAGAAGGAAAGCAAACAACTTAGGCAAATGCACAAAATACAGAAAAAGCACCTGCTGCAGCTCTTTCTGAAGAACACTTTAGCAAGAGTCTAAGGGCATCATGTAGGTAAATAGTATTTATCGATTCGTTTATACCGATTTTTGCCGATTCGGTATTTACGAATCGGTAAATGCTCTGTAGCTAAAAAATCGATAAAAATTACCGAATCGTTAAGGTTCGGTATTTACCGAATCGGTATTAAACCGATTCGGTAATTGCCATTCATTCCTATGGGCCTGGAGGCCCATAGTAATGAATGTCAATTACCGAATCGGTAAATACCGATTCGGTAAAAGGGGGAAAACATTGAAGGGTGGCAGGGTGTCACTTTGACACCCTGTTGCACCCCTTAATTGTTTATGGGTGCACATGTTGCAGACATACATGCCCTAAGGGCATGTATGTCTGCAACATGGCACTGAAGCAATTTGCATTAAATTGCTTTTTTTTTTTTTCGTTATTTACCACCAACTTGTAGTTGGTGGTAAATAACGAATCCTAACATGGGATAAGCACTCATTTAAGTGCTCCCTACATTAGGAATTCGGTAATTTACCGAATCGGTATTTAAGA
This sequence comes from Lissotriton helveticus, assembly GCF_964261635.1. Taxonomy (NCBI): domain Eukaryota; kingdom Metazoa; phylum Chordata; class Amphibia; order Caudata; family Salamandridae; genus Lissotriton; species Lissotriton helveticus. Next base: position 482,305,937 of record NC_136073.1, read on the forward strand.
AATCGGTAATTTACCAATTCCATAAATTACCGATTCGGTAAATTACCGAATCCTTAATTTCGGCCCCCTACATAAGAAAAGCCCATTACCGGTCGGTAACGGACGAAATTCTTTAATTTCGGCCGTGACCGACCAGTAATGAGCCACCTACATCTGGCCCTAAGAGTGTGATACTGAGCACATGCCCTTGGCGCCTTAGAAAATAGCACCACAAAGCTTTCTTACTACAAATGTATAAGCAAATAACAGTCACTTTATGAATTGCCTAGTATAACAATGCTGACAGTATTGGTGGGTTGGACAACAGCTCGTGTGGTTAATTTCATGCCCCTTTGCCACTATATAAACGCAGAGGGGCCCTACCAACACACATTGGCCTTGCTTACAAGTTGCATGGTACAAACATTATTGCAACTGCACCCCTACAGGAAGCCTTTGGCATGAATCTAGGAAAGTTATACACCACACATGCCATTGGTGCCGTAGAAAATGGCCCCCAGAGGTCCCTCACTACAGATATATAGAGCCATTAACAGCCCCTTTATGAATTGGTTGCCACAAGAAATGCTGTCAGTATTTGTGGGATGTACAAAAGCGACTGTGGGTATTTCATGCCCCTTTGCCACGGCATAAATGAAAAGGGACCTGTCTAGCACAAATTGGCCTTGAGTACGTGGTATACAGTACTGAGGGGTTAGTACCCCACACCTGTAAATAGGGGTACCATGATGTAACACCCAGCTACTATTGTGCAATTATGAGTTAATCCTGATAGAATGGTGAAAAACTCAGCAGACCAGTTTTAATGGGTAGACTTCAGCAAGTTGTTCCATTTTCAATGGGGATTAATAGTCACGTTTATCATCTGCATCATTTTTGCCTTTACTACAGCACTGACTCGATTCCAAAAGCCAAATATGAGGATAATTCATCAGCACCTCCCCTTCCATGAAGAAAAATACATAATTAATTCACTTGTTATGTGGATTTTGGAGTTTGATAATATTTTATGGGTGGAGCTCCCTTAGTGTGTTCCCACAGTCAAGCAAACAACTTACTAACATCTCTGGGAACTGCCTGTACATTTTGTTGCTTTGCACAACCAAGTGACACTAATTTGGGTGGCTATCTGTCAAGTACAGGACACAGTACAATATACTCACGATAGTTTTCAAAGTCATTCATGACACAATCTCTTTTAACTTCTTACATGCTGCCCTTTTCCAATCCCAAAAGGCTTGGTAACTACTACTTCCTTATAATACTCAAATCACCTGTACACCAATTCTTAACAACTCAGAGCTATCTCCTCCTCTTTAGGAGTTTAAAAACTTAGAAAACTCATCTTGGCTCTAAAACACCCCTGCCAACAAGCTCTTCCACTCACTACATTTGCTTGCCTTCAACTGCAATGTAAAAACTGTAGATATTGCTGTAACTATACAGAACTATTGTTTGTAATTATGCTGAGTGGGGAAATTGACTCACTTCATGGAGTGTGCGGAATTAGGGAAATCTACGTTCCACATGCAACGCGGAGTTCCTGATAAATTCCACCATGTTGCAGAGGTTTTTTCTGTGGCACGTGCGAGACTTGTTTTGGCGTGCGTTGGCAAGTGTGGCAATACTTGCTGGGCACCAGCATGCACGTGTGAGACTTGGCAGCCACTAGCGCTATTCCATGACATTGGCAAGTGCAAGCAACCACAGCTGTACCTCGAGCAGATTCTCTATTCGAGTAGCAGCTAAATTTACTTGAAAAGGTATTTTCAAGTTACTATTACACTCCCAACGGACCGTTCAGGTTGTTTTTTAGTGTGAGAAGCCTTTTTTATTTTACTTTTTTTTCCAACAAGAAGGAAGTGTCCCAGAGTTTCCAACTTCCTGTTCCTGTCCAGCAGGCTCCTCCCAGTGCTTTGTCCATCTCCTGGTCACTTTCATTTGGATTTGAAGGTGGAAGGATCACTCTCTTTGTCTGCTGCATATATACCATTCAATTTAAGGACTTTGTTTTTGCCAAGTAAGTTAAAAACTGTTGTATCAGGGTGTTGTTTGTTGGATAAAGGGCATGCATGAGTATTTATGTGTACTTTTATTTGATTTTTAAAATTTATTATGGTGGGTGGATTGCAGTTTTAGTATGTGCCTAGTTATATTTACTTTGAATTTTTCTTTCTTTGTAAAGAAACAATGTTAGACAGTTCAGTAAATTTGTACATGTTCTTTGAATTTTCAATATTAATTAATTTTATTATGTGGCCTAGTCTGCAATTCAGTCAGTCGGCCCAGGACAGTACTATCCATGGGTGCATGAAAAAGCTGTGTTTGAGGTATGATGTTTTATAACATCATTTAGGGCAGGGATGGCATTGGATTAAATTTAAAAAGTGGTATTTCTTTTGAATTTCACATAGTATATGTAGGGTAATATTTCAAGTTTTGGAAGGATGTGTGGTGAGTGACTTGTAACATTTTTATAGATCAGTTAATTTTTTGTTTTTGTCATTGCTAAATTAATGTTAGTGTTTTCTTCATTGTTACCAATGCCTCCTTTGTCTTGCCTGTCTTTGTTCTCCATGCTATGTGCCCTGGGGCAATTTTTTGTAGCCAGTGTCCATAGGTCTGAATGTGTTTTTTGTTTTCCATGGCTCTTTGCTTATTGTTCTTTGATCATGTGGCCATGACCATTTGGTGTAGGCAGCCAGTGTGTTTTTGCCATAGGCCTGCATGTGTTCTTTGTTGTGACTGTGCCTCCTTGCTTTCTGTTGTTTGACCATGTGGTCGGTGGCCATTTTGAGTAGTCATCAAGTGTGCTATTGCCATAGACGTGCATGTGTTCTTTGTTTTGGCCATGCCTCCTTGCTTGCTGCTGTTTGACCATGTGGTCGGTGACCATAGTGTGTAGCCAGCCAGTATGCTTTTGCCATAGGCCTGCATGTGTTCTTTGTTGTGGTCATGCCTTCTTTCTTGCTGTTGTTTGACCGTGTGGTCATATGTCATTTTGAGTAGCCAGCTAGTGTGCTTTTGCCATAAGCCTGATCATGTTTGTTGTTTTCCATGGCTCCTTGCTTGCTTTTATTTGGCTGTGTCGTTGGACGTTATTGTGTGGAGCCGTCCAGTATGCTTTTGACATAGGCCTGCCAATGTTCTTTATTGTGGCCATGCCTCCTTTCTTCCTGTTGTTGTCTGACCATGTAGTCAGTGGAAATTTTGTGGAGCCAGCCAGTGTGCTTTTGCCATAGGCCTGCATGTGTTCTTTGTTCCGGTCATGCCACCTTGCTTGCTGTTGTTTGACCGTGTGGCCGGTGGCCATTTTGAGTAGCCAGCAAGTGTGCTTTTGCCATAGACCCACCTGCTTTATTTGTTGTGGCCATGCCTCCTTGCTTTCTGCTGCTTGACCATGTGGTTGGTGGCAATTTTGTGTAGCCAGCCAGTGTGCTTTTGGCATAAGCCTGCATGTGTTCTTTGTTGTGGTAATGCCTCCTTACCTGCTGTTGTTTGACCATGTGGTCAGAGGAAATTTTGTGTAGCCAGCCAGTGTGCTTTTGCCACAGGCCTGAATGTGTTCTTTGCTTTCCATGGCTCCTTGCTTGTTGCTGTCTGACTATGGTGTCGGTGACCATTTTGTGTAGCCAGGCAGTGTGCTTTTGCCGTAGGCCTGCATGTGTTCTTGGTTGTGGCCATGCCTCCTTGCTTGCCTTTGTTTGACCATGTGGTCGATGGCCATTTTGTGTAGCCAGCCACTGTGCTTATGCCATAGCCCTGGATATGTTCTTTATTGTGGGCATGCCTCCTTTCTTGCTGTTGTTGTCTGGCCGTGTGGTCAGTGGCCATTTTGTGTAGCCAGCCAGTGTGCTTTGCCATAGGCCTGCATGTGTTCCTTGTTGTGATCATGCTTTTGAGGCATACATTGTACGTAACTTTGTTGCAGATACAAGGGTCAGTTATGAACATTACACTCACTCGTACTCGAGTTGATTGCGGCACGTGTCTAATGGATATTACACTTTTATGAGCGTGTTCACAGTCAGCTTAGGATGATTAAGTTGGGAAACGTTTTAATCTGTTCCCTAGGGGTGTATCCCAAGGGAGGGTTGTCGAGCTCAAAAGCCACGTAATGTGAGGATGTCATCATATAGTCAGGAAGTTATGGACGTCATTTTCATGGCGAACCGGTGAGTGTGCATGCAGACGGGATTTTGGAACCGGGTCTAGTTTACTCATTGCCTGCAGTTTGGAGACTAATGACATTTCTTATGGCTTTTCATAGATGCTTCGTGCGAATAACTGATTGCAGGCAGTAGTAAGGTAAGAAAACTTGACCGATTCTAACATTGCTGCATTGATCAGCAAGCGTAGACTTACAGTTGTTGGCACTAGCTTTTTAGTCATATCAATTACACCGGTATGCTTTAGCCTGAATGTACCCGCAATTTTTCTTACAGATTCAACCTCGGCACAAGTTCATTATATTAACCCATGAGGGTAAGAATTTTGATTCACCAACACGATTGGTGCAGTTTTTGAAGCAGCAACATTAAGCTTTTGGAGTGTCTTGTTGCCTTCTTTTGCGCAGATTGTTACAGTTGACTTGCGAGACTAGTGCTATCAGTGTTTTTTGCACACCGAGTGTTCAAGGTACTTAACGGCATTGCAGCTAGTGTTACACATTTGTTGGTGGGGCTTCAGCTTTCTTAATTGTTTACAGAGAGAAATCTTTCTCCATTCCACCCAGTACTTTTGGTTTTATACACACCTTTAATCAGGCATTTGGATATAATCGTCGCGACGGCCAGCATGGTTCACTCAGATATTTGCATGGTTAGCAGGACGTTCACACTTTGGGTACACCGTAAGTCACGATTATTGCAAACACAGATAAATAAGTTTATTTTGATGTATAACATCTATCACAGTACATATGTTTAACAGTAATATCCTTTGGTTTTGTTCCGGCAGGAGGCTTCTGAATAGACAAGCATCTTTGAATTATTGTATGATATGCACAAAGTGTTTTTCCCCCTAAAGAAGGGTTGCTCAACCCAAAATGCATTGGGGTTGTCTGGGGATGTCAATTATTAAATATATGCCAGCATTTGATGTCAGTAGTACAACCACAGAATCGAACAATTGATGCATAATATGTTTTTTGGTTAAAAACATTTGTATTTAAAAAAAAAATCAATTTGTTAAACCAATGAAATAAGTATTGATTTACCAAGCTCTGAGTACAGTTTTGATTTGGCATTAAATGTAAAAAAAATTACGAATATTTGAAGATACCTTAAGGACCGCCAGCAGTGCACTGTGAGGTGGGACAGATTCTCTCTGTCCCCCAGGTTTACAATTTTCATTGGTAAGCTCATAGGCAGGGCCTCATCACAGTAGCACGCATCATTAAACAGATTACACAGCAACATTTTTTGTTAGAAATACACAAGTCAGGTGTACAGGTTGACAACCCTTTATAGTAGTTTACTTTCTGCTTTATTTTCAACCAGCACCCAGTGAATAATGTCCTTTAAAGACGTAGCAGACCCGACCACGAATCAGGCAGACACAAAGGTTTATTTTACAGAAGAAGCTAAATCCATCTATTCCTTGATTAAAGATGTCAGAACATACACAGCCACTCCTGGAACAACACAACAAGTGTTGTGTCAATTAGAATATACAATGCGCAAAGAAACTAATCAACGTTTACATGCGACTACAGTAATACAATATTGCAAGGTAAAATGCATACCCAGGGGTCTAAGGATAGCCCTGAAACCTATGTTATTTAAATACAATAAAGCCTTTATGGCACGTTGGTATGCCATATTGAATAAATGCTCCCTAGATTTAATTTTTCTTATAGTTGAGGAATTATCATATATCCTTGGAGAATTAGCCACCTAAATAGCTGAAGTTAAGGATGAAATCTCTACACTTATGGAAGCGGAGGACTGGTCAAAAATTCCTAATGACATCAACGCTAAGTTAGATGAACATGCAAAGAGGTGCACGACAGCAAGTTAAGAAAATTATAAGCTCGATGAGGTATATACATGGGCGAAGGCTTACGCTCAGAAAAGGTTTTTTTTAAAAAGCTGGCACAATATCCTCCGACGAAAGTATCTCCACAGATCAAGATTTATCTCTGCAAGGACCACTTGTACAATTGGTACAAGATCAAACATCAAGAACAACAGAACGTGATGCTCCCACTACCAGCAGCAAACAGTCTTTTTTAGACCAGAGAGAGACTTCGAATCATCCACCCGACAAAGGGGATACCACAAAAAGCACCAAACCCGCTGGAGACAAAAGAAAATGGGTCGAGTCATCCAGCCCTCAACGGAATTTGAAGAAAACAACAACTTAGTTATGAACATCTCACAAAGAGCATTTAACCCTGATGAAATCAGGGTACTCAATAAAGGCGGCATGTCCTTTGTTCCCACTTATGCATCCAACTCTTTTGAAACTGACATAGTCTTGTTAAATTTATTAGGAAGCTAAGACTTAGATTTTGTTTTCACACCACTGCGCCTTCACAAGAACAGACCATCCAAGAACCGATAGACAAGTTCCGCCCTAAAAGTACTTTATGGCACCTTTTTGTCACACAACCCCTGATCTTCGACTTACTGGTAAAAAAGGACTTACAGACCATAAAATGCCAATTGCCTAAACACACTAACCTTACTCTCAAAGAAGGTAGGATTCTCCAGTCTTTGAGCCAAGATGAGAGTCTTGTCTTTCAACCAGCCGATAAAGGTGGTGCAATAGTCACAATGGACACAACATATTACGATCAGAAGGTGGATGAGCATGTGCTGAATACAGATACATACATTCTCTTGGAGTCAGACCCCACTAAAGAATTCATGTCAATTCTAACTACAATTCTGGAGCATGCTGAAGAAATGGGGTGGATCAAAAAGACAACTAAACGTTTTTTACATACATCAATCCCCAAGGTACCAAACATTTACATGCTCCCCAAAATGCATAAAAGCTCTGTGGACCCCGTTTCAGCCCATATTGGCTGGTTGTGGCTCCAAGCATGAAGTCATCAGCAAATATCTTGACTTTTATCTTCAACCTTTTGTTCAGGCCTGGGAAACGTATGTTAAAGACACCACTGACTATCTCAACAAACTTGAATGTTTACGTCCCGAATTCAATGAAAATATATGGATGTGCACTATTGATGTAACAGCACTATACACATCGATCCCCCACGGGGAAGGTTTGGAGGCCATAGAATAGAGATTACTAAACAATCAATGTGATGATGTCAATGGTGTCTTTCTTTTACAACTATTAGAGTTTTCACTATACCATAGCTATTTTACATGGAAAGACAAATATTTCCTGCAACTCACTGGAACATCAATGGCTTTCCCGTAGCCCCCTCGTATGCAAAAACATTCATGGCCTACTTTGAAAATTCGTTCATCGTTCACAATGAACAGTGGCAGAAGAACATTGTAACTTACATGCGCTTCATCAACGATATTTTGGTGATTTGGAAAGGGGACCAAGGTGAACTTGGAGACAACATTCACACACTTAATTTACAAAAACCCCGGATTCAATTCACTTACAACATCCAGAAACACAAGATACATTTTTTGGACATTCTAATCCAGAACACAGGAAAAGGGTTACTTACATCAGTCTACATAAAGCCTACTGACAACAATAACGCACTTCCCTATGGAAGTTTCCACCCTCAGTTGTTAAAGAGACATTTCCCCGTATCTCAATTCATAAGGATCAAGAGAATTTCATCTGATGATGAACAGGCAGATTCACAAATTAAGGAACAATCCACAAGATACATCAAATGAGGATACCCACATGACATCTTGCAATCAGCACATGAAAGTGTCAATTTAAAACAACAGCAGGAGTTATTGACAAACACTCCTAAAAACAGCAGTAAATGAGAAGTCTTCTTATTAAAATACTCTTACCAAGCAACCCAAATCAAAAAGACCATTTTGAAAAGATGGGAGATCATCGAGCAAGAAACAGACTTTAAAATGGTCTTCCCTAACAAACCGCTATTTGCTCAAACCAGATCCAGGAACATGAGGGAAATACTGAAGACGACTTCGTGGAGAGCATCACAAACATTCAAAGGAATGAGAAAATGTTGGAATTGTGGTCGATGTGGCAGTGTGATGATTGGTAACACCTTCTCTCACCCACTCAAAGGAAAGAATATAAATCTGAAGCATACATCAGACTGCAACACAGAAGGAGTAATATACGCCATTCAATGCCCCTGTGGCCCTACATATGTAAGTAGAACTTTATGGAAAATCAAAGTAAGAATAGTGGAATATAAAAGTATGATCTGCACAAAAAATAGCAACTCCTGTTTGGCTGCACACTGGATAGACACACATCACACTATCCTCCCATTAAAATTCAGTGTTAGAGAAAATTACCAGCAAAACAGAGATTGAATTTCAAACGTCACTTGCCCGGAGAGAAACGTTTTGGATAAAGCAGTTGGGAACTCTAATTTCCAAAGGTTTGACTTATCATTGTGAAATGTCATGTTTTCTCTAAAATTCTTGTTTTCTCTCAAATTCATGTTTCCTTCAAAACTCTTGCATTGTCACATTTAGCACAGTGATTAAATGTATTTGTGAATCTGTGTCCGCAGTAATCATGGAACCTTTACCAAAAATCACACCTTAGATTTTAGTTGTTGTGCTTGATTTTATTTGACTTTTTCATTTGGAGTTGCTGTTAGCACCAAGGGTGATATAGGCGTAATCTTTTTGAGTATTATACATAGAAGTGATGCTACAGTACTGTTTCAGTTCATTGCTTTGAATGAGTGGCTGAGCCATGTGAACACTGCTGATATTAGATTTCTAATCAGTATTTTCACTAGTGAATAAAAGCACTGCGGCTAATGGAGCACTTGAGTTTAACTTTTACATTTGAGGCATACATTGTACGTAACTTTGTTGCAGATACAAGGCTCGGTTATGAACATCGCACTCACTCGTACTCAAGTTGATTGTGGCACGTGTCTAATGGATATTACAATTTTATGAATGTGTTAACAGTCAGTTTATGATTAATAAAGTTGGGAAACATTTGAATCCGTTCCCCTAGGGGCTTATCCCAAGGGAGGGTCGTCAAGCTCAAAAGCCACGTAACTTGATGATGTCATCACAAAGTCAGGAAATTATGGACAACGTTTTCATGGTGAACCGGTGAGTGCACACGCAGACGCGATTTTGGAACCGGGCAGAGTTTACTCATAGGCTGCAGTTTGGAGACTAATGAAATTTCTTACGGCTTTTCATAGATGCGTTGTGCGAATAACTGATTGCAGGCAGTAGTAAGGTAAGAAAACTTTACCGATTCTAACATTGCTGCATTAACCAGCAAGCATAGACTTGCAGTTGTTGGCAATAGCTTTATAGTCATATCAGTTACGCCGGTATGCTTTCGTTTGAGTGTACCCCCGTATTTTCTTGCAGATTCAACCTCGGCACGAGTTCAATATATTAACCCATGAGGGTAAGAATTTTGATTCACCAACACGATTTGTTGCAGTTTTTGAAGCAGCAACATTAAGCTTATCGAGTTTCTTGTTGCCTTCTTTTGCGCAGATTGCTACAGTTGACTTTCGCGACTAGTGCTAACAGTGTTTTTTGCACACTGAGTGTTCAAGGTACTTAACAACATTGCAGTTAGTGTTACAGTTTTGTTGGTGGGTCTTCAGCTTTCTTAATTGTTCACAGAGAGAAATCTTTCTCCATTCCACCCAGTACTTTCTTTTTTGGTTTTATACACACCATTAATTAGGCATCTGGATATAATTGTTGCGACGGCCAGCATGGTTCAATCACATATTTTCATGGTTAGCAGTATCTTCACAGTTTAGTTACACCTTAAGTCACGATTCTTGTGAACACAGATAAATACGTTTATTGTTATGTATAGCATCTGTCCCAGTACATATGTCTAACAGTAATATCCTTTGGTTTTGTTCCGGCAGAAGGCCTCTGAACAGACAAGCATCTTGGAATTATTGTATGATATCCATAAAGTGTTTTTTTCCCCTGAAGAACGGCTGCTCAACCTGAAATGCATTGGGGTTGTCTGGGGTTGTCGATGATTAAATATATGCCAGCATTTGATGTCAGAAGTACAACCATAGAATTGAACAATTGATGCATAATATGATTTTGCGTTAAAAACTTTTGAATTTAAAAAGTTTTTCAATTTGGTGACACACTGTTAAAACAAGCTCTGAGTACAGTTTTAATTTGGGATTAAATTAAAAAAATCTACAAAAACTACAAATATTTGTAGAAACCTTAGGGACTGCCAGCAGTGCACTGTGAAGTGGGACAGATTCTCTTTGTCTCCCAGGTTTACAATTTTCAGTGGTAGGGTCATAGGCAGGCCCTCATCACAGTAGCACGTATTGTTAAACAGATTACTCAGTGACATTTTTTGTTAGAAATACACAAGTCAGGTGTGCAGGTTGACAACCCTTTTACAGCATTTTGTGTAGCCAGCCAGTGTGCTTCCATAAGCCTGCATATGTTCTTTGTTTTCCATAGCTCATTGCTTGTTGTTGTTTGACCATGCAGACAGTGACCATTTTGTGTAGCCAGCCAGTGCGCTTTCATAGGCCTATATGTATTCTTTGTTTTGGTCATGGCTCCGTGCCTGTTGCTGTTTGACTATGTGGCCAGTAACTTTTTGTGTAGCCAGCTAGTGTGCTTTTGCCATAGGCTGCATGTGTTGTTTGTTGTGGCCATGTCTCCTTGCTTGCTGTTGTTTGGCTGTGTGGTCAGATGTCATTTTGTATAGCCAGCCACTTTGCCTATGCCATAGCCCTGCATATGTTCTTTATTGTGGGCATGCATCCTTTCTTGCTGTTGTTGTCTGGCCCTGTGGTCAGTGGCCATTTTGTGTAGCCAGCCAGTGTGCTTTTGCCATGGGCCCGCATGTGTTCCTTGTTGTGATCATGCCTCCTTTTTGGTTGTTGTTGTTTGACCATGTGGCCGGTGGCCATTTTGTGTAGCAAGCCTGTCTGCTGAGAAAGAACCTCCTCTTTTACAATTGGCTTCCAGAACTCCAGCAAGAAAAATGAAGTGTTCTCCACCATCTTCTCCTAGCCCACTTCTGATGATCTGGACACAGATTGGACCCCAGCAGAGTCCTGGACGCAACATGAGAGGCTCAGGAAAAGGCAAGTTCCTGAAAGCCTTACAATTATGGTATAGGGAGAGTATGACGAGCCAGTCATTGTGGAAGCTCACACATAGGAGACCAACATTATCCCTCCTATTCATACTGCTTCGAGGGATGTGGCACCACCACCGCTGCCAGCGCTAGCTCCTGCTTCCATATTTGTAAGGCCCACACTGAGACCTGCATCCACCACTAGCTCAATAGAAGCACACACTACAGAGAGCCAATTGTCATCACACTCGTAGAACTCCAGTTCTTAGGGCATTGGCTGTGCCACCAGTGGCCTACATAAAGAGTACACCTACACAGTTGGTGACTTCTGTTCAGTTAGCAAGCTGGAGGGCAACATTGCAATATGCTCTGTTTGCAACATTAGTGTTCATCGAGGTAAGCTTTGTACAGACTATGGTATTAGAGGCCAAACAACCTATTTGAAAAAAACATCACACACTCCGCTGGGAGGCGCTCCTTAATCAACTTTCTGCAGGTGGTGGTGGTCAAGGTAATGTGAGAGGAAAATAGGCTCTGGAGCCTCCAATCACAGTGGAAGGTGGAGGTGAAGAGAACAAACATGGTGACATCTTTATGCAAAGCAGCCCTGTCCCCAGCAGTGTGTTAGTATCACCCACCTCAGCAACCTCCCAATGGCACAAGAGTCAGATGGAGACACTTACAGTAACTGCCCCAAGACCCAAATTGAGTCTACCACCTCCTGGTTGTCTCCAGAAGTTGCCTGCATTAGTAGTCTCACAAAAGAAAAAACATGCTACTATTATGGGCATGTATAGGCAGAAAGTACCCTACAAACTCAACCACCTAAAGGCATGTGTGTATAACCGGACGCTGGCTAGAATGTTAGTGCTGGACCTCTCCCTATTTCCTTTGTGGAAGGAGTGGATTTTTTTTAGAGTTTGTGGTGGCAATCTGCCCAAAACGGAAGGTTCCCAGCAGGACCTACCTTGCCAGGGTGGCTGGTCCAGCGCTGCATCACAATGTGCTGGAATTGGTTGGAAAAAATGTACAGCAGAGTGCTGTTCAGACTATCCACCTGTCAACAGCCATGTGGACCAGTTGTTAAGCCACTGATTACATGTGTATCACTGCACTGCTAGTGGTCTCAGCCATGAAGATACTTTTAAAGGTGTCCAGTGGAATGCAACAGTAGCCATGTTCCCCATGGAGAAATCCCATACAGCTGCAAACATCTTGGAAGACTTAACAGCAAGGTGTTTGAATGGCTGTAACCCAGAGGTCTCAGAATTGGGCTTGTTGCCAGGAACAATAGCAGTAATATAGTTAAGGCCATGGCAGATGGTGACCATTTCAGGGTCCTGTGTTTGTTACATTGCATCATCATCATCATTGTGCAGGACTTTCCCAAACAAGAAGACCAAGTCAGCAACTTACTGACCACCTGCAGAAGTATCTGCACGTTGTTTAGTCATTCTTTTAAAGACCAGAAGCAGTTGAGGATCTTTCAGCGTGCTAATTAAAGCCCTCATACAGGAGGTGCCAACACATTGGAACTCAACATATTAGATGTTGCAGCATTTGTTTCAGCAATAGAAACCATCAATGAGTATGTCATGCAAAGAGGAGGGGATGTAACTGAAAGCATGACTATTGGGGTGGACAAATGGAAACTAGTCAAATGACTGACAGAGATGCAACTTCCTTTTGAGATTTTAACAAGGGAAGTCAGCAAGGAGGATAGTATGATGGGCCAAGCTATCCCAATGTTGTATCTGCTAAAGGACCAGTTAAATAAAATGTCTGACAGGTTCAAAGCTGTGGACGATGAGAATGAAGATGCGTATACCTTGGCTCAAAGCTTAATCCTTCGCTTGACTGAGAATTCAAGGCTGCAAAGAGACATCATGTCATCCAAAGAGTACATATGTGCCACAATACTGGATCCATGCTACAAAAAATTACTGGCCACTTTCATTCCTTTTTTAGAAGACAATGTTTTAGAATACAAGACATGGATTGTTGAGCAAGCCCGGGTCCTGGAAGAAGAATGGCTGGAACACAGAGTCCCAACAAGAAGTTCTGGGGTGCCACTTTCAACTTCCAGAGAGAGCAATCCTGTTGTCCTACAGTAACCTACACCAGCAACAAGAACACCAGCTGCAAAAATATCAGGAACACAAGAATTGTCCACATCCTCTGCATTGACTTGGTATCAAATGTCAGGACCTATGTTCAGTGCAGAGGCAAAGGCAAAAGAGGTGGAGCAAGTGGCAGCACCAATGACCATTGAAAGGATGTTTCATGAGTATCTGGATGACTCAAGAGAGGTCTATGTGGATCGAAACTCATTGGTGTATTGATATGTGAAGCTACACCAATGGCCACAGCTCAGCAGGCAGACAATAAAGTATCTGGCCTATCGGGTAGCCAGTATGTCTGCTAAGCGTGTGTTCAGTACAGCTGGCACAGCCATCACAGTGAGAAGAACCAGTCTCTCTCCCCAAAATGTGGAGAGATTGACCATGATCAAAATGAGCCGACACTTTATACCACCAAATTTCACCATCCCTGAAATACCACGGGAGGAGGATGAGGGTAATTGGTCAGAATCAGGTCACAGTGTGCTAGCTGACCAACTTCTGGGCAAATCACCTGAGTTTGAGGGTGAACTCCACCTCCCTGACTGAGTAGGCCACATAGAACTTTATTACCAAACTGCTTTGCCAAAAATAATTGATATAGCTAGGGGAACATTATATATTGTGTTTGTTTGTGTCTGACTGACTAATGCATCCCTACCATTTTAGGCATATGTATGGCCGGATTGGAGGTGGACCAGTGTGCAATGAAGAAGCTTCCCTCATTCCCTTCAAGGACATTGGAGAGACAATGACTGCCTCTGTCCAGTGCATAACCTTTTTTTCAGCCCTTAGCAGGACTGCTCCAAAACCTTTGATTTACAAAACTGCCCAATGTGTTATGCTTGCATCAAAGAGGATCGACAATTGCATACCATCATGCTTGGACTGGAACAGGTAAATATATTGTACTAATGAGTGACGTATTATTGAGTTATTATGAGTGATGATTCAAATGGTGGCAGACAGTGAAGGAGGGTGTTCAACTATAGCTTTAAACCTTGATTGTGATGATTTGCAATGTATATGACCTGATGGGTGATCATTTTTACAGAAGGTGATTGGCCCTTCCCCTGTGACACTTAACGAGATTTTCTTGCCGGGTTCACTCCTTTTTTTTCTACTTCACAATCTTCAAAGACCAGACCAGTCCATTTAGTTAGCAAACACAAATATACAGAAAAAATACTCAATGTTTCTCTTCTTGTTAATCATCAACATCAGTGTACTACAGGTTGATCTCTCTCGTTTGGGTCAGGAGTTTGGACGGGGTTAGACAGATTCATTACTCAGAGTCTGGAGGATGATGGAAGTACTCAGGGTGGGACTACCTCAACAGCAGCCAGAATAAGGAAGGGCTACTCATGTCTTTGGACTGGTGAGAGGTGGGTTGGGAAATACAGTGCTGCGTATTGAGTGTGCTGGCTCAAATTTGAATCTTCTCTATTATGTTGTTGTGTGGTCAGGTGGGGGTCCTGTTGTTGTAAGTAACTGGAGACAGACACATGATGTCACATCATCACATTATGAATAAGCTTGGCTAAATGTTATGACGATGGTTGTGAGATTGAACCATAGCTTTAATAAAACCAAAGTAAGCAAAGAAGGTGAGCATGCCCCTCTCCAGAAGATCCCCCTTGTTTCTTCATCCAAGCAATTATCATTCATCCTTTCTTTGTTCTAGTCACCGATTGATAACCACATTTAAGCTTTACTTTCTCTCATCCAGTCTTTCACCATAATTTCCAATACATATATTATTCATCGGATGTATGACGTTACAACGCATACTTTTACCACGCATACCTTTACAACGCGGTATTTACAACGAATACCGTTACAACGCATAGCGCTTAGAGGTGCTGGATAGTGGTAAGTATCATTTTCTATTCCAACTCCAGTCCCCGTGGACACTAGGGAAGGTGTTGGATAGAAAATTAAACTTATTACTTACCCTAGAGCGCCCCCCAGCACAATGCGTTGTAATGGTATGCGTGGTAATACATGCGTTGTAATGGTAGTGCGTTGTAAAAAATTCGTTGTAAACGTTATATACCTTATTCATCCATCCATTCAGTTTTCAGCCTTTCAACCATCCTTTCACCCATCTATCCATTTACCCACCCACAGATCCGTACACACACTGATGCTCCTTTCACTCATATACAATTTTACCCATCCTTTCTTTTAACCTTCCGTTCTTTCCCGTTTCCATCAACCCATCACTTTAGCGTTCATCATGTGAGCTTTTGTCTGCTGAGTTGCAGATAGAAGAGGTCATATGAACTCAACAACTGCTGTAGCTGCTAAAACAGGGGTTCACAAGTCTCACCACACCCTTCTAGTGAGTATAATAATAATTGTCAATAAATTTATTTATTTATTTATTTATTTGCAAACTTGTACCGCGCTAGGAATCGACTCCCGAAGGAGTATCTCCGCGCCATTGGCAGCATCTGAGAGCAAAAAAGGCCCAGTCATATATCTTCATTAACTAACCAGACATCTAATAATTAAAAAGGAATGTTTTTAGCTTTTTCCTAAAGGGAAAATGTTCCCTGCATAGTCTAATTTCCTTAGGAAGTTCATTCCATAACTTTGGGCCAGCTACTGATAAAGCCCTTCCCCCTTGTCTTGTCTTCCTGAACCTGGGGACACATAACAATTCTTGATCCTCAGATCTCAGGGATCTAGAGGGAACGTAAGGGATGAATTTTTTGGTTAAGTAATCTGGACCTTTACCAATAAGGCACTTGTGAATGATGCAACAAGTTTTAAACAGCACCCTCTGTTTCACTGAGAGCCAATGAAGTTTAGCTAGTAATGGCTTTGAGGGAGTACGTGCTGGGACATTGAGAACCAAGCGTGCAGCAGTATTTTGCACAACTTGTAGTCTAACAATGATCCCCTCATTGGCAGCTAGCAGCAAACCATTACAATAGTCCAGCCTGCTCAACACGAGCAACTGTACTAGTGTTTTCCTGGTGGTATCAGGTAACAGGGGGAATACCTTCCGGAGAAGCCCGATAGCATGGAAACAGGAGCTGACCACTTGATTGGCATGTTGTTTCAGGGCTAGCTCCTGATCCAGTTTTACTCCCAGATCTTTCACCACCACTTTGGGCTCAGGGGCTGGGCCTAGATCTTGAGGCCACCAGTCAGGAGTCCACACGCGTTTGGCTTCCCCAAAGAGCATCACCTCAGTCTTAGAGACGTTACACTGTAGGAAGTGTGCTGCCATCCAATAAGCCACTTCTTTCATCCCCCGGGCAAAGGAGTCACGCACTTCAGGAGTCATGGTTTTAAAGGGAAAGAGGAGTTGGGTATCGTCCGCATACGATACGGGAATAAACCCATGGGATCTCATGATGTTAGCTAGGGGCGCCACGTAGATGTTAAATAACGTAGGGCTCAAACAAGCAATGTGACTTGTCACCGCCCACCTCTGCCGGCGCTGTGTCTCCCCCTCCAACCGTCTCCACGCCTGCAGCAGAACTGGCCACGGCACTGGTGGTCTGTGCTGCTAGAAAAAACATTACACATTTTTAGATGCCAGATACGCCTCTCCTTATTTTTTTAATCGAAATAATACATCCTCAATACATCACTACAGTTCGGTTACAAGTATCTTCTATCAACAATATAACTTTGGGCATTTTCTTATTTGACAATGTTAAAAAAGACAGAAAGTCAGGCCAACAAAAAACTTTTCCTAATGGAGAGGCCGTGCTATAGCCTAGGAGGATGACTGTGAGACATTGCAGAGCAATGAAGGGATGGAATAATAGTCAATGAAGGGCATATGGTGTTGGTTGGCAAATTAAATGGAACCTCATATTTTCCTGCCATGTTGCACTGTCATGAAAATTGCTGGTATAGTGTATAAATGAATTACAGAACAACATTGAGAGGGGGTCCACCATGAGCATGGCCCCTCTCTTGTTAACTGTTAGAGCATGAGCAAGAAAAAGAAAGCCATCTCAACAAACACACATGGTGAATAATACTAGCATACTTGGGCCTGCCATCTGTGGATTACCAAAAATCTGTTCTTAGTCTTACAGTACCATAAGATATATAGGAGAAAGGGAAAGCTTACAAACAAAGCTGAAGAAAACTACAGACTAGTCCAGATAGGAGAAACTCATCTACAAAAACATGAAATATGAAAAAAGGATAATGCAGGAATAACAAGAATTAAACACATTTTAATAGGGGAGTTGAAAAAAGGAGAGAGAGTATAAAACAATAAAGAAGTCAAAATTAAAAAATTTGCCTAATAGTGGGCAGAGGTAAAAGTTAGGGAAAGAATGATAATTATAGAACTTACTGGGTGAGCAGAACCTTTTCCAACGGGACTGGTGGTGGCCTCCTCACCGATTCACGGACCTGCCTCTGAACTACCTCCCTGCTATGTGCCCTTGGGTGCTAATGTAAGAAATAAAGCAGATTCAAAAAAATTGATTAGTGGTACAGTTAATCTCCACAAAAATGTTTTGACAGACAAATGCAGTAATATTGTACTTTTCTCAATCAGATCTCCTATAGTGCTAGTATCGACTATCAAGAGGGCCATACTAATTCTAGAATCCATATTCCAAATTTCCTAAACAAAAACTACATTTGGAATTAATTCATTTCAATGAATAATCTTTGATTCTGTACTCATTTGTCAACCCCCTTGATGGGCCAACTTAGTCTCCCTTTTTTGCAATTCACAGATGCTGTTAGACATGGGGTCGCTAGTTGGCTGAGGTAGGTACCTTAGACCAATAGGGACCCTTACTTCCACGTCAGGGAAAGGACAGACATCTCCTCAGATAGCCCCTGCTCACCCCCTCAGTAGCTTGGCATGAGCAGCCAGGCTTATCTTCAAGGCAAGGGTGTAAAGTATTTGCAACCACGCTCTCAGCAATCCAATGATGACACCACAAATGGGCTCCACACGATTTTCATAAAAACCAACAGAATTTATATAAAAACATCTATGATGAGACCACACGATATAAATCCCACATATGCGTATTTGTAATATTCCTCCTGGCCTGTTGTTAGGCCAGCCAGCCCTTGTAAGTTCTGGTGATATTAATGAGCAAATCTAAATGATCCACTGCAGTCCTAATGCAATGCTATGCAGTTTGTAATGCAAGAATCAGGCGCTTAGCAATGTAAAAATAATGCAGTTTGTTATGCAACAATCAAGTAGTTCGTAATGCCAACATAATGCAAAGCTTAACGCAACAATCAGGTAGTTCGCTATGCAACCCAACGCAATGCGTAATGCAACAATCAGGTAGTTCGTTATGCAAAAATAGTACAATCAGTAATGCAACAATCAGGTAGTTCGTAATGCAGAAATATTGCAATGTGTAATGCAACGATCAGGTAGTTCGTAATGCATAAATAATGCAATGCGTAATAGGTCAATCAGGTAGTTCATAGTGCAGAAATAATGCATTGTATAATACACTCGAGCACCGATCACAGTGCCTTAGGCGGTCTCTCCGCCACTAGTACTGACTCATGGTCAGCTTCTGTCAACAGATACCCCCACACGGGTATGGTGTAAATCAAAGTGCAGTTCCCTACTCCGGCCCCGGTACTGCCACTCCTTGGCAAGTACGTGCCGCAATGTGAGCCGAAGCAGAGGCAGGAGCTGCAGGACTGGGAGAGGATGAGAGCATCTCTCTCCGAGTCTGGACCCCGGCCCAGGTGGCAACACACGTTACCTGGGGGATACGACCTCGCTCTCCTCTCCTCTTCCAGTGACTTGGGCCTCCAATGCAACTTTGTGGATTCCGGGCAGTGGAACTCAGGCCCTCCCTCGACGGGTTGGTTCAAGGTCCCGCTCTAGCAACGGCGGAATCGGGCCGGCGGCTCAGCTCCTCTGAGGCTGCTGGTCCGGGCCGCTGGTACAACGAAGATCTCAGGCTGCAACAAGGCACACGCACACAGCGTCGCTGAGACTCACTTGAGCTTCAGTTGTGCACGATCACAGGGATTTCCTCACGAAGGTATCAGGCTGCAGGAAGCACATGCAGACAGCATCACTGAAACTCACTTGAACTCTGGATAACAGGGCAATCCTCACGAAGGTCTCAGGCTGCACGAAGCACATGCACCCAGCGTCGCTGAGACTCACTTGATCTCTGGGTGCACAGTAATAGGGCAATCCTCACGAAGGTCTCAGGCTGCACAAAGCACGCGCCCACAACGTTGCTGAGACTCACTCGGACTCCGGGTGTGCACGATAACAGGGCAATCCTCACGAAGGTCTCAGGCTGCACAAAGCACACGCACACAGTGTCGCTGAGACTCACTTGGACTCCGGTTCAAACGATCACAGGAAAATCCTCCTGAAGGGCTCAGGCTGCAAAAAGCAGACGCACACAGCATACCTGAGACTCGCTTGGACTCCAGGTGCCCACGATCACAGTGAAATTATTACGAGGGTCTCAGGCTGCAAAAAGCACATGCACACATCGTCGTTGAGACTCTCCTGGAAACTTTTGAGTTCCTGAGTTTCCGCAAAAGGGAGCCAGCTCTCCTCCGGCTCTTGGGGATAAGTTACTTCCGGACACAGCACACAGCAAACTCCTTTCAAGTAGGGTGACACAGCAAAGTCCTTTTAGCCTCTCCTTGGTTAAAGTCGCAAACTGCAGGCCAGCCCCAGAATACACAGCAAGGGTCAAACCTTTACTTCAGTCTCTTCAGCTGTTTCTTCCTTGGCAGAGTTTCCTCTTGACCATGAAGTGGTTCAATCCTTGACAGTCTTGATCACTCCATTTATCCATTCCAAAGTCCGGGAGTTTCAGCTCTCATAGGTATACCCCTCAAAGTCTTTGAAGTCTTTGTGTTCAGGGGGTACTGACCACTGTTCAAACCAGTTCTGAGTGTCTCCCTGCAAGTGACACTTTCTTCATTTTATAGTGGGGGTCTGGATCCTTAATCACTCAGCATGAGATAGAGCCATTGTTTTATAGCTGCAGCCCAGGCCTCTTCACCTCTAGGGGCTACTCCTCCCCCTACACTCCAGATGCAGGTCAGCGTGTTGCTGTCTCACCTCCTCCCCTGGGTCAAGACATTCACAGAGCCTGACACATTGAAATCCAGACAGTCTATCCACATCCAGGCAGTGACCCACAGAAATGCTAAAACAGAAAAACCCAGACACTTCTAAAAGAGTGGTTTCTAAACACACAATGCAAAAACCACCTTCAGAAAAGATGTGTTATTAAATTGTGAGTTCAGCCATACTAAACTTCACCTCTCCTTCTTAAGCCTTTGAGAAGATAGGCTGGAAACATATTACACAGCCTCCCCATTCTATCCTACGGGCAAGATGGCCTTTCAACAGTGAAACCCAAAATTGAGATTATTTCACTGTCAGGACATGGTACACACCTCAGTACATGTCCTACCTTTCACAAAGACTGCACCCTGCCCAGGGCGGTACCTTGGACCTACCATAGGAGTGTCTGGTGTGCATAAAAAGGGAAGGGTAAGGCCTGGCAAGTGAGTGCACTTGTCAGGACACCATGGCAGTTTAACAAAAGCATTCTTTATAGCTACTGGTGTGGGACGCACAATTAGTGCTGCAGGCCCACAAATAGCATTTGCATTACCAGCCCTGGCACACATAATGCACTTTACTAGGGACTTTACTAGTAAGGCAAACATACCAATCATGGACAACCAAATACCATTACACTTTACACAGGGAGCACTTGCATTTTAGCACTGATTAGCAGTGGTAAAGTGCCCAGAGTCATTTAACCAACAAAAACAGGTCAGAAACAACACAGGAGGAATGTAAAAAGTTCAGGGATGACCCTGCAAAAAGGGCCAAGTCCAACAGATGCATACTACACATTACTGTGTGATTGCTTTGAAGTGTTTGAGAGACAGACAGAAAGTCACCTATAAAGCTAATTCACTGATAAAACTATCTTGGTGACAGGAGGATACAGGAGTCTTTATAGACTTCTTAAATAATCAGCCAAAGCGAGTGCCTGTGATTACAATTAGGTAGCGCCAAGCAACTGCTAGGTCAAACTGGATCAAATCATTTTCTTAACGTAAACTCAACTTATCTCAGAGTGTGAGCAGCATGCTATTGAGAAAAAATGCTAGCATTGTAGAACACAAGTAATTACTCACCAAGCCCATAATATCGATGCCAAGCAGGTTGAGAACGTCCTGCTCACTGTCGATGATATCAGCCAAGTTTCTGTTGGGTGCACTGGATGCAAGTGACGTGGCGCACACACTGGCAAGCCTTCCCTCAATGCTGCTGATGCTCCAGCTGGGGTTACCCACTAACAGGCCTGCCGCCTCCTGGAAGCATGAAAAGGAGGCAGCTCTGCACATAAACATTAAGTGCTGCCTCTCCCGCCTCACAAAAAATGTCACAGAGGTGCAGCTCTTGGTAGCACTGATGACAGCAAGGTGTGTGGCTTGCTCAGGCACTGGCGCCAACGTTCCCTCAATCGCCCTGCTCCGCCATGGCACTGTGTGTGGGAAAAAAAAGAGAAGAAAGAGAAAAAGGATGGAAGAAAAGTAGAACTAAGAAAGTAAAGGGAAAACTAAAAAAGTACAAAAAAGAAATGAAAAACAAACATTTATAAAAGCGTAACAAAATACACAAAGAAACACACCGATACAATAAAAAAATAAGGGGTGAATGAGTTGGATGGGGGAGGATTAAAAAGATTAAGGTGGATTAAAAAAACAGACCCAGCACCATGCACAGAAAAGAAAACAAAATGGGCGCGCCCATGCGAACGGCATGCAGCTATTCGCACAAAGCTTCCGGCATGAGAAAGCATTTTGCACTGTCTAGAACGCCAAAATGTTGCGGGAGCGGGCACATAAATCAGCTCCATGACGTAAAACAGAGTTTTTGGGTGCTTCACATAACTGCTCCGCAGAACTCCGGGAGCTCTGCCCAGGCCTACCTGTAAACTCTTATTTCTCACTGTTCAACTTACGCAAGTCATCACCTGAACTTTATAAAACCTTATGTATCTCCTTGAAGGTGTACTCAATCTCAAAAGGTATAAATATAAATACAAATACATACTGCTTGTGTCTTATATCCAGCCAAAAGTGTACGTCCAAAAGTAAAAGTAGAAGTATTATGATTTTTCATAATGCTGTACTTAATTTAACATATTTATATTTTTTAAATCTTAGTGTTGTCTCTATTCTGAAACATTCAGATATTTGGCAACAGTAAAATACTGATATTTCAATTAATAGCATATTATTTAGACACCTTATAAACAAACAGGTTGTATGTCAGTATTTATAACACTTAGGGGCATATTAACAAGCGGCAGTGATAATTATCCCTGACCGCTGTTAGCTTGAGAAAATCTATCGCTGGCGATAATCTCCATGTTAGCATGTTAGCGTTGTATGAACAATGCTTAACGGTACAAAAGGGGGTGGTGATGGACGGAGCATCAGAACCAATCAAACACTCACACTCAGTCAAAAGATCTGGGTTTGATCCATCACCATTATTTAGCCCACTCTGCCACCCCAGTTCAGACAAGGCTATATGCAAATCAGTCTGACCCTGTGCCTCATGGGAACAGTCCAGCCCGAACTGCCAAGCCATGCCTTCCCTGGACCGGAAACGAGCTTCCGAGGACCGGTTTCTGGCATTCCAGCTGTCTTCAGCCCGGCTTGCTTGAATCCAGTGGCAAAGTGAGCAAGGGACTCACGTCTGAGCATACCCTGCCACACTTATGGCGACCAACAGCGGTACAAAAGGGGAAAACTAAAAATCCTAGCGATAGCGGGGATTATCGCCTTTTTCAATGGAATATCGCTGGTTTTCCAGCGATATTTCATTGAAAATGGCGATAACCTTGTTGATAGGGCAGGGTAATCTTAGCCATGTAATCCACCTCCCATTGGAATACTTGGCTAAGTCAGGTCACAAGCAGGCGTTAGGAAAGTAGCGCTAACTGTGGTTAGCGCTACTTTTCCTAACTAACTTTTTCTGCTTGTTAGCGTGCAGCTTCATAATAGGAGAAATGTCGCTTAGCGACATTTCCCCTATTATTTTGCTCTGGAACGCTCACTTTGTATCTCATTAGCGATGCAAAGCTGGGCATTGTTGAAAGGCTCGCTAAATCAGCAAAACACGTGTCTTTGCTGATAAGGCGATGAAATTATCGCCGCTTTTCGGCCGAAAACAGCCGCCTAACTGGTGATAATTTCATATCGCCTCCTTGGTAATATGCCCCTATATTTTTTGGCCAGATGTTATTTAGAGAGCAACATTTTGGTACAATATCACAAACTCACCATTACAGTGATAGTAAGTGGTTTAGCCTAGTGGCTTAGACAGTAGTCCTAGTCCTGGGACCTCTCCCTTTTTCCTGCCTTTCAGGTCACAACAAATGTCTCTGAGCTTGCTCTCCGGAAGTCCTTTCTCCCTAGGGATTGGTCCAGCATTCAGGAGCCACTGGAGGGAGGAAGAACAAGCATTATTTTTCTTGCCCTTATTTTCAAACACCTAGAGATATTTGGCCAACATTCTCATCCCTACAGTCTCGGACTGTGAAGGGAGAGAAGATTTGTGCCTGTTGTGATGGTGTCTTCCTTATAAGGAAGATTCATGTGGTTGAGAAAAGGGTGACTCCTACTCTCCCTACAATGTGTGACCTTTCTCCCTGCACCAGCCACGCTGATGCTTAACAGCCAATGTCCTTTGTGAGCCACTGGGTGCCCCTGCAGACTGCACCACCCACATTGAACAACCCTCAAAACCTATCAAGGCATACCCAGAATAGCAAACAGTGGTATATCATTACTCTTAAAAGGTTAGGGAGAGTGGAGCCAGTTGGAGGTGGACTTATTTTCTGGCCCACCAGACAAGTGTTTTTAGAAGAACCTAAGTACTTTATCATCACAGTCAACACATTGATAACAAGTCACAAGCAGTAACATTACCACAGTTACTAACATCGGGAAACAACAAGAAACAGCCATGTGAATCTTGCTTTTTCACACAGTTAGCTAAAAGATTGACCAGGACCCTGCACATCAAGCTTTTAATGCTGTTTGAGTGTGGATTGCAAGGGCAAAATACATTCTAGGGTGACTTTGCCATTGTTATCATTGTCTCCAAAAGAGAACAACCATCACGATGTGCATTACCAATTAACGCAGGCCCTGATTCAACCAAGCTAGTGGTCACACAGAAGATGGATTAAGAAGATCATGATTCTTCATAACAGAAGAAATTTAGAAAATAATAGAATTCAGATGACCATCACAATAAAGAACATTCAAGGTTACAAACCTCCGAAATTCCCCTCCAATGTGGCGTGCCTCAGGGCTCCTCCCTGAGCCCCACTTTATTTAATATCTATATGTCCACATTGGAGGAGGTCATCATCCCATTCGGAGTGAGTGTCGTCAGTTACGCTGACGACACACAACTGGTTGTGTCATTATCCCACCCCAAACAACAACCAGCAGATCTATTTAACTGCCTTGTGGAGGTCCATCACTGGATGAACACCTCTGCCCTAAAATTAAATGGGTCAAAAACGGAGGTTCTGCTCTTGGGCCCAAAAGGACTCACACTGTCCGCAAACATCTGGCCAGCATGTCTGGGCCCTCCTCCAGAACCCAGAGGGGAAGTAAAGAGCCTGGGAGTGTGGCTTGACACCGACCTCTCGTTCAAGGTGCAGGCAAAGAAAGTGGCCGGGACCTGCTTCGGACTTTTGAAGTCACTGAGGAAAGTCCTGCCCATCCTGCCCCCCAACTCCCAAAAGTTGCTTATTCAAGGCCTAATAATCTCGAGGCTTGACTATAGCAACGTGATATACCTGGGCGCCCCAGAGATGACCCTGAATAAACTTCAAAGAATTCAGAATACCGCGGCCCGTATCCTCACGAATACCCCTGCCAGAGCGTCGGCCAAACCGGCCTTAAAACTCCTCCACTGGCTCCCCATAAGAGAGCGGGTCAAATTCAAGGCCCTGTGTCTGGCTCACAAACTACGACGTAATCAAGGCCCCCCTGCTCTCAAGAAATTCATCGCCCCTTACAAATCTTCAAGACCTCTCCGTTCTGACACCGAAAACCTCATTGCCGCCCCCAAATTCAAGAGAGCCCGATCGGGAGGAAGACGTTTCTCAGTCCAGACTGCACGACTTTGGAACGCCCTCCCCCGAGCCCTGCGCCTTGAACCTCAATACCTCCGGTTTAGGAAACAGCTCAAAACCCACCTCTTCCCACAGTGAATCACTCACCCTGATCTGGTTCCTTTGTTCCGCCCTCCCTGCCCTCCCCCTTGGCCCTCCTTCCCTCTTCCCCTCCCTTGGCCCACTGTACTCAGGAGATGAGATTTTTTAGCGCTGGGATACCCCCGGGTGACTACGCGCTCTACAAAAATAAATAATAATAATAATAATAATAAAAATGGTCATACAACTTACTGTCCTGGATATGGTACTAGCAATGTCAGATCAACCATCAGCAAAAAACATCATTTCTATATTATTATTGTTAGAGGTAACCAAACCACACTAACCCGCAGCTTAAAAGTGAGTAAGGTTCAGCTTCATATTTCAGTTGAGACTGAACATGGCTTCATTATATTGATTTAAAAGCCATGAATCACAGAAAAATGGAACAAGGTATATTGTTTATACATGCCATATTACAGAAATGTGTAGAATTGGTTGGGTCTTGATACATTCAAGGTCAGGTACAGGGAGTAAGCTCAATAGGACAAGCACAAACAACCTACAAATTATTAACATGGCTGCTGGGAGTATTTCATGTCTCAGCTTGGAGGCAGGAACTTTCTCAGGACAACAAGTTAAGCATTGACAAGAAAATATCACCATTAAAGGCAACAGTTATACAAAGCAATTAGCATTGCTCTCCCAAACAGGAGGCTTGTGGTTACCCAGGCCATTTCCAAAGCCCCGCTAGATGAGCAGAAGCAAAAAGTGTCCATGTGAAAAAGAAAATATGGTTACCTCACAAAGACCTACTACCTGTATTTACAGCCATCAAGTTTAAAAGCACAGCTAATCCTGCCAAACTTGATTTGCCATTTACAAGCCCTGCTAACTGTTCCTTACTTAGGGCCCACATATAATATGCTGATAATATTATGAATGTGTTAAAGCACATACTCCATATCCATTAGTCTGGGGACAAGACTAAAGAATATGAAGAAATAGGCAAGTGGACACCTCCCCTTCGGTGGGGGGGGGTTGTTGTCATGTTACATCCTAAATATATGTACAAGTGCTTTCAGATGAGTATGATGAGGTGTCTTGGATTTAACAATGATTTTTTCTCACACATAGATAAAAAGGCAAACATACTATCTCTTTCTCTGTTTTGAAAGTCTACAAATCTGTTGGTTATTTTATAAAATACTAGCTTACCCGTCGCACGTTGCTGCAATCTCAGAGGAAAGGAAATTCAAGGAAACTCGTTATGATAACATTCAATTTACATTGTGTCATTTTTATTGAAATGTATTAATTTTAATGTGGAAAACATTTCAAAGTGTTGTTTTAATTCTATTTATTTATTCGAGTGCTTGTGGATGCACAATATTTTTAGTTTTTCCATCTGGTCCGTACGCGAATAAATCAGAAGGTTTTCCGACGCGTGAGCTGGCCACATACAGTTGTCCGTGTGAGAAGCACGGATTCTCCAAATCTAGTCCACACACTTGCAGCGATTGTCCTTGCGCTTTGTTGATAGCTATTGCAAAAGTGAGTCGCACCGGAAACTGTAAACGTTTCAATTCAAATGGCATATCTGTTGGGATCATTGGAATACGTGGCAACAGTACATCTTCCCCCTTGAATTTGCCATTCAAATTGTAGATTCGATTACACTGTTAATCATCTTTTTCACTCTCCGTTGGTCAATTGTTTCATTTGAAAGGGCTTGAGCAGTGCGTACTCGATCGGCTTTCAATCTTGATTCTCGTTGCTCTCCTGTTTCATTCGAGCGGGCTTGAGCAGTGCGTAATCAATCAGTTTCCAATCTTGATTCTCATTGCTCTCCTGTTTCATTCGAGCGGGCTTGAGCAGTGCGTAATCGATCGGTTTCCAATCTTGATTCTCATTGCTCGTTCTTTTGAAAAGAACGGGCTTGAGCAGTGCGTACTCGATCGGCTTCCAATCTTGTTTCTCGTTGCTCGTTCGTTTGAGAAGAACGGGCTTGAGCAGTTTGTATTCGAACAGCTTCTAATCTTGCTTCCCGTTGCTCGTCTATTTCTGAAGCTCGTAATGCCTTTTTCTTTCGTGCTTCAGATGTAGATCGACCAATCGATTTCCGTTTGGGGGCATAACTGTTGACGATACTCGCGAATTCCCTGAAAATAAATAAATGGACAAATTCAGTATTCAAAAGATTATGAGGGCACTGGGTGGACAAAGGACAAACAGACAGACAGACAGACAGACATACATTTGTTTATATATATATATATATAGATTTAGCTTTCTCTTACTTAGTGCCCCTATCAATCCACATTCCTTTCCCCTTCTACTGCCTCTTTAGATCCTCTCATGCGCCCTGCGTCGTATAATTATTTCAGCATTGTATGTTAGTGTGATTGTTTGAAAATGTGAAGCTCACACCCACCAATCTTACTGACCAAGCTACGCCCCTGGACACCGTAATGTCCATTACCTGACAAATCAGTTAACATTATGCTTAGCACAGTAACAGAAATCTCAACCATGCTGCACTGACATCTGTAAATATATTTAGCACACTTAGGCCCACACTGCAAGGGATGCAAATTCTGAGTTGTGTGATAATTATCACAACCCTGGTGTTTTCCTCCTACAGATTGCGTCAGGTTAAACCAGCCAAAATGTATGAGGGAGAGGAAGGCAAGGAAAAAATGGCAAAATATGCAGCACTCGGTATGATAAACCCCAACTCCACATAATGTGCCTCGTTATAAATAATAGAAAACCTGGAGGTGGAGGTATTTACTACTCCCGATAAAAACCTAACCCTAGCGTAATGGTACCTATGAGGTACAGTGAATGCCTCACCCCTAACAGGCCAACCTGTAATCAGGACCCAGGGACTGTACTCATTAGTGTCTGTGTGCTTTATAAGGAATTTAAAATAACTTTAGTTTTCACTTACATAACGTTTCAGTCTGTGTTGAAATTCTCATTTAAAGGTCGAATGTCGGTAACAACAAGACAACAACAAGGAAAGAGGTCCACAACAACTAGGAAATAGTCGAAAGGGGAGGAATACAGCAAAGAAGACTGTTTACACATAGAGTTAGGCAAACACACACTAGAGTTATATTTGCAAATGTGATTTGACTTAATCTATTTCTTTAAATGTGAGGATGATTGTTGGACCTGGCCCTTTTGACAGGTTCACCCCGAAACTTGTTGCTATTTCCTAGCCTATTTCTGTAACCTGGTGTTGGTGATTTTAGGCCTCTGCGCACTTTTTCACTGTGGTACAGTGTAAAGTGCGTGAGCTCTCTGTGTATGTGTGGTGAGTGACCTGCCCTCCCATTGGAATGCATGGGGAATATGTGTGACCATGGTACTTCCTGATGTGTGGGGAGTGCAGGGTCGAGTTTGATATGTGCGAACTCGTGAGATTGAATGCTGCGCAATGATGTATGCGGCATGATTGTGTCTAGTGGGGAAGTGCCACTTCTAGAAGTTGGCATGTTAGTGTAATTTGTGTCTGGCGTGTGATTGGCTGGAGCTGGCTGGTGAGCCTGGCTCCAGGAGTCAGGATGGGTCTGCCCCGGTGGTGAATGGAGAGATTAGCATGCTGATGTGAGGGAGGGGTACACCTGGGACCTGAATAGGGCTGGGCTTTCCCCACACAATGCTGGCTCCACCCCCTGTGGTGTGTCTGATGTCCCTAGCCTGGCCAGTGAAAGGGGGTTCCCCATAACCAGTTGTAGCTGGTTCTTACATTGCCTACATCCTGCTAGACAAAGGATTTGGTGTATAAAAAGAGACTGTGACCTCTTGTTAGATGTTCTTGTTTTTCCAACTTGAAACTACCAGGGGCGTGCTGCTGCTGGGGCCCAGGGGAAGGCTTGACTCCCTGGGCCCTGCCCAGCCCCTGGATGCTGAAAGATTTCTACATTCAAGAGGAACCTCTGCCAGAAGAAGAACAGCTGAAGAAACTGAGGAAGACTGCCCTTGCTGTGTGCTCTGGGGCTGACCTGTTTTGCTGCTCAACTGAAGGAGAGAAGAAGGGGACTTAGCTGTGTGCTGTGACCCCTGCCTGCTTGATCTCAAGACTTTGCTGTGTGCTGTGTCTGCCAGAATCACCCAAGGGCCTGAGAAGAGCTGGCCTCCTGTCCTGGAACCCAGGGTTAAAAGGTTCCCAAGCATTTCTAAGACGCTGTAAAGATCGTGCTGTGTTTGCCCTCAGTGCGTGATTTCAACTGCTGACCGTGTGGAAGGATCGATGTGCTCATCGGCACATATTCGAGGGTGACCGGAGGCTCGTTGTGCCTCCCTACGTAAGGAATCACCCCCAAACGATATTGTGGCCTTGTGAGCGGTCTGACCCCGATCTGTGCCCAAAAACCGCCGTGCCGCTAATCACAGCCACCGCCTGGGGTCTGAAATTGCCTAAAGATCTCGCCATTTTCCTGCCGGGGCAGCGGAGAAGAAATCGAAGGTGCAGTGCCCTGATTGGCTCAGAGAGACGAGCCCCCTCAGCAACGCCGCGCTGGGATTGGTTCCCGGGCCGCCGCATCATCCCCAGGATCGCGCTGGGATTGGATCATCGCCGAGGGCTCGTCGAGGAGCTGCGCCCTGATTGGCTGACTCCCGAGAAGCTGCATCGTTGAAAGAGGCTTGGTCTGCCGGGGGCGGGGCTTCCCGGGAGGAAGAGGAGCATGGCGGCGGTTCGGCAGAGCTCCCATGAGCGGAGGGAGCCCTGCAGCTTTTGGTAGAGTTACCGGTGGAGCGGATCTCTGCGAGGCTCTCAGGAGTGAGAGAGCCCCGCCCGCTGCCACCGCCGAGTGAGTGCTGCAGCCAGTGAGGAAGGGACGAGAGGGGGCCGACGCCGGAAGGTGAGGGAGTCCCCGAGGAGCAAGGACTCCCCCGTGCCACCACGAGCCCAGAGTCCCGCCGGAAGAGGAGAAGCCGGTGAGTGGGGACTCCAAGGGGGCTCAGTGTTGTGGCCTATCATGGGCCCTGACGGTGGTCGGACGGAGTCAGAGCGGCCCCAGCTGGCAGCGGGCCGCTCCAACGATGCTGGCACCATTGCAGTTGGAGCCTCGTGGGCTCCGTGGGGGCATAATAATTTGCAGAGTCAGTGCGCTCCGCACTGTTCAGAAGTGCCTTCAGGGCGGCCCCGGGTGGCAGTGGGCCGCCCCAACGTTTTGTAGATGGCCCCTGAGACCCGTGGCTCCCACGTTGGCGGCAGTTTGGTGTAAGGAGCTAGATGTCTCCATCCCGACCCACAAGAGTTGTTGTAAAGGGCCAGAGGAGCCCGTGCTGAGCCCCGTGGCTTCAACGATGGGGGCATTTCTTTCTTTAAGGAGCCAGAGTGCTCCCATGCCCACATTATTTTCAGAGCCTAGATGGCTCCTGGGTACAGTTAATTTTCGGGCCTAGAGGGCTCCAAAAGTGCGCAATGTGTATTTCAGAGCCAGATGGCTCTGCTTGGCGCAGTTATGTTCTAGGATCAGTGAGGGCCCTGTTGCAGTTTTGTTGTTTCACAGCTGCCCAGCGAGTAGTGAGCAGCTGCACCGATTAGGCGCCATTGGAGAGAGAGTCCCTGGGAGGGACAGAGGTGGCACCAAGGTGCCAGGCCTTCCACAGCTGCGCAGCACTTAGTGCCAGCTGCAGCGTTTAGGCCCTTGTGTTTGTTCTCAGCTGCCCAGCAAGTAGTGGGCAGCTGCAACGTTTAGGTTTGCGCCGGTGGCACACTCCTGACTGGCGCTGCATTGCAGCGCGCCCTGACATTCTGGACACAGGTCAATTGAGCCCCTTCTTGAGATGGCCAGTTGGCCAGGGGGCTGGTATGTGGGTAGGGCGCAAGGTCCTATTGTGATTTCTGCGCAATGTGATTTTACTATGTTTAGAATGGTAATTGCCTAATGTGATTTTTGCGCAATGAGATGTTACTGTGATTATGAGGTTATTTTACATATGTGGGTTTATGTCAGTGAGAGTTTACTTCACTGTGAGGTACGCCCCTAAATGTGATTTATTCTTAGGAGGCAGAGTCTAATGCGTTTAGACTAGTGAGAGATTGCCTACTGTAGTTATACTGTTTAGGCCTAAAAATGATTGCTGCATAATGTGCTTTGCCTTTATGCTTGTGTTACACTTCTATAGGTGCTCGTGCTCATGCTTAGAAGTTTGCTTTGCCTAGTATAATTTATACTAGAGAGGTTATGTGTCCATGCGTGATCTAGGCCTATGGTTATTAGTATTGCGTAGTGTGTACCTACCTGTTACCAGTGGTTACTGGTTGTGATCTATAATTTTTATTTGGTATTACAGTTATTCTAAGTGCTAGTTCTACTAAGTGCTGATTCTGACAGTGGCCCACGTGGCCCAGTCCTGGTGTAAATAATCCCTTGTGAATATTGCCCATGCCAGTTGGCACAATGTATATTGTGTGATACTATCTGATGTGTTTTGACAATACAAACGTTATTTTTATATAACCTTGTGTGGAGTTCCTTTTGTGGTGTGCCTAGGATGTTGTTACTGTTGTGTGCGTGCGCAAATGCTTTACACATTGCCTCCGGGATAAGACTGTCTGCTCGTGCCAAGCTACCAAGGGGGTGAGTAGGGGTTATCTTGGCGTGTGACTCCCTTGCCCTTACTAGAATGGTGGTTTCTGCCTGGCTTTGGCGTAAGCCTTTGCCAACCACAAATCCCAGTTCTAACAATGATGCACGTGTAAAAATCAGAAACTATAGCTAATTAGGTAAACGTGTGAATAGCAAAAAGACATAAATTAAGTTAGTTGTATTTTACCTGTCTCTGAATTAGGTCCTTAGACTACATCGCTTGCTAAGCGGATGAGCTGATAAAAAAGTTGGAGCGCTCTACTAAATATGTTATTCGTTTGTGATCATTGTCTAGTGTCTAAAGCAAACTAGACCCGTGCATGGATGCACATGTAGAAATAAGGGAATGTGTCAGATTTCCTCAAGTATAAAGACCTTTCTTAAATTTCACAAAGCCCCTTTGTCCCCTCACTCGTTTCACCATCTGCACTGTGCATTCTTCAAACAAATGTCATAAGCTGAATAAGAATGCATTTTAACTTTGAATCTTAAAATTGTCAGGGGCTGCTCCTCCATTAGGGCGGAGGAACGTTGCCCAATGCTTTCTCACAGTGCAAGTAGAAGAAACATAAAATGGGATTTTAAATACCATTTTATGTTTCTGCTTCTCGCGCTGAGAGAAAGCAGAACGGTATGCCTGGTTGGGGGTCGGGAGGAGTGGCTTGCCCAATAATGTGGACCCCGACTGTTTGGTCGGACCTCTGGGGCTGACCAAACCAGTCAAGCGCACTCTGCATTTTCTCTATGTAGGCTGCATGAAGCCTACATAGAGAAAATGGCCTTCCTACTGCCAGTAGGATGGGCGCCAGCTGCACCAATCACAATGGTGCCATTGAAGCTTTGTGATTGGCTTAGGGGAGGGGAGGGAAGATGCCTGCTTCCTGTTACTACTGAATGTTTGACCCGACCAGGAGTGAAGGCCGCGCGGGACACGGTAAGGTGCGTTTAAAAAAAAATCCCCCCCTGAGCTAACCCCTGCGCAAACACCCCCACCTGCCCCCCACAACGAGTCTTGCGAGCAGAGACTGAAAATAGTTAGCAAAAACAACAATTAATCAAAATAAAACAATAGCAAATATTAATTTAAAACAAAAATAAAGAATGGCAACTTTAAAAACATGAGTTGAGCCTAGTACACAGAAACTAAAATAATGGTTAATACCATCCAAGTTGAGGTCCATTAAAAAACATATTACAGTCCCTTCTACACTGCTTATTTGACAGCCTCCAAAACAGACATTGCAGGCTAATATATTTTATATTCCTCCAGCTCATCTGCATTTCCCACCCATTTAAAAATGCTGTTGTGTACTTGGTCTTCCAGATCCCAGCCATACTGAACAATGATTTGAACAAAATCAAACAGAGTTGTAGGAGACATAGACAAAAATATGTGGTGTGTGTAAGGTTCTAACTGCATTGGCCCCATAAACAACATTTACAGGTCATGACTTTAAAAGTATCCAAGTATGCCCAGAGACTAAGAAAGCAAATAGCAACAAGCATTGTCAATGTCAATAGATCTGGCTTATGAATGAAAGTTAATATAAACACAAAGTTGAGTTAGGCTGATGGCACTCCGGTTTATCAATGTTCTTTTCGATAATGAAATATGTTTTGGAAACTGTTTTGAACAAATTTTAGTCCTTCTTTCGCGTGCAGCTTGGTAATTAAGGGCTGCCTGTCCCTTAGTTTATGCAAATTATTGTGAGTTATGGTACGTGGTAGAAATATCACGACCCTACCAAGCGCACTGCATTATAATTAAATCTGTCCCCCTCTTCTTGTTTTTAGAAATGCTTTCTATTACTTACTCGTGACAAATTTTACTGAATTCTCACAGTTTATTTTAAATCATTATTTAAGTTGCGAATAACCTTTTGATCATCATTTTGACAAATACATATATTTCATTTCAACACTTTCATGATTCAGAACATATATTTGTTGTATTGGACATCATACAAACAATATATTATGTTTTCGACGATTGTTATAAAAGATCGGCCGGATGCATTTCGGGACCCACGTCCCTTCCTCAGGGGCCTCTGTGAAAAGATCATGCGTGAAAAAAATTATTTTGCTGAGTTCTCCATATCTATATTTTATAAATAAGCCACTACTCAGTTCTGAGTCCATCACTCTAATTTCATAAATGAAAATGCAGAGCTATCAAATGAATTGAATCTTACATTACAACCACTTTAAGACGTGTCCATAAACTGCTTGGATTCATGCGGAGTTTCAGAAATACTTAATCAAACTTCAGTTGCTGTTACATCATGTACAAACATCACAAAGGTATACGAACACATTGCAAATCAATACACTTTACATACAACATTATTGCATGATGCTGTATTTATAACGACATCAAACCGAGGTACACTCACTTTTTTTGTCTGGTTTGTTTGTATTCTCTTTTTTGTGTGGAAACAATAAAAGTGTTTCTAGTGGAAAACGGGGGAAATGAGAAGAGACATCACTATTATGTGTAAGTGGATTAACTAGGTGACTAGATTCATGGTCCTCAAATTTGAGAGCTATTACCTGCACTGCGAAGCAGCAGCGGTGTGTAAAGAAGTTGTCACCAGTATTTATCCTATCCGGGTCCTGCGGCGTTAAAGTCAATGTTCTGGTAGACAGGAGAAAAAAATAAAGCAAACCTCTAAAGTTTGTCCACAGTTTACTCTATAAAAGATTATACTATCCTTGATTCAAAGAGTAATTACCTGCTTCTCTTTGAAAATGCCGCGGCGTATCTAATGGAAAAACGATAAAAATGACAAATTTTAATGAAACCGGCTGAAACCCGCATCATGAGTGCAGATCGTTAAACGATTCCGGGCACTCAGGCTTACCTTTAAAAACTTTTCCACGGCGAAAGCGATTGTCCTTGTTTGAATTGTCGATACCTTTCCAAAAAGTCGATTTACCGACCGTTATCGCGAGTGCTTAATATGTAAACGCACAGCGTGAACCTGCCTCCGTCAATGAACATAGAAAGCGGGTTGAAACATTCTGTTGTCGGCCATATTGAAATGCCGAACGCAGCGTTTTAAACTATCATTTTCCAAAATTCCACCTGAAACATAAAACATAAAAGTCTAAAAGATGGCTGAATATTGTTTCAGCCAAAATATCTACCGAGCTAGTCCCTCAACCTGACCTGTATTGCACATGATGTAACCCTGTGAGTATCGAACGATAATGGCGACAAGCCATGAAACCTAGCTAAAAACAAAGACTGTAGGTCGAACCAAACAATTTATAACGCTTGATGCTGTGGTTGGATAATCTTTATGCCCTCGGGTGGATGGACAAATTGAATCTTCTCGATTTGCGTGTATGAAAAATGTAATAAACTATGCAGAGATGCAAAAACTGTGGGTGTACCATCAATTGTATGTGGTCATAAAGACACTACCTCAAGGACTTAAGAGTCTCTGAGTATCATCTAATACATGATCAGAATGAAAAGTTTTACAACATTTTAAAGAAAACATCCTAAATCCAATTTGTCATTTAGCCCCATGGGTTCCATGGTTTGAAATTTCTTAATTAGCATGACTTCCCTTTGGGATAAGATTTTACGACTATCTGTCCCTTCTCTTATTCCAATTTTTTCCACAACCATAAACTGGACTTGTGAGATGTTGTGTTTATGGGTTATCCAGTGAGCTGCCAGATTAGATTTTGTGTTTTGATTGCGTATCATGCTTTTATGTTCACCTATTCGTATTTTAAGTTTTCTTTCGGTCTTCCCTATGTACATTAACCCGCAGGGACATTTTATGAAGTAAATTACGAAACTCGAATTGCAGTCAGCTGTAAGTTTAAGACTTATTTTTTCTCCAGTTCTCGGGTGGGAACAAAGATGTTCTTGTAAATTACGACTTCTTGTGTATGCAAAAATGGGTTTCAATTGAAATATGTTCTTGAAATCTTCGTCGTTTTGAAGTAATTCCCATCTTTTATTGATGATTTTCCTGATTTTAATTGCTTTTGTGGAGAATTTCGACACAAATACATTGCGGGAGATGGTTGCAGGTTTGGTTTTGCTCTACAATAGTGTATCTCGGTTGATAGTTCTAATTCTGCTTTCCGCTTTCTCAATGCATTTCGAGGGGTATCCTCGTTCCAAAAACTTTCTCTTCAACCTTTGTATATCTTCTTCATGGGATTCTTGTGTAGAGCAAATTCTTTTACTTCGTAGCATTTGTGAAAATGGTAAATTTTCAATCAATTTAGGAGAATGGAAGCTTTGATACAGTAAAGGATGCGGGATGCGTAAATGCAATAACTGTGTTCACTGCAACAACGTCATGCAACAAGACTTTGTAACCCACCCGAGAACTGGAGAAAAAATAAGTCTTAAACTTACAGCTGACTGCAATTCGAGTTTCGTAATTTACTGCATAAAATGCCCCTGCGGGTTAATGTACATAGGGAAGACCGAAAGGAAACTTAAAATACGAATAGGTGAACATAAAAGCATGATACGCAATCAAAACACAAAATCTAATCTGGCAGCTCACTGGATAACCCATAAACACAACATCTCACACGTCCGGTTTATGGTTGTGGAAAAAATTGGAATAAGAGAAGGGACAGATAGTCGTAAAATCTTATCCCAAAGGGAAGTCATGCTAATTAAGAAATTTCAAACCATGGAACCCATGGGGCTAAATGACAAATTGGATTTAGAATGTTTTCTTTGAAATGTTGTAAAACTTTTCATTCTGATCATGTATTAGATGATACTCAGAGACTCTTAAGGCCTTGAGGTAGTGTCTTTATGACCACATACAATTGATGGTACACCCACAGTTTTTGCATCTCTGAATAGTTTATTACATTTTTCATACACGCAAATCGAGAGGATTCAATTTGTCCATCAACCCGAGGGCATAAAGATTATCCAACCACAGCATCAAGCGTTATAAATTGTTTGGTTCGACCTACAGTCTTTGTTTTTAGCTAGGTTTCATGGCTTGCAGCCATTATCGTTCGATTCTCACAGGGTTACATCACGTGCAATACAGGTCAGGTTGAGGGACTAGCTCGGTAGATATTTTGGCTGAAACAATATTCAGCCATCTTTTAGACTTTTATGTTTTATGTTTCAGGTGGAATTTTGGAAAACGATAGTTTAAAACGCTGCGTTCGGCATTTCAATATGGCTGACAACAGAATGTTTCAACCCGCTTTCTATGTTCATTGACGGAGGCAGGTTCACGCTGTGCGTTTACATATTAAGCACTCGCGATAACGGTCGGTAAATCGACTTTTTGGAAAGGTGTCGACAATTCAAACAAGGACAATCGCTTTCGCCGTGGAAAAGTTTTTAAAGGTAAGCTTGAGTGCCCGGAATCGTTTAACGATCTGCACTCATGATGCGGGTTTCAGCCGGTTTCATTAAAATTGGTCATTTTTACCGTTTTTCCATTAGATACGCCGCGGCATTTTCAAAGAGAAGCAGGTAATTACTCTTTGAATCAAGGATAGTATAATCTTTTATAGAGTAAACTGTGGACAAACTTTAGAGGTTTGTTTTATTTTTTCTCCTGTCTACCAGAACATTGACTTTAACGCCGCAGGACCCGGATAGGATAAATACTGGTGACAACTTCTTTACACACCGCTGCTGCTTCGCAGTGCAGGTCATAGCTCTCAAATTTGAGGACCATGAATCTAGTCACCTAGTTAATCCGCTTAAACATAATGGTGATGTCTCTTCTCATTTTCCCCGTTTTTCACTAGAAACACTTTGATTGTTTCCACACAAAAAAGAGAATACAAACAAACCAGACAAAAAAAGTGAGTGTACCTCGGTTTGATGTCGTTATAAATACAGCATCATGCAATAATGTTGTATGTAAAGTGTATTGATTTGCAATGTGTCCGTATACCTTTGTGATGTTTGTACATGATGTAACAGCAACTGAAGTTTGATTAAGTTTTTCTGAAACTCCGCATGAATCCAAGCAGTTTATGGACACGTCTTAAAGTGGTTGTAATGTAAGATTCAATACATTTGATAGCTCTGCATTTTCGTTTATGAAATTAGAGTGGTGGACTCAAAACTGAGTAGTGGCTTATTTATAAAATATAGATATGGAGAACTCAGCAAATTAATTTTTTTCATGTATGATCTTTTCACAGAGGCCCCTGAGAAAGGGACGTGGGTCCCGAAATGCATCGGGCCGATCTTTTTCAACAATCGTCGAAAACATAATATATTGTTTGTATGATTTCCAATACAACAAATATATGTTCTGAATCATGGAAGTGTTGAAATGAAATATATGTATTTGTCAAAATGATGATCAAAAGGTTATTCGCAACTTAAATAATGATTTAAAATAAACTATGAGAATTCAGTAAAATTTGTCACGAGTAAGTAATAGAAAGCATTTCTAAAAACAAGAAGAGGGGGACAGATTTAAATATAATGCAGTGCGCTTGGTAGGGTCGTGATATTTCTACCACGTACCATAACTCACAATAATATTATGAATGAAAGTGCCATTTGTGTCATTGATGGCTTTAGTCATTCACTAAGGCACTAAGGCATCAATCAAGCTCTCTGTCAATCCTCTTTGCACTCGTGTATCTTTACACCCACCCACTGATATATTCTTACAGTCACCTTCTGACACATCACAATAAAACAAACATAAGCTCAAAAATATATGCAAGATAAATTAAAAGAGTACAAATAGAAAAAAAGCATGCTGCCATCCAAGAAAGGCAGTCATATCCTTGCAATATCAAAACGAAACAAAGCAGCATATATGTGTCTTTAAGATGCATTGTATATAGTCTACTGTTTTAATGTTCCAGCATGGCCGCTACATTTAGAACCAGCATGTTGGCCATCTTGGAATGGTAAACAGTGATATACTATGGACAATAGCATTCCATAATGGTCACCTGGCGTAAAGGAAGGGCCACGTGGAATGTAGCACACTGCAGATGAGCTGAGAGCAAGCAAGATATCCCTCAGCACTACCTGGAGAGCTGTGGTATCCACTTAACAAAAATTAGAATTAAAACAAGAGAAGCAACAACATGAAAGGTGAACAATGAAGGGAGAACATTGTAAACTAAAGGATTGCCCGACCAGCCTTGACTCTTAATCATACCCATTTTTCAATGGATGAGCACATGTGATCAGAAAATGGTATCATTCACAGGGCTAGAAAGCCATAACTGATGTGGACTAAAGTATTACCCCATGCATCAAGCGATCATTGATGGAAGCAGAGTGTAAATGTCATTTGGGCAGACATTTATATGGATGCACATTTATGTATATTGCTGTATGTATTTCATGACTTTTTTATTACAAGATCCAGGAAGACAGCGAAGCCTGTCAGACTTTCTCAAGAGATTATAGCATGATTTACTACGCCGCAAATCATGAACCTTCTAACATCTGTCAAAGGGGGTAACCAACACATAAATCCTTCCCCACAAAGGTAATCTGTGAGATTTCATGTGCCAAAAATCTAGATGTAGGCTTTAACACAGAGAATTGCAAGTCATCGGTACCTGCCTAATGACTTTAACATATGCTTTTCACAGTCAACCTGCCAGGCCTACTGCCTTTACCATAATGTTGCATAATAAGCAGATCATATCA
The DNA here is from genome assembly GCF_964261635.1 of Lissotriton helveticus. NCBI lineage: Eukaryota > Metazoa > Chordata > Amphibia > Caudata > Salamandridae > Lissotriton > Lissotriton helveticus. The sequence goes on from NC_136073.1 coordinate 482,345,748, forward strand.
GACTTAGGACACTTGAAATATATTTTCATAATGAACCAATCAGGCCAATAACTCTTATCTTTGACTTGTCACCATTGCTAACCGTAGCCTCAGCAATAAGCTTAAGTTTTCCCATAAGATATACAATAGTAAAATTATAAATATGTACAAAATGACAGCCGGGCAAGCAAAATACTATCTCTCCTAAGAGAGCCTAATAAGAATTTTCATAGTACATATCTTCTACCCCCATGGGTTCTTAAGGCGGGCTGCCAACACCAAAACCCTTAACCATAAAATCATTGACAGTGGAACCCTACGAAGAACTAGCACCTAACCTGCTATCCCCTATTTGTTATGAATAATGGGAAATACCCAAATGATGTGTGCACACAGTTAATGCACCCACTGTCATGGTGCAGTCCACCACTGGACTTAACAATGTTTAACAAAACAAGAGCAAATGGTGCACCACTTTATGAACAATAACACATAAGTTATAAGATCTATGTCTAAGGTTGTTCTTCAAATCTTCCTTTATTTAGTCTTAATTAATTTTAAACATATCAAGTTGAGTTGAACAGCCAACGCGTTTCGTCCAAAGAGATGGACTTCTTCAGGGCGTGTGCAAGGCACTCCTAACATGTAATATAACCAGCTAGTGGGAATGAATCACTCTTTATCCATTCTATTTGTTATGAATAAAAGAGTGCTACACGTTAATATTAAAAACCGGCCCCCAAATGTGTCCAGGTAAAAGAATGATTTAGTCATATACATATGGAGCGGACCAAAGCAGGAGGAGTCACAAGTTCCATGCCATGATGCGTGTGGGGAACCACAGTTGCAGATCTTATAACTTTTGTGTTGTTGTTCATAAAGTGGTGCACCATTTGCTCTTGTTTTGTTAAACACCAAAATCCTTGCCTACTATGATAATAGCAGTGCAGTTTGTGCTGATTTTGCAGCACGAGACAAACCCAGGCACTAAGAATCAGTGCGAGCAGCGCAACTTAACAGACTTCGCCGCTGGTGGAACTCCACAGACCGTAGCAGACTTTTTCCGACACTCTGTGAACTCTACCCAGGCCTACTAAAAACAACATGCAGAAACATTCTGTATGGATGTGCCATCCTGTAACTATTGAATAATAGTCATGAGATGAAAGCCCAGGGTAAAACCCTACTAAACAGGAAGAATATTTCCACTTTTAAAACATAACAGCCCTTGAGTGTATGAGAACTTAAGTAAATAAAGTTGAGCTATTTGTTTAATTTTTGACAAATCAAGACTTTATTTAACATCCTGGTAAGATATAAAGCAGTTAGAAATCATCCTATGAATTTTGTGCACTTGAGTTAAAAGCAGTAGATACCCCTCCCCACCCCCACCACCACCCATATTAGGCCCTTCATGGTGTTAAGATCAGCAGATCTCTCATTAAATCAATACTTAACAAAGTTAGCTTTTGCTGTCAATGTTTGCCTTGCAAGCCCAAATTCCAAACTGATTTGAATGTGTTTAACTAAACAAAGTGAAATGAAAGCAGTCTTGAATAATACACTCTGAACAAAATGTATTTAGACAGAAAGCTGACCTGAAAATGCTTCTAGGCTATATGATAAGGCTAGACTAACGTTTACACTAATTGTCTCAATAATGCATGATAATGATGGGCTTGTAAGTTTAGAATATTATCTCTCGGAAAGTTTAAACTTGATGATCTCTGCTTTAAATTTCATAAATAACATCTTAGATGTGCACTTTCCTCGAGCTAGATCCCCAGATAATTATAAGAGTAGGCACATTCAATATTCCCTACGCCAATAGACCAGGTGCACAATGACCTTCATTGTGCTACAGTTAACCATCAGCTTGTCACAGTTAAACTTATTGAGTGCCAAAGTGTCCTTTGAAGGTTGACACCAGTAAGATTGAAGAGCACAACATTGTCGACATAAGATAGTATATAGACATTGCACCTAATTTTGGTGGGTGGATTAATTTGGTGTCCAGAAGGCAACCAAGTCCACTCTGTATAAACTGATCTGCCAGGATATGAGACTGCACGCCCCCCCTTTAATTAGCATCTGGATTGTTGATAATTATTTCCCCTGGTACTGAAACTAGTTAGTCAGTGAGATAATTTCCCCCCACAAGGCCTGATATATGGTGGCGACGGTCACAGTTCTTAAAGATTTACCTGGATCTTCCTGTCATCTCCCAGCACATTTTGTTTCTTGAAGTGCAGGTCAATCCCCAACTTCTCGATGGAATGTGGTGTGGTCAGACCACCAACATGTCTGATGCTTCTCACTAGTGCTTAGGAATTTCCCACTAGCATGGGCCAGAATTGCAGATGAGAATGACCACAGGATACGGGAGGCAATTGAAGGACCACTACTGACATTCCAGGTCTGAACAGTGCATCGGAGCAGCAGAACCTCACAGCAGAGGGGGTGATACCACCTCATGGCTGGAGACAACCTTCCTGAGCCTTCAGGGAGACAAAAGGTATGTAATGTGGAAGGCTTGTATGGGATGCAAGAAAGACCCAATGTACAGGGGGAAGGGGAGGGTGATCACCTGAGCTTAGGTATATGCAGCCCAAGTGGTGTGTGTGGTGCATCCTGCAGTAGGCACACAGGATGGCCTCACACCCTGAGAACTGGAGGGTCTATGTGGACTGCAGAAATATCAAAGTGCACTAAAGTTTCAAGCACAGAGACCGTGAGGCGATTTGAAACAAGGGCTCTAAGCTGAGAAACTGAATTTGCCCACCACACAACTCAAGGATACAGTTCATTGCTCATCACATGGCATAAGAATTAACCAAAACAAGTTACTGTCCCTCTTAGAAAAAGATAAGAGGTCAAGCCTTAAAAAATTGTAAGTGAGTTCCCTGGGGATTAACAGTGGACAGACATATGAGAGACCGAATGGCTAGGCGAACATGGTGTATGTATGCTCTATGCCAGTTATTGCCTTTGTGAGTCTAGACCTTTGAAACATGCTGCACACCTGAGGCAGTGTATCAAACTCTATAGGAGCCAAAAACAGAGAGGAAATGTCAAAGAGACATTGGGGTCTACAGTATATGCATATAGAGAAAGTAAAACAAAACACCACACTGCTAGTCCCGACACTGTAGCAAGAGACTGGCAACATGGTCGGAAAGAATGAAAGTCACCTTACTAAAAAGTTACTGGAAAATCTACCCAAAGAATGGAAATATGACCAGTAAAAACGAATTAAAAGAAGTCTGCAGGGAATAACAGACACTGTAATCAAATCCAAATTGAAACAATTCACACAAAAAGAAAGATTGTGAGAATCCCACAAGACGAGACAGCATCATGGCGAGAAAAACAGCCGAAGAAGAAGCAGGCTTTAGTATTGTGGACTACATTAAACTGTTGTTCCTACTTTAACTGGATCTAAAGGAAGGAGAAGACATCCACATTTTAAAAAGTCTGTTTAGTAGGCTCCTGAAAATAAGGAAAGAATGACAGACCCCGGTATATAGTAGCTAAAATGATGCCATTCCAGCAATTCCACTTCAAAGATAACAGAAAATGAGCCATTCCTGAGAGACAGAATGTTGCTTTTACAAGCTCTTACCCTGGCCCCAATGGCTAAAACGGGACACTTCCCACCGCTAACAACAGAACTGGAAAAATTAAATATAAGTTTTTGCTGGACCTTTCCATGTGGAGAACCGGTCCAACGAAGGAACAGAACCACTCAGTCACCAAAGTGACAGATGGACTCACAATCCTGGGTGATGGGCCAGAAAATGCCTCAGCAGCATCAAACTAAAATTCCAATTAGCCCCCGGCCATGGCAAAGGAAGGCTGGAAATCTCAAAGATACACATTTGAAGGAAAAAGATGTTTATGTATTTTGCCCACGTCTGTGTAGTAGAAGACGTGGGTTGCGATATTATTTTTGTGAATGGATGCGACTTCGTTTATAGCCTGTTCATCCGATAGATGCATGGTTGACTCCTGTAAACCTGAACTTGTGTGGCCGCTGAAAGAATGTAGGTTTGGTTCTGTAAATATGCTTTCCCTAGTCTAAAGTACTGTGTTTGAGTCAGTCTTACATTTATGAGTTTACATGTACTTTATAGGTTTAAATTTACATTTGTTAGACTGAATCGATACTTGTTTAGTTTATCTGAATGTACTTTCATTCGAGCCAATATACATTTAAATAGATTGAGTTCCATGAGTTTAGAAAGCAAAGGAAGTGCAATTCGTGCCAACTTCTTTATATGATACCCATTTATTCTGAATGAATATTAACCAAACATGTAAAACTTGTCCTGACGATGGCTTTGTGGGGTTTTGCGAACATCGAGTTTGCAGAAATGCTCTGAATACGAATTTGCCCTATCTGTTTACACCCATACTGTTTATAGGCTTTGCATACATTTACAGTGTTTCTTTCCAAATATCTAAGGCAGCTTTTACCATTCATTAACGTACAAGCGAATCGAGCAGATTATACGTGAATGTCCAGTTTGGCAAATTTTGATGAGGTATTGCAACAAAGCCACGAAATACAGTTTTTCTGAAATACATTTTTGTAAGAAGAATGGAAGAACTTTGTACTCTAGATGGTCCTAATAACGGTTTCATAAACATAAAACTCTTTATGAAACCGTTATTAGCATCATCTATAGAACAGATGTCCTTTCTGTTCTTGGTATACCCAGCTGTAAATATAGAAAAATATATATAACTAAGTCATACGTGAGGAAAACTAAGACTTATAGAAAAAATGTTTAAAAAAAAAAGATTACAGTGAATGGGGAATCGGAATTCACCATTTCACAATACCTTTCGCATGCGTTCTAAGTACATCCACTAAATGTATGAGCACATCTTGTTTCAGAATGTTGTAAAATTTGGTATTGGGATCCAATCATTATTCGTTGTCTCTACCCAGCGTCTCCGCCTGGGTCAGGGAATCGCTCAGATTCGCTCGGGTTAAAGGTACCTGCTTCATTGAAGACCCAGGGCAGCCTAACTTGACCCAGGACTATGGATTCCCAGCATTCCCATAATGAATGAAACGGGGCTCAAGTTCTTTCAAATATAATTATTCTATCTCATAAAAGGGCCGTTCACTTTTCCATACCGTATATATGTTGCAGAATTTAGACTAGCCGACTGCAAATGGTGAGGCCTCCAGACACCTCCATAATTGAATGACAGTCAGCCAAGAGGCAATAAGAGGTGTGTTAAGAATTTGCCTATCGGGGTCCTAGTAGGATATTCATAATCCTATCCCCTAGCTTCCAGTATTAGTGGGTTCATCTGTAATCTATATGCAGTGACTTTCAGAATAGTTGCTATAATAGAGTTCCAATAGGTTTGTATAGTTTCATAGTCTCACCACACGTGTAATATCCTGCCCCTCTCTGTTGTGCACCTCCAACATTGAGCTGAGGATCCTAGTATAGTGTGTAATCTGACTGGAGTCAAATACGGTCGAAGTAGTACCTTAGAGCAATTTTCTTTATATTGAATACAAATCGAAGCAGATGGGATGCAATCCCATATCGTGACCCAGGCTTCCGCATAAAGCTCCAAGCCCCTCTTCCTCCTATTTCATTGCACATGAGGGTTTAAAGGATTTGCTAGCCGTTGCTAAATATCTGTATAGGTGTGTAATTCCTTTCTATGTCTAACCCTCTTTAAGAAGGGCATCAATTGGTGTAAGATCCCGGAGTGCTAGAATTCATGTCGCAGGAGCAACAGCCTAATGCCAGAGCTTCATCAATGGAAAGACTTTACCATGGTTTAACGCCCATTTACTGAGTAGTTCTTCAAGAGTAAGATGTTTTCCATTTGTAGAGAGATCTCCTAAGGTGGCCATAGAGCTTTGGAACCAGTTAAGAAAGCCTTGATCAACAAGGCCAGGCAACAAGTCGGGATTCTTGAGAATTGGAGATACTGGGGAGGGGAACAACGTTATGCCTCTGTCTCACACAATCCCTCCAGTGTGTAAAAGTGATTTGTTGGAGGCAAGTAGAAGGTCAAGGTGTCTCTTTAAAGTAAGAAGCCGCACCAGAATATACATGAGAGTTGGGGGAAATCTTGCTTTGAGGCGAACCCATAGTTTGTTACCCTGTGGATTTGCTAGGTCCAGTAAGGGGCAGAGTTGCACTGGTCTAATGTATGTATAAATCTGCAGAACCCCCAGACCACCCTCGTAGCAATTTCTAAATAATGTTTTTTGTTTACTCTGGTTGCCTCACCCTTCCATATAAAATCGAATAGATGTTCATGGATAGTGCGCAACACTCCACGTGGGAACAACAGAGGCAGAGTCTGGTTACGTAAAGAAGCCTAGGTAGCAAATTCATTTTTATGCAGGAGATAAGTTCACACCAGGAGATCCCCAACAATAGAAGTCTTTTTATAGCGTGTCCATCAAAGGTGGGATATTGTCTCTTTAAAGATGTTCCTGGTGAGCTGGGATAGAAATACCCAGGTATATTAAGGAATGTATTTCTATCTGAAACATGTGTTTAGTAAGAACCTCACTGGAACGAAGAGGAAGATTAGGCACCTCCATTGCTGTGGACTTTTCATATTTGATTTTAAAGCCAGAAACGGAGATCTGTTGAATTTAATTGATAAGCACAGTTAAGGATATTTGGAGCTCAGATAAAAAGCATGATATGTCATCTGCAAATAGCACCAGTTTATATGATGACCTTCACCTCAATTACCTGAATCATGGGGTTAGCCTCAATCCTATGTACTAATGGCTCCAAAGCTATGGCAAAGATGCAAAGTGATATTGGGCACCCCTGTCTTGTCCACTTCTTTAGCAGTATGGATGTGCCCAGGGTATTATGGATGTGTAGTCTTGTCATGGGGCGCATCTAATTAGTCCCTATCCATCGTTTTGTTTTTAGGCTCAGGGGGTCTTATCCAATACATTGAAATCCAGCAATCCAAAGGTTCTAATGCGTATCCGGCATCTAAAGAGAGCAGCAAGAAACCAGAACCCTGCCTCTCTGCTACTGCTACATGGCAGGATCTATTGCTAAACGTATATTTGCCCCTCACTTGTCTTACCAGGAAAAAGCTCAATTGATTCGGCTGTATTGAATATGGACAAATCTTTTACAGCTGTTTGCAAAGAACTTTAGTGGATATTTTCAAATCGGTGCTTAAAAAGGCCTATTCGAGGAACACAGTTTCAGGTTCTTGTCCGACTTAGGCACCAGGACCCTCTCCATGTCCGTCATTGTATCTGAAATTTCCCTGTGTCAAGGGAAAAAATAAAAGGGGTCAATAAAGGGGCAGCCAAGAGTTCCTTGAATGCTTTAAAAAAAGAACGATGGTTACCCATGGGCCCTAGAGCCTTACAGGAAGGTAACTCTTTTATTGCATCAATGATTTCCTGTGGCGATATTGGAAACTCTAACAGAGTAGGAGCATATTGAGGGAGAGTTGAAAAACAGTAGAGGCTAAGTATGCCAGTTGTTCTGCCTCCAACGTAGGGGAGGCTTTGTAAAGTAGTGGGAAGTAGTCTTGGAAGGTTTGAAGCATTTTGCCGTTGAGTGGGCTATAGCTCTGGAAGGGAGTCTGAGGCGTTTAATTGTATTTCATGTTGTAACACTTTGAGTTTATAGGCCAAGAGTTTGTCCATCTTATCCCTTCTCTCATAATATTTTTGTCTTAGTCCACAAGAGTTTCTTGAACGTTTATCGCACAAGATGTTCGAGTTCCTCCCTCACTTTTTGAAGGGCTCAATATGCCCGCCTGTATTCTGAGTTCTCATGATTTTCTTCTGCCATTTTGGACTCTAGAGATTGTTCAGTGGCGTGATTTCTCTGGAAAAATCCTGCTGTGTGGGGTATTAGTTCCTCCCTAAATGACTACTTTAGTCCCATCCTAACAAGTTACAAGTGAAGTGATCCTTTTGTTACTTTTGAAAAATAGTTTCACATATAGAGTCTCGGATGAGGGGGTCCTGGAATGTCACTAGCTGGTGGGGGCTGAGGGATGGCTTCTCTGTAGCAAATTGTGATGGATACATGATCAGACAGAATCTGAGTGTCTATGGTGCACTGGAGGATGTAGGGAAGCAAGTGTCTTTGTGTTAGAATCATGGCCATTTTAGTAGACGGCCTGTGGGCATTAGAGTAAAATGTATAGTTTCTCTCTGTCACATGTAGTTCTCTCCAAATATCCAACAAGGCCAAGATCAGTAATGCCATCTACCATGGGACTGGAAGGCCTAGGGACATTTTGCATATCATTTTGCATATTAGCGCTCAAGAATAAATACTTGAAGTGAGTAGTGTTGGCCCTTTTTAATACACAATTTTGATAGTCTTGTACACATAAAAACGAAACCAGCTCCACTGTAATCAGGTGTCGCAGCACACCCTGTAGGCACTCGGCCTATGGGGTGGGACCCCGATGATGAAGCATGTCACCAACTAGGTTGGTGAGTGAGGGGTCTTCTATAAGGATATGCTTTATCCAGTAACAGGTTGGGGCAAAATGTGCTAACCAGAGCACTAGTGCTCATTGTAAGAGAGTTACTTTTCTCTCTACCCACGAGGGGTTACTCCTCTATTGTTTTTTCACATTTTGCATATCACCTGGTCTGTCTAAGTTTGGATTCATGGTGATGTTGAAATACCCAGCTGAAATCAGTGTTCTTTTGAGAAGGAGTGCCAAGTTTTCCATTAGGTCCTGAAAGTAATCAGCCTGTCCCACGGATGGGGCATAAATGCATATCAGGGTGATCAATACATCCTCCAGTTTCCCTTTTTCTATGAGCAAACTGCTCTGCCAGTCTTTATAGGTGGCCTCGATTGAAAACGTAGTCCCTTTTTAACTAGAATAGCGCCCCCCTTGGCCCTCTGTTGACCCTGCGAGTGATACTGTAAAGGGAATAGAGAACAGTACAGTCTGTGAACATCCTATTGCAAGAGCTGGCTTTCCTGTAGAAACGTGATTGAGGCTTCTTTATAATGGAGTCACTTCAACAGAGTTTTCCTCTTGAGGCCCTGCACATTCAGTGTAACAATGTTAGGCAATGTCATCTAATGGTGGGGGTAAGAACAACCCTTGCTTGTAATTATAATAGAGCATTAGAAAATATATGATCTCATGACTATTTAATGTAATTAGCTACGGCTTTGTACTGTGGTGATCTAACATATATATAGCCCAATGTAGCCCAATATATATTTTTCAAAGTTAATTTTCGTAAAAACCACTGGAGCACATATCTTGAGACATAGCAAAGGCACATTGGGCTACCAGTCCCTACAATTTTGCCAAGTTTGGTGGAAAACCATTCAGCCGTTCGGGCTAAAAGTGAGTCCAACCGCCCTATGGAAATTAACATGGCGAAAACACGTTTTGGGATCCCCCTTTTATCTCGGCCCCGCTTGACGAATCCCCCCCAAACTTCCAGGGAAGGACCGGAGCGCTGCGAGGCAAAGTTAAGGAAAATTTCATCAAGATTCCTCAACTGGCGCCAAAGTTATTCCCAATAGAATGTTGCGATTTCCCTATGGAAAACAATCCTAACTATATATACCTACTGGCTATCGCCAGTAGGTAATATATATATATATATATTCACTGAAAAAACCATAGGTTATAGACCATATATTGTTAGGAATTAGCATTTACAAAACCTTGAAAATTCACTGAAAAAACCATAGGTTATAGACCATATATAGTTAGGAATTAGCATTTAAAAAACCTTATTTTACTCACACAAAACCATTGAAATTCCATATATAGTTAGTTGCACTAACTATATATCGCGCACCCGCAATCCACTGCTGATCATGTCACATATTACATCATTCATGACATGGTCAGTGACATCACTGATGACATCACTGATGACATCTCAAATGACATCACTGATGACATCACTGATGACAACATCCAGTGACTGTATGTTTCTGTAAAGTTAAAATATGTCTTACATATTGAAGAATGAGTGGATGTATAAGTGTCTGGATGAAGGATTTAGTAGGTGCGTGACTGACTCTATGAGTGAGTGATTAAATGTGTCTCACTGAATGCATGGGTTAGTGACTAAACTGTCTTAATTTGTGCATCATTATGTCTGTTGTTCTGTAAACTGCTGCATGTGTTGATCATTAGCTATACGAGAGGCTATATGTGTTATTAATTGGTTGCCCAAGTATTTATATGGGAGATTGAGTTTGTGTGGGGGTGGCTGGAAGGTGTGTGACTCTATGCATAGATGTGTGAGCAGTTTATTCACTAGGTGTATGAGTTCAAGAGTGCATGTGGAAACAGCTACATAGGCAGTTGACTGTGTGCATGAGTGAATGGATATCTCAATGCTACATGTCATAGTAAGTACATATGTAAAACACAGTACATGTGAGAGTTGGCATATATAAATAACTGTGCATGAGAGCCACTGAATGAGTGAGTGGTTGTATCGATCATTGTGAACTTGTATCAGGGATTGTATAAGAGAGTAAATATGTGTTAGTATATGTTTCAATAAGTAAGGTGTGTTTAACTGTATAGTTGAAGAATGGAGGTGAGATTGTTTCTTTGCGTGACTGACTGGGTGTGTGAGTAACTCCATGGATGAGTGGCGGTGTGTGAGTGTCTGTATACACTGAGTGTATCTAAGGTTATATTAGAGTCTGAAGAGGTTTATCGTATTAGCACAAGAATGATGTAATTTGAGATGTCATCAGTGATGTCACTGACCATGTCATGAATGATGTAATATGTGACATGATCAGCAGTGGATTGCGGGTGCGCAATATATAGTTAGTGCAACTAACTATATATGGAATTTCAATGGTTTTGTGTGAGTAAAATAAGGTTTTTTAAATGCTAATTCCTAACTATATATGGTCTATAACCTATGGTTTTTTCAGTGAATTTTCAAGGTTTTGTAAATGCTAATTCCTAACTATATATGGTCTATAACCTATGGTTTTTTCAGTGAATTTCAATGGTTTTTTAATAGCAAATATCATAAGCTGTCGAATGTCAAGTACGTGGTAAGTGAAAACATTTTCGCGTTTATGCACACTGATCTGCTTTGAATGGTGCCCCCCCCCCCTCATTTCTATTAGGAGTACTCTCTCTTTGCAGATAGTGAAAGGTAGTTAACGCAGGCCTTTGCCCCCGTTGTAATCCGTCGTGCCTGCTTCTCTCTCCATTTGATTGATTGTTATCCAAGTATTTACTGTTTTAGAATTAGTTCTCTTTGGTTCATTCTCTATTTACAAACAAACACAGAGTCGCAATACTCTGTTTAGTCTTTGCAGATAACGAAAAATCGTGTAAAAAAAAAGAAAAGGAATCGAGCAAAATCAGTAGGCCACTAATGGGATCTCTTTTTGACCTCGCTAAAATAGAAACATTAGGAACAACCCCTCATGACAAATACAAAACTAGTGAGATGAACTGAACTCCACACAATGATGGCTGCAAAACAGCTCGGCTCCACCACCCACCCCGCCCAAAATAACGATAAAGAACGGCTGCCATGATTGGTTGCGGAATGACCACGATGGAGCTACAAAATGGTGCTGCTCTCATGCTAACCCCAGCTTCAGTCTGAAACATCCAGAAACACTGTAGACTACCAATTCGATCAGTTCCGGTAGCGCCCCAATGTAACCCGGTAGAGAAGAACTAGCCCTCCCCTCTTTGACTGATGGTTCTTGTTGCCTGTCCCTTCTGTTGTCATTTAACAGAACTATTTAGCCTGCTGAAAGGGGTTGTGTTCCGACCGCTGGTTGGTGGAGACATTTTGACTATATTCTGTACCTGCGTTGTCGCGTAATGCGTCATATGACGCGCCGCGTTAGCGCATCCGGAAGTCATCCGGGGCGCGCAGCGCGTAACGTAAGCATAACAAGTCATGTGACTTGTTAATAAAACTTTTCATTGGTTCATTTTACTTTTCTTATTGTAATGATGAAAGGCTTGGTCATATGACCTAAAAATTACGCTTTTCATTACTTCCGAACATTATTTTTTCTTAAATATATGTTATAATGTTCCAGGCTAATGTACTTTCCCGGAAATTTTACAACTGTCCTGCGAGTAAAATATATTCTTTTTTCGAGAAAAAGAGCGTTTCTTCGTCCCATGACGGAGCCGTTGAGCAAAAGAGGGTCGACCTGCTGTCTTAGTCGCCGATACGCCTGAATATGAGATTCTTATCGATCACTTTATGTTGCAGGAATAGAAAACACAACAGCCCTTGACCATTTATCTTTACTGCGTTCCTTCGTATTATACCTTTTACCCTTCATGTAATTGGTCTGCTTTATTTCACTTGCCTTTTAATGATTCTAAAACAGTCACTATTATTAAAAACTTTACCAATGTATATACTACTACCATGTTTTCTTTTAAAAACCTTTATTGTGAAAATTTCATTATACAAATACTTGCCTATAACCACGTGGGCCTGCCACAGAGCAAACTGTAATCGTATATGATGAATAGACATTTACACTGTAGAGGAACGTAACGGGCGGGCCATTAGGTTGCAAGAACTAAGGTGTCTAACAGTTACGGAATCGGTGGACGTACATTTTATAATTAAAATACGACAGGGCCAGTTACAATAAAATTATCTAGATATACATTTGCGGGCAAGTACCATGGGTGACGTTAATTCGAACTTTCAACAGTACAGTAATCAATAACACATCAGAACTTAATATCAATAGGGATGTCGAAATATTCAATCAATTCTCGTCCCCGCCCGCCATGTGCTTCAAAACTGCATACGTATCTCGTGATTTCAAGGTTCTGCAACCAGTACACAACAAGGAGTTACGAGTCCCATTTATTCCGGCGCCATTTTGGGCGAGGACGGGCAGGTCCAGGATATAGTCAAAATGTCTCTACCAACCATCGACTATGATGATGTTCATATGCTGTATTTATTAGAGTAACACTCATCTGTCCACATGAAATTAATTTGCCACAATCTAAACATGTCATTTTAATCTTTCCAAAGTTCTTCTAAATATTTGGGACCGTTTCCCTTGCCTCTGAAGCTCTCAGTGCCACTTCTTTGATGAATGTACTAGCAGGTCAGGGGTTCTCCTCCAAATCTCTCTTTTATGCAGCACTATAATTAATTGGTGCCACCTCTCCATATGACGATGCATGTTATAGTTACCACAACTATATATTTTTTCGGTTCCTCTGGAGAGTTCATCGTGGCAGATGAAGCGTGTAACGTACCTGGCATTTACCTTTTTTTGCATGTATAGGAAAGGAAAAAAAAATCGAGCGTCCGAGTTCTAAGGTGTCCCAGGGCCATTTTAGTGGACCAGGCCCAAATCCAAAGAACAGGCCGCCATTTTGAGAGTCCTCTTGCAGCCGCCTGTCGCTGTAGCATCAAGAGCAGCCAAAACTCAGCTGAATGGCAACTGAAACGGTAAAGGGGCGCACCACTACAGCAGACGAGCCTCCACCTAGGAAGGCCCATTCACGCCGGCTCCCCCCCCCCCTTCGGGCACCCCACGCCGTTATTCGGAGCAGTATTGTAGGATGGCCACACCAGTGCGGCAACTTGCTAGACATCACCTCGGTGGTAACCGAATCTCAACGCCTTGTGGTGTCTTCTATTCAGAAAACATTGTTATGCTGCCTTCGACCTATTCTCCGCAAGTGCGCACACAACTCAACTGCATAGCTTGCTAGACACCACCTCGGTGCCATCCGGATCTTGGAATGTCAGCACCTTTTGGTGTCTTCTCTTCAGAAAATATTGTTGCGCTGCCTTTGGCCCCATTCGCACATCAGTCCGCTACTGACGCCATCTCACAGGCTAATGGGGCGCCCCACGCCGACTTTCAGCATTGTAGAATGACCACACCAGTACAGCAACTTGCTAGACATCACCTCGGTGCCATCCGGATCTCGGCGCCCCACTGCAGATGAAGTGCCTCTCAACTATGAAACCACCATGGTGACATCCGGATCTTGGCGCGTTGTGCTGCCTTCGGCCTATTCGCACATCGGTCCGCTACTGACGCCATCTCACAGGCTAATGGGGCGACCCACGCCGAGTTTCAGCATTGTAGGATGACCACACCAGTACAGCAACTTGCTAGACATCACCTCGGTGCCATCCGAATCTTGGCATCTCAACGCCTAGTGGTATCTTCCATACAAAAAATATTGTTACGCTGCCTTTGGCCCCATTCGCACATCAGTCCGCAACTTAGACATCACCTCGGTGCCATCCGGATCTTGGCATCTCAGCGCCTTGTGGTGTCTTCTACTCCGAAAATATTGTAGAAAATATTGTTGCGCTGCCTTTGGCCCCATTCGCACATCAGTCCGCTACTGACACCATCTCACAGGCCAACAGGGCGCCCCACGCCGACTTTTACCATTGTAGGATGGCCACACCAGTGCCACAACTTGCTAGACACCACCTCGGTGCCATCCGGATCTTGGCATCTCAGCGCCTTTTGGTGTCAGTCAGAAAATATTGTTGCGCTGCCTTTGGCCCCATTCGCACATCGGTCCGCTACTGACGCCATCTCACAGGCCAACGGGGCGCCCCACGCCGACTTTCAACATTGTAGGATGGCCACACCAGTGCGGCAACTTACTAGACACCACCTCGGTGCCATCCGGATCTTGGCGCGTTGTGCTGCCTTCGGCCTATTCGCACATCGGTCCGCTACTGACGCAAACTCACAGGCCAACGGGGCGCCCCACGCCGACTTTCAGCATTGTAGGATGGCCACACCAGTGCTGCAACTTGCTGGACACCACCTCGGTGCCATCCGGATCTTGACGCGTTGTATTGCCTTCGGCCTATTCGCACATCGGTCCGCTACTGACGCCGCCTGACGTGCCAACGTATTTTCTCCGCATTTTATACCCTATGCCGCATAACAGGTCATGTGACTTGTTTATAAAACTTTTCATTGGTTCATTTTACTTTTGGTTTCCTAATGATGGAAGGCTTGATCATATGACCTAAAAACAACACTTTTCATTGGATGAAAACTTTTTTTTTTCCCCAAACGATGAAAGCCCCACCTTGTTTCTGGATGTTTCAGACTAAACTGGCGTCAGCATGAGAGCACCACCATCTCGTAGCTCCGTCGTGGTCATTCCGCGAGCAATCATGGCAGCCGCTCCCCACCAGAAGCCTGCAGGAGTCGGGGCCCCCAAAACTTTTGATGAATTCTCAAGGCGGAGGGGACGCTTTCGAGAATGGGGTCCAAGACCTAGCAGACAAGCGTCCGATTTCCAAGGTGTCCCAGGGCCATTTCAGTGCACCAGGCCCAAAAAGGAAAGAGCCTGCCGCCATTTTGAGAGTCCTGTGACAGCCGCCTATCGCTGCACCGCAAGAGTGGGCGCAACTCAGCTGAATTGCGGCTTTTCGCACAGTGGACCAAAAACGGACGGAATGGCAACTGAAACGGTAAAGGGGCGCCCCACTACAACAGATGAGACTCCACCTGGAGAGGCCCGTTCACGCCGCCTCCCCCGGGGCGCCCCACGCCGTTATTCGGAGCAGCATTGTAGGATACCAAAACCAGTGCGGCAACTTACTGGACATCACCTTGGTGCCATCGTTCTGCTGCCTTGGAACTATTCGCACAACAGTTTGCTACTGATGACCCACCCCCCGCGACGCCCCACGCCGTTATTTGCTGGGTGGCAACTTACTAGACATCACTTTCGTGTCATCTAGATTTCGGCGCGTTCTGCTGCCTTGGAACTATTCGCACAACAGTTTGCTACTGATGACCCACCCCCCGCGACGCCCCACGCCGGAAATCTGGACGTTGTGCTGCGTTGGGACTATTCGCACAGCCGACCGCTACTTCGTTGTTTTTCCCTAAAAATGTTTATATGTTATTACTATTTTTGTTTTCTTGTATATATTTATAAATTATTAAAGTTTTATAATCTTACTACTTTGTCGGAGTGCTATTTATTTTTAATGTGACACATAATTGTAAAAACTTTGATGTACAAAGAGTCATCCCTGGAATCTTCCGCTTCACGCTCGGTCCCCTCCCCAATCACAATACAGGATGGTTTTCAGATAATAGCAACGCTTCTGCTGTGACGGATCTCATCGAGTGTGGACCTTGATCTACTATAACTCCTTTGAAGAGGGGTGATTCTTTACAGCTGTGGCCATAAACTACATCTGCAGGGCTAGCTGATAGCCTAGGACCGGCCTGGACAATCGGACACAGAGGAAAAGGAGTGTCAGAGGGTGCGGTAGTGAATAGGGCGAAAGGGAGGTGTCGGGCGGGCACAGGGTGTGATTCTCAGGGAAGAGCAGCGCAGATGGGGGGAGGTTTATTACCCATGCATAACACAGACAGCGGGGGTGACCACTGCCTGGGTGAGATGCTTGCAAGGGTGGGGAGCCATGCTAAGGATCGACAGCGTGCACAGAGTGGGTCTGGTCAAGGCATCTAAAATGGCTGCCGTGCACGACAAAAGTGTGGCATTTGAAAAAAGACAAGATGGCGCAGACAATGTTTTTCAACACTTCCTGATTTCCTTCGAATCGAACGTTAACAGACGTTGGGGCATATTACCAAAGTTAAACGATATTTATCCCTAACGATGCATTGCAAAGATTTTTTTACCGTCAGAAATTATCGCAGATAAACCTTGCTATTATCAAGGTTTATCGCAAATACGATAAAAAACGACCGCAATGCATTAATATCGCTGAAAACTCCGCGATATTCATGCATTACCGAGCTAATGCTCTTAGCCATGTTATCCACCTCCCATTGGATAACATGGCTAAGAACTGCTCAGGGCAGCTGTTACTTTTTGGAGATATTCGCGCTTATCTCGAATATTTCCAAAAGTTGATAATAGGAGATAGCGATGTTAGCGACTGTTTCCAGTCGCTAACATCTTGGCATGCCCACTTTGCATGTCATTAGTGATAAACATCACTCACATGCAAAGTGGGGCCCAAGATGGTCGCTATCTCCTACTAGCCGTCGCTAACTGGTGTTAACAACAGCTAGGTAATACAGATATAATTTTATCTCCGCGAAGCGGAGCGCTGTTACAGATATATATCTTGTTTTTGAACGTTAATTTCTCAAAATGCACTGAAGCACATATATTGAGACCTAGCAAAGGCACATCGGGCTACCAGTCCCTAATATTTTACCAAGTTTCGTGCAAATCCATTCAGCCGTTCGATTATTATTATTATTTATTTTTTTTGCCCCGCGGGGCCCTTTTAAAACCTCCACATCAAACTTAGGAGGTCAGCGAGGATCTACTATGCCCCCTTATGGTCATTTGCCCCTTCGCTTTGGCCTCCTCTTGTCTCTCGATCCTACCGAGAGACAAGATGGCGGCCGCTACGTACTGTTTGGAATGTTTACAGACACCGGAGAGCCAATCAGCTTCGCTTCGCAAAGCTCCGTAATGCGAAAAGTACGCGAAGCGGTGCGCTGTTACAGATATATATCTTTTTTTGAACGTTAATTTCTCAAAATCCACTGAAGCACATATATTGAGACCTAGCAAAGGCACATCGGGCTACCAGTCCCTACAATTTTGCCAAGTTTCGTGCAAATCCATTCAGCCGTTCGATTATTATTATTATTTTTTTTTTTTGCCCCGCGGGGCACTTTTAAAACCTCCACATCAAACCTACGGGGTCAGCGAGGATCTACTATTCCCCCTTATGGTCATTTGCCCCTTCGCTTTGGCCTCCTCTTGTCTCTCGATCCTACCGAGAGACAAGATGGCGGCCGCTACGGACTGTTTGGAATGTTGACAGACGCCGGGGAAACAATCAGCTTCGCTTCACAAAGCTCCGTTGCGCGAAAAGTACGCGTCCTGGAGCGCTGCCCGGTCCGCTGTTACAGATATATATCTTTTTTTAAACGTTAATTTCTCAAAATCCACTGTAGCACATATAATGAGACCTACAAAAGGCACATCGGGCTACCAGTCCCTACAATTTTGCCAAGTTTCATGCAAATCCATTCAGCCGTTCGGGCTAAAAGTGAGGCCAACCGCCCTATGGAAAACTCAATGTTAAAAACACGTTTTGGGACCCCCCTTTTTTCTCAGCCCCCCCTTGACGAACACCCCCCAAATTTTCAAGGGCTGCTCAGAAACAAAATGTTCCATTTTCCTGAAAATTTCAGCCAATTCCGTCCACAAACGCCAAAGTTATTAGACATAGAATTTTCAAAAATCCCATAGAGAAAAAATCCTAACTATATATACCTACTGGCGACCGCCAGTAGGTAATATATATGTATATATATATATATATATATATATATATTCACTGAAAAAATCATACGTTTCACACCAGTTATAGTTAGGAATTAGCATTTAAAAAACCTATTAAATTCACTGAAAAAACCATAGATTTCACACCAGTTATAGTTAGGTGGAAATTTTACTCGCATAAAACCATTGAAATTCCCACGTTATAGTTAGTTGGACTCACTATAACTTGCGCGTGCAATGCACTGCTGATGACGTCACATATTACATCACTCATGACATGTTCAGTGACATCACTCATGACATCACTGATGACATCTCAAATGACATCACTGATGACATCATCCAGTGAATGTGTATCTTTCTGAAAATTAAATATTTTTGATATATGTATATCTAAAGGTTGATGGAAGAATAAATGGGTAAATAAATGTCTAAATGGATGTTTTTTTGTGTAAAATTGATTGGTTAACTGACTTATTAAATGTATCTTAGTGAACACATATATTAGCGAGTAATGTTTAAATATTTAAATATCTGTATCTGTGTCTCACTTTGTGTATAAGTGGCTGCATGGGTTGGTGAGTAGCTACATGAGTGTGTATATGGGTTATTAGTTTTTTTTTTTGAGTATCAGTATCAGTGTCTGTATGGTTCGGTGGGGGATATTCCTTAGAGCACAGATGCATGAATGAGTGACTCACTATTTGTATGTATTTTGAAGACAGCATGTGTGCAAGACTGTATGGGTGGATGATTGTGTGTATGGGTGGGTTAGTGAGTATGTGTTTTTATAATTGATTGTTTAAGAGAGTAAATATGTTTCCGTTTCTGTAGAAGTATGTGTAGTGGTGTGTTTATAGCAGTATAATCAAGTAAATGCTTTTTTGATAGTTTATTTGCATGTGTGAATTTGTGTGTGAGTAACTATATGGATGAGTATTAGTGTGTAACAGGATGTATAGGTGTATGAGTACATATGATGAGTAAGTACATGCATGAGTGACTATATAGAACTGTTGGTGAATGAGTGGATGTGTATGTAGATGTTGGAATTACCTAATAAGTTGTTGTAATTGGTATTGGTTTCTCCTTTTTTAAGAAAATGTTAGTTTCTATTTTTGAATGTGTGTGTCAAAGGTTATTTTATGCTGATAGGAGGTCTGCCACTTTGTCACAAGGATGTTGTCCTCAGTGATGTCATTTGAGATGTCATCAGTGATGTCATGAGTGATGTCACCGACCATGTCATGAGTGATTTAATATGTGACGTCATCAGCAGTGCATTGCACGCGCAAGTTATAGTGAGTCCAACTAACTATAACGTGGGAATTTCAATGGTTTTATGAGAGTAAAATTTCCACCTAACTATAACTGGTGTGAAACCTATGGTTTTTTCAGTAAATATATATATATATATATATATATATATATATATATATATATATATATATATAGATATATATATATATATATATATATATATATATATATATATATATATATATATATATACAGCAAAAGTCCTGTTCCTCTGAATGAGACCCAGAGGAGAACACCACAGGTACGGACAACCAACGCAATTCAACGAAGTTCTAGAGATGCAGGATCAACCAGGGAACTACGATCATCCACCCAATCCCTGCTGTCAGTCTCCCGTTTCCAGAGGAAGAAATGGGGAGGATCGAAGTTCGCGACCCTTGCCCCTATCCTGTGGAATTCCTTGCCTTTAGAGCTTAGATCTCTAACTCTTTACTCTCAATTCCGGAAAAACTCAAAGCCCATCTATTTGCTAAATCTTTTAACTAGGTCGCTTGTTCTTTTCATTTTTCTTTTCTTCTTGCTTTTCAGTTACTCCTCCTCTGGGGATCTGTCTGTTGCAGCGCCATGAAACCGCTGGTGAAAGTGCTCTTTTATAAATATTTTAAACTCAAACTCACAGTTCCAAATATTTATTCAATAAACACCCAAATGGTAATGACATGTGTCCGCCCCAGACGTGTGTCGATCGCCACAGTGATCTTGATATATATATTACACTGCAAAATACTCCACATCGTGGTCTGTACCTGTTCTGTTGCTGAGATTGTGGCAGTTCAAGGATTGTGATTATCCTATATGTATATGTATATATATATATATATATATATATACATATATATATATATACATATATATATATACATATATATATATATATTATCTACTGGCGGTCGCCAGTAGATAGTTATAGTTAGGACCTATTATCAATAAGAAATCTGCAACATTCTATTTGGAATGACTTTGGTGCCGGTTAATGAATGTGTGTAAAAGTTTCCAAACTTTTGGCTAGCTCAGTTCCGCTCCTTCCCTGATAATTTGGGGGTGATTCGTCAAGCGGGGACTGAGAAAAAAGGGGGTCCCAAAACGTGTTTTCCCAATGCAATTTCCCTTAGGACTTTTAGCCACGACTACAGCCCGAACGGCTGAACGGAATTACACCAAATTTGGCAAAGATGTAGTCCTTGGTTCAGACTCATGCCTTTTGCTTATTTGGTGTAAATCCGTTCAGTAGTTCCTGAGAAAATGACAGTTAAAGTAATTTATATATCTATGGGTGCGGTGGATCCGCTTATCTATACGCATAGCTATCCGCGTACCCTAAGCGAAGCCTGCACGGACCCTGCCGTGCACGAGCTGAATGCTAATTGGCTGACAACTGTCAAAATCAGGAAGTGTTGGCAGCCATTTTGTGCATCGGGAGACCCGAGGCACAAGAAACCAAAAACAAATGCTGCAAAACGCGAAAAGGGGCAGGGTAGACACACCCTAGGCCTGCTCATGGGGTCTCACAAGGACCCCAGGGCCAAAAAAACCATTTTTTTTAATCAGCGAGATTCGCGCACCCAGTGCAAATTTCAGCCGAAATTAAAAAAAAAAAATCGCGGGCTCCGGCGCTTCGTTGCTATTTAGCCCCCGGGTGGGCCAAATCCCGGGGGCAATGTTTTAATTGTTATGGGGGGCCCAAAGGGGCCCCCAACCCCGAGGACCACCACCCCTCAGGCCTATTCAATTTGGGTGGGGGCTCTCAGGCCCCCCATTAACTGGGGCCAACTAGCCCACCAGCTACCTCCAGTAAGCCCCACGAAGCTGTGTTGCAGAGTGTTGTAAAAAGGGGTTTGGCCTCTGAACACCTCTCTGCAACGCAGCCTCCTGGGGCATACTGGAGGTACCTGGTGGGCTAGTTAGCACCCAGGGGACCTCAGGATTCCAGGGCACTTAATCACGCAACTTAAAACGCACCACAGGGCGTGTTTGCATGTCACCTCAGGCCCCGCCCCCTTCCTTCACCATTGTACAAATATTCCTCTAAAATCAGCTGAACTGCGAATTCCGATTTACTCACCTGTTATCAGGAGAGAACCCAGTGCTGCATCTTTTAGCCCAGCACTGACCCTGAAAAGTAATTCTAATCGTACTTACAGTAACTTGTATTTCCTTCCATTGGAATCCATTGTGTGGCTTTCAGCAGAAAAGTTTCTAAGTGTTGATTTTTGAAACGTACAAATATTTCTCTAAAATCAGCCGAACTACGAATTCTGATTTACTCACCTGTTATCAGGAGTGACCTCAGTACTGCTTCTTTTAGCCCAACACTAACCCTGAAAAGTAATTCTAATCATACTTACCAGTAATTTGTATTTCCTTCCATAGGAATCCATTGTCTGGTTTTCACCATAAAAGTTTCTAAGAGTCTATTTTCTCAAACTACAAATATTCCTAAAAAATCGCCTGTATGACTTAAACGCATTCCTTCAACTGGTTACAGGAGATGCACCAGTGCTTGATCCAGGATACACCACTAAGTAAGAAAAAGTAACGATAACACTACTTACCTGCTAAGTGAATTTCCTTCCATAGGGTAACATTGAGTGGTTTCACTTTGAAATTCTTCTAAGTGTGGAGTTTTGGAACTTTAAAATATTCACCTAAAATCAGCCGAACAACGAATTCCGATTTACTCACTTGTCATCAGGAGAGACCTCAGTGCTGCGTCTTTGAGCCCAGTACTGAGCCTGAAAAGTAATTCTAACAATACTTACCAGTAACTTGAATGTCCTTCCATAGGCTATCATTGACTGGTTTCACTTGGAAATTCTTCTAAGTGTTGGAGTATTTGTACTTTATAAAATTCCTATAAAATCAGCAGAACTACAAATTCCTATTTACTCACCTGTTATCAGGAGTGACCTAAGTGCTGCTTCTTTGAGCCCAGTACTGATCCTGAAAAGTAATTCTAACCGTACTTACCAGTAACTTGTATTTCCTTCAAAAGGAATCCATTGTCTTGTTTTCACCAGAAAAGTTTCAAAGTGTCTATTTTTACAAACTAAAAATATTCCTTAAAAATTGCCTGTATGACTTAAACGCATTCTTTCAACTGTTTACATGAGATGCATCCGTGCTGGATCCAGGAGCCACCACTGAGTAAGAAATAGTAATGTTAACACTACTTACCTGCTAAGTGAATTTCCTCCCTCAGGATAACATTGGTGACTCTATGTGAAAAAGTTTTGTGTCAACTTTTAAAATACAATAATATTCCTTAAAAATCACTACTGTAACCAACACGCTTTTCCTCAACTGTTTACAGGAGATGTCCCAGGACTGAATCTAGGATCCAGTCCTGTGGTTAGAAAAGTAATCCAAAAAGTAACTAATTGCATTTAAATAGAAGTTCACATTGACCTCAATGTTGCATTGTCACTGAAATTGTGTGGCGCATTACATCTGTAACTACTGTACTTAGAAGACTATTGCCTATTTGCAAAGTATTTAAACTAAAGTAATTCATTCTGAGAAAGTATATTTTGTAATGTTATGTATAATGTAATTATAATGTAATTTAAAAAATAAAATATCTAAAAATAAATTGTTTAAAAAAATGTAGAAAATCAGTATAAAAAAATAAAAATAACAATTAATACATTTAAAAATGGTCATTTACAAACCCTTTGAAATTCACTGAACAAACATAGGTTTCAGACATGTTATAGTTAGGAATTAGTATTTAAAAAACCTTTGAAATTCACTGAACAAACCATAGGTTTCAGACAAGTTATAGTTAGTAATTGGCATTTAAAAAACCTTTAAAATTCACTGAAAAAAACATAGATTTCAGACAAGTTATAGTAAGCAATTAGCAATTAACAAACCTTTGAAATTCACTGAGAAAACCATAGGTTTTAGGGGTGTTATAGTTAGCTAGACATTTCACTTGTATAAAACCATTGAAATGTCCCCGTTATAGTTAGTTGTACTAACTATAACTTGCGCGCCCGCAATCCACTGCTGATGATGTCACATATTACATCATTCATGACATGGTCAGTGACATCACTGATGACATCACTGATGACATCTCAAATGATATCACTGATGACATCACTGATGACATCATCCATGTGACAAACAGACACACCTCATCATACAGTAGCACAACCTTTCAACACTCATTATAAAATATGAAGTACCATATTTAAAACCGTTGAAACACCAATACAAGTTTCTAAAAACCCACTCAGTGATTCCTACATCTACACACACATCTAAACACTTACCTATAGATTCACTCATACATGCTAAAATCAATAGAACACTATTAAATATACTTATTCACCTACATCAACATTACACACCAGCACATATCCTATTCACTTATGCAGACATCCTACTCACATATGCAAACAATTGTCCATACTTATATTTACTAAGCTACACACTTACACAAACACCACTTTATTTATTCATATAGATAGTAACTCATACTTAGTGTGTTATAACATCATTATCACAAGTATACAGTTCTCCATACATCAATCATACAATCACTAAGTTTTATGTATACTTATTTATATGCAACAACTGTCACATACACTGCCTTTTATATTTTTAGTTTGTTGGACATATATCATTGAGAAATATATTTACTCATCACCACACCCATAAAGAGATTCACTCACCCAGACAACTGTTTCCACATACAGTCTTAACCTCATATACCTACTAAATCAACTATTTACACATCTTTCGACAGTCACACACGTCCCACCGTACCACACAGACATTCATTCACTATCCCATACAAATACCTACTTAGCTAATAATTAACTAATGTAGACATTCACAAAGCTAGATCCTACTTATGTAGTAGTTTATACAGCAAGAGATAGAGTGATACAGGTATTCACACAGTTTAATCACTATCCCATATATTTAGTGACACACTTTAAATTCGGCACTTAGACAGTCAATCACATTGCTGCTAAATCCTCCATTCCCACACTTATACATCCACTCAGTCTTCAAGGCAGTTTTACTCCAACCTCCAACTATATCTGTACCTCTGTCCTAAAACTCATCAATTTTTGCTGATATCGCCCTTACTCTCTACCAATACCGTGTCCTCCAGACTACACCTTTTGAGCTCCCAGCAACCGTTGATCGAATTGGGTACTACACCCGAGATTTTGTACATAAAATGTAAACTCAATGCAGATCTGTTTGCCAATATACACCAAACATTTAGGAAATGTGCACAATAATTTATATATGATTTACTGTTATACTTTGTAAAACGGCACAAATGAGAAACTCTGTGTGTAACTTAACACAGAGTCTCTCTTCCTTTTTCATTTGTTTTCCTTACTTAAGTGCAAAAAATGTCAGTGGTGGTCATGTGACCAAGAGCCTGTTGGCTCGAAACGCGTCTTGTTTGCCCAAATAAACAAAATTTGAACGTACCTGGTGGTGTGGCTTGTCATCTCTTCATCTCTTCGTGGAGTTCGAGCAGATCGAGTGGATATATATATATATATATATATATATATATATATATATATATATATATAATACTTATTTAAATATCAAACCAAACCACATTCACTGGATGATGTCATCAGTGATGTCATTTGAGATGTCATCATCTAACTATAACTCGCGCGCCCGCAATCCACTGCTGATGATGTCGCATATTACATCATTCACGACATGGTCTGTGACATCACTGATGACATCTCAAATGACATCACTGATGACATCATCCACGTGACAATCTGATACACCTCATCATACACTAGTATAACCTTTCAACACTCATTATAAAATATAGAGTACCATATTTGAAACCATTGACACACATGCTAACAAAGATCAAGAGAACATTAATAAATATACTTATACACCTACATCGACATTACACACCAGCACACATCCTATTCACTTATGCAGTCATCCTACTCACTTATGCAAACAATTGATCATACTTACATTTACTAAGCTAAACTTCTTGTTCCCATAATTGGAGAAAAACAATTTCAATGTGCTGATCCTGGACAGATATTCCTTTGTGACAATTTAATGATGATTATACAGAAATAAAGATGATTAAACACTAATATTGCTCAAAATGGAAATATTTATGTAAAAATGGGAACACTGGTTGAAGACCAGGGCCAATAAATTCAGAATGACAATTAAAAAAGAACGTCTGCTAGCCAATGGTGAAGGCATATTCACAGCCTTTCTTGCCTTTCTTGTGAGGTCAATGCATCATTGGAGGAAAAATATCTTTAGTGTTGATCCTGGACAGACATTCCTCTGTGACAGTCTAGTGAAGCTTACACAGAATGTGAGAAGAATAAACACTAATTTGACTAAAAAGGCAATATTGATGTAAATATGGGATATCTGGCTATAGACCAGGGCCAAAAAATTCAAAACTAAAATTATAAAAGAATATCTACCAGACTGTAGTCAAGGCATGTTCACAGTCTTACTTGCCAGGTGTTATCAAAATAAGTCAAATGCATACAGAGCATGTCAATAACAGGTGGATTCCTAGTAATGTGGAGCAGGGTCGGACTTTTTGCAGACAGTCCTTTCTTTGCAGGGGTGTAGCTTCTGGGGGTGTTTGGGGTGTTACTCCCCCTTTTAATGTATTCTCTAGTAAATAGTTGGGTACAGTTGCTTTCAGTTGGATATGGTGAGTTGTCTGTCGGATTTCACCAAGGATTTTTACATGCACACACAGAAAAACATACACATTCACAAACTGTTGGAAATATTACAACCTATTGTGCTTCAAGCAACCCTGAAAATCCGCACTGCTATCCCTTTACTCTGCCCATTAAGGCCCCTCATGCCCTGCTTCTCAGATAATGTATTTTACCAAGATATGCCAGCGTGATTGTTGGGAAATTTGAAGCTCACTCCAGCCAATCTTATTGACTAAGCTACATCCCTGGTCCTTAGTAGAACACAAAGGAACAGGGTGTACAAATGTCCACATTATGTTAATTGGACTCTACACACAAACCAGGAGCCTTTAGCACATTTCAGTTGATCAATTGACTTTGCATATCGACATGCAGAAATGCCATACAGTATATACATATTTAGGCTGGGCTCTGAGACAACATTTCAGCAAGAAACAGGACTGAAACTGATGAAGGGTTTCTATTATGTGGGTGCAGGAGCTGTTTGACAGAGAGGAAAGCCAGAGGGTCTTACTTTGTGCAGCCACAAATACACACCCAACCACACAACACACAAACATGTTACAGGACACAATACATTACATATATGCAGCACAGCTGCCAAATTTAGTGGTTGCTTATGTGTGAGACTTCTATCCTTGTAGTGTGCAACTGAATGACATTCTACCGTCAAATCTGTGACACATTGAGGGGCACTTTCTTACAAGTAAACCCAAGGACGGATCAGTATTTGGTATCTCTTTTTGAGTTTTCTGTTTCTTGCATCCAGATGTATCACACATACGCTTACACCAAATAGAAGCCAACCTGTTGGAGTCATCAATGCTGGTTGGCAGTATCAGCTAAATGGATAATAATGATTTTGTTGTGAATGATTAGAATTGAAAATATTTTAATTATGAAAATATTCGACTGTGAATTAAAAATTACGAAGGTCTCTGGAAGGGGCAGTGGTCTTTTGAATGTCTCAGTCACATTTTCCAGTCCTCACCATTTTCCTCTGCATATGTCTCATGGTTAGCCACTAATACTCTTTTTCTCCTCATCGTTTCTTGAAATCTTCCATTTGCATAATTCACACCTCGTGTTCTTGCTCTTCATCACTGCCTTTCCACTCTATCCTGCATGTGCTTTCTTGTGTTGCCCCCCCTTTACCACACACCCATCAGTTCACTTTTTCTGCTCTCCTGTAAACACATTTTCTTTTACTTTCGTACTTTCAACATTTCGACAGCCGTATACCTCCTTTACACACTTTCATATTAAATGGCAATTGCAATTTGCACATATGTATCCATAACTCTGTGTACTCAGCAGAGATGCCGAAGATTGGATGAGCATGCTTTCAAAACACCTTCATCCCCTACCATGAGGTATTGTGAGAAACTTTCACTGCCTTCATCCCCAATATGAGAGCTCCCAGGTGTGCCCTGTCTTGCACACCCACCCATAACCTGAACTTCCAGACATCTAGAGGTGTCTCACTTCACAGTATGTACTGTACAAAAGTCACGTTGTGCAAACCACAGAAACATAACACTTGTATAAAGCATATACTCTGAGGGAATGCAAAATGAGGCATAACATTGCATGTACACGGGGACTGCATCATTGACAATGATAACTTTAACGAATTACCATGGCTTTGTGCATTCTTAAGTATCCAACGACTGAGTTAGCATATGTTCTGAACACCTCAATAGTCCACTGACAAGATTGTGAGAAACCCTCACTGTTGTCACCTTAGCTCCAAAGCTGTCAATCATTCCTAGTCATTCGCTGACGTTACCTGAAGTTACCCAGGTGACTCACATCGCAGAATCTACTATACAACAGTCATGTGTCAGAAACACAACATGAAAATGTGAATTGTGAATAGGGACTCAGACTGCATCATTGCTATCATGGATCATCTCAAGAGTGGCCACTACACACAATGCTTTGCTGACAGTGAGTTTCCACTGCACGAAAGCGCACATGCTGCTCTGGCTTCTCCCAACAAGGGGTACAGTTTAGTGACATGTCCCCTAATACATTAATTCAGCTGCCACCGAATGACAAAAGTATTACAGCCTGGTTCAAGGGAGCTGTAGACACTTTGGGGCATATTGACTTTTAGTGATGTTGTGATGACGATAGGGCCCTCACCTTATTTACAAGGCAGTGTTAAGCCACTTAACTTGGCTTAATGGTGACTTGTCAATAAGGCACCCTTCCACCCTGTATTTAGCATGAAAGGGGAGGGCAATAGGTGTTGTGGTGGGCATTCCACCACAACACCCATTGATTTTGACGCTGCCTCCTATTTACAAGGGCAGCGTAAATAGGAGACAGCGCCAAAATTAAGACCCGGGAAAACCTGGTCTTAAACAGGCAAAATGCTTTAATTCTCCTTGTTTTTGCTGTTTCCCTGTCTGCTGCCTTGTGCAGCACACATAGAAACAGCAACTTGCGTTTATGTGCAGGAAAGTCTCCATGAAGCAACCCACACAGAAGTTTCAAAATGGCATTTAAAGATTGTTTATGTGCAGGAAGGGGGACCTTCCTGCACATAAATAATCTTCCCCTCAACACAGGCCCCCTTGCACTATGGTGCAAGGGTGCCTGCATTGGTGCTAGGCAGCTGAAGTTAGCGCCGGCGCAGGGGAAACACAGAGTTGTACCATATTCTAGTAAATATGGTGCAGCCCTTTGTTTCTAAAGTGATGACGCTTACCGTTAGCCTTCTTGGTTAAAAGACACGCTTCGCCACTTTATTGTAAATATGCCCCTCTGTTCGACGTATCTCCTTACCAGCAGAACTTTGTGAACAGCACCTGGAAAGCATAAAAAACTAACAAAAAATGCTTAGTTTCCCCTCACATTAAAAACCACATTTAGGGGGAAAACTGCTGTGTAGATCTGATCATTGCAATCTAGGACAGAATGGTTCACCTGTCCTTAGATATTAGCAATTTCATCCGGACAGCTGCTCACTACACTAATTTCCTAAATTTAACTAGGCCCTACTGCTATGGGGGGCATAACCATGATTTATAAGGAGTGACAATTTTTTAAGTCATACCAAAACAATGTTTTTAAATTGTACTCGAAGGGACATATTTACAAGCCCTTATCGCGACGGGAACATCACTTTTAGTGACGTTCCTGTGGTGATATGTGCTTCACCTTACGTGGCTTAACACCACCTTGTGAATAAGGCACCCTTTCAGGCTAAACTTAGCATGAAAAGGGAGGGCATTGGGTGTTGCTGTAGGTGTTAAACCACAAAACCCATTGATTTTGTCGCTGCCCCATATTCACAAGGGTGGCGTAAATATGGGGCACTGCCAAAATTAAGATCAGGGAAAACATGGTCTCACCCTGGTGCAATGAGGAGAGATGTTTAATTTCTCCTTGTTTTTGCTGTTTCCATTGTCCCTTCCTCCACATAAACAGTCATTAAAAAAATTAAGTTTTTCAACTTCTATGTGTGCTGCATTAAGCAGCATACATAGAAGTTACAAAATGCCGCTCAATTCAGGCACCCTTGCACTAAAGGGTACCTGCGTTGCGGCTAGGCAGCTAAATTTATCTCAGCACAGGGGTTAACACATGGCTGCACCATATTCTTGTAAATATCCTATGATAATATTTAGAGATGGATTGGTGTTATGTCTTGTACAAATAACAATAGTTATCAGTTATGTAGGCACTGAGAAACTCAGCATCTGTTGCCATGTGATTTTAGTCTGGCGAGAAAAAAAATAGCATTATACCATGTAAAGAAATTGCTTTCACAGATATCTAGTCAAGGCCCAAAGGCCTGTATTAACTAACATCATTTGCACTTTTCCAAACAATCGGATTCTCACCCCAAAGCAGCTAATTCTTCAAAATGAGTATGTGAAAGAAGGATATAAAAAAGCTTGTATGTTTTGCTCACACTTTTACCTTTCTGACAGACCATTTATCCGCGGATGTGGACAAAGTGCTCAAGCTCTGTGTTGTCACAGGATGGAAGCAAAATGTGAACGACTTAACAGACCAAAGGCTGAATCCAGATGGTCTAAAGTTAATCTATAAATGTATATTGTGCATATGTTTTGTGGTGGAGAGGGAACAATAATCCGGGGAGACAAAGGCCAGAACTAAAAACGTTTATGTATAAAAGTAAAGTATTATATTAATAAGGACAAAAATAAATATGTGTATTATTAACAGCAAAATAAACGAAAAGCCTTCATGAATTGCAATGGTTGTGTAACTGTAAAGTGCGTAGCAGGAGGTCGTTGCATGAGACGCCATTTTATGACCATTACTGACAGAAACGACATTCACAATGTGAGTGTGGTTTTTCACTACCACTCGGAAGCCAGCTGGAGGCCCCCACGCTGTTCATAATTACTGTGGCTCCTTCCTTTCCTGCTTTCGAACTCCACAAACAGCTTTTTATTCAGTGGCAGAGATGTTAGCATTCAGGGGTTAGACACAGAAATGCACAGTTGAGTGCCACAACCAATTTCTAACCCATAAGTTTCGAGAACACCGTTCTAATATGCACACTGCTGTGTTTCCATTGCTAGGTAGGGCTGAAGGGAATTTCTGACTGAAAGAGTGAGGCACATGACGGAGAAACAAAATAACACATTACTTACTTTATGTATTTATTTGGTTCAATTTGTTTTATAGAGCAACATCGAATCACAATTTGACTAATTCAGAACAAAATACAAAATACAATGGCTATTCACTTAATGAGGCATGCAGTTATTTTTGCTCATCTGTCAACAGGTCAGTCACTTTAAGTCAAGTCAAGTCAGAAAATTTGTATAGCGCACTACTCACCCAGAGGGTCTCAAGGCGCTTGAGGGAGGGTGGGGGGGGGCGTTGGCTACTTATCGAATAGGCTACTTTACGCACCTAGCACTGCTCGATGGGGGGGCAAGGGGGTGGTGGGCAGGGGGTAGTAAATTTTAATAAAAAACGTGCCGTATCACTGCAATCCTTGTCCACCCTACTCGTCATACCTCTGCTCTGTCACACCCAGGTCCCCCATAGCCAATCACAATGCTGCAATGCTATTTTTTGGTGCTCAGCCAGGGACTTGGCATGTTCTCCACCGAGGCTTAAATGCAACCTGGGTGTAGAACCTGCAAAGTGCGCATGATGTTTGGCCGGTCTTAAATGGCCGGCCAAACAGTCATGCACTCTGATAACAGTGCATACCACTCCCTGTGGGGGCCTGTTATCCCCCCTGGCCCTGCCCCCAAGACCCCGGGACACAAAGCTTATTTTTATTTTATTTTTGGCTGCTGGAAGGGGGCAACGCTCCTGCGCTTCCCTATGCCAAAGTGAATGGGCAGGAATGCACCATATTTAAGCAATATGGTGCATTCCTGACCTTTGCGCCTGAGCTGACACCGTTTTGGCAACCTAGCACCAATGTAGGCACCCTTGCACCTCCTTTGCAGACATGGTTGTTTTTGGGCAGGAAGGAGCACTTTCCTGTACAAAAACAATCCTACAAGGCGGTTTCCTCTGTCTACAAATGGAAAGAGAAAAAAAGGAGGAGACATAAACATATTTCTCCTCATTACGCCTCACCTCGGGAGGCGTACACATTTTGTGCTTCCACAGGTTCACATCACTTTGTAAATCTCAGGCAGCATCACATTCCATGGGAGTTGCGTGGGAAAACACACTGCAACGTCCATGGAATGCCTCCTAGGAGCAAACTAAGGGGATGCAGCGATCTGTGCTGCTTCACTTCACTCATGATTTATGAAGCCACTCAAAGCCATGCAGGGTTGTTTTGAGTGGCTTCATTAATGTTGATGAGAGCCCTGCGTCACACATGTAACATTTTAAGAGTGCTAAGGTTAGTCAGAGCTCTCATAAACAAGCCACCTGGTTTCCTTTCCCGTATTCTGATCTTTGCCATTTGAGGCAAATTAGTTTTTCTCCTTGTATTTCAGACTATAAAACAGTGTGATGTAAAATTATTGTTTTTGTGCAGTAGGGGGCACCTTCCTGCACAAAAACAATCCCAAGAGGCATTTTCCTCATTTTATGTGCGATGCAGAATGTAGCATACATGTAAAGAGGAAAAAATGAGTAGAAATGCGAAAATGTCTCCTTGTTACATCTGCTCTAGGGAAGTATACTGTTTTGGCACTGCCCCAGGTTTACATGATTTTACATGGGACAGCGTTAAAATCCATGGGTGTTGCTTGGGAACACCCACCATAACTTCCTCGGAATGCTACCTTGACGGAGAGTAAGGCAATGCAGCACTTTGCACTGCCTTGCCTTACTACATATCTATGAGCCATGCAAAGCCACACAGTTTGGCTTTGCATCGCCTCATAGATATGATTGAGAGGCCTGCTCCAGTGAAGGGTCAAACAAAAGGATGCTCCAGCAGTGCAGGCCCACTTGTAAAAAAGCCCCTGAACGCAATTGGATGTACCAAGAGGTTGATGTAACTGAATATAAAATGAGCACGGTCTGATTCTATTCATAACCCAGTAAACCCAGTAAAAATTAATTGTTTTATTATGGACTAAATGTTTTGTACGTGAATTTGTTCCTACAATGCACTGCATTCTCAAGTTTGTGTGTCTTATAAGATAGCATGCACATTAGGAGATTGGCCAAGTGTCTGTCTTCACCTGCAAAGTCATGAAAAATTCAAAAACCTTTTTGCAAAAATGGCCAAGATTTCCACACTTTTACTGAGGGTCAATTTTGCTTTACCCAACCCCATTAATTTTCCAAGATGGATAGAATTGCCCTAGCCTTCAGAGGCAGTGGGGGTACAATAGCTGCCACTCAACGTCAGTATGCCTACCCCTTTTTCACCCATCCTGCTGTTGCTAGAGGTAGATTTCCTTTGAAAAAACAGAAGACAGGAGGCGTAAGGAAAAACAGTTTGTTTAATTAAACAGTTCAGCCGGGACAACAGTTACAGGCACTAGGTCTGAGGACTGTATCAATTTACATTTGATTTGTGTCTTATATACAAAATTACAAAAAGTCATTAAAGTTTCCAGTGTACCATACATGGTGAGGAATATTGGTTGCTGCCTTTGGAGTCATAAAGTAATGGTCAATTTGTTACTACAGGTGAGTCTTGACTATGAGTAGACATGGTGTGGCCAGTGGTGAACATGTCTAAATGTCCAGCATGAGGAGCACACAATCACGACGTGTGCTGGGTCCTGATTGGCTATGTGTGCCCAACTCAAATGGCAACTGACTTTATGGTATTTGTAGGAGCACGTGTACCCCCTCTGACCATGTATGCTTTATTGGGGTAATCTTCCATGACCATTGTAATGTCGGTGCACCTATCTATGCGATTGATCAAACGTGTCCAGCCTGAGTGTTTGCCTGTCAGCTATGCATCCTACCACCAGTTACCTATCAATCAGCAATTCCCGGGCCTAGTTCTCCGGGCCTCACTAATTACATATTTAAGAGTCAAGTTTGGTGTAGAGTTCATAATCGGCAAAACTGTTCATAAAGACGATATTTAATTTTCATCAATGTATGTATAATTGTCCATATTAACAGCCCTCCTTCTAGTTGGTTTTTCAACTACACTATCTGACTCATTCATTTCGGCAATTACTGTACTTGGGTCTTGTTGTTCCTTAAGTTTTCTATTGACAACCCCTCTTTACTAGTATTGTACCCACTTTGAGGACTTCGTTATTACAGTAGGTGATCCCCAATTGTATAACCCTGCATACCAATAGAAACACAATGATAACTGGCAACAGTGATTTACATAAACCAGATATCCATCGTGGGAGCCAGGCGAGCCAATTCGAAACCCACACCTGCTCAGGGGTACCTTCGTCTTCACGCACTCTTCTTTGCAGATTATGCAGTGCTTGAATGGCAAGCATCAGTGTTCCATTGTCTGTGGCATTCTATTGCGGTCCTCAAGTCCAGTGCATAACGGTACCATGAGGTGGATCGCTTGCATTTCTTCCTTGATGAATTGAGGCCGAGCTCAGTGCTGTTTATCATTTTGAGCATTTCCCACCAGGCTATTTACAGCCAGCAGGTGTTAGCTTTTATCTGCAGGGTAAAGGGTGTCAACCCGCCAGCTGTGCTTCCGTGCCAAGCCTAAATTCTTATGGAATGTCTTTGAACTGAGCCCAGACATTCTTCTTTCTGGAGATTGGTGCAGCAATGTGTTCTTTTTCCTTAGCAGGTGCTGGTAGAAGTCTGTAAGCTCTTCTTCTCCAGGGATGATCAGGGTCGGGGTGTACAGAGTGACGAGGGAACATAATCCTCTTCATTCGGCAACCAGCTGAGTGTAGGCATGCTCCCAGCACTGTGATAAACAAAGAGGAGCTTAGAGGGGAAAAAAACGGTCATTGGTCACCCTCCACTCAGTTAAATAATTTCAAAACAAGACCTAGACCAACCAGGCATACATAATTTAATATATTCTTGGTGAACCATCAGCTGCAAACCTTTTTGCACAATACTCCTCACTCTTGATTATTGAGGTAGGAGGTAACACCAAACTATGCCTGCAAGTAAAATGGTTGCCCAAACCCTTGAGGAGAAACAATCAACAGTTGTGAGACAACAATTAACACACACTTATGTGCCCAAATTGGAAAAATAAAGAAGATAGAAAAAAGTGTGTGTGAGCGGACATTTTTCAATTGGTCAGAAGAAACTCAGCCGTTGGAGGGGTACAGATGACTCACAGGAACTACAGTATCACAACAAAAGGTATGTATATTTTTGTGCTTATGTACAGTTTGCCTATTATGGCACCCCACACTTGAGTACTACTGAGGAACCACAAATCAAAAGATTCACTAATGGGGAACTACAGCACTTGCATAGGGACCTCTCCTATGTTCCTCAGTAGTACTCAAGTGTGGGGTGCCATAATAGGCAAACTGTACATAAGCACAAAAATATACATACCTTTTGTTGCGATACTGTAGTTCCTGTGAGTCATCTGTACCCCTCCAACGGCTGAGTTTCTTCTGACCAATTGAAAAATGTTCGCAGTATTTAGTTCAAGGGTGTCGTCACCATGATAGGGTTCGACTGTACACTGGGACGATGTATCCACGCGGGTGTTAAGTAGACCCCTCGCTGAGGGCTCTTGGATTTTTCATCCTTCCACTGGTGTAAGATTAAAAATACCCTTTTTCTCTTTGGGTCTTGAGGGGAATGAAGAAAAGTTGGCATTGGTGCACTTTGTTGTTTTTGTGGCTACCTGTTTTGAAAGAACTTGATTGTTTGTTAATTCAAATAGTCAAATATGCTCCATTATTAAGGGTTTCAGAGACCATGTATTTTAGCACATGGGTGTGATCCCGTCAACCTACTAGTTGCGATCTAGTGATGTATTGGGAGGCAATCCCTGTTAGAAACGTCTTTTAGTGATTTGGGGAGTGCGAGTTATTTTCATTCTCTAAACAGATGTTATTTTCATTAGCCATTTAGCCCTCGCCAATCCTATTTGGGTGGTTATCAGAACTTTGAAATTTCAATTCTGAGTGATCACATTGGTGTTAGGTTTGTTTGTGAGGTGGTCTCATGAGTACCGGGAGGAATAGAATTGTGGCTTTTTGAAGGAGTCCTATCGGTGACACTAGTTTTGCATAAGACTCCTAGGTCAGTGCATGCCGTAAGAGCGCGATTTCTGTGTGGTCCCTTCCCGAGACTGCTTCCCTGCTGTGGGCTACCTATTTTGGATATTCCCCCCAGTTGCCCTTGCTGTGCGTTGTTTACTTCAGTATTGCCATGTGTGCGTAGAAATGTTGGAAGAAGGGGCGTGCGCCATTTGGTATAACTGGTGTTTGCCATATGCCCAGTGAACACGTTTTTGGTGGTTGTGCACCTCCCTGTTCCCGGCACATTTTGTGTAACATGGCCCTTCCTCATGGCCTCAGACACCTGGTTTTGCTGATTGACCCCGCCGTTTATATGGAATCTTCCTTTTGGGAGTTTTTTTTTTTGGTTTCCCTGAATGGCGAAATTCATTGTTTCTCTTGTTCCATTGGGAGAGGATCCGAGGCTGATCTGTGGTTCTTAACTTTCTACTTATACTGCTCCAGTGGAGACTGAATTTAGAGCCAATAGTTGTGCTTGCAAGGAGGGAACAATGTGCGTGTACTATGCTTGGAAGGGGGTTTAGCTTGGAATGGGTGCACCGGGTGCCCTGCGTTCCATCTGTAGCAGGGCTAAAGACTTGGAAGCCTCTTTCTCTGGCACTCCCCTCGGGCCACACCCCACATTGAAAGGTTCAGTGAATCCCCAACTGGAGTCTCGAGCTCGTCGTTTTGTGGTGACCAAATTGGGGCTTTTCACAAAAATAGGTGTAGGACTACAATTTTGCATCACAGAAGGGTCCAGAATGCCTTGAAGGCAGTGTTCCCCAACAGAGTAATCTCAGACCCCTGTGCACTAAGGGAAAACTTACTATGGCTTTTACACCGATTACAAAAAGACTGACACTTATTCCTGTACCAAGGCTCTTAAAGACTAGTTCAGTGGGGTTTCTCCCAAAAACCAATGATAAGTGCTTGATCCACCGAAATTGGCTGGGACAGATAACCAAATAACCAGGGCTGTCTGGGTGAATCCGGGATGTCTGGTCACACTACGTTGAGGCCTCTTGGCTTATTAAATCTTGAGTGTGGGGGCTGTGGAGTCTTAGGATCTTGCCGTCCTAGATGCAAAATTTTTTCCCATCATCGAGGATGGCTTTGTTCATAACTGAAAGGAAGGCCACCATTGTGTCAGAGGCTAATGGAGTGCTTTTTGGACTACACACCATAAAGGAATTGTCGAACATTGGCATGACGCCTGAAAATGACGACCTTTTGACCTGGTGATTGGAATGCATTCCATTAGACTTTGGCTGGGGGACCTGGTTGTTGGCTTTTTAACCAGTTTTCTTTTTCCATCCCCACGCCAGACTGCCCTGTCTCTAGGTGGGGCCAGTGAACCTTGCCCTAGGGGGGATCAGCAGCAGTGCGGGGCCTAGTTTCTGTATGCACTTACGGCAACCTGATTATTCTGTGCTCCCAAGGACTCACCGTCAATACTCAGCTTAGTGTGGACACATAATCAACACAGCCCACAGCAACCCTGATATCCTGAAAGCAAGTAAAGATTTAGGCCCCCCCCAATGCTGCCTTTAGTACATTTTGTTCTGAAAAAGAAGGAAGAGGGATGCTGTTTGTCTTTATCATTGGAGGTGAACTAATGGGGGTAGGCCATTGGTACAATTAGTTCTGTCTTTATTTACTGAGAAGACCTAATTTACTGTGTAGTTTGGCTCTGTGATTGCGTGAAGGCGCTACCTCCCCACACTGTCACCCCTCCTTGCTGGGGTTGTGGCCCCGGTCCTTGTTGTGCTCTGGCTGCTCCTGACACATGCTTTCCCAAATACTTGATCCCTGCTAAGATTGTGTGGCAACTAGCAGACCTCACTGCGTGTATGGTACATTCTGATTACCCTGTGCTTGGTACTGAGGAGGGACGTTTATGGGGTTTTGTGGAAGCTGGTCCTGGCTCACTAACATCTACTGTTTTTGCTGCTCATGGCATGCCTTTATGCGGCACCTCTGTACCAGGTGACCCCGCCTATGTCAAAAGTAGCTCTCTCTAAGGTCTGGTTGCGACCAGCCTTCCTGGCCTCCACTAGTATAACCTGTATCAGGTTCGTTCCGTCCCAGCCGTCATCAGCACAAGGGGCAGGACTTGCGTGGAGGTAAACTCCTACTTCCAGACGAGAGGAATGATTTGCGTGCTAGCCTTGCAAGCAATTCCTTCTCGTCCGGATCTTCACCGCGTTCACTTCCGGGTTCACGGAGGCCGCTGCCGCATCCACAAATACCCCACTCCTCGCCTCCTAGTTCCCGCAATCCCTCCTCCAGCCTTGCGGGCCCCTGTAGGGGTCATTCAGTCACTTGTTTCTGGCCATCCGCTCATCATCATTCCTGGTCTTGTGATTTATCTATCACTTGGAGCAAAACTAGCACCTTTGACAATGTGGTAAAGCGCTTTTGTGCATGAGTGAATGGCAGACGTCTGTTTGCGTGTTTATACTCGTATATTACCTCGTTCACTTATTGGGGGTGATTCATGAGCATCTGCATTTCCCTAATGGGGGCGTAATGTTTGGCATTATATGTAAGAGTTGAAGGGGGCTCTACTGATGTAAGGCGGCTTTCTGGATATACTTTCACACCTGAGATTAAAGAGTGTTTTTAATAATTGTACGTTGACAGTTCCCTGAACTGTCTATATCTCAAATTCCTACAGAGACGAAGATACGAGCTATATTAGCCCGCACTTTTTGCACATTTTGATGAACTTTTCAAGAATGACTCCAGGCAGTTAGTCTCTATCAATTTTTGGGCTCATTTTCCTTTTTCTATGCACCAGATTACTGGTAAGCTTCCATCATATCGTATCGTTACACTACCTGGCCCGTGCTGTGAGTAACTTTCTTTCTGTTCTGTTTAGGTAGTGTTGCATTAGAAGTCCTGGTTTTACAGTTGTTGGACACAAGTGGAAAAGGGGAAGCCAACAGGGAGCCATTTAATATTTCTTGTTTCATCACCATGCATGGGTATGTTTTAGTCTCAGTAAAAGCTCAGAGTAGATCATTGATGATACTTTAATTCACAGGATTAGGACGTCTCCAGTGACGAGTTCTTGCTGCCCAGGTTGTGCCGAGGGGTCCTTCTCCAGTGGTTCTGCTGCCCAGGTCGAGTCGAGGGCCCTTCTGCAGTTGTCTTTTCCCCTTGTTTCACCTCTCCCCCCTACTCACTGGCTCTGCTTTGACGTAGTTGGGTGGGGTAGTGGTAGCAGGATGTTGGGACCTGTACATCTGTCTCCTGCCTCTCATTCCTGTGGAAACCTCAGGTGAGCCTTGATAACCTGTTTGTGCTCCTGGACTGCCTGTTTGGAACAATTTAAAGTTTAGCTGTGGAGCCCCCGTTGTGACTGGTGCCATCGGCATGGTTGCAGCCATCACTGCTCCCTCGAGGGCAGTCTTTTTCAACGTTTGTTGCACTAATTTTGGTGTCTCTCTTTGGGCCTGCTCCTGCATTTCTCTATCCTTTTTTTTTGCTTTTTCATATGGTAGTAGAGTATATGAGCTTGTATCTCCAACCAGGATTTATGTTTGAAACCAACTACACTGTACAGCCCGCTCTGTATCTCATTGGGTAACCCTTTCTTAAGAATAAGGCAGAAAAATGCAACATTTAGGCCTTTATCAGTCCACGGCTGTCCGGTTTCTTGCCCCATCTTTACCTCAATATATTTTGGAAATCGTTTATGCTCTCCTCTGTCTTCATGGTCTTTGCCAATAGCTCTCTGGGCGGTCAGGAAAAATTTCCCTCAGGGCGGTCCAGATCTGGTGCCTGTGCGTGTTAAATGTGAACCGTCATGCTGGGTATCTGTTAGCATGATTTATGGAATGTGAGCATGGGTGAACACTGTGTTAGTCTGATCCCCAATTAGACTGCTTAGCAGAAGCTTGATGTCTCCTATTCCTAGATTGATACCTGCAGTGTTTTTCTTGAAGCATGTAATACATTCTTATTCTAGGTGGCTTTATGGATTTCTCCTCACCATAGCATTTCCATCTTGCGAGGCATCCCTGCATGTAGAGGTGGTCCCAACTAGAGTTTCTTCCTTCATGTTTGATGCGATCCTCCACTAATGCCATGTCATCTCTCTCAAACAATCCTTCTCTCTGCAAAAACCTGTCATACTGGTCCCTCTCCTCAGTCCAATCTGCTAATAGGTTGCAAAATGTGTACACAAAAGTCTTACCTTATTTCTTAGCTATTATCTCCTTTGGGGTTTGTTTATCTCGTGCACCCTTGAGGAGCAACACGTATCCTCGTTGCTGCTTCCCTCATGTGCACACATAGGTGCCATCTTGTTTTTCCTACACGGCGGGTGGATAAGTAGCAAGCTGCTTTGTCCTTTATTTCTTAGTCAGCTACCTCTGACTCATCACAGTGCTGCATCCTGTACCTGGCCCCACTTTTCCTCATGAGGAGAGTTTTCTGACCTGTACTCTCGCTCTAACTCGTGGCTGCATGCCCTTTCTCTCTCATTCCTCCGTTCACGCCTCATTTCCTCGCACTGTCTGTCCTGTCCCTTTTGCTCACAGCTATGCACTGCTTTCTTTAGCCTGGCTTCGCCCCCAAATTTGCTCTCTGTTTCCTCCTCATCAACATGGCAAAACCCTGTAGACCTACCCTTGTTGTAGGTTCCCGGGGACTGGAGCTCCCTTCATCTCCCGAGCTCACTGAGTATCTATTGAGAACCACCGCAAGCTTCCCTAACACTCATTTATACTTGCCTAAACCAGTGGGAATGTGTATTTTACCTGTCTCTGAGGTGTCATATGTCGAGTGTGGTGGATGGGGAGTCGAGCTTTTGGGGACCTTCCATAGGAACTTGGGCTGTGCTGGAGGCATCTGGGCTCATCTGGTTTTGGACTTTTCCAACTTAGAGCTGACTTACCTTCTTTTGGTTGGGGGTCTCATCAGGTTCTACTATTATTGGGTTTGAATATCCTAATGCAGGTGGTGCTGTTGTGAATACATCCATCCCTGCATATGGTGGGGGAGGTGCCAACACCTTGCTCGCTTTTGGCACTGTGGGGTTATTGAATTTAACCTCTTCACAGATAGCCCACAAATCTAACAAGAGCTCCCTTTTCTCCTTCTGTCCTGCATATTTAGTTTTTATATGTGTTTTAGTGTGTTCAATTATATTTGTGTCAAATGTTCCCTTCTTGGGCCAAGGAAATATGTTTGCTTGTGTGTGTAAATGCCACTCTTGGCAAAGAATATTAATTATTTTTATCTGTTTGAGGAACCTAGTTTTTAAATGTTTTGATGGGGAATTCATGGCAATTTTCAGTAATTTGGAAGAATACAATTCAAATAGCGTTTTCTAGTTTTGTTTGTCTAATTGTAGGGACAATCGTGTGTGGTGCACTCCTAAAAATTACATGCTATGAGCTCAGCACTTTCATTTATTACATCAAGCAATACAAACAAGCATTTCAATAAAATAAGATACAAATATGCAATATGTGAGAGCAGCATTTGCATGATCTCAAATTTTCCCACAATACAGTTTTCAAAGACAATCAATGCAATATCATCACATGCAATAATACATCTCAATAATGATTGACAGAACAATTACTTTGCCAAAATAAATTAGTACATTCACTCCTATTATCATCTAGAAATAGAAGACTAATGTGGAAAGCATTCCTAAGTAGACAGGATAGTCTGCCACTATCCGTTCATTGGCATAGGTGGTAATCATAGAAACCATTTAGTAATAACTCTGGAATCGCCAGCCCCTCTTGGCCACACACAAAATGTGCCCTGTAATGCCTAGGGTCAAGCTAGATGCACCTCCTACACTCCTTTCAGATACTACGGGTGTTAAGAAACCTCTTTAACCATTGAACTAAAAAACTATGAGATTGAAGTGTCAACTATGCCCACCCAATCAGGATAACTATGTCACAAAGGTCAGCATCCTGGGAGTTATCAAGTGCTATATTAACCATATGCACTATATTCACCTTAGCTAGTGTCAGCTATCGAACAAAGGTGACTTCTGCTGGAGGGCCTCTGAGGCCGCTTTATGACTGATACAGTTAGGACAAATATGCCAAACACTGTCAGTGGCAGGGTGCTCACTTTATCTTTTTAAGCCTCTCTCTAGTTTACCATATGCCAAATGGTTTAGACTATGGGGCCCATTAGGATGTCGGGCGGATCGCCACCGCCATGCGGGCGGTGGCGATCTGCCCGACATTCTTTGACGCCCGCCACCCATTTCCCCCCCTGCCATATTACTATGGCGGGGGGACTGCGGCGGACGGAAAGACCGTCCTCCGCTTTTCCGCCCCGGTCGCCTTGCGGCCGGGGCGGAAAATTTTTAATATGGTGGCGGCGTCACGCCTATTAGACACCCCCAGTCAAATTATGATGGGCTTTGGGGAATGCCTTTCCATGGCGGCATGCGGAGACTCCCTGCGGGTGCCTGTTGCGGGCCCCCTGGGACTCCGGGAGGGTGGGGGGTGCCCGCATTTCAAAGTGTAACATGGCAGGCACCGCGCAGTGCCTGTCACGTTGTGCATTTTTACCATTGTGGCGGACGGCGCTTTCAGCACCGCCCGCAGCAATGGTAATAATACAGGATGCGCCCGCCAGTGTGGCGGGTGCATCCTAATGGCGAAGGCGGGACCTCCACTCCAATGGCGGGCGGTCCAGTTTTGCACGGGGGATGGCGGGCGGGCAAAGTCCGCCCGCCATCCTAATGGACCCCTATGCTTTCGGTTTGGATGTAGTCTCTTACCTTCTGTGACAGCTTCTTCAGGATGGACCTCCTCGCCAGGGATTCAGCAGACTTCCAATCAATTGTGGTGTCTGCCCACCTTTCTCATTGTGCAAACATGAATCTGTTGGGCGGGTTCACCTTCCTTCGGCTGCATTTGTGTTTGAGAGCCCAATCCTCTGAGGGTGGCTCACCAAAATGTTGCTTGAGTTTGAATTCCTTAGAAAAAGACAGAAGACAACAACGTTTGGCAAAACAGGAACAGTTTATTAAACTAAACAGTTTGGCTGGGAGAACAGTTACAGGCATTCAGTTTGAGGACTGTTTCTATGTATATTTGGCCTGTGTCTTATACGAAATTACAAGTCTTAAAGTTTTACGGCATACCATGTATGGTGAAGAATGTTAGTTTCTGCCTTTGGAGTCGTAAACTAATGGCCAAATGGTTACTACAGATGGGTCACACACAGCGCGGGGAACGAGTGATCACTACGTGTGCTGGGTCCTGATTGGCTATGTGTTCCTAACTTATGTGGCATCTCACCTTATGGTGTTTTTAGGAGATCGTGTACCCCCTCCGGTCATGTGTGCTTTATTGGAGCAATCTCCCTTGAACATTGTAATGCTGTTGCGCCTTTCAGCGGGATTGATCAAGAGTTTCCTGCCCGAGTGTTTGCCTGCTAGCTACGCACCCTCCCACCTGTGACCTACCAATCAGCAATTCTCAAGCCTAGGTCTCATGGCCTCCCTAACTACATATTTGCGTGTCGAGGTTGATGTAGACTTCACAATGGGCGAATCTGTTAATAAAGACAATATTTCATTTTCATTGTTTTTCATATTAGCACAGCTTGCATGCATGGCCCTTTTCTGCCCCTAAAATATTGTGAAACGTAGCAAAGCTTCAAAATGTTAATCTGTTTATCTTCAGATACCCAGTTTTCTATGTAAAGTTATTCCTGCTGCTTTGAGCTCTTTTGTTCTGTATTGCATACCTACATTCCATAAGTAAACAGACAAGGTATAAATGAAACACAACATTTGTATATGTGTGTTGTTCAGATCACAGCAAACTTCTGTTATAAGGGAAACATTTCTTCTGCATTTATTAGGTGTCAAGGAATACAATACTGTGCATTAACAAAAGATCGAGGGAACTGTCTAGAATGACCATATATAGGACACAGCATAAAGACAACACACACAAGGCTCGACAGATAGAAAATCTCACAGAATCTCACATTGAATAGCAGTGGATGATCACTAAATATGATAAAACAATAGCACAAGACAAAGACTTCCTACAGTAACAAATATTTCATATTGGCATATTAAAAGAGAACTTCATATAAGTATAGTCTATAATGGGATATACCTTTTTAGGTCATATAAAGTTTACAAAGTCGTTTTCCTATATCTGATGTAAAATAGTGGCAAATCAATTCAATTCTCCGCACCAGGAATCAAAATTGAAAATGACATTTGGAATGTCAGTTTAGGACTAGTGTTGGTAGCATGTTTGCTGGATGTTCATGTAACAACTGTGTTTTAGTCTTCATAGAAAATAGCCTGGTGAAACATAACCAAATTTATATGTGCAAATACAGTTTCTATTGGAGAAGTCATGCCAGTTTAAACTACTAAAAACAGTTCTGATGGACAGTCTCAAAGTCACTGCCATTTCATCTACTTGCCAAATTAAGGGCCAGATGTACGACCATTGGAATTAACGACTCGCAAATTGCGAAAAATTGTGAGTCACAATTTGCGAGTTGCTAATGCCAATGTACAACAGTGTCAGAGACACTGTTTGCGATTCCCAATGGGGTCGCAAATTGCATGCCTCATCAATATTCATGAGGCACTCGCAATTTGCGACCCCATTGGGAATGGCTGGCCCCACGAGGTATGGTGGCCTGCTGGGCTCAGCACATCTCCATGTCTGGGACTGTTTTTA
This sequence comes from Lissotriton helveticus, assembly GCF_964261635.1. Classification (NCBI taxonomy): domain Eukaryota; kingdom Metazoa; phylum Chordata; class Amphibia; order Caudata; family Salamandridae; genus Lissotriton; species Lissotriton helveticus. The sequence goes on from NC_136073.1 coordinate 482,390,373, forward strand.
AATTAAGCAGTTTAAAAAAAATGCAGTCCATTTTCCTTAAAGGAAAACGGGATACATTTTAAAAAAGAAAAATGAAACGTTTTCGTTTCATGTTTTTTAATGGCAGGTAGTGGTCCCTGGGAAAATAGTTTACCCTGCATTCACAAAGGGGAAGGGGTTCCCAGGGGACCCGTTCCCTTTTTGTGAGTGCTTTACCACCCTCTTGAAGAGGGCCGTAAATTGTGAGTGTTTTGCAAACACAATTGCGGTCGCAAAACATTCTTACAGAGGGTAGCGAGTAGCTATTAGGAAGGGACGCCCTTGGGACTCCCCTTCCTAATAGCGAGTCGCAAATCCTATTTAGCGAGTCACAAATAAATTGTGACTTGCTAAATAGGGTTTGTACATGGCCCATTGGTATTTTTGCATGCACAAACGGGTCGCAAACCTGATTGCGCATGCAAAAATTGTTCGTACATATGGCCCTATCTTATTAAAAAACACAATCTGCTCACTGTTACCACAAGTGCCGGATACACTTTTCAAAAGATACTGCGATTGGGGGGGAGCTAATACAAATAGCAATTTGCACAATATTTTTTCAAGAAATGAATGAAATGCTTTTATTTTAAATTAGAATTTTTAAAGATTTAATTGTACCACTTTTCTTTTAAATTCGTCCTCCATTGCTCGTTCTTGTGATTGTAATCCTCTCAATGCAGGTATGGAAAACAAATGTAAAATATTTATGTGAAAACAAACACACTAATATGCACCATGATGATTTGTGTTCGCACATATTTTAAGCGGTTTAATGTAAGATACCGTTAATCAGGTTGTGGTATACAATGTGCGATATACTCCTGCTTTACTGTTATTAACTTACGCTTTATCAAAAATACAAATTTTATAGTGGTAGCCTACTTTTTGACTAATGACTCCATTTTCAGAAAAAAAAGCTCAGAAGAGAGAGATGTAGGGCTAGATGAACAAACCATTTTTGAAGTCGCAAACGGTCCAATTCTCTGAATTGGGCCCCTTGCACACGCAAAAATGCTTTTTTAATTGTATAAACACCAAATTGCAATTTAGCATCTTGTTAGTGAATTGCAGCTTGTGACTTAATACAGATTTGGTATTTGGAAGGGGTGTGTTTGGGGCATCACTTCCACATTTTGAATCGTAGTGGTATGTATTAATGTTTTGCAACTGAAATGTGGTTGCAAAACATTGATATTTTTACTGACACCTCAAAGGAGGTGGTAACCTATTTGTAAACGAAGAGGCAGTGGGCCAGTACACCACTGCCTACACTTAAAAGATAAGATTGAAACTTCAATCATTTTTTTAACTCAGTTGTGATTAATCAAAAACAAATTGCGACCTAACTCATTAATATTCTTGAGGTAGGTTGAATTGCTACACACTACCAATCGGTAATTTGCAAAACGACCTACTAGTACATAGGTCACCTCACAAATTACCACCCTGGTCACAAAAATACTGGTCTCAAATTGCTACCAGTATTTTCTGATCAGTTGTATGTATATCTGGTCCCTAATCACAAGAATTTCGTTGCTTGAGAACCTTTTGTAACTCTACTCAGTTATCTGTCTCTCACACTCCATGCTGCCTGTGGCCGGAAGCTTTGTAATGCCACAAGTCAGCTGTATAAATCATTAGAATAATGATACAGTTTTCCTATTTCCAGTGAGTAGTGCTATCAAGACTGTGTTAATTTTAGGAAATTTTAATTTTATGTGTTAGGATGTATCCCAGTAAATTAGGGCGGGTTTTCTAAGGTACCACTCCAGTTAAAAAAATGTGCATCTTGCATGGCATTAGAGCTTTTAATGGACGTTGCTCCTCTGATGGTCGTGCTCATAACACATTCTGTAGGACAGGTAGATCGTTGAGACTGGAAAAATTTAATTAATCTCCAACTAGGTGAGAGGACCGGGGTGTTGATAAGATTTGTAGAATACTGATAGAGTAGAAAGCAATCATAACCTATTAGCAGCATCAACCTCAATCTACTGCCAGCTCTGGTGCATTTCAACAAAGAATAGGAGGTCTAGATTAAAATTGGACTGCCATATAATCTCGTCATATATGCTGTATGAAATAATGAAAGCCATGTTGTTCTGCCATCCACCCCTTCTGGACTTTAGTTCACACTTCTGGAATCCATGGATGTACTCACACTACTCCCGGGCCTATTGGTCCTTTTCCATGACCTGGCGGACCTCCCCCAGCTGACACACCATGCTCGTTCATTACTTGCCACTGCCTCCACAGCTGCCAAGATCTGTATTCTTTGACACTGGCACTCTCCACGATTATCAACACATGAGGAACGGTTTACGGCCTTGTACAGAACTGCTTCTTGTGAAAAGGTCATCTATGACCTGATTGATGGGCAAACCCTACCTGTTTCTTCTTACATGGTCACCCTTCCTGCGAGAGGAATGACCTTTCTGCCCGGCTGACCTCTGCACTCTCTTCTTGTTCTTTCTCTCCCATCACCTATAGACCGCACTCCCCCACCCACACAACCTATGCTGCCACCTCATGGTTAGAACTGCTGCCCCTGCAAAAACAACAAGTGATGGACTGAATGTGGATCAATGTCACACACTCCCCCAGTCAAAAGATCTGGGCCCAAATCCATCGTTTTTTTGCACTCCACACCACCCTGGGTTAGACAATGGCGATATGCAAATCAGCTCTGACCCTGTTGCCCCATGGGAACAGTCCAGTCCGAACTACAAAAGCCATGTCCTTCCCAGAACGGAATCAAGCATCCGAGGACCGGACCGGTTTCGAGGTAACACCTCTCTTCAGCCCGGCTAGCTTGACTCCAAGTGGTGTGGAGTGCCTGGGACCCACGTCTGGGCATCCCCAGCGCACTTAGGGCGGCAATTGCAAAAACAACAAGTGATGGACTGAATGTGGATCAATGTCACACACTCCCCCAGTCAAAAGATCTGGGCCCAAATCCATCGTTTTTTTGCACTCCACACCACCCTGGGTTAGACAATGGCGATATGCAAATCAGCTCTGACCCTGTTGCCCCATGGGAACAGTCCAGTCCGAACTACAAAAGCCATGTCCTTCCCAGAACGGAATCAAGCATCCGAGGACCGGACCGGTTTCGAGGTAACACCTCTCTTCAGCCCGGCTAGCTTGACTCCAAGTGGTGTGGAGTGCCTGGGACCCACGTCTGGGCATCCCCAGCGCACTTAGGGCGGCAATTGCAAAAACAACAAGTGCCCCCCCCCCCCCCACTCCATTGCTAGTAATGTTTGGTAGACATACATGTACCACTCTCTACAGTTGTATTTCTATCTTGCATCCATGCTGGACATACATATCATTCTTATAATTGTTTTTCATTTGAATTGTGTCCTTTTTAGCATCAATAAAAATAATTTTAAAAAGAAGAAAGACATTCTATTGACTTTAAAATCTATGAAGATCTACTCAAAAAGGTAAGCAATTGTCTTTCTAATCCTTCTTGGGCAGGAGAGTCAAATCAAAAAGGCTTGTTTGAGGGGCAATGTTGGGAAGTTAAGATGGCTATATTTGGCAGCAGTTAACCACAAAAGTGTGTACAAGTTAGTCACCTATTCAGTTAACAAAGCAATACAGACTCCTAATAAAAAAAAAAAAATTAGGCTGAAAAATCTGTAAAGGGCCTTGTTCGATAAGAACATGATCAACTTCTGGTAATTGCTTTCCGACTCCGGGAGAGGGGGGGGGGTATTGCAAATACTAAAGTGCCAAATAGCTGTCAAGTTTTTGTATGCCCACTTTGACAGCTCGTACAGGGAAACTGTTTGGGGGGAGGCAAAAGAATAAAGCAACCAAAGAATATGTATTCCTGGATGGCTCAACAGTTTGGCATTATGGAAGTTGAAAAAGCATTGAAGGAATGAAAAAAAAAAAGGTTTGTTTTCCGGCTGGATTTGGTTACTTCTAATTCCTTACAGCATGCTACCAAGTTTTACATCCCCTTGTTCAAACGTTTTTGCATCAGATATAGATCCCCAATCGAGGCAGAAAGTAGTAATAATTCTGATATATATAGTAAGTAGGATCAGAGGAATTAATGACTAATTTAATTGTTTGAAGAATTCAAAAGATATATGGGAAGCTGCTGAGTGACTGCCTTGATAGGCATTAGATGAGGAGCACTCTTTAGTTATCATGCAAGCAGATTTTAGAAGATAAATTGACACATTGAGGAGTACTGAAGATTATCTATATATATAAAAACGAATGTATGTCTGTCTGTCTGTCTGTCTGTTTGTCCTTTATGCATTACTACACCATTCATCCAAACTTTGGGAAGTTGTTGAGAACACTCCCGCAAAAGGTTTCTGGCATAATTTTTGTTTAAATATCGGCCCCCCAGGGCCCTCATAATCTTTCGAATACTGATGTACGCACCTTACGGAAAAACAACAAATCGTGTATCCACAAGCACTCGAATAAATAAATAGAATTAAAACACCATTCATCCGATCGCCATGAAACTTTGGGAAGTTGTTGAGTACACTCCAGCGACGGTTTATGGCATGACATTTTTTTAAAATATCGGCCCACCAGGGCCCTTATAATCTTTCGAATACTGATGTATGCACAAGACGGAAAAACAAAAAATTGTGTATCCACAAGCACTCGAATAAATAAATAGAATTAAAACAGCATTCATCCGATCGCCAGGAAACTTTGGGAAGTTGTTGAGTACACTCCCGCAAAGGTTTCTGGCACAAAAGGTTATGAAATATCGCCCCCCCAGGTGTCTCCAACCGTTTGCCGGTACGTACAGCTGCACACCAGGTCACACATCTGAGTCAGGGCTGTCAACCGAAACAGAGTCCAGAGACTTGACTGGCACAGTACACACACTTGCACAAGACAACATCGCCCGCCCCCATGCACACCCAGCCAGAGGCATCCCAGCCCCTCCCGCCGCACATTGGAGGATTCCCGCCCATGCACACACGGGCTTCACTGCTCACCTTCCACCACCGGTGTGTAGACTGCAGATCCCACAACGTGCCGCTGCAAGCCTTAAGGCCGGGGCCCAGAGACATGGCACGTTCCGCACCATGCATCCACGCTGTGCTTGCCACCAAGTAACACGTCTGGGGCTGTGACCATATTACACCATGGCATGGTATGAACCAGGGCACCCAGCAACATCGCAGCCTGCACAGCCGCTCAGCCCAATGGGCACCACTAACTGTGACCCCGGAAGCGGGGCCATGTTGCGGTAGACCCACGCAGGACACTTTCGTGGCCTACACTGTGGTACAGCAAGGCACCCAAATCCTGGGCAGTCTGGATCACCAGGACGGGTCATCATCGCAGGCTGCACACCAGCTCAGCAGCTCAAAGTGCCAATGACTCAGTGCCCCCTAAGTCACCGTCCCATGGTGGGATGCCTGTGCCGGCCGCAATGCAGCGTCTGCTGCAAATCCTGTCCAACCCCAGTCAGCGTCCCGTGGCGGGGTGCCTGTGCTGGCTGCTCCGCAGTGACTACCACAAACCCTGTGCAAACCCAGGCAGCGCCACACGGTGGTAGGCCTGTGCCAGCTGCAAGGCCTCGGGTCCCCCATCCAGTCATCACCAGCAGAGGGGTATGTGACGTCGTCAGCCCTTTATATTTGCGGGGTCACATGGCCTGTGATGCCTGTGCTGGGTGGGTGTGGTGTGTGTGCAAACCTGCCCTCAGGAAGTGGCTGTGACATGCTGACAACTAGACCAGTGCGTGAGCGGAGTGGTCAGGCCTGTCGTATGCTAAAACTGAGCCGGGCTTGAGAAAGTGACTCATGGGCACTGGGCGTGGTTCAGTCCATGTCCGGACTAGAAAGTGCATGCTGCATGTGTCCCTGTTGTGGTGTCCATGGGTCCCCTGACACAAATTGCCATGTTACCCCCTCTGACTGCCATCCCACAGGATGTGCATCAGTGATGCAAGGGAAATCACTGTCCCTACATTCATCCACACATACATACTTGATTGAGGAAACACATGACACAGGAGTGCTTCAGTGGATGTTTATTGCACATCTAGTGTTTTTCCGCAGCTGGAGCGGTACAGGGCAATGCCGAATACACCACACTGTCTGTGCCCATGGAGGGCCAGCCAGAGTCCATCCGTGGAAGACAAGTACTGTGGAAGAGGAGGGGTGCAGTTCGCAGTCTGGTCGCCGTGTCATTGGTCATCAAACAGGATGTGACAGTCCATGTCGCTGTCCAAGGTGAGTGCATCTGAGTGAATCGGGAGTCAGTGAAAGGTCATGAGGCCACGTTCAGGACCAACCAGAAATAGGCCAGTTGGTGGAAATGTATGCTACTCTGAGCCCTTCTGATCACAAGCCGATCCATGTCCTCGCCCCCGGATATTTGCCCTGCCCCACCTGGAGGGGGGTTGCTGTACCAGCTGTGGCACTGTCATCTCAGGTGCTGGAGGTGGAATGTCTGCCACACTATGTGGCACAGACACATCAGGTGCCGGGGGTGGAATGTCTGCCACACTGTGTGGCACAGACACCTCAGGTGCTGGGGGTGGAATGTCTGCCATACTGTGTGGCACAGACGCCTCAGGTGCCGGGGTGGAATGTCTGCCACACTGTGTGGCACAGACACCTCAGGTGCCGGAGTGGTTAGGCCTGCTGCACAAGGAGGCAAATCCACACCAGGGGGCGGAGATGTGGATGGTGTGGGGGCAGCTGCATTCAACATCACCACGCCTTGTGGCAGCAATACCATGATGAGGATCTGCAGGGCATGGTAGATCCCTGCTATATTCCACTGGTGTGCAGCGGTGGCTGCCATCCTTTCCGCCACCATCCACACCCTGTCCTCGATGAGCCTCTGCATGTGTGCCAGCTCATAGCTGGTATTGCTGGAGCCACTCTGAGCGGACAGGTGTTCTTCTCTCTGCGTCCTGACTCCAGCGATGTCAGTCAGGGCTCGTTGGAGACCATGGAGTGGGGCCACACACCCAAGGATGGCGTCAAGCTTGGTTGCCATGTTGCCGAAGCCCAACTGCACCTGCACTGCGGTGTCCCTCTCGCCCTCCAGCACACGCATTGGAAGGCCATGTGTTGTTCCTGGGGGTTTTGCGGGGTGCTGGGGCTGTGGGTGCCTCCTGCTGGGTGGTTTGGGTAGAGGGTGGGGTCTCATTGATGCATCTAGCCTGCCCTGATCCTGGAGGTGAGTTGCCGATGAGGTCCATGATGTCTTGGATGGCTTGGGTGTCGATGGTGGTGTTGTCTTCCTTGTCATCAGTGAAGAGTGGCTGGGACTGCTCTGCAGGAGGTGTTGACGGTGCCCCTGTGATGTGAAGGGGAGATGGTGTATTACAATGTGTCCACATGTATGTAGCCGCATGCTACATGTTGACATTCAGTCAGCATGGCATTGTACATTGTGACAGTCTGTAGATCTGGGCGAGAACCCAGAGTCATTATGAGTGTGCACTGTGCTGTGCTTTATTGTGCATGTGAGCCATTGTGCCCATTTCCTCCTGTCCCCCAGTACCTGGTGGTCACTCACCCTGTTGCGGTTGTGTTGTGTCATGTCGATCAGTGTCTGATCCCCCGACTCCGGCCATAGTCTCCACACTGATGACTGTCGACACCAGCTCCTCCATGTCATTCAGCTCGGGGAAACATCCTTTACAACGAAACTTTTACAACGCAGTGCTATTACAACGCAGGTTTTACAAAGAAAACCATTACAACGCATTGCACTGGGGGGCGCTCTAGGATAGGGAATAGATTTAATTTACTATCCAACACCTTCCCTACTATCCACGGGGACTGGAGTTGGAATAGTAAATTAAACTATTCACTATCCAGCACCCCAAAGCGCTATGCGTTGTAACAGCATGAGTTGTAAAAACTACGTTGTAACAGCATGCGTGGTAAAAGCATGCGTTGTAGTGTCATACATCCTTCAGCTCGAGCTGTGGAGCTGTTTTCCCCACCTCCAGGCTGCGTTGCCGTCTTCCGGTTAACAGAGAGTTTCTCCTTGGTCCGCAGCTTGATGTCATTCCATTGCCTCTTGACCTCGTCCATTGTCCTCTTGTGCTCCCCGACGGCATTCACCTTGTCCACTATGTCGCTCCATATTCCATTTTTGGTGCCCAATGACATGGAGGTGACTAATAGTTGTTAATGGTGTTGCATCACCTCCGTGAATATGATCCTGTTCGCATGCGGACTGAATTTTGTCTTCCTCTTCTCTTTTTGTCCTTGCCCTTCCCTGTCCCAGAGGTCCCGGGCTGGTCGTCCAGGGTGCTTGGGGGGTTGCCCTTGTCCTCTGCGCCTGCTCCGGCAGCCTCCATGGTGCTAGGGTGTTGCTCAGTTTGTGTTTGTGTATTTTTTCTACCTTTATGGTGATTTTTCCCACCTGCCAGGTGTGTGTTGCAGGCCTGGTGCTGCTTATTCATGGTTTCCTCATCGCACTTCGGCCCATCCCAGGTTTTTTGGTGTTGTGGTTTGTGTTATTGTCTCCATCGCGGTGGTTGTATCGTAGACATTGTGTGCGGTTTTGGCAGACTATCGCATGCTACCGCTGTGTTGTGAATTCCACGTTGTCACAGGGTTATTTTCCCATGATGAACTGCGATGTTGAAAGTTGCGTTACGCTACTCCTGCGGTAGTTATCACACGTTGTCACAGGGTTATTTTCCCATGATGAACTGCGATGTTGAAAGTTGCGTTACGCTACTCCTGCGGTAGTTATCACACGTTCTTGTGAATATACCCCAAGGTGTTTCCAACAGGGAAGAAAGAAAGGTAAAAACACAGTTTCCTTTTCTAAAGTACGAAGCAAGGGATATCAAGTGTAATTGGGTTTTGAAGCTCCAAAACTTATGATTTGCAATAACGCAGAGTTTGTGAATGTAAAACATCTTCATAAATATATCAATCCTCTTTTATGGGTCGAGAAACTCTTTCCTCTTTTGCGACCCATTGGAAATTGCAAACAGAAGGATGTGCTTTACTACCAGGGATTTCACATGGAAAGTATTAAAAGTTTGAGACCGCAATTAACCTCACAAACCATTGATCAGTTACTGATCCAGGAGGATGGGGTGGTAACTGATGTGCAAAGTGGAAGCTGTCCCTGAGGCACAGATTCCCCTATGGGATTCAGGGTGGTGGCAATGGGATCCAGAGAACCACTGTTTATTACCCTGAAATGTTCCCAAATAGGGAAATATTTATTTTAATGCAGTACCTGTTCAGTTAAATAACATAGGCTGCTTAAAAAAAAAAATCCATTTGAGAATGCAAATTTAGGGATTGAGGTCTACTGACCATTGCAGGCATCTATCCTTGCATTCATAGTCAACCGCAGGGAGACACAAATTGTGACATGTCTAATTAATATACATTAGCCAGTTCAATTTGCAACCCCTTGTACATGGACAATTTGCAGTGCAATCTATTGATACATAGGTTGCATTACTACAAATGGCATTTCGATTTGCAAAACAGACAGTTTGCAAATTGCACTTCATTTTTTGCGATTGGCGATATTACATCAAGTGCTATATACTATGACAGCGTTAGAAATTGGGGTCGCTAGCTGGCAGTGGTTTTCACCCTGTCCAAGTAGGGACCCTTATTCTAGTCAGGGTAAGGAGATTACACAGCTAAGATAACCCCTGCTCACTCCCTTGGTAGCTTATCATGAGCAATCAGGCTTATCTCAGAGGCAATGTGTAAAGCATTTGTACATACACACATAGTAACACAATGAAGGCCAAAATGAATAAAATCCAACATACATAAGTAAAGATATCACTTTTAAAAGGTTCAAAATATTTCAGTCCATAGGAAACAATGGATGCATCACTTTTATCACAAAGTACATGGGATGCGTCAAAATCAAAAATAAAAACAGGCACCGGGGAGGTGAGGTGCAAGAAAAGCAAAGTGATGTGTTGGTTCCTTACTCACAGGGGTGGTGATGTGTTGGTTCCCTACTGGAGTGCAGGGGAGGTGATGTGTTGGTTCCTTCATGACAGGGGAGGTGATGTGTCAGTTTCCAAACATGTGGCCTAGGCTCCTTACTGCAAGGCAACATTGATGAACAATTTGGTGCACAGGGACAATGAGTCAGTCAAAAATCTGGATGCGCTGGGCCTATGCAGTGGCAGAACAGTGCTGGGTCAATTTCCCAGTCGCGAAGCTGGTGAAGTGTTGATTTCTTCAGTCGCACAGAAGGGCCTACTTTGAGTCGGAACGTTTGTCACTGGTGTTGGTGACATGGCGCTCGGGACTCGGGCTGCAGTGATCTTTTTGCTGCACAGCAGGTGCTGCGGCCATTCTTCGGCCGCAGCGATGCATTGGTTTTTCAACTGCATGCCGGTGCTGCATCACAAAAGCAGGCGCTGAGAGTCAATGTTTTAATTTTTTTGGTTCTTTCCAGCAAACCACCTCCAAGGGCCCAGATCTATAATTGGTACCACTTGGCAGGTCAGAACTCCCAGCAGAGGAGTTCAGGGGAGCAGGTGAAGTCTTTGATGGCCCTGAGAATTCTTAACAGGAGGCAAGCACACACAAACCCTTGGAGAACCTTGGAAGTAGGATGTACAAAGAAAAGTCCAGCCCTCTCACTCCCAGGACAGAAGCAGCAAGCAGGCCAGCACAATACAGCAGCAAACAAAGTGGCAGTTTCCCTCCTACAGCATCCAGCTCTTCTTTCAGAGAGAATGTCCTTTTAGTCCAGAAGTGTTCTGAAGTTATGGTGTCAGAGCTCCAGTACTTATACCAATTTCTGCCTTTGAAGTAGGCAAACATCAAAGGAAAGTCTTTGTAGTGCACAAGACCCTGCCTTTCCCTACCTGGCTCCGGACACACTACAGAGGGTGGAGATAGCTTTGTGTGAGGACAGTCACAGACCTATTCAGGTGTCAGTCAGTGACAACTCCTCCCACCACTCTAGCTCAGGAAGACCCATCAGCCTGGTGATGGGCCATTAGGATATGCAGGGCACACCTCAGCTCGCTTTGTGTGACTGTTTAGAGTGAATGCACATACAGCCCAATTGTCACCCTCCCTCAGACGTGGATTCCACAGGCAGAGGCAAAGAATGGTAAAGCAAAAAGTGACATTTTCGAATACACAATTTAAAAACCAACTTCACTAAAAGATGTGTTTTTAAATTGTGAGATCAGGGACCCCCAAACTTCAAATCTCCATTCTTTCCCAATTGGAAGTTACACCTGTAAGAGGTTACAAGGCAGCTCCAATGATAACCTTCAGGAGAGATAGCCTTTGCAATAGTGAAAAACTAAATTAGCAGTATTTCACTATCAGGACATATAAAACACACCTGTTCATATCCTACCTTTTAAATACACTGCACCCTGCTCATGGGGCTACCTTGGGCTTGCCTTACATGTAGTAAAAGGGCTGTTTGGGGCCTGGAAGTTTAAAACTTTTCTCACAGACATTGCAGTGGCAGGTCTGAGACATGGTTACAAGGCTACTCCTCTGGTGGCACAATCAGTGCTGCAGGCCCACTAGTAACATTTGAGTTACAAATTTGTAGTCCACCACAAGTAATACTGCCTCTATGTGTTAGGTGCAGTAAAGGTTTCAGTAAGGTAAAGCTGAGCCTAGCACCTGGTAGCTATGTCACAGAGCAGCCAGGATTAACTGAGTAAAACGTGCATCAAGCCTATGCGGTCACATACATTGATACTATTATCATCTTTAGTTCTAGTTGGCTGAACATTTGTTTACAGTCATAATGCATAGAAAAATACTGGGTTAAAAGTAAATCCAAAAAAGAGCAAGTTGTCTTCCATATAGGTAACATTTCTAGGCTATCTAATGGGAACAGGTCTTGTTAGAAAGTAGCCACCATAAATACGCTACTATATTCTACAGCCAAAAAAAATCTCCAAGTGTTATCAGGATTGGTAGATTGTTATAGGAGATGAATTCACAAGTTTTCATATTTGGTGGCACCCTTAACAGGCTTTTTGCTGACAAAATGTTAATACTAATCAGCTGTTGGAAAATCCTACACTTCAGGTACAATGAGCCACCCAAACCTCAAAAAATCATTACCTCTGAACCAGTGTGGTACAGTCACTGAAATTTGAAAAACATTCTTGCTACAAACAGATGCATCAGGAGTTAGGTTGGGTCTCAAAAGAAGACTCTATTGGAAATGAAAGAGCTATCCTATATATTAGTGTGAAGTTTTTATTCCCAGAGAATAAGAGTAATCAGTGGAAGAAAAATAATTTCTAGCCATAAAAAGGGCTATTGAGACTTTAAGGTAGCATCTGGAGGATAGGGAATTCTGATTATCATCAGCCGCAACCCATTGGAATAGATGGCTAAAAACAAAACTAATAATCCCAGAGAATGAGGTGGTTTTTGAGTCTGCAACCTTTCAAATGTACCACTCTTCATTAAAAAGGAAGACATCAGGGCAATGCAGACTTTTGTTGTAGATAACCACAATTCCTCAAGGGAAGAATATAGGAGAAGGGAAATGTGAGAGGAACAGGAGAGAAAACTGACATTTACCTGGGGAGGACAATCCATATGGGAGAACTGACTTGCCTTTCTTCCTAGCCGTGATCCTAGAAAACAAAAAAGAATAATAAATGAAAGGTAGAGAAGAAATAGAAAACAGACACAATACAGAGTGGGTGTGGAGAGAAGAAGTAGAAGGATCTCACGAGGAGAGCATGCAAAAAGGAGGACATGGAGAAACAGGAACACAGAGGAAGGTCTGATACATAGTGACCTGGAGGGAGAAGACGGGGACGAGAGCGGAGGCGAGTTGGAAGCTGAAGGAGAGGAGAGCCAGGATGACATCTGATATGAAGACTGGTTGTCCTCACCGGTGGATGATTCAAAGTGCTCCACATTCCTGGAGAATTGTGGCAACCCAGTTAAGTGTTGTGGCTAGCCACAGGATATAAGTCTTCCTGGGTGGAAGAATGTAGAAGAAGGTAAATGTGAGAGGAACGGGAGAGAAAACCAACATTTACCTGGCCCAGATGATCCATACTGGACAACTTCCATGCCTACCTTCCCATCAGCATTCCTAGACCACAAAAAGCATTGGCAAACCCAACCGATCTGGGGTTGGCTGCCATTTTATTTTAGAAATCCTTGTATTTTCTAGTCATGATTTTTGCAAAACATTGTTCAGGAAGCTGCCAGGCCCTCAGTAGATATAAAAAAGGATTCCAAAGGCAAAAGTGTTTTCTGGACCCAAAAAAGTGCACATTACCAAGGTAATGAAGAAACAACCTTGTGTATGGATGTGCTGCAGGAAAGAAAAAAGAAATAAGGAAAGAAAGAAAGAAATTGATAAAGGAAAGAGGGCAAGAAAGAAGGAAAAAAGTTAGGAACAAAGGAACGAATGCAACAGAAAGAAAGAATGGTGGAAAGAAAGGAAGAATGATAGCAAAAAGAAAGAAATAAGGACAAAAGTAAAGAAAGAATAAAAGAAAAAAGAAGTGAAAACATGATAAGGAAAGACAAAATAAAGAAGAAAGGAAGGAATGACAGAAAGAAGGCAGAACTAATAGAAACAAGGAAAGAAAAATGGTAAGAAGGCAAAAAGAACAAAGGAAAAAAGCCAAAAAGAAAAAGGAAAGAAGAAGAAAAAGAAAGAAAGCAAACATGAAAAAGAGAAAGAAAAAAATAGGGTGAAAAAGAAAATAAGAAGGAAAGAAAGAATGAATGGGAGAAAAACAAAAAAGTTAAGAAATAAAGGTGCAAGAAGGAAAAGGAAAGAAAAAAGAATGAAGGAAAAAAAGAAGGAAAAAATGAAAGCAGGCGAAGAGAAAGCAAAAGAGAAAGAATGAAAGGTGAAAGGAAAAAGAAAGAAGGAAAAGAAGAAATGAAGAAAGTAAAAAAGGAAAGAATTCAAATACAAAAAAGGGAGGAAATAACTAAAGAAAAAAGGAATGGCAATTCAGATAGATAGAAGAAAAGAATGAATGAAAGAAAAACATACATATAAGTATAAATAAGAAAAATAGTTGCATAATTTTAAATGCAAATAAACATATAAGCATTTTAAATTTGCAATTCTTTATGTAATTTCACTATTTTCAGACATATTGATAAAGAGCACTCTATAGAACATCACAGAAAGGAAAGCAATTATTAAGTCACATGGGCTACACCTACAAACAAGACAGTACATTGATGGAAACTGTGAATTGGAAATGTACTAAGTGTTACGTTAATGCATGCTCTGGGAGGGTCACCTCAAAAGATGATGTAAGGGAACACAATCACCATCCAAATGTGACAGAAATAGAAGCAAGGGAAGTATTGCAGGATAAGAGAGAGCTTGCACTAGCTCTCAGACGCCCACAACAAAATTCCTAAAAGATTTTCTTCCTAAAGTGTCCTAGCACATCACATGCCAACTACCCCTATACCCACTTTATAATGTTTAATTGCATGAACTAAAAGAGTCACCAGCAATATAACTCCTGCCCCAAGAAGATGCCAAGATATGAAATGCTTTAAAATGACACACAATGAGGAACCCTGCCTATTATATAACAACCTAAACAATTATAGATGATTCCTAATATTATCTACAGCAGATAACTTACTGAAAGTAAGCCACTGTCAAGCCAGGATTATGGATGGGGCCTTCGAAACGTGCCCCAAACCATTCACTCAAATATCCACAATACATGGTGAATATCACAACTCAAATAAACCTTTGATATATGGCTCACTACCAAATAAAGTAGCACTTACTATGAACACTTAAAGCATATTAAACATAAAACAAATAACTACTACCCACAAAAAATAATCATTAACTTTGAACAACCCATGATTCAAACTATTTTAAAAGCTTATTTCAAGCAAAGCATTTGGAGACATCTCCAGAAATCTGCACTTAGGGGTTGGTTATAAATTTGGTGAACCGGCTGCCACTGGTTGTGCAGCCTGAAATGCCAAACGCGTCGACGGCTTGCTACCTGTCTGGGCCGTGGCGGTCTTCAATGTTGATAATGCGTACTCTGACGCTATCTGGGCTGCCGTTTCCTGCTGAGCTGATTACAACAACGCAGTCGTACTGGTGGTCTACTAGCAGCAGTTACCTAATGGCAGTCAACCACCAAGGTACACTTGCAGAAAAGTACCACAACATTGACCATTGAATGATTTTAAAAACGATACTGTTGACATCCTTTTGCCAAGTGGACACATCTGCAAATCACACAATAAAACACACCCCATCCTTGACCAGGATCCTTTGCTTCTCACCTGCAGCACACAAGACAGGACACACCATTTGCACCATTGTGAACTCAGGCAGCCCTTTTTCCATATTTCATCGTCCCATTTAGCACCGTCCACACACTTTACATTTAATTTTTCTCCAATTCACCAATATCCCTTGTTTTGTTACATTTCAGTTTGTCACTCTTATTTTGTATAATCATACCTCATCCCAAAAATCCACGTTTTACAGAGGCTGAATTGTCAGTCATGGTGGATGAAATCATTAGAGTAGAGCCACACATTTTCGGATCCCAAGACCAACATACTCCTCTCAGTAGGAAAACAGAAATGTGGGACAGGATAGTCGACGAAGTGAATGCTGTTGGTACCACCCTGCACACACAGCAGGTAATTAGGAGTAGGTAGCACAACTTGAAGTTGAAGGTGTGTACCTCGGCCTCCAAACACCACCTGGAGGCCCAGAGGGCTGGCGATGGTCCATTACAACTCTTTTCCTGGAAGGAGAAGGTCTTGGCCATCTTGCATACTGAGGGCATGACAGGAATACCTGGGAGAGTGGAGTCTGGTAAGTTATACTTCAATAACTGTCACAATTGCTTACCATCCTGTTGCCTCTCAACTCTACTATTGCCTCATCTATCTACTTTCCAGACATGAAACCCACAAATTGTTAGAGATGTTGATTTGTCAGTGTTAATGTAGAGTGTTGCATATAAGATCACACATATCAATCTCCATTACATGCCACATGTTGGAATGTTGTTTGTAAGTATATAAATAGAAAATGATCACCCCAGGACCCATCATATGAGTAAAAATGTGAATGTATGATCGATCCCAAATGCTTGTTGCCAACAGGTATGTAACACTAACCATTTGTCAGGTGTTTGTAATTCAACATAGAAATGACTACAACTACAATGAGGCCCCGTGAATGTAACTCTAAACAAGATACCATACTCCTTTTGCCTCTTCTCACTTGTCTGTCATGTTACAAGTGATATTCACTTATTATGCATGTTACCATTTGTCAAGTGTTGATAAGCTGAGATAGAAAAGCTACCGCTACAACCATGAGGGCCTGTGACTATAACTCTAACCAAGATTCCATACTCCTTTACCCCCTTCTCAATTGTCTGCCACGTTACAACTGATTTTCACTTATTATGCATGTTACCATTTGTCACATTTTGATTAGTCTACATAGAAATCACTACAACTACCCTGAGGCCCTGTGACTAACTCTAACCAAGTTGCTATACTACTTTTGCGTCTTCTCACTTGTCTGCCATATCACAACTAGTGTTCACTAATTAAGGAATGTGCAATGTACATACAATGCTCTACTCAGATACATGTCTGACTACTTTGCTTGATGGTGTCTTGGTCTCCTCAACTAAAACTATTAATGGCATGAGTGACACCATACCAACAGTGTACCTCTAATATACGTAAGCCATGAAGGAAACTCAGCTGATTAGCAGAGGTAGGTAACCTGTTGACTCTGTACTGCTCACATGATACATAATGCTAAATCTACAACCAAGGTGTGTGTTTGCCTGTATTATACACAGCTAGGCTTTGGAATGCAGTGGCAGCTGGTGCATAGGGGGCACTGGAGTGGTACCTCACTAGCATCTACAGAATAAGAAACTGCTCACTGCAATTCGGGCAACAGAAGTGTAAGCAGATGAATTGACAACTTTCACAATTTGTCTGTTTACTTTTCCACACCTGCTTTTCACACACCTGAAAGTGCGCATGTTAACGTGCTCAGGGTAGGAGAGTGCGGGAGTCCAGGTGGTCTGTGCATGTGAGGGGTGCTTTTCATTTCAGCCCCCACTCACATTGACAAATCATTGCATATGCTGCGCAGACCCAGTGTAATGCAGCATGTGTAAATATAGCAACCTGCTCGGGTCGTGACGTGTTTTTGACACAGTCGCCCCATACCCTGTCAAATGGCAGGATACAGCTAAGTAAAGAAGTGTCAGCCCCCAGTCGCATCCAGCCTTCTGATTTGGAAGTCTGAAATCAGCTCCTGATTTCCAGATGCATGGCTTTGGAAGGCCCGTAGAAGCAGAGGAGAAAATTCATGATGAATATGACCTGGAGTAAATTGACTTTAAAGGTAGAATTCAGGTTAGTTTCATTTCATTTAATTTTAGGAGGTTTTCTTGTTAATGGCAGAGCGCATGAAAAGTGTATGAAGTCATTTTTAAAGTTGCTTTTCTTTTTCATAATGTGTAGAAATGTTAACATTGAGTGTCTGCAGTGACCCCACTTAATCTCTATATAGAGCTAATCATATTTAACTTTATTTCTAAAAAGATTTTGTTTTTACTTTTTGCTAGAGGTCGGTGAGCCACTGAAAGTCAAATCAGGCTCAAGCCTGGCTCTGGCTCAGCTTGAGGCCCTGCTAGGTTTCATGTGGCCTCTGGTTCCCTCCCTTTACACGAGCTGTGGAGTTATGGGAAGACCTGCTGACTATGGACCTCGGAACCAGGTTCAAGTCCCAGCGTCAGCTCAACCCTTAAGTGATTCTGGGCAAATCACTTAATCTTACCAGCCATATGATACCTATTTTACAAACTGCAGAAGAATTCACTAAGAGGTCTAAACAAATGTTAACATAGGAAAGACAAATACACACCCATTTACTGGCTGATTTGTACAGACTGAAACCAGAAAACCTGGATAAAACATGGCTTCCCACCTTAAATTGTGTCTTCTTAGGCAAATGTTTCATTTCACCAAAACTCTTTTTACTTCATTATCGTGTATGAAAGAAATCACTTTAGAATAGGTGTGCTCAGGTTACCAGTTGTACAAAATTACCACTTTTAATAGTGCAGTGCTACAATGTGCCCTATTACTATTTGAACTTATAAGAGATTTTATTATATTTTACGTCATTTGTTGTGTGATTTTCACAACATATATTTTCACAGCTTGGCTCGTGCACGGGCTCTGAGATCCAATCCAACTCTTCCTGTTAATTTGTTGTCTTGTCCACCTGTACTATGTACCATCACAGCGCTGAGAGGGATGTCTTCTGACTGGTGCACACCTATTGTTACATCATCAGACAACTGAAGGGCTGAGTTGGTCCTGCTATAACTGACCAAATGAAGTGAATGGTAAAGATCGAAATGGTAGCATGATGCACTCAGTACAACCAAACGAAGCAAGTTAGTCCTTATAAACCTAGAAAAGCCAAGGCATACTAGCACATCACAAGAATACTCGAATATGTCATCACTGTCCTTTCAAAACCTCTAGATTTCAAGCTAATTATTGTGCGATTGGGATCCAAAGTGAGCATTTTGTTCTCATATTTTACAAAATGTTTGCAGAGAAGAATCCTTGAAGTAGGTTGTGCTCTCTAGGTTTGTGTGCTTGTTTATTCAAATTTGAAGAAGGTATTTACACACACCACTTTCAAAGTTCACCAGCCGCCACTGTTGGAATGGTCAAATACAAATGTTGCGACTACACTGTGTTGATTGAAATGTTTTGAAGATGTCATGTTTCTTCCTAAAGTCAAAATGCCACATATCAACACATCTAATGAGATGATCATTTCGGCTACATGTATTGAATGTATCAAAATGCCTAGTAACCAATTTCAGCACCACGCACTTGGATTACAATACCAATCTCTACCTATTTTGTTTCATCCTAGGTCTCTTTACATAAGCAATATGGATATAGAAACCACACTTCCACTAATAACAATGTTCTTTATTTCTCAACAGGTCGTGTGGCACAGCACCTGACCAGAGCTTGGCCACCGAACATACTCCGGCTTTACCCTATGATGAAGCCCTCGGGGATGACAGAACTCCTGGAGATGTGGACATGGATGACGGTCCTGGCCCATCTGGTCAGCCTGGGCAGATGGCAAGAGTGTTGTTCATTGTGCACACAACAACACCTCTCACCCCAGCTGCAACAACACAACCAACCCATGCACCCCCAACCTGTGTACTTAGCACAGTCAGTACCATTTGTTTCCCCAGTCCTGGATTTTGAGGTGGCTATCACCACCCCAGTCACTGAAAAATCAGTAACCAGTGGGAGGGTGCAGTCTGTGCCAAGGTTACAGACCCAGGGGGGGTTGGGTTCATGAGAGGGTAACTGTGGGCCCACAGAATCAGCCCACTGGAGCCACTGACACCAATGCCACCACCAACCAAGTCCTGGGAGTCTACCAGGACTCCCAAGGTGTGATGGGCCAGGTACTTACCGAAATATGGGAAATAAAGCAACTGCAGAGGGAAACATATCAAAAGGTGGTCAGCATCAATACCAGACTGGCCTCTCTGGTTGGGGTGCTGCAGGAAAGAAACACCACCCTCTACAGGGCTTTTTGATCTGCCTCTGCCCCTTTCTGTGGTCAGCTACATCTAGGCCATCAACATCTGCCGCAGCCTCAGCAAAGGAGACCCTGTCAGAGGAAGACATGTCTGCAGACACCCCAATCTTAGCAGCAACAGATCCCCCCAGTAAAAAGAGAGGACGTCCACTCAAAAACTCAAGGTGATGGGCGCTGGGAGACCCCATGGCGGGTAGCTGTTGCGCCTTATAAATTCAATTACAAATACAAATACAAATGGGGACGGCAAGACACCCACCACCACCAGTAAGAAACATCAACCCTAATTTCCTCCTGTGTGTCCAACACAATATCTTTGTGGACTATTCCTGGACACTTTCCTTATCTGGTGGGAGTAGTATGTTGGACTTTAGACTCCAGACAATTTGTACTTTACAACAATGGTTTCATCTACCATGACTGACTACTTCACTTTTGGTTTTCCCTGTGTACATTTTTGTACACTTTTTTATATTAACCTTGGTTACTTATATAAATAAATAAATACACAAGGCAGCTATTGATTGTCTCCTGTTGTAACTCTCACACCTACCAATGCATATGTACTACCATGTGAACTTTAAAATACCAAAACTAGGGACTTCTGGAAGCATGGATATGTTGTATGAAAACAGTGTTCAACTCTGGATCACTACCATGTCACAACAACAAATACATACAAGTGTCTGGTCTAATAACATCTTTATTCCATTGATCAAATCATAGGCATGATGCCAGAAAAACAGCAAATAAGACATTACTCAATTCTTCTGTGTCAGTGATCACATATTCAGTTGCAGACCTTCACAACATGAAAGGAGGTAATACATCTGACATTATCCTCTATAGTAGGCAATATTAAAATAGGTGTACATCATCAGCTGGAGCCATATTGCCAACCTCACAAAAAGAATCCCACATCAATGAAACAAATAAACCAACATGTCAGTACAACAGTTTCTACAGGGTCATTCCAATTCAGTGTTGCTTGCATCTGGTGGAATGTCACAAACAAAGGCCAGTGATGTGCCACAAACACACTGAGGAGACAGATTAACAGCCACATACGGTTTAAATACAATGGGGATTTAGACAATGTAAAGGCAGATTTGCATGATTTTAGCCCAACACAATATTGTGTCGGATCACATGACTGCACACATATTGCGTTAGGTCCAACACACCACACGGAACAAATCCAATGGAAGACACATGACTTCAAACCGATCGCTCTGCAAGGAATGTAAAACAGACTAAGACAGAGAGATTAGCTTGGTAACCATACATATGGCACAAATCACATATTCAACTTCTAGAGAGCACAGTCCAAGACAAAATTTAAACCTAAACAAAACTACACTACTAAAACAAACACCTTTCATCAGATATTACCAGAGCCTTATATTCCTAGTATTTAGCATTAACATCCTCCTTACATTGTAACAGCAAGAATTGCAATAATAGTCAAAGTCATTACATCTCACACCATACATACACTCAGGAGAAGAAATTTTGGATGACATCTTGATGCAAGTCCATTCCTTCCTCTTTGCCACTATCATCATCATTAGGCATTTCAGGTTCCTCACCCTGTGACTCTTCATGACCTGCATCATCTCTGCGATGTAAGGGATGTTCCATCACAAGGCAATGGTTTGGAACATGCAGCTGGCCACGGTGATCTTACACAACTTTCTTGTGAGTAGAGGAGTGCTCCTGTAGTCTTGTCCAGACATCTGAATCTGGCTTTCAGGAGCCCCAAAGCCCGTTCCACTGGCCACTGTGTTCTTCCTTGGGCCTCATTAAAGCAGACTTCCCCTGGCATATTAAGATTCCTCAGTGGTGACAACACCAGCGGGAGATACGCTGAGTCCCCTAGGTGGGAGACAGACAGAAAGGCAACAACCAGTTACACACTTTCAGACTATAATATTTGACATTACCCACAAAAAGTAGGACAGATCACACTTACCTACAAGCCAGGCCCACTGGTAGTAGTTCTGACATCAGCAGGGGTATGGTCCTGTTCCACAGTATGAAGGAATCATGTGCAGATCCCAGGAACTGGGCACAGATGTTTGAGATATACAAAACTGGTAAGTAGACTACTTGCATGTTGATAAAATGCAAGTGCTTCCTGTTGCAGTATACATTTTCCCTGGTTTGCAGTGTTACTTAGGCAATATGGGTGCCATCAATGGATCTAATCACATGTGAGATGTGATAAAATGGTAAACATCGTTTACAACGATGTTTTCACAACGCGGTACCTTTACACCGCGGCTGTGACAACGCAAGTCGTTACCACGACTTGCGCTGGAGGGCGCTCAAGGTCTAAAAATAGTTAATTTACTATCCTAACACCTTCCCTAGGGTCCACGGGGACTGGTGTTAGAATAGTAAATTAAACTATTCGAAATCCGCGCCCCCCCAACGCAAGTCGTGGTAACGACTTGCGTTGGCACGGCCGCGTTGTAAAGGTATGCGTTGTGACGGTACGCGTTGTACCGTCATATATCCGATAAAATCTTTAGAAATCACCTTCAACATTGCTGAAAGCACCACTTCGATTACACAACTGAACAGTGGTTGTGACATACCACCAGAAATAGGGAGAGTGAATTGAAATGAACCGGTGGCCAGAAAATGCAATACTGACATGAGTTTCTCAATATGTGTGATAGACGTAGGATAAGTGATGTGAGGTAAGAGGTCAGGCTCCAACTGATCACATAAATCCAATACTGTTTGATGATTTAAATAAAATTTCTGGACCACATGTCTTTCTTCCATGGTCCGAAGGTCTGGAAATGGACGGCACACTTGAGGCTGGCATCTCCTCCCTCACCCAGAGTACCTAGGTGAGGAGTAAAGATTAAATTGTACATTGGTTACAGTGTCCAGAGTAACATATATGAAGAGTAAGGCAAAGGTCATTTGACAAGAAACATAGCAGCTTCATGAAGCATACACATATTTCACATCATCATTGTTTTCTGTTAAACATCCACCAATTAACCCCAATGTGGCCTTCACATGCCTGTAACAGAATAGTTGGTTACTTCTGACTAGAGTTTGACATGTGATTCATCAGCGTTGTCACATTAAATCCACTCACATAACACATACAATGGTATGTTAAATGTAACCCTTGTTACAGTGTCACACATGGCAACATGTGTGTCCTTTGATAGCAGTACATACCATATAAACGTATTCTAACATAGTATGATATCCCAGTAAGTGGTCCACATGTCCACACATCTCCCAGGAAGGAAGCTTTCAGTGACACATAGGCCAGCTCTTTCATTGTGACCTTACTCGTAGGATGTGTCTACTATGGTACTCGGCTATATGGACCATCTGCATCAAGTCAATGGACTTGGCAGTAGAGTTGTTGATACAGTCATACAAAAGTAGTTTACCCTTCAGAAAGTGAAAATTGTGTTGTGTGTAATGGTAAATCACATTACCTTCCATGTAGGATGGCCCTGGGCTACATAATGTTAGTGGGCTGGCTCAGTCAGTGTAGGTCATGACCAGGTTTGAGGTGAGTCCGCAGATGACCAAAAATGTATGTATGCATGCTTTAGTAGTGCTTAGCATGTGACATTTACACATATATTGTGTTTGTGTTAGGTGTCAACAAAATGTGTATCAACCATACAAATATCCTAAACCATCCAATTACAATCTGTTTCTATAGCTATTGCAACCATCCAGGTCAACGCCCATCAGAAGAAATCCATTTGGAAAGCCATTTTCCAGAAGGTGTCTGGGTGATAAATGTATCACACAGGCAACTTGTCTTCCTTGTATGAGGAGTGATGTTCCCTTACTACTGTCTCTCATGTGATGGTAGCCCTATTACATGTGACTTGACACAGTGCACAGTACATGCAGTGACTATACAACAGTTCCCATTGGTAAGTACTGGTAATACAGTGAAATGAGTGTGCAAACATCACTGGTGCTATCAGCATTAGTGCCTACATGTTGGCAACTGTGCATTTGCCAATTGATGCTTCATCTGTAATAGTGTTTCAAAACACTCATGCACTGACTGGTGACATGCATAAATGAGTGAGATGTAGAATTGTAGAGATATTATGTGAGTGCTTACACTGATTCTTTTAAGGCAATCTAGGTTTGTGTATTTCGAAAAATTCTGGACTCGTGAATAAAACTTCGTCGTAGCATGACTATTTTTATATCAAAAGACCGAAAATGGCTAGTACACTATGTACAAGCATTTTCGTCATATTCGAGTGACGATTTCACATCGAAATCGTCATTTTTGTCTTGAACCCTTGGCTTCCATTTTGTGTACGGCAGCCATTTTGTGGGTTGCCCTGACATAGGCTTATAATACAGCTACATTCGATATCAAAGGACACGTACACCTTGATTGACTTTTCTCTGACCTGGGCAAGCTGAAACCTTTGCCTCAGGCCGAACCTGTTTGGTCAGTTCCTCTCCCAGTGGCCGAACGAGATAGCATCAAGGCACAACATGTCATAAACCCTTTTCATCGCACACACACCCTGCCTAATCTTGCTCCCACCTGTCCCTGTTCCTTTCTCTCTGACTTGCTTTATGATGGGGAGGTGCCCGTTTTTATTGGGGGTCCACCGATATCTGATGAAACTGTTGGGCCTTGCCGGGTAATTTGTTGTGGGCTGGACAAACTAAAATGTGGGCTTGTCATCATGACTCTGCTTTTTCTTTGTAATGGGAATATGTGAATGGTATACTAAAATTCGAAGAATGTTTGCCTAAAGCACAATATTTTGTATAAAAAGAGAAGCCTGGCTTTGTAAGATTGAGCAGTCTCCTGAGAATATACATCCCGTGTGTTGTACTTCTAGGACCTGTTACTTGGTTGCAGCCAATAAAATCGATCCTTGACTTCACCTAGAAGACTCTGAGTTTCTGTGGTCTAAATCAGGAAAGTACTCGAGGTATTTGGGTGTGTTCCCTGACACCACTGGGTTACCGGTTCGGTACCGGTTCTGAAAAACCCAGTACCTCAGTTGGCACCCAACGCGGGCCGATACCAGCGGTACCGGTCCAGCCAGAGGTTCGTGAGGAGCTTTGTGTGAAAATTCTGGAGGAAGGCCAACCACTTCATCGACCCCTGCATGTCGACGTGGTCCGAAAGTCTTTGCTGCGAGGTTCCCCGCTTCCCGACGGCTACAAAGGACTGCTGCCCTGGCTATCGCCCTGATTTGGACCCTTGAAGTTTGGTAGAGCGAAACGATAAGACGAGTCTTCTGGTGACGTCATCGATATCTCAGTTAAGTATAAGTGGAGCGTCTCCCAGTCCTTAGTTGGTCTTAGTTTGGGTATCCCCTTGGGATCACTTTGTTTGGAAATTGCAAGTGCCAAAGCCAAAGGACTCGTGTATTCACGAGAAATATCGTAATCGATAAATCCTTTGAAGTTTGAAGCTAGACTAGTGAGCAAAGATGCCTGGTCTTAGCAGACTTGGAAATTTGTTTTGTCTTGGTTGTAATAATAGGGACTCCCGATTGGAGGACTCGTGTCCGGTTCCTCCGATTGGAACTCCAACTTATGAACTGTATGTGAAACATGGAGTAGGCCCCATCACATACAATGAAGTGTGGATCAAATACACCAGAAAAGATGGTGTTTTAAAATGGCCCCAATATGGTAGCTTTGACACGGAAATCTTAGATAACCTCGAAGTTAAACTTTTTAAGAAGAAAGCCCGGCCGGCGATGTTTGACTCTTTCCGCCTTTGGCGTAAGGAAGCCAAACAGAAGGAAATTAAATTAGCGAAGAAAAATAAGAGAGAAAGGGGTATTTCGAAAATGCAAGCTGCTATGCAGTTTAAAGACAATGAAGAAGAACAGATGAGTGAGCAGTTGCACAGGCAACGTAAAATGGTAATAGATAAATGCTATCCAGTTTTGCCGCCTCTTCAGCAAGATGCAGCAAAAGAGCTTGAAAAAGATCCGTTAATGGCGCATTTGTTAAGTTCGCCACCCCCTTATGCGCAAAATGCTACTGCACCTCCGCAACCTTTAGTTGCGCAGCCCGTGGTTGCATTGCCTCCTGCTCCTCTACAGCACCCACCAGCTGTTCTTCAGCTGGCTCCTGTTCCTCCGGTGCAGCCTCCTCAAGGGCCACCGACTTTTACATCTGCTCCTCCTATACTTCCTACAACTTTGACTACTATATCGACTACCACTCCTGGTACTTCTCCTGACACTGCCTCTGCATCTGCCTCGTCTCACCCTGCTTTCCCTCTTGTCTTTTCATTGACTTCTCCTTCTGTTCGTCACAGAGTGGCTAATACTGTCGCTAATTTTTTGCATCCTCTCTTTGGTGCAACGAGTGTAACTCCTGACACAGAGCGCAAACAGTTGCGTAGTCAACAGCCTGATTCTAGGGAGAAAGAAACGTTGAATTATTTGGCACATAAATGGGTTGCTGACCCGGAAAAATATGATTTAGAATGTGTTATGGATGTCTTCACCCAGTGGGAAGCATCAAAGCAGAGATACGTTTTTGGGAAAATGGGTGTTTTTCTATGTGAAGATTTAGAGGAAAATGATTTGGACTCTAATCCGCCCGAGTTGAGCCATGTACGTTTTGAGTTTTCAAAAGGCGCAATTGTGGGTTCAGATGTTAGGAAAGCAGTTGCGACGTTGTTGTCACTTAGGACTGAAGGTGTTTCTAAGTCGTTGTTTGAATTTGATTCTTCTGGTAAAAAGAAGGGAAGACAATATCCCATGAGAGAAGTTCCTCCGGTATGGAAGGAAGAAGTAGCAGCTGGTCATAATAATAAACCCCCAGCTATACCAGCACATGTTCAGCGTGTGTGGGTACATGTTCCTTGGAAGCGAGCTGAAGTTTTGGCTCTTAAACAGACATTGCCTGATCCCCGTAAAAATCCTGCAGGGTATTACAAGGAGTTGTCACAGACTGCTGGGTCATGTATCATGAATTTAGCGGATATAGACATGTTGTTTGGGAATGTTGTTCCACAGCCTTTGTGGGGAAAGATTCGTCATGCAGATCATGATCAGGAGTTAGGTGACACATGGGCTAATATTGCTCCTGCAGATGACCGACAAGTTGGTGGTGCTAAACCCGAGCCTTTAGTAGCAGACGTCCCTGGTAGGATTATTAATTACATGAAGACTTTAATGCCTGCCATGCGAATAAATTGGGATAAATTGTCTGCATGTAAGCAGAAGAAAGATGAAATGGTCTCAGATTTCTTCACCAGGTTTGAAGAAACTTTTGTCGACCACAGTGGTCAAGATATGAGCACAGAAGGTGGTCAGCGACTGTTCGTCGATAAATTCGTGCACAATCTGCTTCCAGAGTTGTGCAAAAAGTTGAAAGATTCAGAGAGTTCTTGGGCAGTTTCCTCCTTAGCACAGATATTGACTACTGCACAATATTACGAAAATCAAGACAAAGACGAGAAAGATAGAGCAGAAAAGAAAACTAAAGAGTTGAAAACGAAGGTTTTGTTACAGCAAGCATATCCGCCACGTGGTGGTCAAAATAGTGGTGCTCAGAGTAACTATCAGAATAATTATCAGCAGCCTCAACAGTATCAGAGGAACTCGCAAAGAGTCGAGTATACTCAACCACGTGTCCCTGTAGGCCCCAATCAGTGTTCATATTGTAAGGAAGAGGGTCATTTCAAGTATAGTTGTCCTGTTTTATTACAGCGTGCAAATGGTGCTTCTGGTGTAAGAGGTCGAGGTGTTCAACAAGCGTCTAGAGGTAGAGGACGTGGAAATTTCCCCCAGAACACACAGGCTCTTCCACCTCAAAATTCGATGAATAGGTTCGATCAGCAGAATAACGCATCTGGTAGGACGGCTCAGTACTACGCTGATGATTACTATGCAGAAGATGAGAATATGGACGGTAATGATTGCTAGGACAGCCATAGACAAAGAGAGGGAGTTGTTTCAGTTCCAGTAGATCAGAGTGGACCATACGTTGAGGTGATTACATCAGGTGTGTCAGAGCCTTTTCTGTTGGATACTGGTGCTACAAAGAGTTCTATTATGTACTCAAAACTCACTGGCGCACCTTTGTCTGGCGAAACGAATGTATCAGTAGGTTTTTCTGGCGCCCCAGTTAGAAATCCGATTTCTGACCCTTTGTCCCTTTCTGTTGGACCTTGTGAATTCGAAGCACCCCTTATTCTGACAACAGGTTGTGGTGAAAACTTGCTAGGATTAGATCTGTTAAAAAGATTGTATGCAACTTTGTACTGTTCTCCTTCAGGAGTACAACTTACTTTAGGTAAGAAAGTGATTTCTCCAATGTATTTGTCGAGGGATAAACTTCCAACAGAATTGTCATCTCTCCCTAATATTCTTTGGGCTACTGGTCCTAATGATGTGGGTCTTTTGGAAATACCGCCAAATGTTATAACATTGAAAGCCAATGTTAAAATGCCACGAATTCCCCAATACAAAATCTCTAGTGAAGGTGAAAAAGCGTTGTTAGCGATCATTTATGATCTGATTGAAAAAGATGTGATTGAAGAGACAAGAGGCAACGTTTGCAATAGTCCTGTTCTGCCTGTTTTGAAGCGAACTGACCCTTCCCAACCACCTGTTTACAGATTCGTGATTGATCTTAGAGAGGTCAATAAAATAGTCGTGCCACAATTTCCAGTTGTTCCTGACATTACTGCCCTATTGACTATGATTCCAGCTTCTGCCACCGGGTTTTCGGTGATTGTCTTGAAGAATGCTTTCTTCAGCATCCCGATTGCTGAGGAGAGTAGGGATATTTTTGGCTTCAGTTTAGGAGGTCGCAGCTTCCGCTTTAAACGCGCTCACCAGGGCTACTGTGAAAGTCCATCAATATATAGTCAAGCTTTAAAAACACAGCTTGATACAATTGTTTTACCTGAAGGTGCTACACTTATTCAGTACGTTGATGATTTGCTTGTTGCTGCAGATACTGAGGAAATCTGTAAAGAAGCCACATTGTCTTTGTTGCGTCATTTGTGTGATTTGCATCACAAAGTGTCTCTCTCAAAATTGCAATATTGTCGACAAGAAGTGACCTACTTAGGTCATCTCTTATCGAAGGAGGGAAGGAAACTGACCCCAGAAAGAATTCAGGCAATAGCGAAATTGAGTGTGCCATGAACACAGAGAGAAGTACGTGCTTTCTTGGATATTACCTCATATTGCAGGCAATGGATACCAAATTTTTCGTTATTAGCCAAACCTTTGGTGGCATTAACGTGTAAAGATACACCCAATCCCGTTCCTTGGTCTGAAGAGTGTCAGAAAAGTTTTTTTGAATTGCGCACAGCATTATGTTCGGCTCCTGTGTTAGGTACACCCAACTACAGTAAGCCCTTTACATTGTATGTCCATGAGAAAGAGGGTTGTGCATTATCAGTGTTGACTCAGTTGTTTGGAGACAAGCAGCGTCCATATGCATATTTTTCGTCGACTTTGGATCCTGTAGCTAAAGCATTGCCGAGCTGTTTAAGAGCAACAGCAGCAGCAGCTGTTTCTATTCGACAGTCTGCTGGTCTAGTGATGAATAATATGTTAGTTGTGATGGTTCCACATGTAGTAGACACGTTGTTAAACAGAACCAAGACACAGCACTTAACTAGTGCTCGATTGTCAGGTTACGAATTAACCTTGTTAGCAAGTCATGTGCACATTAAAAGATGCAACACTCTCAACCCAGCTACGTTGTTGCCAATTGTAGAGGAGTTAGATGATTCAGAACAGCATGATTGTTTTCTTAGAACAGAAGAAGAAACGAAAGGGAGAATAGATCTTAGGGACACTCCTCTTGCAAAGTGTGATGGTACATTATGGGTGGATGGTTCATGCTTCAAGCTCCCGAATGGTGTCACGACTTTGCATACAGTTGTTGAAGCTGCACGTATTCCACATAATTCAGCTCAAGCAGCAGAATTGATTGCACTTACAAGAGCATGTGTGTTGTCAAAAGGAATGAAAGTGACTGTCTATACCGACAGCCAGTATGCATTTGGTGTGGCTCATAGTTTTGGACGATTGTGGAAAGAACGTGGGTTCCTGACTTCGCATGGAGCTAAGATTCAGCATGGTCAGTTGGTGAATGAGCTTCTTGAATCACTGACCTTGCCTCTGCAAGTGGCGATTGTGAAATGTAGTGCTCACAAGAAGGTGACTGATGATGTTGGTCGTGGAAATGCATTTGCTGACGAAATCGCGAACGAAACTGCAAGGAATGTAATGAGCCGAATGTATGTTGCAGGCCCTGCAAGATGGGTTGGTGATGTTGGAATGTGTGAAGACATGATAGAGAGTGTGAAGTCTATTCAAGCTGAGGCTACAGAGAAAGAGTTGAACATGTGAAGAGAAAGTACGGGTAGAATGGTTGTTGGGTTGAATTGTCAGAGCATCAGAGATGGTTGTTACCCGATGCATATGTGCTTGCAGTGGTTGCAATGGCTAAAGGGATTTGCAAGTTGTTGGCTCCAGTATGGCAAAATTCAGGAATTCCCAAGTGTGCAGAGAATGTCGTCAAGAATTGCATGGTGTGTCTGAAACACAATCCTGGTCGGGGAACCCCACCTCCAGCTGGTCATTTTGCACCTCCTACGTATCCGTTCGAGGTTTTGCAGCTAGATTTCATCCACATGGAGAGGTGCAACAATTTAAAATACGTACTCGTTGTTGTTTGTGCCTTTTCAAGATGGGTGGAAGCCTATCCCCTAAAATACAACACTGCCTTATCCATAGCTAAAGCCCTTGTGAAAGAGTTCTTCCCCAGATTTGGAATGCCTAGAATGGTCTGGAGTGACAATGGGAGTGAATTTGTGGGTCGTGTGATGAAGAGAGTATGTGAAGGGCTAGGCATTCAGCAAAATTTCCACGCTGCAAATCACCCCCAATCAGCTGGATTAGTAGAATGCAAAATCCAAGCGAGCTCTGGTCTTAAATGGCCTGACGCTCTACCTCTAGCACTCCTATCCACCAGAATGACTGTGCATTCGCGAGTGGGACTTAGTCCCTACGAAATAGTTTTTGGCCGCCCGGCCAACATATGGGGAGTGCCAAGGCCCACTAAGTTCAGTGAAATAGAACACCCTGTTTTGCTCGATTATTTGTACGAATTGACGGCTAAATTGCGTGTTTTGCATCAACCGGTCCATGACACCCTGCCTCCGGTCCCTGAAACTCCAGGTCATCAGATCGACCCTGGATCTTGGGTCCTCGCGAAGAACTTCCAGCGAATCAATAACGACCAGCCAAGGTGGACCAGACCGCACCTCATTCTTCTTTCCACAAGATCAGCTGTTCGAGTGGAGGGAAGAAAAACTGGATCCACGGGATCCACTGCAAGCGGATCCCTCTGCCTCTGCCATACGACCGGTGGGTCCAGGAGGGTGTCGCTGACTCAGAGACTGAAACTGTGCCACGTTTTCTGCCTTTCAGTGATGCACGAGTAAAAGGAACACTTACTGAACAAGAGAGTGATACAATTTTGCAACCAGCTGTATCACCATCAGTTCGATTGGACACTACAGAACCTGAACTCCTTTTCCAAGATAATACAATACCAGGAAAACAACGGTATAATCTGAGGCCGAGAAATACGAACTAATAAAAGTTTTTTTTTCCTCCAAGTACTATTTTTGAAAGCGCAGCTCTCCCATCTGAGAAACTTGCTTATTTTTGTTTTTCGAACCGCCATCCGGGTTCCGCTGCTAGGGCCGCGATTGCCCAAAGTCTTTGGGGTGCAGCTGACGACGTTAGGTCGACAGTTCTGGTTGGTCCAAGGGAGTTGCCCTAGACTGACAGAAGAATTCCTTAGCAGAAACAACCTCCCATCGCGGGCAGCACTTTAGAGAGGATGGAGTTTTTCGAGATGGAGAGACCTGCCAAAACTGTAAACTTTAAAAACCGAATATGTAAAATAATGACAAAGAAAAGCTTTTTGATATTGTGCATTTTCATGTTATTCAGTGTGATGATATTTTTAATAAGTTATGTGTTATTCTCTTTTCGAGTAACATTTTCACCCACTACATCGCCTATACCTCCTCCTTCTACTGTTTCCCCACACTCTTTTCAACCCCTTCCTGAACACGAATCCGCTAGGAGATTAGAGTTTATCAATAACTCCTTTGTTCAGCTTTTGCACCAACACCAACTAGTAATGAACACAACTAACTGTTGGGTGTGTGGTCTTATGCCTCACACAACGGATAAAGGTATCCCTTATCTGGTCCTGCCTTTCAGCCACAATGGTTCTGTGTGGGCATACAGAACAATGTTCATATATGCACATGAAATCTACCCCCTACAATCCTAAGAATAGTGCTCTAGTTAAGGGTATAGTAGACATGATTAAGGAAGATATTTCTTATGAGACTATCCCGAGAGATGAGACACTATTATACATAGGATGGAACATGACCGGATATGGAGCTTCTCTGAGTGAGAAACAGCAAGCTAAGAGATCTTCCCCGATTTGGATTGTACCCCATCAGGGTCACCTGTGTCCGCAAGGTACTGGCAAGAATCCCAGAGCTCAGCTAGGGAAAAGCATCTGCACTGAAACATATGTTTTTGCATCTCAGACTTCCCCTCCGTTCTTAGCAGCTAAGGGTACCTATTTCATCTGCCATGATAGAGCCTATACATGGTTGCCCCCTGACTTTTCGGGCACATGTTTTATTTCGTTCCTGCTGCCTCCCACCTACACAGCGGCGGCAGATTACCACAAGACAAGGATAGTTAGAGGTGTCTTGAGTAAAGAGGACACTGCAGGACAAGAATTTGGGGACTTCGCAAAGGGTTTTCTACCGTTCTGGGGACCCATGGTTAACAGCAGGAACATAAGGCAATTGACAAGGGTGGTTGAGTCCACCGTAATTGAAACTGCTGGTGCCCTTAGTAACTTGACTGCTGAGCTCCAGTCGGATCGTCTTATGACCCTTCAGAACAGGGTCGCATTAGATGTCATACTTGCAGACCGAGGTGGGGTATGTAGATTGATCCAATCGAGTTGCTGTGTTTTCATTCCAGATAACGCTCCAACAGTGTACCAGGCCATCTCTAAACTGCATAAGATTTCTGAATCTATTCATGTGGATAAAGGAGATTGGTCTTTAATGGGATGGTTCTGGGAACTGATATCCGCCTGGGGATGGAAAATTCTGATGGTCATTGGGACGGTCTTAGCCATTCTTTTCCTGTTCAGTCTGTGCGTGCAGTGTGCTCCTGCAATATGTGGCCTCTGTGCTACATCATGTGTAAGGAAACCTGTATCAAGAGACGAGCTAAGTACTAGAATGATGTTACAAAAACATCTCAATGACTTTAGGAATATAGACCTGGACTCAGATTAGCATGAGATTAGGTTAAATTGCCTATGTAAGGGCAAAAGGAGGGTTTGTAGTTCTGAAAATTCTGGACTCTTGAATAAAACTTCGTCGTAGCATGACGATTTTTATATCAAAAGACCGAAAATGGCTAGTACACTATGTACAAGCATTTTCGTCATATTCGAGTGACGATTTCACCTCGAAATCGTCATTTTCGTCTTGAACCCTTGGCTTCCATTTTGTGTGCGGCAGCCATTTTTTGGGTTGCCCTGACATAGGCCTATAAGACAGCTAAATTCGATATCAAAGGACACGTACACCTTGATTGACTTTTCTCTGACCTGGGCAAGCTGAAACCTGTTTGGTCAGTTCCTCTCCCAGTGGCCGAACGAGATAGCATCAAGGCACAACATGTCATAAACCCTTTTCATCGCACACACACCCTGCCTAATCTTGCTCCCACCTGTCCCTGTTCCTTTCTCTCTGACTTGCTTTATGATGGGGAGGTGCCCGTTTTTATTGGGGGTCCACCGATATCTGATGAAACTGTTGGGCCTTGCCGGGTAATTTGTTGTGGGCTGGACAAACTAAAATGTGGGCTTGTCATCATGACTCTGCTTTTTCTTTGTAATGGGAACATGTGAATGGTATACTAAAATTCGAAGAATGTTTGCCTAAAGCACAATATTTTGTATAAAAAGAGAAGCCTGGCTTTGTAAGATTGAGCAGTCTCCTGAGAATATACATCCCGTGTGTTGTACTTCTAGGACCTGTTACTTGGTTGCAGCCAATAAAATCGATCCTTGACTTCACCTAGAAGACTCTGAGTTTCTGTGGTCTAAATCAGGAAAGTACTCGAGGTCTTTGGGTGTGTTCCCTGATACCACTGGGTTACCGGTTCGGTACTGGTTCTGAAAAACCCAGTACCTCAGTTGTATTACTAAAGGGGGCTGTGATGTGACAGCCAATAGGGACTCTAGTAAGCCCACATCTTCATGTCATAGATATTCAGGGACACCCAAAACCTTCAAAGGTATATTGGCTTGTAGGTATATAATCTATGAATGGCGTTATCACCTGTACCAAGCAGGATTGGAGATGTTCATATGCTGAATTAAGTTTTGTGCTGTGTGAATTCTGAGTATCTATCTCAAAATGTGTCTACCTCATCATTCTTAGGTAACTTAATATGCTACATGTGATACACAGCTAAACTACATCTGTACAGCTTTCATTAGACTTTTCCGGTATGGACATATGATGTAATTTGGAGTACAAAGTCTCATCATTGTGAAATGAGCCTTTGCATGTGGCATGATGTCTGACACAACACTGCTTGATGATACATTGGTGTTCAACTTGACCTTCATGAGGAATAGGTGGATCTGTTGAAACCTGGGCCTTGTGTGAGCATTGTGTACATCTCAAAACTGTATCCATTCTAGTTGGTTACATCATTTTACAGTGGTATAAAACAAGTGCCAAAGTATGCAAGGTGATCAACTATCCTAGTAAGGACATAAGGATGGAATGTAGACAACTCCATCAATGCATGTGGGCCTGTGTGGGGTTATGACATGAGTGGAACCAACTGTTTGCAGATTATGCAGCATGCATGAGCGTATGCTCATTTTTAAGCCTATAGAGTATACCATGAAGCTGGTGTGATATGTGCACTTCATCACTTTTTTCTGTTGATTTATGATGGTCAAGTGAGGAAACGCAGTTGCAATAAACCCTTATTACATGTCATTTCAGATACATCCAGGGCAAGCAAAGGAGAAGGGACCAACGTCAGTGCTGACACAGCTGGTCACAGTGCTTAGGGACATGTCACCTCAGATACAGAGGGACCAAGTGACCAGAAGGGTGTGGGGTGTGCCACGGAGGACAGGATCTGAGTCATCCTCCGGTGGACACTCCAGAGTGGTGGCGGGCCCCATAGGATCAGTACCACCTTCATTCTTGTCCGCCAACCCCAGTTCCATCGCTATCCTCTTCATTGTCTCCCAACAAGTTAGCCAGGCTAGCTCCCCTAAGAGCGGAGCAGTCTCCTTCACTCTAGGAACCTCAGCCCCTGTCCCTGTTAGCCCCACTGCCCTGAGTGAGGATGCTATTGACCTCCTGAGGACCATCTGTGTGGGTCAGAATGCAGTCCTGAATGCAATCCAGGGGCAAGGCAACCCGCTGGCACCGATGGTGGCATACCTTGAAGGCATTTACACTGTAATGTCAGGCCTACAGAGTTCTTTTTAGGCTCTGACCTCCTCCCCACAGCAGCCTGCCACCCAACCCTTCAACACCACTTCCTGCACCTTTCACATTCAAAATCCCGATTCCCATTCCCGTCCCAAAGACATACACCCCTTTTCAGGCACACACTTCATCAGACACAAGCACCACATACAAACACAAAATATACAGAAAACACAAGCATGCAAGCACTCAGCAGACACTACCCCCCACCTCCCCCAGCATACTCCTAGGCACCACAGCAACAGCCACAGACCCCTACACACCACAACCATACCCCCAGACACCACACCAACACCCTTAGAAACCAGATCCCCACTCCACTTAACCCAGTCCAAAACCCCAAAAGCCCAAGAAATCACATGTAAAACATGTTAACAATGTTCTTACAAATGTAAAAAATCAAATATGAATATGAAACTGTTTAATTAATATGAATAAAGCTGTAAAATGTAAAAGCAACCTGAAAAAAGGGCAACATACAATACTATGTATATGATTTACATTGTTTATTTAATAATAAATATACATTACAAATAGTTTATGTATCAATATATACAAGTTGATAATAGCTAGAACTATATATATGTTAAAAATTGGAATAATATGCATTAAAACAACTTTGAAAAATAAAGGAAAATTGAAAACTATGTTGCAAAATCTCTATTCAATGAAAAAAGTAATTTACAAATATACAACCAATTTCTTTGTTAATTCTTTCTAAACATCAGAATTGCTAATTAAATTACATAAACTACACCTACTACATAGAAATACATTTTAACCAAGGACATTAACACATCAATGGTTAAATTAAATATTCCCACACCAACACAAACCATTTTAGAGAAAGTGTTGGACACTAAAGACTTTACATTTACTATTCTCACTCCAATCCAAAACATTTTGGGGGAGGAGTCGGTCACTAAAGGGGTCACATTTCTTATTCCCACTTCAATCTAAACCATTTTAGGGAAGGTGTTTAACACTAAAATGTTTATTTACACAATCAATATTCTATTTTCACACTTTTTATTTATAAAATAAAAATAAATTACTTAGACGACACAATAACCCAAACTAAAAACCTATATACTTAAAATTAAATATATAAAATGTTACTCGCTAAGTATAAATAATACATTTGTATTAATGTGTGTTAACAGTCCTGCATTTTGAAACATAAAAAATAAATTCATAATTCAAATTTAACAATCATTGAATATATAAACAAACTAATTTTCTAATAATATAATACATGTAAATTATATAACATTTAAATTACTACATTTATGAAATATATTCTCAACTGCAGAATGTATTCAAATGATAGAAATGATAAAGATTTGACTGGTATATTTTAATTAAATAAGCCTATAGCATATAAATATACAAATACATCTTAATTTACACATTAAAATCAATACATATCTGTCCCATTTTCATAATTTCAAATATTGTTTACATACATTAAAAAATAAACAAATACAACCATTTATTAACAATGACTTTATCATTGTCAAGATACGAAAAAAACATACACAAATATTTCAAATGAAAATTGAATAAAAAATGTATAAACACAAAAATATGCAGTAAAACTACATTTACAAAACTGTTATATTATTTAATTTAAACATAAATTAAAATGTCCTCCCCAAAATTTCAATAAATACAATTTTAATATTTACAATAAGAAAAAATGTTCTTGAAATTTAAAATAATTTATCAATACATAAAAAAATAAATACAATTATACAATTTTGGGGAACACTTCCCACCCAATTGCCCTGCTAACCTGAAATAAAAATCATGCACACAATAATATATTATAAACAATTACACAATAAATTATTTAAAATAATAACACAATGAATGACATTATAAACAACTGTGGTTAAATACTGTGGTTAAATACTCGACATTTATTTCAAAGATATTAAAAAGTGAGGGCAAATATGTTGTTCTTAGCTGTTATGAAATAGACCAGGGTATACATTTTATCACAATATTCAATATTGCAGCAATAGCATTAATGACTGATGATATTTTTTGACACAATATTAAGAACATACATAGTAAAGACATGCAATATAGAAATATGGGGCTTATTTAGTAAATGGTCATGCAAGGCAGGAAGCCACCTGGCTTCACAGTGCTGCTTGAAAGGAAGAGGACAGAAATGCGATCCATTTAACATTATACATTGCATTCCTGCTCTCTGCCTGCGCTGGCGCACAAGGTGCTCCCTAGAGCTAACACTGGCAGCCTTGCACCATGATGCAAAGGTGCCTGAATTGTAGGCAGGATAGTGTTTGTGCAGGAAGGTGCACTTACCTTCACAAAAATAATCCTCAGAGTCATTTCCTGCAGAATGCAGCACAAGTAGACAGTTTCAACAATGAGAAAACGAGGAGAAAAAAACATATTTTTCCTTGTTATGCCTTCCCTGGGAAGGTGTAACATTTTGACACATTCCCAGGTCTACTTCTAATGGTAAATATGGGAATGCCCCAAAGTACATGGGTTGATGTGTGGAAACATCCACTCTCCACCAATGAAACTTCTCCCCGGGGCAGAGCAATGCAAGGCAGTGATTTGCGCTGCCTTGCGTTACTCCACATTTACCAAGCCATGCAGGACCACGCAAGGTGGCCTTCTGTGGCTGAGTAAATATCATTCCAGGTTTTATGTCACCCTTGCATCCCCCTGTGTGGCTCAAGGGCGTTCCAAACCCATGTTAAATGTGGGCCTAAGTAACTACTCAAACATGTGTCATATTATTGAAGCATAAACATAGACAAAAAGATCCTCAGGGAATGCAAAGGATGTGTTCTGACATTGAGGTAGTACACTTCTGCCTTCGTTCTGCTCTTTGGAGGTAGCTTCAAAAATGAGATATTGCCCTTTATGGGCCTTTGAGGATGAGGCAAATAAAAAAATTAATGTACTTCAGTTCAATCAACCTTAGAGCAAACATGTATTTGTAATCACTGGCATGTGAATATATATGTACTGGCAATATATTTACCAATTTTTCTTTAAACAAATAGAGTTGTAGTAACCACATTGACGATTACCTTTAATTTGTTAAATAAACAAGATATACATCAAATAATTTTCATTTGAAAGCAACTCATTGAAAAAACCCGTAAACAGATATTATGTGACAAGTCTCTTGAAACAAAAAAACAATAATTGCTACTTCTAATAGTATCAATACGTGTCTAGCAGTTAATTGTTTAAAGCTCTTGACAAATGTCATGAGGATTAAAAAGTGGTGTACGGACTCTCCTATGGGACCCTTGAAGGAAGATGAAATCTTTCCAAAACGTTTCGACCTTGTGTTTGAGTCAAGTTTTTATTTATATCAAAGTCTCTCATGAGTGTTGGAATCCTCCTGAGCCTATCTTCCCCATCTTGGTCTTCAAATTCAATGAAAAAGGTATAGATTTACGAAAAGGAAGACATCTTATTTAACTTCAGTTTGAACTTCATTTCAAGCAGAGTTGACTAGTCCTAATATTTGTTGCCTGTTTTACTATTTTCTGCATCTTTCACCACCCTAGTTCAGCTTGCATACCACTATTGCTTACTTCTTAACACAGTCAAACGCGGACAAACATAAGAAAAAAAGTGAAAAAAATACTGTTACACTGTCAAACATCTGAAGTGCGATCCAAGTAGACAGAATAAGCCTTACAGGCATCAAGAAAATGAAGTCAAAACTCTTCAGGAGAGAAAGAATGCAGGAAAAAAGCAATGAGATGTCTGAGGGCACAAAACTTAGACCATGTCTAAGAAACAATCAAATCAGAAAAACACATAGGGCCTGATTACGATGTCGGGCAGAAAGCCTCCAACCAGCTGTCGGAGACTTTCCACCCGAAATTGTATTAGAATGACGGCGGTTGGAGTGAAACCAGGGGGGATTCCGACGTGCTTCTGACAGGCTCGGGGAGCCCGTCAGAGCATCAGAAGCCACCATAATCCCCTAATGACGGCGGAGCCAGGCTCACATCCACCGTCAGGATTATGATGGCACTTTCTGACAGCCTTTTCATGTCGGCCTTTCCGACATGGAAAGGCTGTCAGAAAGTGTCTATGGGTGCCCCTAGCAGGGCTCCCTCCCCCCTGACTCTGCTATGGGGCCTAAACATCCTTGAACTCTGAAGTGCCTGCCACACAGTGCATGAA
The DNA here is from genome assembly GCF_964261635.1 of Lissotriton helveticus. NCBI lineage: Eukaryota > Metazoa > Chordata > Amphibia > Caudata > Salamandridae > Lissotriton > Lissotriton helveticus. The sequence continues at coordinate 482,429,818 of NC_136073.1, forward strand.
TGTTTAAAACCATCAATTTAGCAAAGCAGCCTGTGTTGTGGGCCTTTTCCGCCCGCCAGGCAAGCTGCCATTTTCAAATGGGTGTTTCCGACGGCCCATAAAGCGGCAACATCCTAATACTGAGGTCAAAACCGCCAACATAAGGTCGGCGGTTCCAGACCACTACGGTCTGCCCGACATTGGAATGAGCCCCATAGTTGAAGAGCATACTGAAGGTGGTAGCTGACCGAAATTGTGAGAGTAAATAATGGCAAATAGAAATATTACCTTGAAGGGCAGCAGCAAAACAAAATTCATTCTGGTGGTTCAAAACAAAACTATGAGTGCTGAAATCATCAATAGCCTAATTATTCCCCTGGGGTACAGAGTAGAGTACGTCCTGATAGCAGGCCACTCTACCATAAGAGTAATAGGAGCACGAACAGTAGCGAAACCCTCTCGTCAGTGAAATTCCAGAATCTGGGTAGAATCACAGTTCCAGACCTGATATTTATTAGGATGATTCCAAGAACTTTATGAATAACAATTAAGAGCATACACTCCAAGGATAGCGGGGTATCTAGAATCCTGAACATACTATGCTACCCCTCAGACAAGTCCTTTCCACTTAAGCCCTAAAGTCCCAACTTAAATGCTGAAATATGGTGGTGTCATAAAGCCTACAGGAGAAGAATTGGACAACCAAAGGACAAAGAAACAATGAGAGAATTGAACCTCTTGCAATCGACAATTGGCAAAAGCAGAGAAAAACAACTCATCCTTATTTAAGCTAGAACCACCAACAGGGTATTCATTCTTCTTTTTCTGAATCCTAGACAGGACTCAAGGAATAAGAGAAAATGAATGGAGGGATACAGGATACGCGATGTCTAGAACAAGGAAAGCATCCACTGCCCATGCATCTAGTTCCAGATAAGCACTACAGAAATAGGGCAACAAGTCGATAGATCTTGTGGCAATGAGATTGTGATAAGGTACTCCAAATTAATGAACTAACATTGCAAAGGTCTCTGGACATACATAGAAGCCCTGGGAAGAAGTAAATACTTTGCTGCAAGATTCCGTCACCCTGTTGTATATATCCATGATGTGAATAGATAACAGGGGAATGAGATGTTGTTCTGCTCAAAAACATATATGTACAGCAACTGCTGCCAGAGATAGGTACCTGTCCCTCCCTGGTGTTTATTGTATGTTTTACACATCATGCTGTAAGTACGGCCTACAACAGACTCATCAAGAGAGAGGTAACGTGTCTGAAGGGCATGAAGAATGGCCATTAGTTCTTTCAGATTTGAGGATATGCAAAGGTGCTGTTCTGACAAAAATCCCTGTGTATCAGGGGACCTCAATGTTGCTTCTCATCCTAAACCATAGGCATTCATAATAAGAGTTTGAGCTATAACCAGAGGTGTTCCTTTTGCAAGGTGCTACTTCATTAACCATCACAGCAGTTTATTGAAAACGTCTGAGGGTAGACACAAGAGAATTGAGTAGAAGGCTTGCAGGATACCACTGATGAAGAACATGACAAGAGATTATCTCCAGATGACGCCATGACCATGGAATGACAAACACTGTAGCAGCATGTAGAAAAACAGAACTGAGAGACTCCAGAGAAAAATAAATCTGTAAATTATGGCGGATCAAACATATAGTAAGTTCAAGCTCTCTGCATCACCCTGCACTTGATGTAATCTCCAAGGAGTATACACCTTCAGCTTCATCAGGGATAGTACATAAGTATGTAGTATGATGATGCTCCTCTCTGGAAAAAACACTGTATCTACATCTGTCCGGAAAAGATCTGATGAACTGGAGATCCTGTGGTGGGTTGGAATTGGTCTGGTTTATGAGGAATATGCCTGGGAGAAATTTAAGTCATGCCAGAACATTGATTAATTATTGGAATTCTGCATTAAACTTTTTCTGCAAAATTCAAGAAATTACATCAGTATGCTATGTTGTATAATTAAACGACATGCATCGTTTAAATTCACCCTGAAGTTGGCATTTTTTATCAAAATTGACAACAAACGCACTAACACAGCAGAATGCATGCAGCTTTTGTTCAGTCTTTTTATAATTATATAAATCCTCATGTCAGAAATTGTTTCAAGGTTGTTTTCACACTAAATACAGCACTAAATAGCAGACTTGTATTTTGCATACTTAACCATAAGTCGTATAATTTTACTGAAATTTCTCGCAATTACTTGAAGTAAATTATAACACCCCCGATAAGGAATGTATGATGATGGAGATGACAGTTTGGACAAGTGAGGTATTATCCAATTATCAAGATATGGATGAACTGAGAATTGCTAGTCATCAAGAAACCTCAACGATGGTGCCCAACAGTTTGTTGAAGAAGCAGGATGCTGACTTAAGTTCTAATGGCAGAACCTTGTATTGAAAGTGTAGGCTCCATATGTCCAAATTGATATAATAAGTGTCGCTCATATGAACAGAGACATCAAGGTAAGCCAAAGTTTGATATTTACAGGATATTCTGGGCAAAAGGTACGGGATCCACACAAGTCAATAAACAGGGAGCTCTCCTGGGTGTCTAGTATTCATAAATGTCTGAGATTGGTAGGTTCCCATGGGTGTCTGCCAACCTCAAGTTCAAATGCCACAGCTACCCACATACCCAGAATGTTTGAAATGCAAAGGAGAATTCTTGATGTTTTCAGATTGCATTTTGGATTCTATACTGTCCCAGGCAATAGGCCCACCTACATATATGGGGCACTGTTTTGATCGATAGAGGAGTGGAAATGGGTGGTAGGAATGTTTTGGATCCCAGCAGACTACAGAAATTTCCCACACAGAAATGTGGGGATATTTTGCGATTTTTAGCAACATTTTTCATTTACAGGACGTTCGTTTAAAACAAAAAAAACAACAACAAAAACAATGGGATCCACATAAGCCACACCACCAGTACCTTCCCAAGGTGTCTAGATTTCAAAAAATGTCTGGAGGTTCTAGGTCATATTACCAAAGTGTATGTTGGTACCTTTTTTGTGACCTTTCCTGTCATGTCAGGTACCACTTTTATGTGGAAAATTGTGTGAACATAGACTCTAGAAACTCCTTATAATCTATTTATTGAATTCTTTTTTTGACTTCCATATGTAAGTCTGTGTGCAAAAAAGACTCATTATGTCAAACGCCCTGTGAATTACATGATATTATGGGTAATCTCATATTTAGAGTGGCACAAATAACCCCTTTACCTAAACTCAGATTCTTGGTACATTTCAAAAACACAGAATTCCTTCATACTCTTTTTTCATTGATTAGATTTCACCTTCTAAATTGAGGCCTGGTTGAAACACAATGAAAAATGTTTATAAGCTGCATCCCCCATTAATGGTTAGGGGCACTGGATGTGTTTGGAATTTTAGAAAACACAACAAACCTCTATGATTGGAGTGCTCTGTCAGACATAACAGTGTATTACTTTTGTAGCTCAGCAATAGCGGAAAAAACTATAGATGAAAACATTCTCACCTATTTGTGTTTTCCCTACTTACATTTGTTATTTTTTTATTTAAACAATTACCGTATTTAGAAAAAGCATGACCCCCTTGCAGAATTCCGAATGTTGTCTACATTTCAGTAATGTGGAGCTTTCCAGCTTTACACATAGGTTTCATACCTCTTTCCTTTTTAAAGTGCAAGTAGGTAAAAAAAAATATTCATCACAATTTAGAAAAATTACAAAAATTCGGGAAAAATAGTTTTTTTACAAGTCTCTCTGTTTTCAGAAGCAGGGAGAAGAGCAAGCTTAATATAGCAAACCTTTCATTGAGGCCATTTGTGAAGAAAAAAAATCTCACACCGTTTCTTGCACAGCACTTTTTCCTATTTTTCAAAAACGCAAACATTTTCCACAGTCTGGCTAGTTTGTTGGTTCTCTACAGGGGAAGCCACAAATGAGGGGCACCTTTAGAATTCCCATTGTGTGGAAAATAAAGTAAGCAAATTTGGCCTGGATACGCTTTGTTGAAAAAGGTTGTGAAAGCCTAACAAGGATGTGCCAATAATTTTGATAAAGTTCTCAGCATCAGGGGAGAAAAGAACTAGGACCTGATTACAAGTTTGGCGGTCCTGGAGCCAGCACCCCGCTCCAAGACCACCAAACTCGACCGCCAGCCGCCCATCAGATTATAAGTTATCTCAGCATCTGAAGAGTGGTCCTTTGGTGTTCCCACGGCGGTGCCTATTAAAAAGGCACAGCATTGGAAACACCAAAGCCCGTTCCTGCACGGCATGGACTGTAGAGTCCATGCCATGCATGAAAGGGGGTGCATGCACATAGGAGGGCACAACATGTGCCCCTCTGCAGGCACACCACGGCCCTGAGGCAACAGGGGGCCCTGTAGGTTACCTTTTGTTTCCTGACAACCCAGTTTCCATGGTGGCCTCACCGGCATGAAAACTGTAGTGGGGAGAAAACTCCTAATATGCTGGTGGTGTCGCAGCAGCACCGGCAGCATATTAAAGTCTCTCACCGCTGTGCCACTGCTGTGGGATCCATGATCCCCAGCGGTTGCTGTGGTCTTGTGGTGGTCCCACCGCCGTATTCGTAATATGGTGGTTAGACCACCAGTCTGGTGGTCCAGGGAACTGCCACAGGTTTGGTGGTCGAATGGTCTGCCAAACTCATAATCAGGCCTCTAGTAGTCAAGTGGATATACCTTCTAAATACCTTCAACATGTTTTCTTTTTTTTTGAGCCACGAGCTACGTTTGCATTCTGTAATGTAAGTTAGTGCTTCTAATGTAATAAACATTTCTATTATGTCTGTAGTGGTATAGGCACAAACAAAATAATAGCCCTTTTCTTAGGTATACCCTTATATAGACATAATACCACAATTATTGCATGACAAATACAAGGTAGACGATCCTACCTTGTTATGTCATCAACTGGCCTTGCTTGTGGGAAGAAGCAGTACCTCAGAGAGGAGTGTTTGTGTCATGGGATATTAGGGTGTCAGAATGGTTCTCTGCAAATCACTGTTGGGGCTGTCCTTTCATGAGGTTCATTTCACTTAATTACTATCTTTTCCAAAATGTTAAGATTTTTGCAAGCTATCTATTGGTCCTGTACAAAATTAACTTACATATGTTTTCATTTCACCCAGGACTTGAGATGTTTGCCATGAATAGAAGTTAGTTTTAAAATTCTCAGTCAATGTGCTATTCATTATTGTCAAATGTTAATGTCAAATTAATTTAGTTTTTTTCAGAGCTTTGCGATGCAAAGTCTGGCTTTGAGGCTGCATTACGCAGTTGTGACTATGAGTTGGTTCTAAACAGCTGCGATAGGAGAGCTTGCATTGTCATGGACGCTGCAGTCAACAAGGATTTTACAATGGGAGAGCCTGCATTGGTGAAGCATTGCACAGCAACAGTTCTGACGCGGGCTTTGAGGTCAATGCCATATCCTGCGTTGGAAGAACTCTTGCAGCAGAGGCGATACATCAGTTCTGATCAGGATTGTTGCACTTAGCAGAGGTGATGCGTTGGTTCTGCTGGAACCACTGATGGGCTGCAGAGCACCATCAGACCCACTTTCAAGATTCCAGGACTGGGGGGTGGTACCACTTGTCAGGGTAGGACTCACGAATGGCAGAGTCCAGGTGCTGGGTTTAATGTGGTTGGAACCGTCTGTCCCTGATGCTCTACTCAGAGGTCAACCAACTAGCCCTTGGAGTCACTCGGGGGTTCTGGTCCTACAGTTGCAGGTCCAGTCATACTCACCCAGACAAGAGGTCAGCAGGTCAGCACAACAGGCAGAAGTACTTCAGGGCAGCAGTTCAGCAGAATGGCAGTCCTTTCAGCAGCACAGCTGTCCTTCTTCCTGGCAGAGTATTTACAGGTCCAGAGGTGTAATGAAGAGTGCATGTCTGGGGTCTAATATTAATTTCTGGGACTTCCTTTTAACTTGAAGAAGCTCCTAGATGTTTCCTTTTGAAGCCCACAGACATTCTGCCTTCCCTGTCCTGGCTCCAGGCTAAACACAGGGGGGTATGCAGACCTTTGTGTGAAGGCAGGATACAGCCTATTGAAGAGTAAGCAGGGCTGTGCCCAGCTCTGCCCTCTCATCCTGCCAGTGATGGCCCATCCAGGCCCATCTAAGCTCTCCTTATGTGAGGCTGTCTAGGATCAATACACTAAGCCCAACTTTCAGCTACACCCAGACATGCTCTGCACCTCGCTTGCTATGGATCAGCAAGTAAATAGAACAATATCTACCTGCTGGGGCGTTATCAGGATCTTGAGGAAAATTACCCACTATCTTTCCCTGAAATCCCGCAAGCAGATTGTGGTTGCCCTGGTCGGTTCATGACTAGACTACTGCAATGCCCTCTATTCGGGCATAAACAAAGGCCTGATACAACGCTTGCAGACAGTCCAAAATGCGGCAGCCAGATTTGTTCTGAATGTCCCCAGTCTCTCCTCTGCTACATTGGCTAGGAAGAGCCTACATTGGCTCCCGATCCAGGCCAGGATCTCCTTTAAGATCCTATGCCGTGTCCATGGGGCCTTGTTTGGAGAAAGCTCTGACGGTATAAGATCACTGCTGATTCCATACACTCCCAGCAGGAAACTTCGCTCCTCTAACAAGAATCTCCTGGCAGTCCCTCGGGTTCGTAGAGACAGGTGGGGAGGACGAGCTTTCTCCTCCTTGGCCCCGGAACTGTGGAATACCCTCCCCGCGGAATTAAAAGCACAACCTTCTACTGGGCTATTTAGGAAAGCTTTAAAAACGTGGCTCTTCTCAGAGGCGTATCTGTAATCGGGCACCTGACTCCTACACCATTTTATATTTTTGTTAGGCGCCTTGATGCCTCTGGGCTAAGTTGCGCAATACAAGGCTGCTCTCACTCACTCACTCACTCATGTGACCCAGAGATAGGCTACGGGCACTAAATAGCTAAGGCAGGAAAATGCAATATTTCTAAAAGTGGCATTTTCAAATTTGTAATTTAAAATCCGACTTTACCATGAGAGAGGATTTTTCATTTCAATTCCAAAGACACCAAACATGAACAGGTGACATGCTTCTGTTTGGAAATATTCACTTGTTAAATATAATATGCTAACTCCAATGTTATCCTATAGGAGAAACAGGCCTTGCAGTAGTTAAAAACGAATTTGAGAGTTTTTCACTACCAGGACATGCAAAACTAGAAGGTACATGTCCAACTTTTTGTATACACTGCATTCTGCCTTCTGGGCTGTCCAGAGCCTGCCCTAGGGGTGACATATGCATATAAAAAGTTTTGAGCCTGACAAAATATTTATTTTGCACACAAAGAATGGTGGCATGCACGCATCAGTTCGAATGTTCATCATGCTCAACTGCAAAGCCGGCATGCTATCTTGGTTCGCGCTAAGTCTGTGTGCACTGTGAATTCATGTCCCAAAAATGAGCCCCGTCAGGTCCTTCAGCAAGATACACAGCCAATTATGTATACTAAATTTAAAACATTTGATGTATTTTTGTTCCACTAATTTTCCATATGTAATCCAATAACTTTTCAAGTTTCCTCTTTCCATTTTCATTCGTCAATTTTATCCATATTTTCTGAAGTGCCTCCTGAGGCTTTCTCTAAGCAACACTGGACGGTGTACAATTCCTCATGATGCATCCTTATTGCTTTAAACTCAATGCTTTTTGGGATGACTCCCTTCCAAAGGGGTAACTAAAATTTAAAATAGTAATAAACACCCATCAGTAGAGTTTGAATTAGTGAATTTAAAACTTTGTGAACTATGAACTATGAAAATGTGTCTAACAGGAGTGATAAACATTATTTTTTTCATATTCAGATCATAAACATTGTTTGGTGTATACTTAAAAGGATTAAAAACAACTATTATTTGTTTCACTTCTATATATGTCTCTTCTTCCTCTATTATAGCCACCCTTTTTGAAAATTACGAAGGGTTGGTCTGAGGAGGTTTGATTTATCGCTATAAGACTACTTAACCCCCAAAACCTATGTTTTGACACCAAAATGAAGAATATAGGTCTCATGGTTCTTGCAACATTATATCATCGCTGCAACACACCCGCCATTTTTTAAAATGTCGTCTAGAAAAATTCAACCCGGATCGCCAATGTCTACCCAAGCTAAATTTCTTCACTAATGATCCAACAACACAAATCAAAGATGAAATACTCGGGACAACAATTTTTTTTACAGAGGTACATCAGGGGCCGGGATTAAGGCGGGATGAAGGCAAAAAGGGGGAAACCACACAGATATTACTAGGGTTAACACCCCTTCAAATGTAGGCGCTGCCCTGTTTACCCCAGGTAGGTTTGCATTATATAAATAGCGCACACATACGGATACTTACACAGGATTGGTATCATTAGCCTTTACCAGATCATCGATTATGTTTGGTTCTATATTTTCCTACATTTTCCAATAACAAATGTTCCTTGTAGTACCACAATTATACTAGGATTTCTACTAGATTAAAACATTTCCATGAACGTGCCGGGATATACGTAATTTAAATTGTTTTTGTTCGAGATATCTGTATTATTATATCAGACTGTTGGTTCTGCAATTAAACCAGTTCATGCTACAGCAGAAAAAATGCAAATATATCGACTAACTCAGTGTAGTCATCTCAGCATGTACCAGTTCCCTCTGCCTATTCATCACAGCTCCTTCGCCTGCTATAAACACCTGCAAGCTGCTACTGCATAGATTTTGTATCGTGTGCTTTAGAGCACTAAAAAATCTTTAGAAATGTGTAAGCTCGTAAAATAACATTTTGTAAAATGATCTAATTAGTTTAGCGATAGTTTCAACGCAAGTTAGCCAAACTTTATTGCTTATCTAACTGAAAAGATCAGAGCAAACTCTGAAAACCATAAAAGCTTCCAGAACATTATATTTTATGCAGTCCAAAATGTGACACATGGGTCTTTAATAATTCAGCGCTTGTTAACATTAAACAACTGTTAACATGCTCAAATAATTAGTTATGCTTGCTTGACATGTTTGCATCCTTAATAATTGATGCATTTATCTTAATTACTAACAGTATTATGGTAGAGCAGGGCGTCTTTTTTCTATCCTAAAACTTGAAAAAAACGACTTCTGCCAAAAATGATTATTGTCTAACTTTTAATTACCCATTGCAATTAAATCACAAGCTGTAATATTTTATTTGGAAATAACTTCTTCCAAGGTAATCTTTTGTTTATGCTGTAGGGATATTTAAATATTTTAAAACGGCGCACCGCTCTATTGCTAATAGAACACTATTGTCTTATTGTTTATCTCGGGTAAATCAACACCATTACTCTACACTTTGTGAGTATCAGCTTCTTTTTTTAAACAAACTGCTCTG